>NC_141693.1:1326373992-1326993992 GCF_964263255.1 Lissotriton vulgaris | reverse complement strand
GTCCGGCCGGCCCTCGGGTGCATGAGCCCCCCGTCGTGCAAGCCATCAGAGGTCCGGGCACTGGGGACGGGGCTCCACCGGGGCCCGGGGAGGCTCTCCCCAGCCTGGCTAGGGTTCGGAAGCTAGGAACGGGCCCAGGGCTTGAGCTCCGTCCGTCCGGTCCCGGGGTGCGTTAGCCCCCCCGTCCTGCAAGCCATCAAAGGGTCCGGGCGCTAGGGACGGGGCTCCACTGGGGCCCGGGGAGGCTCTCCCCGGCCTGGCAAGGGTTCGGAAGCTGGGACCGGCAGGTGAGGCTGGCTTCATCCATTACAATGTCAGAGCGTAGTTTTCTGCCCACCTCTAGCTGAAGGTCCTTCGTGACTATTTAGCAATTAACACAGTGAATTTCCAAATGCATGGTGTGCCAACAGGAATGCTGTGATTGGCTGGCCACAACCTGAGGAGAAAGTTGCAGCCGCCATTTTATGTATCAGAGTATGGTTCTCTGGGCTGAAAACAGGGACATGAATAGTGGTATTAGGGGTCAGGGTAGTAGTACTCTGACCCTAGGATTGAGATATAAGGGTTTTTAAGGGACCCCTGATGTTGATAATATGTTAAAAACCAATTTTTTCCCATGCGCGATATCTGCAACGACATCATGGCCACCCAAGTGTAGCATTGGGGCAACGTTGCAAATATGGAAACAAATTAAAAAACATTTATAGACTCATTCAGACACGAATGCATGCACTCATGGACAGACTGTGTGACGCGTAAACCCATTCACACATCCACTGAGACATGTGTCTCACAGACCCACTCAGAGATTCATGTGGCTGCTTCCAGGATTGTTTTCCTTCTTAGAAGGCAGTGTGGGAGGCTGCGGTCTCTTGGGAGATCCTTGTGGCATTCTTAACTGCTCCTGGGTGTTTCCATGACAGCATGACTCAGCGTCTGTCATGTAGGAAACCCATATAATGTACATGGTTTCTTTCTTTGTGTTCTTAGCCTGACACATTTTTCATATGAATATTTCCTCACAGGTTGTCATCATATTTCTGGTCTTAGTACAATTATTTGGGCAGCTCTCATTTAAAAAATAAAATAAGAAATATGTATGTTTTAGGACAACGACTGGGATTGGTTGGTGCATTTTTGTCTTTTTAGTTCACCCCTTCTCATTGGTGCTATGGTTATATATGTCTGATCATTTTTCTTTTTCCCTGGTCAGTGTTGTTTGGTCAACATGGAGGGAAACTGAGCTTCCAAGAGAAGACACTGTTCCTTAGACTTTCCTTCTGAGGAACCAGAGGGGCATTAGTACAGAAAACTTTCCAGTCACCAGAAGGATAGGAGAAATCATCAAGAAAAGTATGTATCCGCAAAGAGAAAGAAACATGCAAACTATGATGACTCGTTATTAGGTTCTGAACCCAGCACCAGGAGAGCAGGGGGTAGAAAATATATTCTCAGAGAGGAAATTTGTCAGGTGTTGGAGCACATAAGAGGCAATCTGGGGTTTCCAGAAGAGATGCAGATTTTGGAGAATAACAAGCTGTTCCCTCAGTGTTCAAAGCCTTCAACACTGAGTATGCCTTTCCATGACAAAATAAAGATTCTTATTCATCATGAATGGAAAGATTTAGAACACGTCAGTCTTCCCAGATTCCTACAAAGGATGTATGTGCTAGAAGATGCAGAAGAACATCTACCTCACAGTATTCTAATTGATGCAATGCTAGCCGTTTTAATTGGGCAGACTTCTGTAATTCCAGAGGACTGTACACTGTACACCTAAGGATCAAGTGGATAAAAGAATTGAAAAAGCACTAAAGAAATTGTATGAAGCAGGTGATATGGCTCTAAGAGTATTACTTATGCTGCTTATTCATCCCACCCCATGGTTAAAGAGTTTGAAAATTTAGCAGTTGCAATGCAAGAAGAGGCCTGTTCTGATTTGATGATGCATATACAACAGCAAGCAAGATTCTTATCAGATATCTCATGTGATCCCATTAACACAGCAGCTGTGGCAACAAGGGCTTCTGTCTTAGCCAGGACCACAAGTGGCTAAGGACATGGAAAGCAGAAACATCTGAGAAATCTCCTCTTTTGAAAATTCAATTCCAAGCAAAGAAACTGTTTTGAGATCAGTTGGAAAACATGGTAAGAAACGCTTTCAAAGATCGGAAGCATGCCCTTCCCTACAAAGGAAAAAGTAGTATTCTAACTCTTATGAGGATAAACAGAAGAATTATTATGAAAACATATCTCCGAGGATCAGTTTTTTCAATCTAAAAGGAAGGATAAACAACAGTATTTTTCCTCCTTCAAACTGTGGAAATCGATAGCAATTTCTGTTAGCATAAGCTGAAGCCATCCTGTTTGTGGCATCCATTTTGTCAGCTATGTAATTCTTCTGTCTTCACTGTTGCTTGCCCTTCTATTCTGCTTGAGTCATCAGCTTTAGTTAATTCCTTCTTTACTGGGCAAAAGCAATATATGTGATGAGCAAAGACCTGTAGCTGCTGAAATGCACCTGGTCCAATATGTATCTGTCGACTATTTCTGGCTGCTTTAAGCAGTTCTGTTCCCCCTCCCACTTTGCTGACTAAGTGATCTCCCATCTGCCCATGTTTGTCGGTAACTATTCCTGTGTAGGCCTGTTCCTTCTATTTGTAACAACGTGCTTACTCTACAACAAAGTCTGTATATAAGCACCATGGTCTGTGTATTCAATGTACTATGGCCTGGAACACTTGAGAGTGTTGTATGGATGTAGTTCCCCTAATGAGTGATTATTAAACTTGTTATTTGACTTCCAGCTTCAGGGCTAATCTCTATTTTGTTGGTCTACGGACCCGTAGACATAGAAGGGTGACCCTTGCACCGGTGTGCCCATTAAAAGGCACATTTCCACAGTTTGGCGCCCAACGTAGGTCCGCATCAGACACATGGCCATCCAAAGGAGTGGTCTTGACGGAAGAGTGGCATTTTGCTGAGGAGACGTCCTGCATGAGGAGACCATTGTCTTTGCAGCAGAAGTGATTTTTCCGGTTTTCTCGATTTGACCCTCCAGGTGGTGGCCGGTCCCGACTGAGGTATCCTTTGGCGTTATTTTTGCAGTGACCATTAGGTCGACCACGATATTGGCAGTTGGAAGTTGGAGACTCTTGTTTGGTAAGGTCCCTGAAGCCGCACTCTTGATTTGCTTGGCCAAGATTCTGTTTTTTTTGTTTGATTTATTTTTTGCAAAAGATAAAGGCAGATAATGTGGAGATTTTTCTCCACTTTGGAATATTTTGGAACAGTAATATTTTACAAAAATTTGGTAGCATGCCTGTTTCCAGCACATTCCGTAGGCTGTGTTGCTGTCTTGGAGGTACCAAAATTGATTTAGACAGAAGTAAGCCGGCTCCCCCAGAGGGGACACCTAATAGGCATATGGACATTAAATACGGTATTTCTTCCATAATGTATAGTACACTGTGGAACAAATATACAAAAAAGGATCCTGATTTACGATGGCCTGTGAATGGGTCATTTGACTTTTAAAAAATTCAATATTTAGAGCAGTGTTTATTCAAGAAAAAAAGTCAACAAGATATGTTTGATTGCGTACGAATGTAGGAGAAAGAACTGCAAGAGAGAGTGAGGAAAGAAGAAGCTATAGCAGAAAAAGAACAGCGTAAAACAATATATAAAAAAACATTGGCATTAAAAAATGAAGAGATGAGGGCAATAAAGGAAAAAGAGGAAAGGGAGCGTAGTTTAGAGGTAACTGGCCAGTACAATCAGGTGCACCATTTATCCCATACTTAATAAACCTCAGGATGATTCCATCTTGTTAGATCGACCTCCGCCCTCATATAAGTTTCCCTCTGCCCCTGAGGATGATTTTTCCGATGAAGAACATCTTTCTTCAGACGATAAAGACATAGATGAGCAAGATGGGCGGCAGACTTGCTCCACTTTGACTGTTGACAAAAAAGCAAATATTAGATCCATTGCTCGCAAAGAAGCGCGTGGGACTACTTCTGCTCCAGATATTGTAGCAATGGTACAGCAGTGGAAAGATTTAGAGCAGTTATATTTTGCAGAGAAGTTTACCTGGGAAGTAATACTTGGTTTTAGAAAAGTTTCTAAAAACTTAGAGCCCAAGGATATTAATTCTGATTATAAACAATTAAGTTATGGAACTTTCCTTTTGTCAAATAAATCTGATCTAATTTGCGAGTAGTTAAATTAAGACATGATACACAACGTTTAAAAGCGGAGCAAAAATCAGCTCGTAAAGTTAAAACTGCAAAAACAGTTCAGACCCCAGTGCAAAAAGAAGACGTTTTGGGGACAGACAATGACCCTAGTGATACTGTGGTTACTATAAAACCTATGCGTAAAGCTGCGCCTCTGTATGTTCATCTGAAGGGTGCGGGAACAAGTGGCAATAAAGATTCAGATGATGCAAAGGGATATTTTGTTTATATTTGGGTCTATACTCCTTGTAGTAGAGCAGACGTTATGGCTCGTAAAGCCGCTTTGCCCGATCTGTGGAAAAATCCTGCCGCTGTCTGTGAAGTAGTGGAAGGAGCCATTAGCTCCTGCACTATGACCCTGCCAGATATTGATATGTTTTTTGGACTTTTTTGCCCCTGATATGCTGAGAACAATTTGGAAAATAGATGATAATGTAGCATATGGTGATACTTGGGTGCATTTAGAAGAAATAGATACGGCTAGTGAACCTGCTCAGAAACCACAACAGGAGATATTACATCTTCCCAAACCTATTGTGGCTAAGTTAAAAACTCTCATACCCCCTAAGAAAATAGATTGGACAATGTTAGCGTCTTGTAAACAGAAAGGGGATGAGTCTGTTTCTGATTTCTTTACATAATTTGAAGAGACATTCCATGATTTTAGTGGGCAGTCATTGACAGATGACACAGGTACGCATTTTTTCGTCGACAAATTTGTCGCTAACATGTTGCCAGAAATAGCTAGTTGCCTCATGGCCAGGGCGAGTTTGTGGACTACGTCTTCCCCAGTGTCCTTTTTGACTATGGCCCAGTATTATGAGCATCAGGAATTGGAAGCAAATGGCAAAGAGGATAAGTAGGTTAAGGATTTAAAGATGAAAGTTATGTTGGCTCAAGTAAATGTTCCACCATTCAGAGGTAGTGGTAGAGGTGAATATGCAGTATATACCCCTGGTGTACCTCCTTTCTCTCGAGTAACTTTGTCTTCCGATCAGTGTGTTTTTTGTAAAGAGATTGGACAGTGGCGTTCTGAGTGCTCCCTTTTGCGAGGTCAGCAGTTTCAGCGGGATAGGGGAACTATGAGAGGACGTCCAGGGAATTCAGGACAAAGCAGAGGAATGGGAAATCGTCCCAGGTTTGAGGCAGTTGAACACGGACCAAATGATCCTAATACCTTTGATAGACTGGGATGGGGTAAGGAACTGGTTGAGGTCTCAGTAGATCAGAAAGGTCCTTATGTTGATGCCAATGTCTAGGGCTTTACTGATCGGTTTCTGGTTGATACAGGAGCTACTGGTAGTACTCTGTCTAAAAAATTAGTTCCTGGGGCTGCCCTGTCTGGCGCAATGATAACCAACAGTGGAATTGATTTGATTTTATTTCAATACTTATTCGTCCTGATAGCTGTTAGTTGTTCAACTTCACTTTGAATAATAGATCATACAGATTCTGTAGAGCTCCACAAGGGTATACAGAGAGTCTTAGCATTTATAGCTAGGCATTGAAAAGACAGCTTGATTATTTTCATATTCCGAAAGGGGTGTCTCATATTCAAAATGTCGATGACATCTTGTTGGCTGCCGATACCCCTGAACAGTGTAAAGAAGGAACAAAGTCTCTCTGAAGAAATTGTAATTTTATAGACAGTAGGTTACCTATTTAGGTCACCTCCAGTCTAACGAGGGACGTGCACTCACACCATTTTAGACACTCCTGTGCCCCGTACTCAGAAGGATGTCCGTGCATTGATTGGCCTTCTTTCTGTGGGCAGTGGATTCCTAGCTTTTTGTACATTATTAAACCCTTGTTGGCCTTTTTGACTAAAGGCACTCCAATGCCTCTCCCATGGACTACTGAATGTCAGAATGCCTTTCAACAGCTACGTCAAGCTCTTTGTTCTGCACCAGCATTAGAAACTCCAGACTACACTAAGACTTTCACACTCTATGTACACAAGAGGGAAGGTGGTGCCCTCTCGGTTATAACACAGACACACAGTTTTTAACAACGTCCTTGTGTATATTTCTCAACTGTCCTTGATCCAGTTGCCCGCGCACTGCCTGGTTGTTTTCGAGCGGCAGTGGTTGTGTCCATACGTCAGAGTGAGCGAATAGTTTTGTCACATAGATTGCTTGTGTTAGTACCTCATTCAGTCGATGCCTTGCTAAATCAAACAAAAACACAGCATCTGACTAGTGCCCGTTTGTCAGGAAATTAATTGACACTTTTGGCCCCTCATAGCACGTAGAAAAGATGTTTGACTCTTTGAGCTACTCAGTCTCAGTCACAAGAGTGACATGACTGTATAACCCATACTGAAGAACAAACAAAGGCTTGTGTTGACCTATAAGATACACCTTTTTCTAGTATTGATGGAGAATTGTGGGTCGGTGGGTCTTGCCTGAAGTTGCCTGATGGCACTACATCTGCTGCTTATGCAATTACAACACTTCAGACAGTACTTGAGACAGCTCGTATCCCACAGAAGTCAGCTCAAGCAGCCGAGTTGATAGCACTGACAAGAGAATGTGAGCTCAGTACAGATTTGCTTGTTAACATTTACACTAATAGCCAACATGCCTTTGGCCCTACCCATCAGGATCACATGGGCCGAGAGACCTGTCCTATGGAGAAGAAGAGGCTTTCTTACTTCACATGGGACATAATAGTGCATGGGGAATTAGTGCATAATCTCCTTACTGCCTTGACCTATCCTAAGATAGTAGCAACTGTTAATTGTAGCGCACACAAGAAAGTGACCAATAAAATAGGAGCAGGTAATGCCTTTGCGGATTACACAGCTCGGGAGACCACAATGCAGCAAAGTACCGCATCTATGTATGTAGTTAAATCACTGGCTAAGATACAGGCTTCCACATCTTTGAAATGGCCTGATGCACTGCCTTTAGCATTGCTAACCATTAGATCAATTCCACACACACAATCTGGCCTCACACCGTATGAGGTGGTTTTTGGAACGTCTATGAATATTTGGGGGATTCCTAAGCCGCACCCTATACATGATGTACCCTATGTATTGAGGAATAAATATTTGTCTCAGTTGACTGACAGTTTGTCTTCTATTTATCAACAGGTTCAGGAGACTCTTCAAGACAGGACCCAAGGTGAGGGCCACTGCTTGCGCCCTGGTGACTTTTTAGTTCTAAAGTCCTTCCAGAGAGCCAGCTCCCTTGCACCGTGATGGCGAGGTCCTGAGCAAGTGCTGCTGGCTACCAGGACTGCAGTTCGAGTGACAAACCGGAAGAACTGGATCCATCCGACACACTGCTGGAAGGTGTTGGAAGACCTAGTGAGCCCAGCTGTGTTGCCAGATCATCGCGACATCCTGGTCACCGAGAAAGGACAAGCTGTGTCACCTGAAGGATCTGAAGAAGTCTTCCCGTACCACACAATTCCTGGTACATCTCGATATCAGCTGTGAGCCAGGAAGAAAGACACTTTCTTGCTGAAAAAGACTGTTTGAGCCTCTGTCCTGGGTGGTTAAAGCCTGACTACAAAGGAGGGTAGCCTTTTAGTGACTTCTCGTTTCAACCTCAGTGAAGAAATCAACACCTTAGGGCACCATCTGTTTTGTTGTTTGTCAACTAAATTAATGTGCCTAAGGAGAAGAAACCAGCTGCTGCAAGAGTTTGTAGCTAAATAACAATGATTGTTACTGGACTCACTTTGACTGTTGTTATTGTTGCTGCAATAACATGGATTGTAGAGGAAGTAGCCCCTGTCCGAAATCTGACTGCTACTACTCCTGTCCCCATTGAACACCATTATTTCACTCTTCCTTATTATGAGCAGAAGCACAGAATGTCCTCCCTCAACAACACTTTTATTCAGATGTTGCACCATACACACAATGCTACAAATGTTACCAACTGCTGGGTATGTGGAATGATGCCAGCTCATCAGAAAAAGGGAGGAACGCCTTTTATTCCCTTGCTGTTTTCACATAATGGCTCCTGTAGAGCCTTGTTTGCATTGTTCTGGGCTTCTGAAGTTGCTACCATTACTTATGCTGATGTAGGAGGACTAAACGCTCAATTGAATAGGGTTTGTTACCCTAGTGAGGAAGGAGATCCACAAGCTAACGGAACTGTATGGGAAATGAAGGAGTATCGTCGAGGAAATTCCTCTGTGCGCTATGTTTTCCCTAACACTCGAACAACCAAGGGAAATGGGCCTCCTGTTATTTCTGTCACTAGAGCTCGAGCGGATCTCTGTGTGAGGCAGTATTGGCAGCATACCTGTGGGAAAAAGTGACTGTACTGTATTGTTGAATATTACTGGAATGAACAATAGTTTAACACGTGTTGTAGAGGCTGTAACCAATCAGACAGCAATGGTGCTTGGAAATATCACAGAAGAACTACAAATTGCAAGAATTGTGACGCTCCAAAATGGAATGGTCCTCGACGTTATCCTGGCTGACCTTGGTGGAGCAAGTCGCATCATCGGGAGTAGCTGTTGCATTTATATCCCTGACCACGCCGCTTCTGTTTTTGATGCAGTTTCCAAGCGGCACAAAATAGCCACTGAAATCCACCAGGATTCAGAGACATGGACTTGACTGGATGGCTATGGAACATGTTTACTGTATGGGGCTGGAAATTACTGTCAGCTCTATTTATATTTGTTGCTATTCTTTTCACTTGTTGCCTATGTATCCAATGCGGCCCGATGCTTTGTTCCCTTTGTGTTTCTACTTGCACCTCGTGTATACCAACTAAGCAAAATGCTAAGAATGTAAATACCCGATTAGCAACTGATAAAGAAATCAATGAAATGATGCAGAATGACATAAATGATATTTTTCGTATTCCTTCGAAAGTATAAGAACATGTCATCAGCATATGCTAAAAGGGCCGTCTGTGGAAATTGAAAATAATTTCTGTTAGCATAAGCTGAAGCCATCTTGTTTGTGGCATCCATTTTGTCAGCTATGTAATTCTTCTGTCTTCACTGTTGCTCGTCCTTCTATTCTGCTTGAGTCATCAGCTTTAGTTAACTCCTTCTGTACTGGCCCAAAGCAATATATGTGCTGAGAAAAGGCCTGTAGCTGCTGAAATGCACCTGGTCCAAGATGTAACTGTCGACTATTTCTGGCTGCTGTAAGCAGTTCTGTTCCCCCTCCCACTTTGCTGACTAAGTGATCTCCCACCTGCCCACGTTTATCGGTAACTATTCCTATGTAGGCCTGTACCTTCTATTTGTAACTACATGCTTAGTCTGCAACAAAGTCTGTATATAAGCACCATGGTCTGTGCATTCAATGTACTACCTCCTGGAACACTTGAGGGTGCTGTATGGACGTAGTCCTGCTCATGAGTGATTAATAAACTTGTTATTTGAATTCCAGATTTATTGCCAATCTCTATTTTCTTGGTTTACGGACCCATGGACAGAGAGGGTTACCCCTGCACTGGTGAACCCATTAAAAGGCACATTTCCACAAAACTATGACAGAAATCCTGACTATCGAAGAAGAAGAGAGACGCTTCCTGTGGGAGGATGTTTGAGGTTCTTCCTTGCAGAGTGGAGAGCGGAAATTTTCGATTAGTGGGTCTTTAATATTATGCAGAGTGGTAATGTCATAAAATTTCAAACCAGTCCTCCAATCTCGGGAAGCATCCCTATGCCAATTATATACAGCAAGCTGGAAGCAGAGGTTTTGTGGGAAGGTGTTCAAACGTTGCGACATAAAGGAGCAATTGTTAAGGTTCCTGCTGGAGAGGAGTATTGATGTTCTTTTTGATTTTCTTCTTAGTTCAAAAAGCTATCTGGCGCCTTCAGGC
Organism: Lissotriton vulgaris; assembly: GCF_964263255.1. Lineage (NCBI taxonomy): Eukaryota > Metazoa > Chordata > Amphibia > Caudata > Salamandridae > Lissotriton > Lissotriton vulgaris. Next base: position 1,326,983,944 of record NC_141693.1, on the reverse strand, counting down.
CAGTACTGGATTCGCAGACAGCCAACAGATGGATAAATACAATTCATTTAAAAATAGACTGTCTGCAGAAGAAAATTCATATGGTTCTTCCTCAGGAATAATGCAGGTCTTAGACCTTCGGGATGCATATCTTCATTTTGCGATTTTCCCCGACATCAAAAGTACTTAAGACTCTTGGTAGAAGATAATCATTTCCAGTCAAATCAGACCCCATAGTTTTCACAAAGGTCCTTGCTCCTTTAGTGGGTATTCTTGATAAAGAAGGGATCAGGTTACATCCTTACCTAGAAGACTGGTTAGTCCATGCAAAATCAAAGGACCAACTTATCAGAGAAAGAGATAGTGTCTTGGAGGTACTTCAGAGTCATGACTTCTTAATAAACTGGGAAAAGTCTCCGTTACATCTTTCCCAAAATTTAGAGTTCATTGGTGACAGATTTCAGACATATAGAGGTATTGTGAATCTCCCTCTAAGAAGACAACAGAAGATGAACAAGAATCCTTGCCATTTCAGGAGTCAGACCCTTCAAAACTTGACAATAATAACAAACCAGCGCAGGCTGGTGAGGCTGGGTGGACAGTCAGGGGCTTATTAGTATCGCCCGCCATAGCCCCGGGAAACAGGACCACCCGCAATGCGTGCTGCGGTCCCGCACCAACAATTAGGATGTGCCCGCCACACTGGCGGGCACATGCTGCATTTGTAACATTGCAACAGGCTGTGCTGAAAGCACCGCCTGCCGCAATGCCACAAATGCAAGTTGTGCATTTCAATGTAAATCGTGATAGGCACCATGCAGTGCCTGCAACGTTGTACATTTAAATGCAGTGGGGTACCATACGATCCCCCCATGTGCCCCCCCAGAATCCCTGGGGGCCCGTAAGTTGAAGACTGCATGCCACCAGCATGATGCTAATATGGATGGCGGTGCCTGCAGGGCACAAGATGGTTTTAGTATGGATCTAAAAATGTCCACCCTAAAAGCACAATGGGCAATCGTCAAGTCATTCAGAGAAAACTGAGTTGATGATTCAGAACATAAAGTATTGACATCTAGACTCTTTGAAAGGTTTTTGATTATCGGACCTAACATAGAAAGTCCTTTCCCTTCCTGAGTTCTAATTTTGATTCTGGATGTTTTAAAAGTTCCTCCCTTGAACCTTTAGGTCCAGTTGATATGAAATTCTTAACCTGGAAAGTTTTCTTTTTGTTGGCTATCAACATTATGAAACGAATAGATGAACTGTGATTCTTCTCGCTTAAGCCTCCATATTTGAGGATTTTTACTGATACTGATGAAGCACGATGGTGCTCTTTCATTTGTAGGGGTGCATCATAAACACGAGTAGTCTGCACGTACATTTATTCTTTTGTTGTATTAACATTTGGTCATTAGGATGTACTTGGTAATAACATGTGAAAGTGAAATGTTAGATTCAAGATTTCTTTATTTCGGTTAATAAAAACCATAAAAACAGTTCAAACTTCATAGTTACACATGTTAAAATTATAAAAATTATGCACATGATTACAATTCAATATTTACAGTGAGATAATAAAATCTTGATACAAAACAGAATAAAATGTGTATCATTAGTCCATAAGCCAACCGCATTTGAGACCGTCCACAGTACACAGTACACAGTATTATTAAATAAATAGGTTGGTTTGGAAGATTTCACCCTACAAATGAATTCAGATAGGGGAGTCTCTTTTTGTTTAGGCGAGCTGCCGCTACCAAAAAACTGGCTACACTATAGGTGACCTGCACGGAATCAAGCATTTGTAGGTGTAGGAGGGCAGGCCTCACCTGAACAAATTTTTATTCCCTCAGGATTGGATTTAAAACATTTTTACGGGCCACCGAGTAATACTCACAGAACATCACTAGGTGGAGCGTATCCTGTGGGGAAAAACTATCACAGGTACATGGTGGGGTGTCTTCTGGAGTCCCCCATTTGGGATAAATGCCCAGCGTGAGGTGAATGAGATTAAACCTGAATCTAACCAGAAGGAAGCGATGGTATGGCTTGGTCACGTACTTCAAGTACGGTTCCATGACTGGGGAGATGGCTAGACCATAGATTGATCTCATTGTGGGTTTCCTAAGTTCAACCTCCTCCCTCTCTGACTCCAACAAATTGCGAAAGTTATGCTTGATCCACCCCACATCCTCATTCCTTAGGCCCTGTGGTGATAGATACATTTCCGGACGCCCTAGCCTATCGCATGCCGCTCTAACATACGAGAGCCAGGGTATTCATTCCGCTTTGTCTAGGGCCACACAGTCCTTGAGTATCAGGTGGTTTAACGTAATCTCCTCGTTCAACCAGGTTTTGACCCAACGTATTAGCGGGGCCATTTTCAGATGGTCAGAAACATACCCCAGGCCGACTTCATAGTGAATGGAAAATGTGGGGGATGATTGAGGGAGTGACAAAAGTGATCAGATGAACTTATTTTCTACGATTTGGATCCCGGGTGCTGGCACATAGCCCCAGATGTCGGACCCATGTGAGGCAATTGCCATACACTTTCACTTATAGATCCTAATCATAGCCTCCATGGGTCTTGCTCCCAGTCTCTTTGAGAAGTTCAAGAGAGCTGTGGTAGATCTTGCAACCACGTTGTTCTTAAGCTTCAACTGGGGACCCCAGTTCCCCCTCTCATCAAATACAACTCCCAAGTAACAAAAAAAAGGCACCCTTGAAATTTCTGTACCGTTACATGTGAAGGTTTTAACCTTCATGTTCCTTTTGCGTGTTCCGGTCACCATTGCATGGGGTTTTGAGGTATTAATTTTTAGGTCCAGAGCTTCCATAAAAGTACCGAAGTGATCTAACAATCTCTGCAGCCACATGCCTGTACGTGCAAGTAGGACGGCATAGTCCGCGTACGGAGGACCGGGATGCCCGACCCGCCCATACGCGGAACGTCCAGGGTAAGCATGGGCGGAAAATCCGTTACGCTCGCGGATTTTGCGGATTTTCGGTAAATTCGCAATCCGCGAGATTCGCGAATTTCCCGCAAAATCCGCAAATCCGCGAGCAGCGGATTTTATGGCTTGCTCGCACTGTTCGCGTGAGTTCGCGGCTTCCCAGTTCAACTTCGCGCCCCGCGAATAAGCACTAAATTGCAGAAATACGATTTTAGCAAAACTGAAACTACTTACCAGGTTCAAAAGTTCAAGCTCATCATTAGTAGCCATTTCCTGTAGTGCTTCCTGAGGGGCCCCTCCAGAGTTCAGTTGCCTACTTGCAACTATTATGTGACCCTTCTCTGACCCTCAGAATAGTTACACAAAGGTCCTGAATTACAGCTAAGGCAGACAAGCAGGAGCCAGGCTGGAAGTTCAAATCCAGTGACACATTAATCAGCCCCTAATTCATTATTGTCAGTTGGGGCAGGTGTTGTAACTAATTTTGCAACAATGAAAGCACTTAGCAAGTGCAAAAGATCACTAATCAGGAAGCACTAAGGAAGCAGGTGCCAGCTAAAAAAATATTCTGTGACACATTAATCAGCCCCAAATTAATTCAGGTCACTTGAGGCAGGGAAGGTGTGCTTTGCTTTGGCGAAAATAATGTACACTGGACAACCAGAGGGTGCGGTGATGAAACAGAGGGTGGCATGGGTGGGCCAGAGGGTGGCATGAGTAGTCAGAGAGTGGCAGTGGTGACAGAGAGTGGCAGTGATGAAGAAGAGTGTCCCAAACAGGCTGGACACGTAGAAACAACAAGTTCGCAAAACTTGCGACCCGACAGGTAAGTTCGCGTTTGCGAAATTGTACAAAACCCTCGCGAACTGGCAGAAACCCGCGCGAACACAAAAAAAAAAAATTTGCGGATTGCGAGTTCGCAAATCCGCAAAATTTGCGAACGCGAGATTCGCAAAATTCGCCCATGCTTAGTTCAGGGTGGCCAGGTCCAGAGATTTGTCCAGGGCGTTTATGTAGATAGTAAATAGAAGAGGGGCCAGAATACAGCCTTGTCTGACCCCTCTTCCCGAGCTGAATTGCTCAGTACACCTGCCATCCCTTGTTACCCTGACGGAAGCCGACAGGTTCTGATGGAGATCACTCAAAAAATTAACCAAGGTGGCGTCTAGACCCATATCCGGCAAAATAAACCAAAGTTTTGAATGATTAACTAAATCAAATGCAGAAGATAGATCCATGAAACCCAAATATAAAAGTCCCTCCTTCACCACTGCGTCTTTACTAATAATAAAATGCAAATTTAGGCATTGGTCCATGGTCCCCCTGTGAGCTCTAAAACCATACTGGAGATTAGAGAGGACCCCACTCCCCTCAAGCCAATCCCCCAGTCTCTGTAAGATGGCTCTGCCCAGAATCTTGACGGCAGAGTCCAGCAGGGAGATCGGCCTATAGCAAGCGGGGTCCCCTCTTTTCCCCTTCTTAAAAATGGGAACAATGATGGAGGATGACCAGAAGGACGGAAAACCTGCGGTGGGTATTGCGTTAAAAACTTTAGTTAAAATTTTAGACCAAAATTGTGGGTACAGGATATACAAGTCTGAAGGGACCCCATCAGGGCCTGGGGCCTTATGTTTACTTGTGGCTTTTATCGCCCTTTCCACCTCAGAAGTGTTCCTCAGAAGTGTTAAACTTGATGGGCATAGTGTTTCGGACCATAACAGTGTCGGGGGGAGATAAGGCCCCATTCTCTGTATCGTAGATATTTTTGAAATGCTCAAGCCAGCTCTCATCAGCAATTACACAGTCCATATCCGATTTCCCATCCTCTGTAAAAAATGATTGATTAATAATGGTCCAGAATGTCTTCCTATCCCTTAACGCATCTGTGGATTGAAGACTATCCCAGGCCTCTTCCTTAATTTGGTGCTTGCGTGTTGCAAGTGCAGATTAATATTCCTTGCGGAGGTTCGCTACTAATGCTTTATTCCTGGGTCTGTGTTTCAGTGCTTTAAGTAAGGCACCGTGGGCGAGGGAACACTTTTTGTCGAACTATTTGTGGACCCTCCCACAGTGTGCGCTATCATCGGACTCCAATTTCTTAGAGATCTGCATGCAAACCTCAACATAAGCAGCCACAACCTCGGCCCCTGATGAAGTAGCATCTAAGCAGACGGCCATTTTAGCCTCGGTTTCCTGTGCGAGTTCCTCAAAAAAGGCCTCTGGAATGACCTTATCCAACTTAATCCGCCTACCCTGATCCCTGGTTAGCAGGTGCCTTGGTGCTTCAACTCCTAGGTCCCTCCCAGACATAAAGCTACTAAGGTCCGCTACCAACAGAACCGGGTTGTGGTCACTAAAAATTGCGGTCACTACGCTATAAGCCAAAGTTTTAGCCAACACCCCAGGAGATAAAAAAAATATAGTCAATAATGGTGTTAGCACCCCTACCTATGAATGTTGGTGCTCTGACCTCACCTTTGCCCAAGCCTGGTTCAAGTAAGTTTAAATTGGAAAGGAGACTCTCGAGGGCATCTCCCTCCTTACTATGCTCAAAATGGGGCATTCCCTCCCCAGGCGATCCTCCATATCCGTCATTGTAACAGTCCCCCAAACAGGGATGAATGTTAAAATCTCCCAGGAGAACCATCTCTGGGACAGAAATGCAATCATGTTTATAAACTGACAATAAATGTTCCAGGGTAATCAAATGCTCATTCCAAGATGAGCCCTCCTTGGAATTATAGAAATTAATGAATAAAAATGTCTGATGGTCCGAGATGGACCATTCAATTATGAGGGAGTTCCTTGGAGCAAGTTCTACTTTCTTAAAAACCCCTACCAGGTTTAGTGAAAACAGGGCGAGCAGACCCCCTTTAGGTCTTCCCGCTATTCCAGGTACTGCTGGGGTAGAGAAGCTGAGGTAGCCATCCAGTGAAAAACTGGACGATGTATCCCAGCTCTCTTGAAAGGCCAGTATATCATACTGTTTAACAAACTCCTGCCAGATAGGATCAGAGGCTTTAGAACTAACTCCCGCCACATTCCAGGTGAGAATTTTACAACAGGACCTCTGTAGGCTAGGTTCCCACTATCCTCAGCTAAAGTATCCAGCAGTCAATCGCCAATCGTTCATCTCCATTGAAGTCAAGGGGGAGAAACGATTAGTAAGACTAATGGCTACTGGGTAGGAACCATCCTGTAACACAGGGCCAACTGAGCTAGAAGAATCTCTAACCACACCTCCGGACAGCCCTCGACTGGATCTTTGTTGTACGATATTAATGTGGATGGGCGTGAGGTGACACAGACGGGCACCTCCCGACGAGTCACCGGAGGTTTGCCAAAAGATCTTATTGGCCTACCCGGGGGATAAAAAAAGCCCAGAGGGAGTGGTCTGATGACATCATTTGTCAAGTCTGAGGCATCCCAGAACAGCCTATGTGCGCTGTCATAATTGTTAACATTTACCACAAGGCAGTCCCCTGGGATAGTTGTTGGATGGTGCCCTACCCAGCTCACTCTCCTTGCCGCGATAACAGTGCGTGTAATGTCTGTGCCTCCACTGCTGAACTCTGCGCAGTATTCCCTAGCCAAAGCCATCAGGTCATTACTTGTTTCCCCTTCACCGGCCCTTACTGGTGAAATCCCTGTAAAAACCGCCACCAAAGGAGCCGCCTCTGGGGGCAGATGCAAACTTTTTGCTCTGTAAAGAGCCCTACTAGATACTTGGTTATTGATGTGTAAACCAGACCTAGTGTCTCCGGACCCCTCCACACTGCCCCCATGAACCTGGGTATTCTCACATAAAACTTCCCTATGATTGTTTACAGTGTTGTCACCTGAATTGCTAATATTACCAGGTGGATGGTTAACCAACTTCTCATTGTGACTTGAGTATTGTTTGAGAAGGGTATCAATTTTCTTACATTTAGCCAGTAGGCCCGCTACGCATTCGTTTAAAGTGTCCACTATATCCTTCGCTAAAGGTTCAAGTCTTTTTATAAACAGTTCTTCCACAATGTCACAAACATGGTCCCTTAGGGTAGCAGCTTGGTGAGTAGATTTCCCATGGGCGTTTTTTCTCTTGGCACCCTTTGCGTGAGATCTTCGTCTGCGCATGGTCATGAGTGAGGGGCCCAATGGGGCTGCGGCCTTTCTAGGAGGAGGAGGAGGTGGAGGACTAAAAGGGGCAATCAGCGGGGCAGCTGGACGGGGGGGGGTTTATGGTGACAATAGTAGGTTCCAAAGGTATGCACGGTGTATGTTCAGGGGTGAGTGCGGGGTCTATAACTGAGTTATTATTAATAGGTTCAAGGCCGAGTTCCTTTTCCGCATGAGCTATTTCCTTGGTCAAAACCCCCACCGCAGAAGTCAGATATGAGATAATGGATTCAGATTTTCGAGGAATCTTGGCGACCTTACCTTCCTGGTCGCCCCGACATGTCTGTTTTCTCTTTCCCATGGCAAGTGTTGGAGGGGTGGCCCGACCCGACCTCTGCTGGCCCCTGATGGCAACAGATGGCCCGCCCTCTGCCCGGGCGACGCGGGAGGAGCAGCCCGTCTTTATGCGCCTCCGGGCGCGGGATTATGATGTGGCAAGCAGCGTCCCAGTCAGGCAGGCAGGGGACACTGGGAATAGTAGTTTGTGCTCGCTCGCTCTCCCCTCTCGGCGGCCGCGAGTCCAGGAGCGGCGGCGGGTGAGAGCAGAGGTGTGCGCGAGTATCCGCGAGTCATCGGCAGTCAATATAGGAGAGTGATGGCAATTAGATGGAATGCCCCCGACGAGCCTGAATCCCCCAATGATTAGTCACTTTTGTGCAGGTCTACCGGAGCGCAGGATCAGTAGACGGTCAGCCCTCTAGTCTCCTTTTGTTTCTTATTCAAGTTCAGTAATTAGTTACTTTTGTACCGACTATCAGGCCCCGGGAACGGCAAAAGAAGGGGTTCCACAATGTGATAATTGTGATAAATTGTCCCAGTCTTAGATGATGTAACAAATTCTTTTAGTATTTTAGGATAGACATAGGCGAAAGTTCTAAACCTCTCCTCTCGTATGGGAGAAGCTTCTCCCACCCCCTCACTTGTCTTGGTGTAGTTTTTCACCAAGCCCCGCGGTGTATCTTGGCCACGGCACACTAGCGTCTGCGCTGCAGCTTCCGACACCTCTGCCTCGTCAGATTGGGCTGAGGTCTCTCACACCGCCCCCGACGCTCCGTCTGCTCCATTTGCTGTGCAAGCTCCTTGCTCCAAGTTCCGATGCAGGTCCGCGGCCGACCACTCCGCACTCACACCGCTGACCTGCGTGCTCCGCCTGCGTCCTCCGCGCTCTTCTTCCGAATTTGCCGATAAGAGTACCAACGCCAGCCCGCACATGTTAGGATTATCAGGTGTCATGTATAGAACAAATGTGGCAGTTGTGTTTTGGCTAATGTAACCTTTACGAAGTTGCTCATTTATAATGTGATGAATAGAGATAAACATACACAGATTAAAGTTGTACATGGACGTCGCAACTCGAGTATAAATGTTTAGAAGTTATAGACTGCTTATAATGATTTGCGCATTCAATGTGTTTATGTAAACCGCAGATTTAGAAATACTTAAGTAAAACTGTTAATGTTGTGTATTTTGCGTAGGGCCCATGTGCTTCATTCTTATGTTGGTCAATTTCTGTAGGCCTGAAATGTATTCTCCCTGACGGCTCTTGTAGTAGAGTAACAAAATTAATTTCATGTGTATATTGGATTTGTTCTGTTCTCACGTTTCTGTTGTAGGTGGAGAAAGTTGTCTTCGTTAGTTAGAATAACGTCTCTTGTTTTAGGAGTTAGGCTCAGGGAGGAGAAGCTGCTTTTATGCAAGAATGCTGATAATTGGGAGTTGGCGTCCTTTCTCACTGACGGAGACCTGGAAATCAAGGTCATCAAGCCAGGAGTTGGGAGTAAATGTAAATGTAAATGTGTTGTATTTGTATAGCGCGAACAGTAACCCGGAGGCATCCCGGCGCTTGTACTCCTACCACAAGGGAACCCCTCCTGGCTTTTCCTTGTGAGGTGTCCACTTCTGGGCATCCCATGGTGAAACCAGGCATCCCTTGTGCATCGGGGGCCGTTGTGGAGACTAAGCAAGCTATTGCCCAGAGTTGCAGCGTGGGGCCCATGCTTAGATTCGGCACTGAGGCGAGAATATCCGGTCATAGGAATTTAAGCCCGATCCCGCCGAGGCTGGAATCGAACCCTGGTCCCTGGCCAGCGTTCTGCATCAAGGTCTGCCGCTCTAACCATTGAACCACACTTCTCCAGTATCGAAACTAAATGGAAAATCACCTATGAGGAGTGCCCAGAAGGATGAGGTGATCGAGATGCAAGCAGTGGGGGTGTATTATGTTTGAATTAGGGAAAGTGCACCAGGGGTTGTGTCAGAGGAGGTCGGTGGAGAGAGAAGGAGCATCTTAGAATGAGCTCTGTAGCATTGGATACTTGACCCATGCAACTTGAGTGCACTTCTTAGGAGGTCTTCACGTACTGTCACCCTTACCTCACTTCGCATGGGCAATGCTAAGTAGGGATGTCACGGTAGTAGTAGCAGCGTAAGGATAGACTAATGCTTTTCAATTATTCACCTCAAATGAAGACAGATCTCGGCGTGGGGGCAATCATTGCTTGTGTTTTGGTCCTCGGATTTGTCATTCTTTTTATGATCCAGCGTTTCTATCTTGCCCGTAGATTCAGATTTGTATTAGTTCCAAAGTACTTCTACAACCTCATCTTGAGGTGTCTGTATGTCCAGTTATTTTTGGCTTGGTAATAAACCCCCTAACTTGGAAAGTGGAGTCTGTGATTCTTCAGTCATGGTTCTTTAAAGATTTTGTGATTGTCATAATGATATTATGAGAAAATCACCTATGAGAAAAAGAGCCCAGCGGGATGAGGTGATCAAGATGCAAGCAGTGGGCGTGTTTTGGTATTTGCATTAGGGACAGTGCCCCGGTGGTTGAGTCAGGAGAGGAGGAGAGGAGATCGGTGGAGAAGGAAGGAGCATCTTAGAACGAGCTCTGTAGCATTGGATACTTGACCCATTCAACGTGAGTGCACTTCTTAGGAAGTATTCAAATGCTGACACCTTTTCCTGACTTCGCCTGGGGAATGCTAAGTAGGGATGTCACAGTAGTAGTAGCGTAGGGATAGACTACTGCTTTCAACTTATTCACCTCAAATGAAGATAAATCTCAACGTGAGAGCAATCATTGCCTGTGTTTTAGTCCTGGAATTTGTCATTCTTTTTATGATTCAGCATTTCCATGTTGCCCATATATTCGGAATTGTATTAGGTCCAATGTACTTCTACAACCTCATCTTGAGGTGTCTGTATGTCCAGTTATTTTTGGCTTTGTGATAAACCCACTAACTTGGAATTCGGAGTCGGATTCTTCAGAGTCATGGTTCTTTAAAGATGTTGTGCTTGCCATAATGAGTTATTTCTCCCCTCTACACTTCTTTTTTTAAAAAACATATTTTATTGTTGAGACACACATAATATGCAAAGCCCCGTCAACCAGAGGCTACTGCCATCATCAAGTAATCTGCATCATCTTCCACAATGTGTATTAAGAACATGAAAACTCCCCCCCCATTCAGAATATCAGAAACAATAGGATTAAACACCTCCCCCCTCCCCCAATAGTCCCCCCTTTTGCGTAGCAGCTCACTCCTCTTAACCATAATACAGTGATAAATCACTCGCCATGTGTACTATACACCAACAGTGCCTTTTCCCAGTCCAACAAGTCAGAGGGTTAGGAGGGTGTCCTCCTCACGCGGCGGGTCCAAGTCCAGCCCCCGGTAGTTTGCCCACCTCTTCCAGATTTTGAAGTGCTTTCTAGGACACCCCCTGGCCACAAATACGGGCTGCTCCAGCCCCATACAATAGTCCATTCCATTCTTCCAGGCGGCAAGTGACGGGGCCCGAGGCGCCTTCCACTCCCTAGGAATATCGCGCTTCGCCAGTGTGAGGCCCAGTAACAATAAGTGACGCTTGTAGCGGTTGCCCCCGACCCCAGCCATGACATGCAATAGATCTAGCTTGGGGTCCCTCTGCACCTCCCAGGCCAGAACCTCTGCCAGGCAATGATGTACCCCATCCCAGAACCCTTGCAGCGCTGTGCATTCCCAGACAGTGTGCAGCAGGGTGCCTACCTCTACCCCACAGCGTAGACACTGAGGGGACGCTATCATGCCCGCCCTCCACAAACGCTGCCTGGTATAGTATGTGTGGTGTATGTAGCGGAACTGAATCAGGCGCAGGCGCGTGGATATGGCTGCCCCCTTGGGACTTTCCAGGACCTCCACCCAGTCCTACCCCTCCAACTCTCCAACATCTCGTTCCCACGCGGTCCTAAGGCCAAGCAGATCCGATGAGCAGTGGCGCACCAGCGTTTGGTATATGCGCAATTCCCCCATAAAATTTTTGCTTCCAGAGGGTTAAACTCGGGGAGCTGCTCCAAGCCTACCAGATGGGGCGCCAAAGCGTGGCGAAATTGGAGGTAACGTAAGAACTGAGTGTGGGGCATCCCAAATTCCTCCTGCAGGTTAGTGAATGACTTGAGGGCACAAACTGACATAACATCTCCGAGGGTGGAGATACCTATCGCGTCTCATCCCTCAAAGCCCTTTCAACGCATTCAACTGGGGCAGCCTGCCGTTTCGCCAGAGCGGGGTTTCTTGGGTAAGTACGTTCCACCACCCCATCCTACGCAGAGCCTGTCTCCACAGGTGGAAAATCACTTGCGTGGCTGCGGGAAGAGATCTCCGGAGCGGCGCCGAATACAGCAGTGCATGTAAAGACGCTGATCCCATCAGCGTCCTCTCCACCGCATAAGCCGGGTCACTCTTGACCCCATACCACCAGTCGTTCAACACCAGAAGATGAGCCTCCTGGTAGTATGAGTGTACATCCAAATTGGCCAATCCCCCAGTGTATGTGGACAGGAAGCACGTCCTCAGGGCCACGTGCGCCACTCCCCCCTCCCATAGAAACCCGCTAAGCGCTGAGTTCAGCTGTCGGAACCAGCGGGCCGGGATCACGTGCGGGTGGTTTTGTAGTTGGTATACCAGGCGCGGCAGCACCACCATCTTAAAAATGGCAGACCTGCCGAGTATAGACAATGGCATCTTAGTCCATACCATCAAGTCCTCGCGTGTGCGATCCCAAACCAGGGCAAGGTTGCGATCGCGGGACACTGCCGCATCCTCAGTTAGGTACACTCCCAGATATTTCACCCCATCCGTCGCTAGCTGGAGACCCGACTCCCAGTCGCCCACCACTCGCTCACCTCCCAATGTCCAAAGCGTGGACTTGCTAGGATTCATGTACAGGCCAGAGGTTTCGCCCAAAATTTGAAGTATAAGCAATAGCCGCGGTCCGGAACGGTCCAAATCAGTAAGAAAGAACAACACCTCATCTGCGTATAGCGCAATTCTATCGGTATGGTCTGAAGACCACCGAAATCCTTCAAGTTGGGCGTCGATGCGCACCCACGCCGCGAGAGGCTGCATTGCGAGCGCAAATCGATATGGGGTTAGGGGACAGCCCTGCCGCATCCCCCGTTGAACCGGAAACGAACGGGAGACCGCCCCTCCAACATGCACCGATGCCGTAAGGCCGGTGTAAAGTAGTTGAACATTACTTCAGGAATCTCGGGCCAAGATTAAGGCGCTTCAGCAGTGCGAACAAGTATGTCCAGCTCAGGGAATCAAATGCCCTGTCCATGCCCGCTAGGAACAATGCCGCCGGCTCCCCGAGGTGCCTCCAGGCAGATATCGCGACCTGGGCCCTCCTAATATTGTGCCGAGTGGCCCTCCGCAGCATGAATCACGCCTGATCCGGATGAACCAGGTCCGTAATATAGGGTTTGAGCCTAGTGGCCAAGGCCTTCACAAGGATCTTCGCCTCCGTGTTCAGTAGGGAGATAGGGCGATAGGACGCATGGTTTTCCGGGGGTCGCCCGGGCTTCAAGAATACCACGACCTCCGCATGTCGCCAGTGCCCCACTCTTGCACGCCTCCGCCAGTACCGGCCGAAAATGCGGGCCCAGCTGGACCAAAAACCGGCGGAAAAATTCGCTCGGAAATCCGTTGGGACCTGGCACTTTACCCAGCTTCAATTCGCCTAAGGCCTCACCCAGCTCCTCATCCTTCAGGGGCCGATTTAAGAGTTCCCGTACCTCATCCGAGACGGGTCTCGGGGGAAGATCGTCTATGAAGCGCTGGACAGTCTTGGCCTCCAAACACTCCCTGGGCATGTACAACCCCTCGTAGTACCCGGCAAAGCTCTCCACTATCTCTGCGGGTTCAAGTATTGGGTCTCAATCCGGGGCAGCGGCTGAGCATGCATGATGCTCTGACATAGGCGGTGCAGCATCTTGCACGATTTGTCGCCCCATTGATAGATCCGACTGCGGGTGGCCAGCCAGGCCTGCCTCGCCTTGTCCATCAGGACCCTGGCATGTTGCTGTTGTGCCAGAGCCAGTTGCCGTCTGGCGGGGCCACCATCCTCCTCCCGACCCCTGCGCTCCAACGCCTCCAGCTGTGCCTCGCGCCTCACTAAATCCTGACGCTTCTCTCTCCGGGCCGCAGCGCACCAGGATATGTCCACGCCACGCATTGTCGGCTTCATGGCCTCCCAAAGGACAGTCGGGGAGTCCACCGAGCCCAAGCCGTAGCCAGGTAACGGTCTATCTCCACTGTCATGTGCGCCCTGTATTCGTCCTTCGACAGGTGCCAGGCCAACATTCGCCACCGAAACGGCTGCCTGGCCGGGCCCACACTGAGCGTGATAGCCACCGGTGAATGATCTGAAAGCGCCCGCGGCAGAATCTCCGCTGACAGCACCCCCGATCATCCAGCTCCATCAGTTTGCTGTTCCTGTGAGGGACTGTCTCTGCGGGCGACCGAGCCTGATCGCGAGCCCCTTTTCGAGCGCGGCCCTCCGCGGCGCCGACTCTGGCTCTGAGGCCCTCCCTGGCAGTTCCACTAGAGGAGGAGTCCGACTACCCGTCTCTGGCCGTGTTGACCCTAACTTTCACAGTTTCGTCTGTCCAGTGGAAAACCTCCTCCCGAGTATCAAAGAATAAGGTTCGGGACTTGTAAATCACCCGCAACCGCGCCGGGTAGAGCAACGCATACTGGAGTTTAAGGCCACAAAGGCGGGCCTTGGCCGCAAGAAACGACTGACGCTGCTGCTGTACCAATCTCGTATAGTCCGGAAAGATGAGAATATTCGCGTTGTTGTGTAGTAGATCGCCCTTGAGTCTTGCCTGCCGCAGAATGGTATCCCTATTCGAGTAGTTCAGAAATTTGGCTATGATCGACCGTGGGCGCGCTCCCACAGGGGGCTTCTTCACGAGCGCACGATGGGCCCTCTCCACCACAAAGCAGCGGGACAGTGTGTCTGCCGGGATCCAGCCCTCCAACAAATGCGCCAAGAAGTCTTCGACCTTGTCTCCCTCGCAGCCCTCCGGAAAACCCACGAAGCGGAGGTTGTTCCGCCGAGCGCGCCCCTCTGCATCCTCGACCCTCATGGCCAGGCCCTTCTGTATTTTTTCCATGGACGCGACCTTTTTCTTTAGGATGGAGACATCAACTTCAACCTCAGTGATACGGGTCTCCGCCCCAGTGATTCGCTCTACTGCATTCCGCAGGTCCTGGCAGAGGAGGGCACCCACCGCACCTATTTTGGCGTCCAGCATGTCCCTCGACTGTGTGATGGCCGCCAGCAGCGCCGCATTGTCAGGTGCCGGCGCCTGGGATCCCCCAGGGCCCGCCGCCCCAGTGAACTTGTCCATTGACCCCTGCTTGCCCTGGCCACCCCCCGCCCCACCCGCGTCATCTCTTCACGTCCTCAGCAGTTGTAGCTCCCTATGCAGGTATGTCCACAGTCCTGGGCAAGCTTTGTAGGCCAGATGCAAGCAGACCTCCGCCCAACGCAAAGCGAAAGCTCAGGGCCCGCTCCCAACACCATCAAGTTTCTCTTTAGCCCCACAGGACCAACGTGCCTCAGGGCCACTAGGAAGCGCGCTCTACGGAGGCCAACAGCCAACAATGTCCAGGCAGCTCCAATGTACACCTCGCACACCGCCTCCACTGGCTCGGAGAGCCGCTAATTCCCCTTCCGCCGGGGCCCGACCCGACCCCTGGGTCGCCCCACAGCAGGCAGCCTCAACTCACCACTGTTGCGATGATCCCGCCAGTCGCCGCCGCTCTTCTCTCACTACTCTGGCCCCCGGTGTTTCTCTTGATGTTTAGTGCGGTCAGCGTCCCATCCACCGCTCCAGTGGGGAGCCCAGGCAAATGCGATACCCCAGGGCGTCCCGGACAGTGGAACCCCCGAGCACCGGGACGCGCCCCGAGGGCCAGGCGCGGCAGTCCGGGGTATGGCCTGTAACTGTCCAAAGCGGGTCACCGACCTCTCGGGCCACACTTAAAGCTACTGGCCCCCGTCCTCAATCACACACGGATCCTGGCGTGCTGGACCACTGTTCAGGGCACGCTCTCACCGAGAGCCATCGACCACCACTCTAGGGCCACCCTGGGGGCCCACCACTTGTAGTCCCCGTCCAAGTTGGGCGCCGCCTGTCCTCCCCACCGGGGCCCGACCCGGCCCCCGAGGCACCAATTCTCTGGGCTAACTCCACTCACCGCCACCACCACGACTCCGCTGGACTGCGCAGCGCCTCCCCTCCGATATCAGGCAGGCCAGGTCCTTCTGCTCCACGTTAGGGGCTCTCTGCTGTGCGGGGCCCAGACCAGCATCACTCAGCTCCCGTCAAACAGGGCACGCCAAGAGTTCCCACTGCTCCCGCAAGGCCCTTCCCCTGCCCTCTGCTGCCACCCGGCCGAGCGGCTCCACGGCAGACAGGGCGGCCCAAAATGGCGGCTAATTCACCAGGATGTCGCCTCCAATTCTTGCCAAGACAGCTCCAAGCCGAGCCCCACTCCGACGTCCAGTGGCATGCCTGCCGCAGGGCGCGGGATTCCCCCCCCCCTATGCAGCCAGGCCCCCAGCCAAGCTCCGGCACCCCGTAGCGCTCACCGCGCCGCCGACAGCCGCACCCGATCTGGGCAGCGCCAAAATCGAGGCCCCGGCTTTGCGGGCCTCGTCGGATCTGCTGGGGCCCGCAGCGTTTTGGGGTCGTTTTCGTCATCCTCGGTGCCCCAACCCGGCTGTTCTCGCTACCAAGTGTAGCGCACCAGTCCAGCAGCAGAAACCTCCGACAAGGAGCCCAACGGATGCCCAGGGCAAGGATATCTGATCAGGATAATCTTGGGCTGGTCGGGAGCTCGCGCTCTACGCGACCGCCATGCTCGCCGGCCAAGCCACGCCCCCACCCCCTATACACTTCTCAGCAGGCCTCATCCTCGCTGAACGGGCGTCTGCTTGCTTTGGAAGACAACTCTTCATGTCTATCAGGATCGACTTTCCCGATCCTATTACTGTTTGGATCTAACCCCTCCGAGGGATTATCTGTCTATCATAAGAGGAGCAATCAGCGCACAGAGTTTTCTGAACGCCGATCTAGGAAGACCTACCAGATCGTATTTTTGTTTGGATCTAACACCTCAGAGGGATATCCTGGTCATCAGCGCACTGAGCTACCTGGACGCCGATTTAGGAATACCTACCAGATGGCTGTTTAACCGCCCACAAAGGCCCTTGACTGAACCATCTGGACGTCTTCCACGTGAAGCCCCGTTTGATACACCCCCCTGCTAATTTCGACCGTAGCAAATGGCTAAACAGAGCTGAAGGTTCTCATCTTTAAGACCAGCCCGCTTCCCTCCACGCAGAAAACATTTCCTTCCCTACAGAGAGGATAGCGCCTCTACTTAGGTTGAAAAATATTCAGTCCCCCCCTTCATGGTTCATCGTCGCCCTGATGAAGGTGTGACCCGGATGGGTCTGTACACCAAAACATGCGTCAGCGTGGTTCCTGTGGGCAATTGGATAGTTTAATTCACCTCTATCCCCTCTTCTGTGTATTGCCCTAATACCTTTGTTGTCAATAAATTATATCACATGTGTAGTAATCGATGTGATGGCGACCATGTATTAGTTGGAGTGTGCCTGTTTGAGATTAGAAAGAATGGTTGGATGAGTGTTCACTGAGTATGAGGAATATGAGTATGAGAGTAAGTATGGATTGTGTGGGACTGTATATTTGACCTTGAACTGGCTTTACTAAATTGTGAAAAATGAATGTATATTTACTTATATATCTTTGTAGTATTTTTTTATGAAACTGTTTGTCAATTTAAAATGAATAATAAATGTATATAAAAAATTGGCATGATTGATTTTTCTGGTATCTGGTCTTGAATGGTGGTTCTGGCTCCATTGTCATTGTAGGATCCCTATATGGGTAATAATTAGAGAGAGACCCCGTTACACCCAGGGGATTGAAGTACTAATCATAGTGAAAAAGAAAATCCCTTGGGAACACAATCTAACAATACACAATAGTGTATACTTTACATCAACATAGCCCATATATTAGAAATGGATGTTTAAAAACCAAACAATGAGTTCTATAATTCCTTTTTATTTTTATGTTAAAACAAGTTTTGTGATATTTCCACAAGGTTAAAAAACAGTACATTACAAATGCATTCAAGACAATAAACATAAACATCACATTACATAAAAAATGTTAACATTAAAAAACAATCCTTTACTAGAAGAAATTGATTAATACATAAAAAATCATAAAAGAAGGGGAAAGAAAGGAGAAAACACAACCGACAATCCTATTTGTCATATATATACATATCAGGGAACCTGAATGTAAAGAAACTACTCCAGGACACGCTTGAATTTTTATATCTATGGAGTAAGTTCTATCCCTTGATTATGTAAATCTGGGCGTCGACGCAGTTCGATGGTTTAATTATAGTTGACCATCTTTTTCAAGACCAAATGGATACGTCTCTCCTATGTCAGGCACTGGATGGTTGCCAATTGCGTAGAAATTCTGTGAATAGACATACTTAAATAAGTATTGTGTGTAAAGTGAATCAAACCTGTCTAATACAGTCACATTATTGTGATCCCACATAATTTTGATCCATTTTGCAGTTGATGTTACACAGTCTTTCCATAGTTCATTGTGCGTTTTTTTTGCATCATAAACCAACCTGTTAGGCTTATGTTTAGCACCCTTCATAATCATCTCTTTATTGTAACCTAGTTGTACATAGTATGTCAATCATTAATTCTCTCATCACCAACATTAAAATAACACCTAATGTAGCTGCTGTTTATTATACATTTCTTATGATAATTGAATCTCATCAAAACTTGATCTCAGATTGTAATCATTTCTTATATATGGGCTCTTGGTGTTGTTAATCTTAAGCCTTTGTATAATGCAACCCAAGTTTGCGTGCTCTAGCCACCTATTTATCCTTCCCACCATGATGCATATTGAATCACAACAGGGGGTAGCTTTTGGAATGTCTTTACCTTGTATCAAAATTCCTCGTATTTCTTCCACTTTTCCTAGTTAACATATTCCTTTGATTTGTATTCTTTATAATTTCAGTCATTCACCTGGGGTTTAAAAAGAGATATTCTTATATCAATATTCGCTGTTGCTTAAATTCTAATTTGCTTAGAGCTTTCGTTCTTAACTTATTACCTTCTATTTATGATTATCCGTCTACTTCAAGATGTTCCCTTGTGCCTCTAGGATTTTGATGGGCAGCGTTCTAAAGTAGTACAATCACTTGCTGCTTGTTAAAGAGTAGTACAATCACTTGCTGCTTGGTTCCTGACTCTGTGTAGTAAGATACAATAACATGAACTTTTTTTCTAGTTATAAATGTCTTGTAACTTGGTACACCCCTCCTTGCAATCTGCACCCCTCCTATCCCCCTAGAAAATACCACTCCACGTATCTCCAAGTGGGTTTTAGGACTGCAAGGGTTCAACTATTCTATTGTGCATGTCCCTGGCTCAAAAAATTCTTTGGCGGATTGCCTTTCACGTATGCCGCTATTGGAAAATGAACCAGAAGGAAACAATGAGGAGGAAACCATCCTGGCAATCGATATTCCGGCCATTAAGAAAGGTGAATGGAAGAAATCACTTCAGGAAGATGATGTAATGTGCAAATTGAAATATATGATTACCAATGGCTGTCCAGAAGAAAAAAATGAGGTGCCAGAGGATCTCCAGGAATTTTGGAGCGTGAAGGACTAGTTGTCCATAATTGAAGACCTGGTCTGGAGAGGTAACAAAATAATTCCCCCGACTGGAATGAGAGATCGCATCATACAAATTGGACATGAAGGTCACCCTGGACCAAGCTTGACCAAAAGTAAAATTCGACAAAACTATTGGTTTCCTAAAATGGACACACTAATTGAAGAGCTTGTAAAGGAATGTATTGCATGTGGGGCCAGCGATAAGTCAAAGAACGTCCGTAAGGCTCCTCTATTTCCGGTCACGGTTCCCACCAAACCTTGGGATAAACTGGGGATGGACATTATTGGTCCTTTGAATTTATTAAGTCAATCTCAAAAATTTATGTTCGTCCTGATTGATTATCATTCTCGTTGGATAACAACTAAGTTTGTCCCTTACATTTCTACAGTGTATCTCATTGAATTTCTTAAAGATACCTTTTCCAAAGAAGGCATTCCCAGTGAATTGATAACGGACAATGGTGTGCAATTCACTTCTGATGAGATGAGGGATTTCCTGAACAGTTTATCTATTATGCACATCAAATCTCTATTGTACTCCCCCAAATCCAATGGTTTAGTGGAAAGGGCTAACAGAATGCTTAATATCCATTCAACTTGCTTTGTCAAACAAAGAGTCAGTTGTAGACAGCTTAAGGAAAATGTTGTGGTCATATCACATCACTCCTAATTCAGTGTCAGGAGTCTCCCCGTTTATTTCTCTTAAAGGAAGAAACCCAGGTTCAAAACTTACTCCCAACTGGTTGAATGGAGGGTCCCCTGTGTGGGTAGACAGGAACACTGTTTCAGATAAAGTGAAAAAAAATCAAGTCAAGTATAAAAATAGTTATGACACTAAATGGGGCACAACTGACAGAGTGGATGGTTGGGGATTGGGTGGCTGTCAAAAACCCCACTCTGTTAAAGTCCAAATCTTCTGCTTTCTCTAGACCCATTAGAATCAGGAAGGTCCATAATAACTCTGTTTTGTTAGAAGATGGTAATTTATGGAGCATGGATAGATTGGCTCGTTGCACTAATGTTCATGTTTCCGAACTTCCTAGCAACGATGACTCTGGAGAAGTGTCGGGGGATCCTACTATGGGAAGAGTTGCACGTCAACGTAGGTGTCTGGCATGGCAAGCTGACTACAGTATGTAAAGTCTAGATATACACATTGTTTCTCTCTGTTGTACCTATGTGCATACTTCGCCTGCTTGCTCAGGATGTAATGTATTCTTGATAACCTGTATGCTCATATTCTATGTTTTTCCTTTGCAAGGAAACCTTGTGCTTTGCTCTTGCATCCCTCCCCCCTTCCCCTTTTAAATGCTCTTCTATATTATTACTCAATTGTGCTGCTGTACATAGGGAGGTGTGTTGTAACTTGGAACACCCCTCCTCGCAATCTGCACCCCTCCTATCCCCCTGTTTGGTTTCACCTACCTTAGAATGTTGGAGTGAAGCTCGCTTTAGAATGTTGGTGAGCTCACTCTAGTGGTTGGCACTGAAGAATCCGGTTCGTAATAAACTCCCTCTCACCTCATACCGTGTGCAGTCTCTTCTTAACAAAATGTTATTTTCCTTTTACATACTGGGACAAACCCAAGAATAATATCGTACCTCCTTTGGTTTACGTTACTGTTCCCTATATGGGACCTGTTTAAATCGCAAAGGCAGGGTTTTTGTTCTAATTACTGTGGTTCTTCTTCCCCTGTTTACCTGCCTATATCCCTTCCCGTTGGGGGGGCCTCCTTCTATTTTGTTACCTTTTCCTGCTTTCGCCTGGGGAATGCTAAGTAGGGATGTCACGGTAGTAGTAGCGTAGGGAAATACTAATGCTTTTCACTTATTCACCTCAAATGAAGACAGATCTCAACGTGAGAGCAATCATTGCCTCTGTTTTGGTCCTGGGATTTGTCATTCTTTTTATGATTCAGCATTTCCATGTTGCCCATATATTCGGAATTGTATTAGGTCCAATGTACTTCTACACCTCATCTTGAGGTGTCTGTATGTCCAGTTATTTTTTGCTTTGTGATAAACCCACTAACTTGGAATTCGGAGTCGGATTCTTCAGAGTCATGGTTCTTTAAAGATGTTGTGCTTGCCATAATGAGTTATTTCTCCCCTCTACACTTCTTTTTTTTTAAAACATATTTTATTGTTGAGACACACATAATATGCAAAGCCCCGTCAACAAGAGGCTACTGCCATCATCAAGTAATCTTCATCATCTTCCACAATGTGTATTAAGAACATGAAAACTCACCCCATTCAGAATATCAGAAACAATAGGATTAAACACCTCCCCCCTCCCCCAATAGCCCCCCCTTTGCGTAGCTGCTCGCTCCTCTTAACCATAATACAGTGATAAATCACTCGCCATGTGTACTATACACCAACAGCGCCTTTTCCCAGTCCAACAAGTCAGAGGGTTAGGAGGGTGTCCTCCTCACGCGGCGGGTCCAAGTCCAGCCCCCGGTAGTCTGCCCACCTCTTCCAGATTTTGAAGTGCTTTCTAGGACACCCCCTGGCCACAAATACGGACTGCTCCAGCCCCATTCAATAGTCCATTCCATTCTTCCAGGCGGCAAGTGACGGGGCCCGAGGCGCCTTCCACTCCCTAGCAATATCGCTCTTCGCCAGTGTGAGGCCCAGTAACAATAAGTGACGCTTGTAGCGGTTGCCCCCCACCCCAGCCATGACATGCAATAGAGCTAGCTTGGGGTCCCTCTGCAAATGAAGACAGATCTCAACGTGAGATCAGTCATTGCCTGTGTTTTGGTCCTGGGATTTGTCATTCTTTTTATGATCCAGCATTTCCATCTTGCCCATAGATTCGGAATTGTATTAGTTCCAATGTACTTCTACAACCTCATCTTGAGGTGTCTGTATGTCCAGTTATTTTTTGCTTTGTGATAAACCCACTAACTTGGAATTCGGAGTCGGATTCGTCAGAGTCATGGTTCTTTAAAGATGTTGTGCTTGCCATAATGAGTTATTTCTCCCCTCTACACTTCTCAGCAGGCAACAACGATTCATTGACCAAGGGCTCCAGCCTTCACTTGTAGAGAGGAGCCTGGCCCCATGAGTTGGTAGAAAGAGGATGGTTGCCTCTGCAGTGAGGGGAGGAAGTTAGGGAAAGTTAGCCATAGAGCCCCAAAGAGCCTAAAGGATGAAAGCCCAGATGATCGAGAGCGGAGGACGATGGAGTTTGGGGGAGACCGACGGAGAGTGACAGTGCGGCGCGAAAAGCGGGAACAGTGGAGCGAGTATGAATAGGGATGTGTGCGTTAGATTGTGGAGATGATATGAATGTGTGATGTCTGACGGAGTTAGGATGAGAGTTGAGTGATTGTGGTTGCGGGCCGAAACGCGCGTGTTCAATGTGATTTATTGTGGGTTGGGACGACTAACCTAAGATCCCAGGATAGGTTTGTGGTGTAGATGACACCAGTGCTGTAATTGTCTGACCAGTGTTTGTGGAAGTCGTGGAGCGCTATCGACAACCCACTTGTGATAAGGAAACATGTGTGAGAGAGCTTGATAGAGTTGTGTGGAAAGCTAGTGCACAAGAGCGGTCACAGCTATTCGAGGGGCTGACGCAGGTGGTGGGTCACTGTGTGTGAATGATATTGAGTGATTGGATACTATCTATTCGTTTATACGACAGTCTGGCCGTTTCGTGGGCAGATGGTCTGAGGTGACTGTCGGGTTGTTTTGCGGACAGACAGTTGCCAGTGGTGAGGCAGACAATTACTTGTGAGACTGTCAGGTCGTGGCGTGGACAGACAGTCGGATATGTGACTGTCCGGTTGTTTTGATGGACAGTTACTTGTTTATATGAATGAGGTGCGTGATTGTATAAGGAAGAGATTGTGAAGGATGGTGAACTGCTGTGTAAGGAGGAAGAAGTGAAGCCGGAGTGTGCCACGCTGAGATCGATCGATTGGTGTAAAGCTGTGCTGAGATTGGTGGATTGTCATCAGGAAGTAGAAACGAAAACATCTTATGGGCAAAAGAATTTGATTCAATCATGCGATGCTTTAGGGTGTTGTGAGATCCTTTTAGGGGAGATAGAGGAGTAGTAACTCAAGTGGGTGAGGAAGCACCACCTGAGGATACTCCAGCACATTACATGGCCACAGGACTTCATACCAAAGTTGGCTCCAAAATTGTCAGATCACCAAAAAGGAGGGAGATTTGGCTTTTCCAGGTTATGGTTCATTTAGATTAGAGGTGCTGTATCAGTTAATGGCAGTTATGGCTTCATTGCAACCTACACCTACACCAACACAGTTTGAGGCATTAGATGCATGGATGAGAGCAGCACAGGCAAATAAGTGAGCAAAGTCAAAGAAGGATGAAAATGCAGAGGAAGTCATATCAGGATGCGCTTTGGGCTGCACAATTGAAGAAGTGGAGAGTAGACTCTATTGAAGGGGAGAGACTATTCCCGCTATTGGTGAAAACAGGAGAAGCTCAGAAGAGGAAGGAAGAGAACGACAGTGACACCGATGACAGTTTGTTAGATAGGTAGCTAGCAGAGCAATCAATCAATCAATCAATCATAACACTTGTATAGCGCGCTACTCACCGGCAGGGTCTCAAGGCGCTTGGGGGAAGGGGCCTGCTATTGCTCGAACAGCCAGGTCTTGAGTTGTCTCCTGAAGGCGAGATGGTCCTGGGTCAGCCGAAGATGGATGGGGAGGGAGTTCCAGGTCTTGGCCTCCAGGTAGGAGAGGGATCTGCCGCCAGCGGTGGCTCTTCGGATGCGTGGTATGGCTACGAGGGTGAGGCTTGTCGAACGTAGCTGGCGGGAGGGCGTGTAGAAGGTCAGGCGGTCGTTGAGGTACTTGGGTCCTAGGTTGTGGAGAGATTTGTGTGCGTGGGTGAGGAGCCTGAACGTGATCCTCTTGCTGACGTAGAGCCAGTGCAGGTCCTTCAGGTGGCCGGAGATGTGGCTGCGTCGGGGGATGTTCAGGATGAGATGGGCGGAGGCGTTCTGGATGCGTTGGAGTCTTTTCTGTATCTTGGCTGTGGTTCTGGCGTAGAGGGCGTTTCCGTAGTCCAGTCGGCTAGTGACGAGTGCCTGGGTGACCGCCTTCCTGGTCTCGGTCGGGATCCATCGGAAGATCTTGCGGAGCATGCGTAGGGTGTTGAAGCACGATGAGGAGACGGCGTTGACTTGTCTGGTCATCGAGGAGGAGGAGTCCAGGATGAAGCCCAGGTTGCATGCGTGATCCGTTTGTTTGGGTGCACTGCCAGAGCCGGGGGCCACCAGGAGTCGTCCCAAGCAGAGGGTGATGATCCAAGGATGAGGACTTCCGTCTTGTCTGAGTTCAGTTTCAGGTGGCTGTCCTTCATCCACTCGGCTACTTCTTTCATCCCTTCGTGTAGGTTGGTTCTGGCGGTGGCAGGGTCGTTGGTGAGGGAGAGGATCAGCTGGGTGTCGTCGGCGTAGGAGATGATGTTGAGGTTGTGCTGGCGTGCGATGTCTGCGAGAGGTCTCATGTAGATGTTGAAGAGTGTGGGGCTGAGTGATGATCCTTGCGGTACGCCGCAGATGACTTCGGTGGCCTCGGATCGGTACGGGGGGAGGCACACTCTCTGAGTTCTGCCGGTGAGGAATGAGATGATACACTCCAGTGCCTTCTCTTGGATACCGATGTTGCTGAGGCGTTGAGCTAGGATGCGGTGGTAGACAGTCTCGAATGCTGCAGAGAGGTCCAGGAGGATGAGGGCCGCTGTTTCCCCATTGTCCAGCAGGGTTCTGATGTCGTTGGTGGCTGCGATGAGGGCGGTCTCGGTGCTGTGGTTGGCTCGAAAACCAGACTGCGAGGGGTCGAGGGATCCTTTTGTCTCGAGGAAGGTTGCAAGCTGTCTGTTGACAGTCTTCTCAATGACTTTGCAGGGAAAGGGAGGAGTGAGATGGGGCGAAAGTTCTTGAGGTCGGTGGGGTCCGCTGTTGGTTTCTTCAGTAGGGCGCTGAGCTCAGCGTGCTTCCAGCTCTCCGGGAAGGAGGCGGTGTTGAAGGAGGCGTTGATGATGTCCCGCAGTTGGGGTGCGATGATGGAGTCGGCCTTGTTGAAGACGTGGTGGGGGCAGGGGTCGGTCGGAGATCCGGAGTGGATGGTGTTCATCGTGCGGGCTGTGTCTTCGGTGGTCACCGTGGTCCAGGTGCGGAGGGTGGTGGTGGAGGGCGTTGGTTCGACAGTTGGGTGAGTTGGTGGTGCGCCGAAGCTGTTGTGGATGTCGGCGATCTTGCGGTGGAAGAACGAGGCGAGAGAGTCGCAGAGGTCTTGTGAAGGAGTGATGTCGTTGTTGCCGGTGCTGGGGTTGGAGAACTCCTTGACGATGTTGAAGAGTTCCTTGCTGTTGTGGGTGTTGTTGTCCAGTCGATCCTTCAGTGATTTCTTCTTGGTACTGCGGATAAGCTGGTGGTGCTTGCGGGTGGCGTGTTTGAGGGCGGTCATGTTGTCTGTGGTCTGGTCAAGGAGCCAGGCTTTCTCGAGGGTGCGGCAGTTCTTCTTGGAGTCCTTGAGTTCGTCGGTGAACCAGGAGGCTTTCTTGCTTCTGGGTCTGCTGGTAGGGTTCTTAAGTGGCGCGAGGTCGTCAGCGCAGTCGGACAGCCACTTCGTAAGGTTGCGTGCTGCTTTGGTGGGGTCCGTTGTGCTGGCGGGTGGGTTCTGACTGAGGGAGGTGGTGAGTAGTTCGGCGGTGATCTTGTTCCAGCTCCTGTGGGGAACCTGTTGCGGGTGGTGGTGGGTCGTGGTTCTTCTGAAGCTGAAGTGGACGCAGCTGTGGTCGGTCCAGTGAAGTCCTGTGGAGTGGCTGAAGGTGATGTGCTTGCTGGATGAGAAGACTGGATCAAGCGTGTGGCTGGCGTAGTGGGTGGGGGTGTTGACCAGTTGCTTGAGTCCGAGGTTGGCGAGGTTGTCCAGCAGGGTGGTGGTCGTTGTTGTTCTCCATGTGGAAGTTGAGGTCCCCGAGGAGGATGTAGTCGGCGGAGGGGAGGGCGTGTGGGCTGATGAAGTTGCCGATGTCTTCGCTGAATTGTGTGCGGGGTCCTGGGGTCTGTAGATGAGGGTGCCTCTGAGGGTGGTCTTGGGGTCGGTGTGGATCTGGAAGTGAAGGTGTTCGGCCGGCGAGAGGGTGTCGTCGGAGTTGGTCGTGATGCGGATGGTGTTTTTGTGGACGATGGCGATGCCTCCTCCAGTCTGGTTGCCGCGGTCCTTCCGGGTGATCTTGTATCCGTCCGGGATGGCGATGGCGATGTCGGGCGTTGAGGAGGCGTTCATCCAGGTTTCTGTCAGGAAGGCGACGTCTGGAGATGTGTTGTCGAGGAGGTTCCAGAGTTCCACGGCGTGTCTGTGGATGGAGCGGGTGTTGAGCAGGATGCACTTCAGGTGGTTACTGCTGGTGCTCGTCTTGGCGGGTGCGGTGCAGACCCGGATGCAGGAGAAGTTGCAGGCTCGACAGCAGAAGGGTCCGTGGGAGCGTCTCGGGGTGGCTCAGTAGCATCCGCAGGTGCGGCTGGGGTTGAGTGCGTTGAGTGTAGCGGTGTCGTAGGTCCGGTGGGTAGGATGGCCTCTGCGGGGGCCAGGGGTCCTGGCGCTGGGCGCGGTCCAGGCACGGACGGGCGCAGACGGGCTTGCCTTTGGCGCGCGTGCGAGGAGGCGTCATAAGAAGGGAGCCAGGAGGGAGGGTCCGCTGGGTGGCGGGAGCAGGGTGCCCAATCGGCTGGCGGGGGTGGGCCGCAGGGAGGCAGCGGGGACACGAGTGCGGGCGGCTCAGCGGCGGCTGGGTCGCCTGCAGCGGCAGAAAATCACAGGAGGCAGCGGCGGAAAATCACAGGAGGCAGATACTGGCACGAGCAGCAGGAGGAGCATGGGGGCGTCCATCGCCATACAATCCAAGTTCAGTGGAGGGAAGGCGGGCGGTTATGGAGGAAATAGAAGAACCACAGGAGAGTCCTAATGCAAGAGTAGTGGGAAAGTTTTCAACAGGAATGAAAGAAAAATGGATGCAAGCATTGAGGAGTGCGGAGATTAATGAAATTCACACTACTATACGGTTACCGAATGCCCTTACTGTGCCTGTCACCATTGGTCTCATAGTGTCAGTGTATGACCCATGTCAGGCAGAAAATAGTAATCAAATACAGTCAGCAGTAGGAGAGGGTACCAGTTCTAGAGAAAATGCTGTGGGGAGAAAAGGTAGTCCCTTTTTGAGACCTGTGGAGCTAGAACTCCATTGCCAGTCACTGCTGACTCTTCAAGAGGGCACATTGAACCTAGAGTGATAAGAACATTGTCCCTAGCAGATTCACGTTCTGACTTGAGAATGTGGGAAGCCCCGGTTAGAGCTCCCATGGGGAGGATGAGAGGAGGAGGTGATCAAGGAGCGTCTGGGAGTCAAAATGTCCCACCGAATATGGCTGAATCAGAGAAGTGGAAGTAGAGAGCTGAGTAGTACATTGAGTCAGGGAACGATTAAAGCTGCTGTAAGGGCAAAGGTGCTAGAAGTAGTGAGGTTAAAGGCAGAAGCAGATGCGATGATTAGTGGAAACTTGCCTCTGCAAAGGATGGAACTTTATGTACAAGATGAGGTGTTGTTTGTGGCAAAGGATTTGACCCCAAAGGCGAGAAAAGCTGATGAGAAGTTGATGGAATTAGCACAGAGGTATGATGTGGGTTTGTCCAAAATGAAAATGTTACAGGGAGGCCATAGGCTAAATTACAGTGATCAATAATTGGAAGAGAAAAGACTCATAGGATTGAAGACCCACAATTTGAGAATTATTTGTAGGGATACATGCATGGAGCATGCTTGACAAGTGGGAGGAAAGGAGGTCCAAGAAAAAGAGTGCCAAAAAGGGTATATTAGATATGCCACCTCCAGGAGGGACTGCAGGAATAGAGGTTTACTCTTTACTCATTGCGTGAGGTACTGAGAGGATCGTGTATGCATGTGCCTTGGAGCCGGGGTGATTTAGCAGCGTTTACAATTTTCCTTGGCTATTGGAAAAGCCTATTTAGTGTTACAAGCAAGTTGATCGCTTTGTCAAGATTTAAAATATATTGTGGATTGATTTGAATACCTTGTTTGACATTGTGGTACTAAGTGATTTGTGGTCTGCTTATAAAATTGCTGTTGAATTGCCAACTTCAGAACCTCAACGAGACCCCATAACACATGGTCCTTCACACATAGTTTTAAAAATGTTCGAGCAGGTAATCACATGGTTACAGTCCAAGATTGCGCCATAAGATATTGATTGGGTTCAAATAGATCATACTACCCAAGAGCTCAAGGAATCCGTTCGTGCTTAGTACGAAAGGCTCTTGCAAGACTTTAAGCAGTACAGTGGATTGGACGCACTAGAATCAAAGGACATGGGACGATTTGTTTCCAAATTTGTTTTAGGACTAAGGCCAGAGATTAGCTTTATGATCCAACAGCATTTGATCCATTGGCAGAACAAATCTGTGGATGAGATTCTGTGCTATGCCAGATATTGCAGTGATGAAGCAGACTCGAAGCAAAGGAAGCACAAAGATAAACTGATGCTGGTCCAGATGAGGAAGGCAGAAAGGGTCGACCAACCACAGCCGAATGGACCAATGCTTGGATGAAGGCATGGAGGAGCCCAGAATGCGTAAGGTCAGGTAAGCGAGAAACCAGTAGACCCCAAACTGAGGGTAGACAATGGTACCCTAAAGAGAACCACTGCATGTCATTGTCACAAGATCGGGCATTGGTAGTGTGAGTGCAGGTCAAATTTAGTTAATTAGATCCCAGATCAGGAAGTGGTACAGGCACCTGAGGTTGTAAATACAGTAGCAAGGCCCAGATCTATGAACAGAGGGAGTTTGAGTCCACAAATGCAAGTTCCCTAACCTTCGAGAATCCCTCGAGGAAATCAGATGTACCAGCAGATGCCATTCATCAAGACATTCGATGATTTCGATTCAGACCCTTTGAAATGATGGTGCCTGAGGGGGGGAGGAAGACTGTACCTTTGGAGCAGACTTGGAGTAGACCATAGAGGACCGTACGTGGCGGCGGATGTTGATGGTCATCCCATCACTTTTTTGATTGCTAATTGTGCTAACCATTATACTGTAAGATCTGCAGTAGTCC
The DNA here is from genome assembly GCF_964263255.1 of Lissotriton vulgaris. NCBI lineage: Eukaryota > Metazoa > Chordata > Amphibia > Caudata > Salamandridae > Lissotriton > Lissotriton vulgaris. The sequence goes on along the minus strand of NC_141693.1, from coordinate 1,326,954,621 downwards.
CAAACCCACCCCTCTTGGGACAATCGATCCAAGTTGTAGGAGTTGCAAACAAGAGAATGACCAATCCATTGACAGATGAGATACCTGTGAGAATAGAAACTATCCACGATCAACACCAATTTGTGGTGTGCGATTCGAGTCTAGTCTGTATGTTGGGTTGTGATCTTTTGTGTAAATTGAATTGTACTATCTATTGCATGCCCAAGGGAGTGGAGTTGCAGACTAATGATGATGACATTGCATTCAAACTGGTGATCAAAATCTCTGCCTAGAGATGTACCCCGTATTGACAGTTGAAGAACTACCACTTGACTTGAGAGACACAGTTTCTCTGGATGTATGGGATTTCATAGAGGAAGAGATAGGATTGATCAGAGGGGTTAAGCCAGTTAAGATTCAGATCAAGCCAAATGCTGAGTTCCTAAGAATGTCACAGTGCAATCTGATGCCGGCAACAGTGGCACGAATCAAGCCTGTAATTGAGTCTATGATAACCCTGGGCAGTGAACATGCTTCGCTCGCGGAGTTTTCCGAGTTTTCCGCACTCCACGTTACACAGAGCTAGCAGAGTTGCAAGTTGCCGAGCATGAGCAAGGAAAATCCAGCTTCCGGCGAGATTTTTCCTCATTCGGGACAATCAACTTCAAGTTGGCGAGCGCGTGTGGGAAAAATCAACCTCCCGGAGAGATTTCTCAATGCGGGCGGGCAGATTCCTCATTGAGAGTGGTCATGTATGCTCGCGACCACTCGCATTGAGAAACCATTCGTTCACGATGAGAAAGCTGCCGCTCAAGTCAAAAATCTACCCGAGCTGCAAAAAAGGAAGCAGGGCCCGCTTGCGCAGTGCATGGTGTCGTTTGCAATGATTGCACAGTGCGGACAAACACCTGGAACTGAAAATCACTGCGAACATCATTTTATCTAACACACTCCTTTACTTTTTTTGAACATTTTTGGGCATTCTGCATAGCGTAACTCCGCCTAGGCTTAGTCTATGATCGAACAGGGAATTCTGAAGGAGATAATGGGGAGCCCATGCAATTCCATTATAATGGGACTTTCGAAACCAAATGGGAAGTTCAGAATTGTGCAAGACCTGCGAAATGTCAACACGATTGTAGTTCCATGTTGTCATGTGGTACCGAATCCATCAGTGATTTTATTTCAAATTCCATACAAAGCTGACTGGTTTACCATGATTGACTTTGTTAGCCGTTCTTTTCGATACCCTTACACGAGGGAAACCAATTTTTATTTGCTTTCGGTCTGGAAATTCATATGTTAACGTGGTGTCTTATCCCACAAGGGTTTGCATAGAGTCCATCGATTTTTATTCAGATTCTAAAAAAGAACCTTGATAGTTTGGTACTGCTACAGAATTGAGTCCTCATGCAGTACATCGATGACCTTTTGATTGCGTCCGAGTCAGAAGACACTTGCAGAATTGATACTGTTGCTTTGTTAAATCACCTGGCAGAGAATGGACACAAGGTGTCCCCGGAGTAAGTTACAGTACTGTTCGACTGAGGTTCAGTATTTGGGCCATCGTATTGAGAAAGGCAAGAGGAAAGTGTCACCAGACCGTATTGAGGCGATCATGAACATGACTGCGCCTACCACACAAAAAGAAGTCATGATGCTTTTGGGAATGGTTGGATACTGTCGTCAGTGGATTCCCAACTTCTCATTGAAAGCAAAACCTCTGCAGAGATTACCAGACAAGGATGTAGTGATCCGGTACCATAGGATAATGACTGTTTGATTGTGTTCATGCAGCATGCGAGAAAGCCTGTGTCGCGCTCCGGCTCTAGGAATGACTGATTACAACAAATCCTTCTCACTATTATGTTGTTAGCGGGAGGGTTGCACACTATCAGTGCTCACACAGACTCATGGTGGTGTCCGTAGACCAATTGCCTACTTCTCAGATACCTTAGATCCAGTAGCTTCAGCATTGCCCGGATGTCTTAAATCCGTTGCTGCAACAGGTGTCAGCATTGAAAGGTGTGAAAGTATTGTAATAGGTCATCCTCTTACTGATTATGTTCCAAACTCAGTTGAGCTTCTAATGACGAGAACCAAGACACAACATTTAACAAATAACAGGCTCACACGCTATGAGCAGGTCATACTGGCCTCAAAAAATGTGACTCTGAAAAGATGCGCTGAGTTTAATCCTGCTACTTTGATGTCTCTTTCAATTGTTGATGGTGAAGATTGTGATGGCCATGACTGTCTCGATGTGACCAGTCCTGGGCGTAGTTCGTAGAGTTTTGCTACGCGGAACTTCGCGAATTTACAAAAACACTCTGCGAAGTTCCGCGAGTGGCAGAGTGCAGTGCGAACTCCAGTTTGTGCTGGTATTTCTGCTACTCAGGTAGACATCCTACCCGAGCAGCAGCTCGCGCTCGCGATCTTACCATTTGCGATCGCAAACCTACCGTTCATGATCACGAGCAGGGAAAGAACTCTGCTGCACATCGCGAACTGGAGATTTTTGCACTCCGCGAGCTCCACGGAGTGCGAAGTGCAGAAAACTCTGCAAACTCCGCGAATGGAGCGAAGTTCACCGCCCAGGCCTAGATGTGACTGAACTTTGGACCAAACCGAGTCCCAACTTTGTTGATGAACATCTGCCTGAATATGATTAAATCTTCTTTGTAGATGGTTCATGCCTAAGAGACAATGTGGGCCATCTGAGAGCAGCATTTGCTGTATGTACTATTTCTGGAGTTGTGGAAGCTGCTTGTTTACAGAGAGTATAGTCCGCACTAATGGCTCAGATCATTGCCTTGACACGTGCATGCCTGGTTGCTTATCAAATCAGAGTCACCATCTACACCGATAACCAGTACGGATTCGGTGTGATTCATGACTTCGGACAGCTATGGTCACAGAGGGGGCTCCTAACATCATCAGGATCTCCCATCAGGAATGGGGAATGTGTAAGACAACTGTTAGAGGTTTGCAACATCCAAAGGAAATAGCTGTAGTGAAGTGTGGTGCTCATGGAAAGGGAAATGATGTTTTGTGACCCTCTGCAACAGGTACACCAATGAGGTTCCATGTTTCTGTGGTGAACAAGGATGCATTTTCATGGGGAAGAGCACATAAAGAACCAACCTCAGCATGATGTTATCCATAGAGGACACTTGGGATGAGATCAAGCATCTGCAGGGAGAAGTGTCAGGACAGGAAGAAGCTGGTTGGATCAAAGCAGGTGGTGAGAAAAGAGAGTATGGTATTTGAATTTCAGTTGATGGTCAAGCAGTGTTACTAAGCCCTATGGCGAGGCAGATTCATGGAGCAGTTCACCTTGGAAGGGACGCCATGGTGCGAGTTTTCAGGCAGATGCGGCTTAACTTACAGTTCCGTACATTTGCTGAAGCAGTGTGTCACAGATGTGTTACTTGTCAAGAAATTAATGCTGGAAAGAAAACTGTGGTTTTATTAAGTCACATTGAGAGATCTGGTGGACCCTTCAACAGGATCCAGCTCAATTTCATCGAGATGCCCAGGTGCAATGGATTGGGGTAAATTTTGGTTGTGGTGTGTGTTTTGCCACGATGGGTGGAAGCTTATCTAACAAGGAGGTGTGATAGGCTCACAGTAGCAAAGTTGTTGCTTAGAGGGCTTATTCCAACCTCATTGGAGTTGGATGGAGGAACACACTCCCATAGTAAGATTATGAAGCTGCTTTGTGCTGCATTACAAGTTGATCAGAGACTGCATTGTAGCTACAGACCGAAGCATCTGGTATAGTGGAGCAGATTAATGGCACTCTCAAGATCCAAATGGCAAAAGGTGCGTTTGTCCACGTCTCTGAAATGGCCTGATGCATTGCCCTTATTGCTGATGAGTATCCTCGATAGGAGGACAGCTCTCTCACCCCATTTGATCCTGATGGGTAGGGCGATGCGGTTGCAAGCAGTGGCATCTACAGCCTTGATAAATATCACAGTTGATTTGATCCTTGATTATTGCAAGGAACTGGCTAACGTTTGTTCTATGTCTCACAGAGTTGAAGCTGCAACTGCACTGACCTCGAAGGATCTGTTCCTCATGTGTTTGTTCACAAGCACATGAGGAAAAGATGCCTTGATGCTCACTGGAGAGGTCTGTATCAAGTGATCCTGGTGACAAATATAGCTGTGAAGTGCGGAGGCTTGCCAAACTGGATTCACGCCTCCCATACCAGCAGAGTTTCAGGACCCTCGGAAGAAACAGCTCCTCTCCCAGAAGAGAATTCAGCTGTGGTTGCGAGGCCACCAGAGAGGACATGCCAAGCTGTGAAGCTGGTTGCCCACCAGAGCAAGCTGAAGGGGGTCACGCTACACACGGCCCAGGTGTTGATTCTGAGGGAGACGGTAACAGTGTGAGTGGTACAGAGTCAGACTCAGATGAAGGAACTGATGCGCAAAGTGGTTGGGTGCAGTGAAGAAGTGCAGAGCTTGCAAGTGAATCTGGCCTGTGAGACAGAGGAGGCTAAATTTGAGGCTGGCATCGGAAAGAGGTCTGCTGAACAACCATCTTGTAAGTTACCTAATAAATCTCTACTTATGTTATACCTCATGGCTACAATCCATCATTTCAACACAGAACAAGCACAAGAAAGCCCGGGGAGATCGAGAAGAACAAGAGTGCCCTGTCAGAGGTACGCTGCCCCAGAGTTAACCTATCTGATCACAGATGCTGGAAGCAGTGGGGACGGGGAGACTGAGGTCTTCACGATTGTTCAGAAGAACTTAAAATTGATATTGAGCTGGTAGTTCCTGAACTGAAAATTGAGGGGATGCTGACAGTGCCTGTACCAAGACCTCCGATCTTGAGCAGAGTGCGAGTTTTGATTCTGAGTAATGTGTCCTTTCCAACATTTGGGTACCAGCCACCAGCCCAGGAGATTGCGGCTGTTCGTCTAGAGATTTTACAACGTGTCATTATCAAAATTGGTGCTGAGCTTATAAGAGACTGTTGATTGAACTGTTAATTGTAAATAAAGCTTGCTTTACAAGAAGATAACCTTGGGCCTAGTGGAAGAAGAACAAGTTTAGGGACTTTCCGTAGAAGAAGAAAGAGGGCTAAGGAAGTATTTTTGAACTGTGTAAATAAAAGTGCAATGAACTGTGAATCAATATCCAGAACTTCAACAACATGTATGTGATCTGGTTGAGCAGCAATCTGAGGCAGAGAGAAGAGACATTGTGTTGATCCTCTTACTTTCTAAACTGACAATTTAAAATGGAGTCTGGAAATTCGAACCGTCGGTCTAAGTGTGTGATAGGTACACTCATAGTAGGAGTGATAATAGTGATAGCAGTAGTTATCATTGTGTCTGTAAAACTTTTACAATAAGCTGAAGTTCAAGGAGTGGGAGTGCAAGGGACAACCACACCTGTTACTTCTATCACAATAGAGGGTATCGTAGGAGCTAAAAAGGCTCATGTAAGGGTCATTATGAATACTATTTCACCGATTACGAAGTGGTGCTTTCAGATGTTCTAGCGTTCAAGCACCTTAATAAGTATGTTTACTACAAGCAAGAAGATAGAGTGGGGAAGTATTTCATACCTACGTTTAGATCAGATGCAGCTTGTGCACATCATCATAATTTGACGTGCACACTAACAGATATAGAGAAGACTTTTATAGATCAAGTGGAAGATAGACATAGACAACTAACAGTAAAAATTAACAGTAGAGGAGGGAAAGTTGAATGGACCAAGGAAGAGTTGGCACACAAGGCAGAGGGAGTTATGGGCCAATGGCTTTAGATTTTGAACAGCGAGAGAAGCTTTGTATTCAACAGGTACAGACGTACTATGATAAGGTATTTGCGGGACAGAGCATGTGTGATCACACTTTCGCAATTGAAGCCACTGCAAAGAAGTTCTTGCAAGATGCAGTGCAAGTGGTGCCAAATGTGTATTTTGTGTGTGTGAAGAAAGCCTATGTGAGATTGCCACTGAATTGGTATGGTACATGTTATGTGGCTGTTGTGTTCCCCAAGATATATCATGTAGAGGATTTGTGGCCTTTAAGAGGTGGATTACATCATAGAGAAAAGTGAGGTGCAAGTGCAGGAGAAATTGTTGGAGATGTACTTGGAATTACACCAAATTTGGGAGTAGTTCTAAATGATATTAAGATTAGGCTATTGCCTACCATTGTGGATAAGTTTTCAGTGAATACAGCTCAGTCCTTGCTACTTGTAGAAGGAGAGATGATTTCAATAAGAGCTATGGTGAATAAGAACTGTCTTGCTCTAGATGTCTTGTTAATAAACGAGGGCATTGTCTGTAAAATGTTGAGGGTCCAACAGTGCTGCACTTATATACCAGACAACAGCAAAGATCCGAGGAGGTATATAAGCAACATCACTGAGATTCACCATAAGGTGCATGATTTGGCCAAAGAGGGTGTTTGGAACAAGGGTGGGAAAGGGTTTGGAAAGACTGGAAATTAGTTTGCCAACCTTGGAAAAGGGATCCTTGGTTACATCCTAAAGCCCATCATCATAGGGGTGGTTTGTGTGATTATCTTGTTGGGACTAGTAAAGGCTTACAAGTGACAGAAGGAAGGACAGGCTGAGAGATCTCTTAGGGAACGTGAGAGAAGGATGGAGAGACTGCAGGACAGTCGTTATGAGAATCTTCAAAGCCTAGAAACGTTTTGACAGTTAAGACTTGCTACGACTTCTGTTTAGGTCTGTTCTTTCTACAGGGAGTTGTGCTTGATTGTGATGGCACTTGTCAGAGGAGGGGACTGATGGAGCGCAATGGTGCTCTTTCATTTGTAGGGGTGCATTATAATCACGAGTAGTCTGCACCTACATTTATTCTTTTGTTGTATTAACATTTGGTCATTAGGATGTACTTGGTAATAACATGTGAACGTGAAATGTTAGGATTATTATGTGTCATGTAAAGAGACTACATGGCAGTTGTGTTTTGGATAATGTAACCTTAACGAAGTTGCTCATTTATAATGTAATGAATAGAGATAAACGTGCACCAGATTACAGTGGTACGCGGATGTGGCAACTCGAGTTTTAATGTGTAGAAGTTATAGACTGCTTATAATGATTTGCACATTCAATGTGTTTATGTTACATGCAGATTTAGAAATGCTTAAGTAAAACTGTTCATTTTGTGTATTTTGCGGTGGGCCCATGTGCTTCATTCTAATGTTGACCGATTTCTGTAGGTCCGAAATGTATTCTCCCTGACGGCTCTCGTAGTGAGGTAAAGAAATGAATTTCATGTGTATATTGGATTTGTTCTGTTCTCACGTTTCTGTTGCAGGTGGAGAAAGTCGTCTTTGTTATTTAGAATAATGTCTTTTGTTTTAGGAGTTACGCTCAGGGAGGAGAAGCTACTTCTATGCAAGAATGCTAAAAATTGGGAGTTGGAGATCTTTCTCACGGAAGGAGGCCTGGGAATCAACGAGCTCTGTAGCATTGGATACTTGACCCATACAACGTGAGTGCACTTCTTAGGAAGTCTTCAAGTGCTGACACCTTTTCCTGACTTCGCCTGGGGAATGCTAAGTAGGGATGTTACGGTAGTAGTAGAGTAGGGATAGACTAATGCTTTCAACGTATTCACCTCAAATGAAGACAAATCTCAACGTGAGAGCAATCATTGCCTGTCTTTTAGTCCTGGGATTCGTTATTCTTTTTATGATTCAGCATTTCCATGTTGCCCATAGATTCAGAATTGTATTAGTTCCAGTGTACTTCTACAGCCTCATCTTGAGGTGTCTGTATGTCCAGTTATTTTTGGCTTTGTGATAAACCCGCTAACTTGGAATTTGGAGTCGGATTCTTCAGAGTCATGGTTCTTTAAATATGTTGTGCTTGCCATAATGAGTTATTTCTCCCCTCTACCCTTCTCAGCAGGCAACACTGATTCATTGACCAAGGTCTCCAGAGTTCATTTGAAGAGAGGAGCCCAGCCCCATCAATACCAATATTTTGAGATGAGGTCCTATTTTTTTTCTAAATGTTCCACCCCCATCCAATCTACTGCAGAAAATTATTGTTCCAACATATTGTTCCAATCCACCTTCCCCAGAGGAAGCGGAGTTGAATAAGTTAGAAATAAGAAGGGGCTCTTATATATTTTCAACAAGTTTCCAGGATCAGAGCTTCTGAAGCTCTTTTTGTGAATTTTGGTACAGTCAACAAAAGTGGCCATCCTTATCCCTAATCTTTAAATCAATGGATTAAATCTACCATCTCATTTGCTTATCAAATACAAGAGTGTTTTCCTCCATCATCTATTGAGTGTAGATCAACTAGGAGTGTGGCAGTTTCATGGGGAGAATTTCAAGAAGCATCTCTGAAGGAAACTTGTAGGGCTGCCACGTGGTGTAATCCCTCCACTTTTGTCAGACACTATAAGATTGATAACATAACCAATAAGCTGAATGTATTTGGTGTCAAAGTTTTATCTGCTACGAAGTAATAGTAATGATAAATAAAGATTTACTGTTTTCCCTCGATTCACTTCAGTGTACAGTGTTCATGTGTTTTATAATTAGTTGAACGCAATGCTTTGGTATTCCTCATACTGTAATGAGAGGAACATGCAAGAGGACGAAGAGGAAATGAATAAATCACTTACCTGTAATTCCATTACTCTGAGTCCAATCTCCCCTGTCCAAACTATTACATCCCTCCCCCCTCTCCCTAGATGGGTTTGAAAGGAATACATATATTAGGCAATGTGGACTGATTTGTAGTAGTTTGATATGTTCCATGTTGAAAGGAGGGGAGTCCAGAACATATATGCTGCTGCTGTGGGACAAGCATGTTTTTTCTTGGATTTTTAAAAATGGTGAGCTTGAAAAGGCATCTGTGGAGGCGTGAATGCCTCATATTGTAATGATTGGAACAGGGAAAATTGGACTCAGGCTGAAGGAATTACTTACTGGTTAGTAATTTATGCATGAAACCTCACTGAAATAGGAATTCAGTACAGAATTCTGTCCGGTAAATCCAGAATCGCACAATTATTGCCCATTCTGTGAGTTTTAACTCGTAAGAGGTGGAGATATATGCAGAGCTATTGGCTGAAAATGTAAATTCCGCAATACCCAGTAATCAGACCCGTGGAGCCCATCCAAAACTATTAGAAAGGCTTGAAAATTGGCTTATTTCAGTGTGTTAGAAGTGTTCAAGCTATTTTTCCTGTAACAAGGAACATCCCCATACCGTTTATGTCACCTACATTTCATTTGCAGATGAATTACCATGAAGATGGGTAATTTACTGACAGGCGGAACTCCTGAAATGATGGGGAGACTGGCTGGGAGAGATCTATCGGCCTTGCGAGGGATTTTTTTTTTAAAACATATTTTATTGACTGCAAAAGAAGCACATGTTATGCAATGCTCTGTCATCCCGAGACAATCGCCATTATCAATTTACCAATATCAATTCCAGTCATTTTCTATAATGAAACATAATTACAAACAGAAAAGGCATAACTATGAAACCCCCCGCCCCCCCTCCACCCACCCGCAAGGCCCACCCCGCGCACCGCTGCCTGCTCTACCTGTATCATGTACATCAAGTATAATGTATGCCATGCGCACCAATGCGCCAACAGTCTTATCATGGCTGTCGAACTGTCAAAGGGGGCTGGAGGGCATTGTCCTCAGGTGGTGGATCCAGCTCCAGTCCACAATAGTCCGCCCACCTCTTCCAAATTTTGTAGTGCTTCCGAGGGCAGCCCCTAGCAATAAATATGAGTTGTTCCAGCCCCATACAGAAGTCCATCCCATTTTTCCAGGCCATGAGCGATGGAGCTCGGGGCACCTTCCATGATCATGCAATATCTCTATTCGCCAGCGTTAGCCCCAGTAAAAGTAAATGGTGCTTATACCTATTGCCCCCTACCCCAGCCATGACATGTAACAGAGCCAGCTTAGGATCCCTCTGAAGCACCCAGGCCAGTACCTCATCTAGGCATTGGAACACTCCATCCCAGAATCTCCGTAATGCCCTACAGTCCCAGACTGTGTGCAGCAACGTTCCTACCTCCGTCCCACACCGAAGACAGTTGGGAGACGCTACCAAACCCGCCCTCCACAAGCGCTGTCTAGTGTAATATGTACGGTGTAGGTATCTGAATTGGACGAGTCGCAGGCGCGTGGATATTGCCGCCCCTCTAGGACCTTCCAGGGCCTCCACCCAATCGTCCTCATCTAATTCCCCAATGTCCTGTTCCCATGCTTTCTTAAGTCGTTGCAGGTCTGAGGAGCAGTGTCGCACCAGAGTTTGGTAGAGACAGTTTCTTATCAGGCAGCTCCCCCATGAAGATTTTAGCTTCCAGTGGACTGAACTCAGGGAGTCTCTCCAACCCCGCAATGTATGGTGTTAGGGCATGACGAAATTGGAGATATTAAAAAAATTGAGTATGTGGCATCCCAAATTCGTCCCGTAAATTATCAAATGATTTGAGCACACACTCTGACATAACGTCCCCTAGGGTGGAGTTGCCGATTGCATCCCATCCACGGAAGCCCATCAGGGTGTCCATCTGGGGTAACCGGCCATTGCGCCACAACGGGGTTTCTTGAGTAAGAACATTCCACCAGCCCATCCTATGCAGAGCCTGTCTCCACACCTGAAAGACCACCTGCGTGATGGACGGAAGAAACTTCCTGAGTGGTGCTGAGTATAGGAGTGTATGAACGGACACAGTGCCCATCAGGCCCTCTCAACTGCATATGCGGGGTCGCTCCTGTCCGCATACCACCAGTCATTTAATACTAAGAGGTGGGACGCCTGTTAATACTATAGGACATCTGATGTGGCCAAACCCCCAGTATACGTCGATAGAAAGCACGTCCGCAGAGCCACTCGCGCGGCGCCCCCCTCCCACAAGAACCCACTCAGCGCCAAATTAAGGTGCCGGAACCAACCGGGCGAGATTATCAGTGGATGATTTTGCAGTTGGTGTATCAGGCGTGGGAGCGCCACCGTCTTAAAGATTGCAGACCTACCAAGTATAGAAAGCGGCATCTTAGACCACACCTTCAGGTCTTCGCGAGTACGCTCCCAAACCGGAGTAATGTTACGCTCTCGGGCTATGGCCGCGTCTTCGGGCAAAAATACTCCCAGGTACTACAATCCAACTGGAGCCCTCGTGCCCAGTCCCCAACCGTCTGCGGACCTCCCAATATCCAAAGCGTGGATTTCCCGGGATTCAAATATAGGCCAGAGGTTTCCCCAAAGATTTGCAAGATTCGCAGGAGTCGGGGCCCAGATCGATTTAAGTCAGTGAGGAAAAACAACACATCATCGGCGTATAGGGCTATTCTATCTGTTAGACCCGCCGACCACCGAAATCCCTCAAGCTGAGCGTCTATACGCACCCATGCCGCGAGGGGTTCCGTAGCGAGCGCAAAAAGATATGGAGAGAGGGGGCAGCCCTGCCGCGTCCCACGCCGGATCCGAAAGGAACGGGACACCCCCTCCACCCGCACTGAGGCCGTGAGATCCATGTATAGGAGCCGCACATACGCCAGGAAACGAGGGCCTAGGTTTAGGCGTCCCAATAGGGCAAACAAATATGTCCAGCTCAGGGAGTCAAATGCCCTATCCATGTCCGCCAGAAACAGCGCCACCTGCTCCCCCAATCGTCACCACACTGATATCGCGACCTGGGCCCGTCTAATATTATGGCAAGTGTCACGCTGTGGCATAAAACCCGCCTGGCCCGGGTGAACTAGGTCTGTAATGTATGGTTTAAGTCTATTGGCCAAGGCCTTAGCCAGTATCTTGGCCTCTGTATTTAGCAAGGAGATTGGGCGGTAGGACGCGTGGCTCTCCGGAGGTCTCCCTGGCTTTAGGAACACCATCACTTCCGCGTGCCGCCAGTCCGGGGGGAGCGTACCACTCTCGCGCGCCTCTTCTATCACTGGGCGAAAATGGGGACTCAGCTGCGTTGCAAAGCGCCGAAATAATTCACTAGGGAACCCATTAGGTCCTGGTGCTTTGCCCGGGTTCAATTCACCCAGTGCCGTGGCTAACTCATCGTCTGTCAGGGGACGGTCTAATAAATCACGAGCCTCGCCTGAGACAGCCCTCGGTGGGAGATCATCAATGAATCGTTGTATGACCCCAGCCTCTAGACACTCCCGGGGCGCGTACAGCTCCTCATAATAATTAGCAAAGCTTCCAGCAAGTGCAACAGGTTCTAAGATAGGTGCCCCATCTGGCCTCACTATCCGGGGCAGTGGCTGGGCATGCATGATGCCCTGACTCAGGCGATGCAGCATCTTGCAGGACTTGTCGCCCCATTGGTAAATACGACTGCGTGTAGCCAACCAAGCCTGTCGTGCCTCGTCTAGCAGCGCCGTAGCATAATGTTGTTGCACCAGTGCCAGCTGCCGCCTAGCTGGTCTGCCATCCTCCTCCCGACCCCTGCGCTCCAATGCCTCCAGGTCCGCCTCGCGCCGCACCAGGGGCTAGATGTAGGTAACTCTAATTTACCGATTCATAAATACCGAATTTTACCGATTCGGTATTTATGAATCGGTAAATTAGAAGGAGGGAGATGTAGGTAAATCAAAAATCTGATTTACCGATTCGGTAACATTCGGTATTTACCGATTCGGTAAATACCGAATGGGTATTGCCCATTGATTCCTATGGGCCTTGAAGCCCATAGGAATCATTGGGCAATACCGATTCGGTATTTATCGAATCGGTAAATATCGAATGTTGCAAGGGTGCAGGGGGTGTCACTTTGACACCCTCTAGCACCTCAATTCCGGACTTGTGTGCCATGTGGCACACATACATGCCCTAAGGGCATGTTTGTGTGTCACATTGCACAGGTGTGCATGCACCTGAATTCGGTATTTTACCACCCAATAGGATTGGGTGGTAAAATACGGATTCTTAAGGGCCTGTGGCACTCTTAGGAGTGCCACCTACATGTGGATTTACCGAATCGGTAAATATACCGATTCGGTATTTTACCGATTCTGTAAATTTACCGATTCGGTAAATTTACAGAATCAGTAAAATATAGGCCCCCTACATCTGAAAACCCTAATACCGGTCGGTAACGGACAAATTCGGCCGTTACCGACATTAGGGCTCCTACATCTCCCTACGCGCCGCCGCAAACCATAAAATATCAATACCTCGCACAGTGGGCTTCATCGCTTCCCAAAGCGTCGCCGGGGAGTCTACCGTACCTACGTTAAAAGATAGAAAGTGATCAATTTCACTAGTCATATGAGCGCGGTAGGTGTCTTGCATCAATTGCCAAGCCGACATACGCCACCGAAACGGCTGCCGAGCGCGACTAGTATCAAGTACAACATACACCGGCGAGTGGTCGGAAAGCGCCCGCGGCAGAATCTCCGCGGACAACACTCTATTAGCCAATACTCTCGGAATAAACACATAGTCTAACCTAGAGAAGGATTCCCGCGACGTGGAGAAATATGTGAAGTCCCTATGTGACCCATGCTTATACCTCCATGTATCCACCCAATCGAGACCTGTGACCAAGGCCCGCAATCTGGTAACCGGGCCCTCCACCCCCCCCCCGGGTCCTGGACGCCAGCAGCGCTTCACCATCTATCGCACGAGATGTCCATGACGTTGTTCCAATCCCCTCCTACAATGGACAGAGCAGTGGGCATGTCAACCCATAGGGACAGCAGCCTCTCTACTAGTGGCCACTGTAAAGGTGGTGGGGCGTATACGCTGCCAAAGAGTACAGTGTCCCCTCCAATTTCTCCCTGCACAAATATAAATCTACCCTGCGCGTCAGTCCAGGTGCGTTTATGAGCAAAGGGAACCCTACGATGAATGAGGACTGCCACCCCCCTGGATCCCCTTGTAAACCCTGAGTGGTATGTGTGTGTGAATCCACATAGCTGAAGGCACAGCGCTTTAGTACCAAGCAAGTGTGTTTCCTGCAACAAGAGTATGTCCGTCCCCCTCCTCCTAGCCCACGTGAATACTGCCCCCCTCTTCACCTTATCCAACATCCCCCGCACATTCCAGCTCATGATCCGTATCCCACCTGGGCCTAACCGCACTCCCTCACCATCAAGAGACATTTATGCAGAACTACATGCCGCGGCCTGGCCTTACACGAGCAACATCGGCAAATCTTGAGACAGTCAGCAAGCAGCAATTTCAGCATGGACCCACCCTCCCCCCCTGGAAGCAACCCCCAACTCCCCCCTAACCTCCCCCCACCCCGCACCTCCCAAACATGGAAGCACCTGTCGTGGTCGGATCGTGGTCCAAGCCCCAACGGGGAGCCGAGAACCACCCCTTCCAATGGATCCCCTCGCGGCAGCCCATAAAGAACTAGGCTGTCGCTTCCTCCCCCAACTAGGCCGAGTGTGGCTTCCAGCCTAAGCAATATTGCACCTGGTCATCTACATCAGACATATACAAAGGACCATGAGTCAGTTCTCCCCATAGTCAAGGCACATCTTCCTGTTCTTCCGGCATAGCCTCATCCCGGTAGGAGGTCGACCCAGAACGTGAGCCACGGCTCGAGCGCGATCTTCCACGGCGCTGACGTTGATTCCTGAGGCCTCCCCTGGCAGTACTACTCGAAGAAGGGATTTCTGATTCCCCCCCTTTCGCTGTGTTGGTCCGAATCTTTACGGTTTCATCCGTCCACTGAAAGACCTCTTCTGGAGTGTCAAAGAATAATGTGCGAGACTGGAAGATGACCCACAGCCTCGCTGGGTAGAGCAATGCGTATTGCAGCTTTAGGCCCCGGAGACTAGCCTTGGCTGCGATGAAGGATTGGCGTTGTTGCTGAACCCGTTTTTTGTAGTCCGGGAAGATAAGAATATTCGCATTCTCATAGGTAAGCGTGCCCTTCAGTCTTGCCTGCTTCAGGATAGTGTCTCGATCAGCATAGTGCAGAAATTTGGCAATCATTGGACGCGGGCGCACACCAGCCGGGGGCTTCTGCGTCAGCGCGCGGTGGGCCCTCTCGACCACGAAGCAGCGAGAGAGGACATCTGCTGGAATCCAGCTCTCCAGCCATTGTGTCAGGAAGCGCTCCGCATTACCCCCTTCACAATTCTCCGGAAAACCAACAAAGCGAAGGTTACTGCGCCGGGCGTGCTCCTCCGCATCCTCAACTCTCAGAGCCAAGCCCTTCTGAATTTTCTCCAAGGCCAAGAATCTCTTCTTTAGGGTAGAAACATTGTCCTCCACCTCCGATATACGCGTCTCGGTGCCTGTAATGCGTTCCACAGCGTTCCGCCGGTCTTGTCGAAGGAGCATTACATCAGAACCGACTGCACCAATTTTGGCATCCAGGGCGTCTCTTGACTGCGTGATCGCCGCCAAGAGCGCCGCATTATCTGGCACCTGTGCCTGCGGTCCCTTTGGGCCAGCCGCCTCCAAGAATTTATCTATCGGCCCTTGTTTGCCCTGGCCTCCACCTCTGCCTCGCGTCATGCTGCCCACTGTGCGAGGGGTGACGCACTGGTCGCTGTATGGCCTGTGCCTGCCTCAGGCCCGACACCCAAGTGTGTGGCTGCCAACCGCCGGTCACCCGCCTGAGGGGGGGGTTCCACCCGTCGCAACAGCGCTGACTCTTCCTTATCTGCGGCGTGTCCCCCTGGCCGGCGCTCACTTGAACTGGGCACAAGCCCCCGGCCGCACAGACCCAAGGCGCTGTTTCAGGAGGGCCCCCTCAAGACGGCCAGCGCTATGATAGAAGTGCACCGGGGCCCGTACTGACCCCCGAGACCCCGGACTCCAGTCGCCCCTGCCTCACTGCCAGTCACTGGGCCATCCACAGCAGCAAGTCAGCCCCCGAGGTCCTCAGCACTCCTCACTGACCTGGGTACTCGTCAGCGCCGCTCGTCTGTCCAGTAGCGCCCTTCCGCCTATCAGCGTGGCAGCAGAGACCTCACAAGATGGCGACCCCTCTCTCCGGCTGTCCCTGGCCCGGGCCTCTGCATCGGCCCACTGCATCGCCGAGCCCACCTGTCGCCGTCCCGCAGGAGACGTGGTCCCCAAGGTCTCCTGGCTCCCGGGTGGGAAGTGGGCACAGGCTGTTCCGGCTCCCAACTCCAGCAGCCCCCGCCAGCCGGGCCGCACCAAAATTGAGGCCCCGGCTTTATAGGCCTCGCCGGGCCGCTCCGATCGCGGCACTCTGCCGGGACGCTCCGCGACCGTTGGAGCCGATTTCGGCGCTGCCTTTCGCTGTCGGATGATGCCCCCGGGACCGGGCACCAATACAGGGTCACTGGGAACCGTTCACGATGACCAGGGCCAGAATTACAGATCAGGATAAGTGCTGGCTGGTCGGAGCTCACGCTCTACACGACCGCCATGCTCGCCGGCTAAGCCTCGCCCATCCCTGCGAGGGATTTTAATATTTTTACTGTCCTCATTTTTGCAGATTTTTTCAGGGTATCTAAAGGTTCATCACCTTTTGTCTTAAGATGTGGCTGGGAGTTGTGGTCTTTTTGGTGGCCGTGTGGTTTCCTGGCAACCTTGACAAAAACAACGTTTTATTTGACTGAATTGAGCTGTATGTGTGCCACATCACCTGTGCATTATCTGTGGATAAATACAGTGCTTGTAGCACTCCTGGAGCCTGTTTGTTGACCTGAAGCAGGAAGGCAGTGCTAGTCGAGATAGAAATCGAGAAAGATGTATTCAGCTTCCATGAACTCGATCGACGGAGTCTTCACGACTGGTAGACAGTCCCCCTGTTGCTCGTGCAGATCCTAAAACCCCCTGAAACATACAGCATTATATAACATTACTACAACTCTCTACTTACCTCGCCCCTAAACACCAGTGCAATGTAATTATTACAATCATATCAAATCCTGCAAGAACACCCCACGGTAGAGAAGAGCCAGACCGCAGGGAAAAAAGAAGTGGGGGGGACTAATCAAGTTAGGCAGTTTGCAACATCATGGCCACAATAGCACAGTGTATGACATCATGGCGCGTGACATCACATGTGCCATCAAAGAAAATGGCATCAGAACCTATGACCTCACAGGAAGTGACATCACAAGAAGTTAGATTAGATCTTAATACCTCACAAATATGTTTAGCAGGTCTATCATGAGCCCATTTACATGCATTACAATTTTAGAAATTAGATTCTGGCTGCGGTGTTCTGGATGGTCTGGAGTTTGTGTAGCAGGGGTTTGTTGATTCCAGCGTAGAGGGCGTTTCCGTAGTCCAGTTTGCTAGTTATGAGTGCATGTGGGACGATCTTCCTGGCTTTGGGAGGTATCCACCTGAAGGTCTTGCGAAGGATGCGGAGGGAGTTGAAACAGGTGGAGGCGACGGAGTTGATCTGACGAGTCAACCTAAGGCTCCAGCTTCTCTTGCCTCCCGACCGCGTGTGGGTATGTTCACGGTCTACGTCCGTCCTGTGGACAGTAGGGTACCAACATTCGAGGTGCCAACACATGGGAGAAGTCTGTTGATGCCATATCTCGTACTCAGTAGGGTCCCACTAGGATACAGCAGGACCTCCTGGCCTGCCTCTAAGTTTCCTGTGGAAGGCAGTATTTGCCCCGACCACTTACGTGTAGTACAGTTCATCTTCTCTAGGTCCTGATGAATTGGGAATAGAGCATGAAACATGTCGACCACTAGGTAAAACACACATCACTGGATCTTTATACCGGTGTGTATATTCTCCTTCCTGTTTTTATTAAGGTAGTTAACCACACCATTAAAAATTACTTGTGGATTACCTAACCTTTTTTTAATTATCACCTTTTTTACGGCTACACTCCACCTAAGCCCTCACACCCACATGCACCAACTGGCAGGAACAAAAGATCTCCGACAAAGAGCCCCTTCGCGGGTGCCTGTCCGACATTGCACCGCAAGTCTGACGAGGAGCAAAACCCAGATGATGAAGCATGACACCTAGCTTGCTGGGTGTGTGAGGGTTTTAGTTCCGAAAGGGGGCTTCCCTCTCCTTTCCCACCTTTGCTTGGTTCTCTTATTCTTTCCCACCTTTGGGGAACAGTGTATCCTTTTTGTTTGTCTATAGTAAGGGAGGAGTCAAGGAAGATGCAGAGATTCCGGGCGTGGTCCGTCGGGGTGGTTGGGTTTCGTAGGGCGGAGGGTAACCAGGTGTTGTCCCAAGCAGTAGGGGAGGGTCAAAGGACACAGACCTCTGTCTTCTCAGAGTTGAGGTTTAGGCAGTTGTTGCTCATCTAGGCTGTGACATTTTTCATTTAAGCTGAGTCTGGGTTTTCGTGAGGGAGAGTATGAGCTGGGTGTTGTCAGCGTGGGATTATGTACTGAGCCCATGCTATCTGACGATGGCGGCGGGGGGCCATGTAGATGTTGAAGAGCGTGGGGCTGAGCGATGATCCTTGGGTACTCCGCAGTTGATCTCTGTGGGTTGGGAGAGGAAGGGTGGGAGTCTGATCCTTTGGGTTCTGCCGGCGAGAAAGGAGCAGATCCAGTTGAGGGCGGTTCCCCGTATGACGGAGTTTGGCTGCAAGAGTGCGGTGGGAGATGGTGTCAAAGGCTACAGAGAGGTCTAGCAGGATGAGGTCCACGGTGTGGCGCTGGTCAAGTAGTACGCTGATGTCGTCGGTGGCGGCGAGGAGGGCGGTCTCGGTGCTGTGGTTGCTGTGGAATCCAGATTAGGAGGAGTCGAGGATGGCGTTATTTTCGATGAAGGGGGGCAGCTGGGCATTGGCGAATTTCTCTGTGACTTTGGCTGCGAAGGAAAGGAGGGAGATGGGCTGGTAATTTTTCAGGTCCGTCGGGTCAGTCGAGGGTTTCTTGAGGAGGGGCTTGACCGCCACAAACCTCCTTAAGCTTCATTTCTTTAACTCCTTTACCGCTGACCCTTGCTGCTGCTACAGTCCTGTTGTTGCCATTTCCTGGTCATTGTCCCTCCAGGACCCACATCTTGGGCCTTGGCGTAGTTTAACACTCTGGCCCCGTCAGCCCCCGTCGGGTGTGGCCTCTTTTCAAGCAGATAATGTGCAGGCGCAGCTGAATGTGTCCCGGTGTCTGAAACCTACACCAGGGCAAGCTCAGCGGATTTCTATGGGGCCCAACCTCTTGGCAGGGAAGACAGCGTCCACCCTGTGAAAAGACTGGATGGACGCCATCTACCCGGGTGTACCCTCAACTTGTGCCCTGACAGACAAGTAAAAAGCCACCAGTGTATCCCTGCATACTCGAGCACAACGTAAAATAGCATAGAGTGATAAGATACATCATCATAACGTAGCATAACATAGCGTACCATAGCATAGCACAACAACATACTGAACCCTTTCCACACAGCATATCTTAGCGTGATGTCACATTGTAAAGTATCACGGCATAATGTAACATGGCGTACCGTAGCATAATGTAACATAGGGCAACATCGTTGCATAAGATAGCACAAGGTAGCATACATTAACACAGTATAGCATAGCAATATATCTTAAACAAGTAGAAGAACGTCATCAAATGATTTGAAAAAAAACGCCCCTAAAACAGATGCTACTATCGAGCGCCTGGGGCTGAATTAATGATGCGCACTTGACAAGCACTCTCTTATTCCACATTCTGCGGGAAATCATTTTTTTCTAAATGTGGGCTGTGGAGGAATAAAACTCCATTTATCTTGTTAAAGTCGTGGTTAAAAAAAACAGTGAATGATATTAAAAAAAAAAAACACCCGCCGTGCATGAACATTACATGCTGGGGCTCTTGGTACATTTTCTGTAAAAGACGAGTTAGAAGAAATGCGAAAAGATAGTCTGTTGTGGTGCTAGGAATAGAACCCCCTCCCGCGCAGGGTACACCTCGCTCCCTCCCCCGGCTGTAGTTCTCACTGTGTACAGAACACTCTGTCCTCTCGCACTTCCTGCTCTCACCGCAGCGGGCCTGCCCCTCCCTCCTTCCCTCTTCCTCCCCCTCCCTCCGCCGCTCTGTTCAGCACTCAGTCAGCAGCCTCCCTGTCCCTCGCTCTCTTCGCTGTCTCTCCTCTTCGCTGCCTCCCCTCCCTGCATACCTCTCGTCCCCTTGGCTCGATGTGTTGTTTGTAAAGTGCTGCACGTGTCTCCTTGTTCCACAACCACCCCCACCTCTCCCGCGTCCTTCACCCCCACGCACTTTTATCCATTAAATCACCTCTTCCCTTATAAACGCCTCCCCTTCTTACTCACTCTCTCTATCCACCCAGTCTTTCTACTCTTCCTCTCAGGGCCATCTCTCCTTTCCTTATTTGCCTTCCTTCTCTGTCTCTTCCTCAACCCAGGGCTTAAAGGAATGAACACATTGGGGGTTTATAAAAGTGGATGTGCTACAGAAGATTAACAGTGAATCCTTTTCAAGAGGTGTGGCCTGTGTAATTAAGACGGTGGCTTAAACGTGTAAACAGGTCACAAGTCCTCAAAAAAGAAGTGGGGGGACTAACCTAGTTAGGCAGTATGCAAGTGACACCACGGCACACAACATCACGGTGCACATCATGGTGCGCGACATCACGTCGCGTAGCACCACGTCGCATGACATCACACATGCCATCACCGGAATTAACATCATAGAAAGTGGCATCACAAGCCACAACTTTACAGGAAGTGGCATCACATGAAGTGACATCAGATCTAAAGCCCTCACATATATGTTTAGCAGGCCTATCATGTGTACGATTGAGCGCATTGTCAGGATAATAGCACTGTGAGCTATGGAAGATGACTTCTGCACCTTGCAGTCCCCCAGTTTTATGTAACACATCCTGTACATTAATTTACAAATGTATATAATTTATTGTACATGTAATGTGTACGTGTTTATGTAAAGCGCTTTGACACCCTGCATTGGGATGAGTAGGACTATACAAGAAAAAATAGTGTTACCTAAATTCTTTAAACACCTCCTCAGGAGTAATAAGCGCTATATAAATTACATTTATTTTGTGTAAATACTGGGAAAGACTAACACATCTGACATTCTTGCAGTGCATGCATATCCAGTAAACAGAGCCTGAGCAAAGTGAAAAGCTGCCTCTCTTAAGTATGTGTGAAGTGCTAACAAGGTGTGAGCCTTCAATTGAATGGCTCTACATGTCAGATTTTTAACAAATGTTGCAGATGCAAGGTGAATGCGGGTGGGAATAAAAGTTATGAATAAAAATTAAGAGGATGGGTTTTCAAACAATGGTCTAATTGAATAAAGTGATATGTAAGCATGGTGTGATGATCTTCCCCCCTTGGCTGACCAATCAGATTTAGTATTTTTACGATATCGAAACATTAGTGGGTGGAACATGTAGAACGAAAGGTAAAATTGAGATAGCTTTAGTTAGTTAGTTAGACAAGAGCACAAGAGTACAAGGGATGCTGTGATCGGGAGGTGCTGTCACTGGGAGAGATGCTGTGAGATGTCAGAGAGGGGTGCAGCACAGTCGTCGGTATCTTAGAGAGGTAACTATTCTGTCCTGAGTCCTGTCCTGAAGCCTTTGTTGCCTGACCTATACCAGAGGACCCTTACCAGCTCCTTGCCCAGGGTGTTGGTTTTCACGCCATTCTTGGTTATTACATTTTCACGTTATTTTGTAGATGTTCTTTTCTTTCTATCCTCTTCTTTCCTTAGACATAGTTCATTGAGTTAGTTTGTGTTATATTTGATGATTTAATTGGATTTTCTCTCCTATGAATGCTGGTGACTGTACTGTGTTTTTGGAGTGGTTCACATGCATTTAATTTAGATAAAGATTTAAAACTGTCCTGAGTCTGTGGTTATTTCACTTTAATAAAAGAACAAGTTAGCATATGTCTTTTCACCATCAACTAGTTTAACTAATGGTCCATTGACCAGAGGAAATAACTTTTTGATCAGTGAAAGGTTAGTTAGGAATAAAGAATAACTAATCTTAAATTGTGGGAAAACATTAACTTTGACTCCAGCGGGTTACTCAATTATAAGTGTGTTTATGGGCCCAGGTGAGTATATGGTAGTGGAGTATCTGTTGTTGGTACGCCACTGAATCACCTCCATGTCTCAAACCCAGCAGTAATTAAACACTGACATTGAAACAGACCCCTATCAAGCTCAACATTCATGCTCTTCACCTTACAGACAAATACAGTGATTGGTTCATGAACAATAACTGTAAAAACTGTGAAGGTAATCTATGTCAGCAATGCAGCCCCTGTTTACATGTCAAATGTCAAATGTCAAATGCTCTTATATAGCGCACATATCACCAAAAAGGTCTCATGGCGCTCGGCAAAAAGAAAGAATCAACATCCTTGTAAGGTGGTGTAACCGGGTGGAAGTATTGATTGGGAAAGAGCAAGATTTTCAAACTCTTTCGAAACGCCTGATGATTGGAGAGGGACAGAAGATGATCGGGCAATTTGTTCCAGAGTTGAGGGGCGATGTAGGAGAAAGACCGACATCCATTCCTAGTTGTCTGGACCCGGGGCTGGGATAAAAGAGATTCAGAGCTAGAACGTAGTGTTCTGGATGGTCTGTACCAGACCCGTTTTTTCGCTAGGTAAGTAGGACTAACACCATGAAGGAGTTTATGTGTTAAACGTAGGATTTTAAATTGGCTTCTCTGGCGGACAGGTAACCAGTGCAATTTTTTAAGGTTAGGTTTGGTGGCCGACCTAGGGGGCAATCCCAACACCGGTCTTGCGGCAGCGTTCTGAATAGTTTGCAGTTTAGTGAACAAGCACTCGTTGATTGATGCGAACATTGCGTTTCCGTAGTCTAAACGGCTTATAATTAACCCCTGAACCAGAGGCTTTCTGTATTCTAAAGGAAGCCCTTTAAAGATTTTGCGCAGTTTACGCAATATTCCGTAGCAGGTTCCTGATACTTGGTTGACATGTGCTTTCATAGAGAGAGCACTGTCAATCATAATTCCCAAATCGCGTACAACTTCTTTAGGTTCGGGGCAAGGTCCTAGTTCAAGGGGCCACCAGTCCTGAGACCATATTGTCTTGGCCTTGCCAAATAACAGAATTTCAGTTTTGCTCTAATTGAGTTGGAGTTTATTGTCACTCATCCATTCGCTGATATTGATCATGCACTGCTTGAATCTGGTACAGGTTTTGAGGAATTCAGAACTACAGGTGATAAGCACCTGCGTGCCGTCCGCGTAAGACACTGTTGTAAAACCATATGATTGTATAGTATTGGCCAAGGGGGTGAGATGCAAATTAAATAGTAGGGGACTAAGGATCGATCCCTGTGGAACCCCCACAGTAAGAGTAAGAGTGTTACTGGATGCAAGGGTATTCATCTTGATGTACGTATGGCGGTCCGCCAGATAGTTCTCAACCAGGCAAGGGCGATTCCTCTGACACCAATCTCCCACAGCCGATGTTTAAGTATGCTGTGGGAAATGGTGTCAAAGGCCGCCGATAGGTCCAGTAGTATCAGAATAGCGGACTCACCCCTGTCTAGGGTAAGTCGGATGTTATCCACTATCTCAATTACTGCGGTTTCTATACCATGGGCGGCACGAAACCCCGACTGCGAAGGATCAAGAAGTGCGTGGGTTTCAATATACGTGGAAACACGTTTATTGACAAGATGTTGGGGGAAACGCGCAAAAGAAGCTGCCACTTACCAGAGAGACGCCGCCACCGCCAGGAGTCACACAGGGGCAGCCAGGCACTCGTGAGCACGCCGCCACCGCCAGGAGTCATCCTAAAGCTGTGAACTTGCGCCGCCGCTCCGGGACCACAATTCCCGGCAGCCTACGCGGCGGCGCGCTCTGTGACGCCGAGAGAGCGCCAGGAGGTGCACAAAAACAGCGCTGCACCCGGCGGAGAGGGGGAAACGCGCAAAAGAAGCTGCCGCTTACCAGAGAGATGCCGCCACCGCCAGGAGTCACACAGGGGCAGCCAGGCACTCGTGAGCACGCCGCCACCGCCAGGAGTCATCCTAAAGCTGTGAACTTGCGCCGCCGCTCCGGGACTACAATTCCCGGCAGCCTACGCGGCGGCGCGCTCTGTGACGCCGAGAGAGCGCCAGGAGGCGCACAAAAACAGCGCTGCACCCGGCGGAGAGGGGGAAATGCGCAAAAGAAGCTGCCACTTACCAGAGAGACGCCGCCATCGCCAGGAGTCACACAGGGGCAGCCAGGTACTCGTGAGCACGCCGCCACCGCCAGGAGTCATCTTAAAGCTGAGAACTCGCGCCGCCGCTCCGGGACTACAATTCCCGGCAGCCTACGCGGCGGCGCGCTCTGTGATGCCGAGAGAGCGCCAGGAGGCGCACAAAAACAGCGCTGCACCCGGCGGAGAGGGGGAAACGCGCAAAAGAAGCTGCCACTTACCAGAGAGACGCCGCCACCGCCAGGAGTCACACAGGGGCAGCCAGGCACTCGTGAGCACGCCGCCACCGCCAGGAGTCATCCTAAAGCTGAGAACTCGCGCCGCCGCTCCGGGACTACAATTCCCGGCAGCCTACGCGGCGGCGCGCTCTATGACGCCGAGAGAGCACCAGGAGGCGCACAAAAACAGCGCTGCACCCCGCTTCGCGGGACGCCCGGGGCAAAGCCCGGGTAAAGGGCGGGCCCTCTAAGGCCCTCATTGGCAGGAAGAGTCAGGGATAGGGCCAGAAACGCTGTTGGATGCTCGAGGCACACCCTAATAACCAAGTAAGACATTGTTGTATATATTTTATCACCTACACTTAAGATTGAGGAGATAGTCTTCTGGCTTCAGTGGCAGGATGCCGAAAAAAGGCGCTGTTACTACAACAAACACTATGGAAAACTACTTGGTCCAAACTGTGCAAAAAATAAATATACAGAGGAGAGAATCCTTGGGGTTGAGTCAATCACCAGATCTACGATGCTTGAGCCCTACCATACTTCCTCCCACCGATGACATTATATCCCTGGAGACTGATCCTGAGGATCGTCCTATACTTCCTACTAATCAGGGCAGGAGTAATTCATTTGAGAATATAGTGCCAGCCCCCGAGGTACTTATTGCGGACCCTGTGAACAATATAGACAGTGACTCTGAACAGGAGATACAGGCTTGTCTTTCAGATGAAGATCAGTCCACATCTGACCATGCCCCTCGGTCAGAACGTTCTAGTGCAAAAAATCAGCCAAAACGGAGAGGGTTAAGGTCGGGGACAAGGAGGAAGAGGGCAAATACTCCAAAGGCTACATTAAAGGGAAATGGAGAGGGGAGAGCAAAACTCAATGTTGATGATGACTTGTTTGTAAAAATTGCTGAGCTGATTGAAAGTAAAATTAAAGCCATCATTAAACCTCTAGTAGCTAAAATAGATAAACTACAAACTGAGGTCAAAAAGCTAGGAGGGCAGCAGAATAAGCTAGTGGAGGGAGTTGAAAATATTACCACGCTGGTTGTTAACATGGGCAATAATACTGGAGAGCATGCTGATGCTGATGGTGAAGGAATAGATGAACTGTTGCATAATAATCCCCCAACGCAGTTACCGCTTTTAAATGCTAATGAAACAGTTGGTAAAGGGGATGGTCCTCTAACAGTTGAAATCCCCCCAGTACAAGCCCAGATAACGGACCCCTTACAATTTATAGGTGAAGCTTCACCTGTTGTACTAGTACTAGCCAACGTTCCCCCCCCTAGAAGCTGGTATAGTAGAATCTCCCACTTCTTTGTCAAATAAAGCATTGCAATGGCTCACAAATAACATGAGGCTAGCCCCGGGGGGGGGCAGCAACTGGCTCAGGAGATTAAGACCGCAAAAAGGGTTTCCTGGTTAGGAAATCGTCCCAAAAAATTTAAAGGGGATTGTGTGGCAGTGAGTTTTTCACATACAGGCGTCTTGCCAAACATCCTCACTAATTTACTCCCGCCCCAACGTAGACAGGGTACTGTTGTTCCATTAACCTTAAAATTTTTCTATGGAGAACAACAGAATGTCACCTACCCTAGGACCCCTGCATTCGGGTGGGATAATAATTGGGATACAAATAACAGATGGGGCCAAGATCAACACCGAAATACTGTAAACCACCCAGCTCATTCAGTTCACCAAAATCCTTTTGCACAACCCCTTTTGTTGTCTAACCGTTATGCTCCTCTATCCTTTTTGGACCAAAATGATTGACTTTCGTCTGAAGATAAAAGCCACGAAGAGAAATATGTATCAGTATTTAGTATGCTTACCTGGAATATTGCAGGAATCAAGGCTAAAGTAGGAAATGTGGCATGGACAGATTTTATGACTAAGTTCGACATTATTGCATTACAAGAAACATGGGATACAAAAAACAGTTTTTCATTAGATGGCTATAGTCATTTTTGTATTCCAGCAGTGTCTAGCGTTGCAGGAAGAGCCAAGGGAGGCCTGTTAAGCCTCTTTAAAGTAGATATTAAAGGCCGCCTAAAGAAATGTGATTCGGGCTCCGAGCAATGTTTAATTGTTGAACTTTCTTCAGCAGAATTTTCCAATATTTTATTTATAAATTTTTATAACCCCAATGCATCTGACTGTACTCTATATAGTCTAGATAGATTGGATCATGTCTTGTCAGTCTACAGTGAAAATGTTAATTCTTTTGAAATCATTTTCTTGGGTGATTTTAACATACACCCGTGTCTATTAATGTGTGTTTGCGATGAAGTAGAATCCCCTCCCAATTGTTCGCCTATCCATCTTGAACATAACAAACAGGGGGAATGTTTAGAGAACTTTTTAGCAAGATGGAACTTATATGAGTCTGGGTGCGGGGAGGGGGGGGGTTAGGGCCCCTACATTTAAGGGAACAGACAATGGCTTCATTATTGATTATATATTTATTTCATTGTGTTTTTTAGGTAAGGTTTTAATGTACAAAACTGTGGTTTCTGTTTTCAGTGATCATAATCCTGTCTCCTTGGACCTAGTAACTACTGATCTCATAGGGCGAAAATATGGTCCTTGCAATAATAAGCAAGTACTCAAAGTTAAAGACCAGGGACGCAGATTGAAATGGGATAGTATAACCCCTGAATCCTTTGTACAAGAGGTACTCTCTGATGCTGAGGACGAGGTTGGTGTGTGCCTATCTAGCGAGGCTGAAAATAGGGAAGTGATACTTGCCTTTGGTAGCATCTGCAGTAAGATTAATTGCAGACTGTTTGATGGCTCTAAACCTAAGACATTGCCCATCAAAAGATGGTTTGATCACAGATGTTCAAAAGCACATTCTGCACTGCTAAATGCTTTAAAGGCTGTTCCGAAAGACCGTGAACTTATCACTACCTGTAGAGCCCAGTATAAAAAAGCCATAGCAGATAGGAAAAAAGAGATTAAAGATGAAGCCTGGACCCAGCTCCTAGATCTAGCAATATTGAAAAACAGTGGAGAATTCTGGAAGATTGTCAACCAACCTTTATTTACAGGGGAGGATAATTCCCCCCTTGGAACTAATATACCTGATGAAGGTTGGATAAAACACTTTAGTGACATCTACTCTGATCATACCAGCGGAGATCCTGGGGCTCAGGAGGATGACATTAAAGCCATTGGGAATCAATTGCACTTTGAGGCAACGGAAGTTTTACATGCCATAGACTGTACTCTGAAGAAAAAGGCGCCAGGACCCGATGGTGTTCCTGCAGACGCCTTTAAATGCTTCCCTAATTTCTGGTCTAGACTACTCTGCAGGGTCTTTAATGCATTAAGCCATGATAATATTCCTGAGTCGTGGAAAACCTCTATAATTATCCCTGTGTTTAAAAGGGAAATAGGCAGGATCCTGCATGCTATAGACCAATCTCATTGATTGACTCATCAGTTAAGATCCTAGGAAGAGTTATATTAGTAAAAATAAATGAGTGGGCTACTGAGAACAGTATTCTGACAAATGTGCAATATGGATTTAGACCTAAAAGAAGTACCCAGGACCAATGTCTTAATCTCCACCTGTTGATAGAGAAATACACCAAGGCTAAGGAGGGGTCCATGTACCTCGGTTTCATGGACCTCTCCTCCGCCTTTGATCTGGTTAACAGATGAAAGCTCTTGTCAAAATTGCTGGAAATGGGCTTGGATAGGACAATAGTCAATTTATTGGCTGACCTGCACTCGGGCCTTACTGCAAAAATTAGAGTTACCTCGAGTGGAAGGTGTATTTTGGCACCCCTACTGTTCACACTATATGTGAATGCCTTGGAGCCTGCTCTTAGGGACGTGACCCCCGATATTCCGCGTGCAGGGGAACAGGGGATTCCTGTTCTCCTTTACGCGGATGACGCGGTCCTTCTTGCGCGTACCGGGGTGGGGCTCCAACGCCTTCTGGACGCCTTTGAAACCTTTATGGGTTCACTAGATCTGAAAATAAATGCGAAGAAATCTCAAATTATGCTCATGGGCAGAGTAGCAAGAAAAAACTGTCACAAAACTTTTCTCTGCGGACAGGAGAAGCTTGTTCGAGTAACCTCCTTCCCCTACTTAGGGATTACATTTGATGAGAAGGGAAACTGGGGACCCCAGGTTAAGAATAGAGTAACTTCGTTAGCAAGAACATTTGCAGCCCTTCAGGGGTTCTCTAAGAAACTTGGGGCCAGGCCAATCGCAGCCATAATGAAAATCTATAAGGCTAAATGTATCTCAGTGGCATCCTATGGTAGTTCAATATGGGGATATAGGGGACTGGATCCCCTACAGATCATGGAAAATACATTTTTTAGATCTGTTCTTGGTGTTCCACAATCGACCCCGTCCTACACTGTTCATATGGAATTAGGGGAAGGCTACATCACAGACCTGATAAAAACAGCACCTTTAGTAGCATGGCTGAGGTTGTGGCTTAACAAAGAAATCCCTTTAAACCATATCATTATGAGAGATTGTCTGTGTTTGGACAAAGCTAACAACATTAAGTGGCTGACATACATCAAGGAAAATTTTTCCAGGTTGGGGAGGCCAAGGCTATATTCTGTAATAGATTCTATAACACCCAAAGATATTGCGCTCACAAAGTGTGCAATGAGAGAGCTTCTATCTTTGGAGAGAGAAGAGTGTGAGCTGAAAAAACCTAGTGTTAGGGCCAGTCTAATATTATCTATACCTGACGGCCCAGAAAATTATTTGAATAAGGTGACTCACCCTTACCACAGGTTTATTTTAATATATTTATTTATTTATTTATTTTTGGTATTTGTAAAGCGCAACATATACCCTCAGGCGGCTTGGCGCCTTTAACTCGTTTCCGTTTTAATTTGATACATTTTAATCTTGGTTTTTATCCCGTATGGAGTACCCCAGAAAAGGCGTTACCATGTTCTTGCGATCATTTCTACGAACAAAATACAATGCACCTAGTGATGTTTTGTAGTCATTACATTGATGCTAGGAGAAAGTTCCTTGTGCCTATCCTTAAGGAGGTTGGATTTATTCAAGTTAAACCTGCTCTTATTTATTTACAGCTTCTACAGACTCCCAAGATTATGTTTCATGTGGCTAGTTTCCTGGTGAGTGCTATTAGGAGCAGGAATATTAGACTAAAAAATGTGGCTACTTCCCTAAGTAGTACAGACTGTGTACCTTAAAAAGGCACCTTGTAATTATATCAGGACTTGTAATAGGGACATATTTGGTCCTAGTTATGTTTGTCTTTTGGGGTTTTTTTAGTATCCTTTTAGCATCTTAGCACTTTGCACTTTGTACTTTATATTGATATGAATTGTAATATGCTGTATGATTTTTATTCTTACTGTATTTTAACTGTTTTTAAAGTATGTACTCTTTGTATATGTATTTTAAACAATCTGTATTTTGCCATTGTCTTTATATGATATTAAGTTATCGCAATAAAGTATTTTGACTGACTGACTGACTGACAAGATGTTCTAGTACCTTCCCAAAGTAGGGCAGTAGAGATATTGGTGTTTAGTTGGACAAAACAGAGGGATCACTATTGGGTTTTTGGAGAATGGGTTTAACCTGGGCCAACTTCCAGCTACTGGGTATGTATGCATATTCAAAAGATGTGTTGAAGATGTTGGCCAGAGTACTGGCCAGGAGCGGGAGTATCTTATTGCACTTACGTGGAGGCAGTGAGTCAGTGGGGGAGCCCGATTTAATTTTCCTAAGAGCTTCTAGTACTTCGACTGTCGCAGTGGGCTCGAGTTCATTGAGTGGGGTGGTTCCTATGCTTTCCGAATTAGTCACATAGCGAGGGGATGCGACACCTACTTGGGTGACATCATGGCGGGGGCTGGAAACATGGAATAGATTAACTTGATTTTATTGTCAAAATAAGAAGACAATGAGTTCACCCACTCCAAAGTGTGACTAAATACAGATTGCTCCACCTGAGGGGTGGTAAACTCCTTCAGTATTTTGTACAGTTCTTTACTAGAATGGGCAGCTTTATTTATTCTCTG
Organism: Lissotriton vulgaris; assembly: GCF_964263255.1. Classification (NCBI taxonomy): domain Eukaryota; kingdom Metazoa; phylum Chordata; class Amphibia; order Caudata; family Salamandridae; genus Lissotriton; species Lissotriton vulgaris. Next base: position 1,326,924,273 of record NC_141693.1, on the reverse strand, counting down.
TGTTAGATAGAGCGTTTTTGCAGCTTTTATATGTTTTAAGTAGTGAGATAATTTATAGTTCTTGTGATTTTCCGGCGTTCAAGTTTTTCGCCATAACCTTTCAGCTGATCTGCTGACCATTTTCTCTCTTTTTAGTTCCTCAGTGAACCATGGTGAAGCGACATTTTTTACGTTGACTTTGGTTTCAGGAATAATTTTGTCAAGCGTGTCGTTAATCGATGCTTCCAGCTGGGTTACCATTAATTCAATGTTATTAGAACTGTTATTAGGAGGCTTAAAATGAGTCAGGAAGACCTCCGGAGTCAGTTTACGCCACAGACGTATTGTTGCTGTTTCTTTATAAGTTATAGTCCTTGACCCGGGAGGTTTAGGAAAATTAAAATTTACAAGAAAATGATCAGTCCAAATCATAGGCATGGGTGATTCGCAGATTAAATTGGGCAGGTTGGTAAAGATAGGATCTAAAGAGTGACCTGCCTGATGAGTGGGGCCTCGTACCCTTTGCGTTAGGCCCAACATGCCACTTGTTTTATTTAATCTTACACTTCCGAATAGTATTAATGTGTTTCCAGGATGCTGTGTTTATTTTTTTCGTGCAGCACATTACTCTTCTGTAATGTGAATTAAATCGACTCCTGGTGTCAGGGTGTGGTCAGGTTGTGGATGAGTGTTTATGATTGTTCACTATTGGAAGCCCGATAACTGAGGCAGAAGGCAGTGCAAGGTGTTCACAATGTCTGTTAGTGGGTCATAGAAGTGTTCAGACCAATCCTTGGCCTCTGCAGAGGGGAACAGTCACGTGCAGCCGCGGCCCGTTTGGGGTAGTTTCGTGGGGCAGAAAGGCGGGGCGAGGGAGGGGAAGGGTGGGCGGTGCTAAACACCGGAATATGGATGATGTGAGGTAGGTAAACAATTTAGTAAAGAAAACGAATTTCGTAGCGCACCCTGCATCGCATTTTGAGATGCAGGGCACGCTACAAAATTCGTTTTATTTATTAAATTGTTTACTTACCTCACATCATCCATATTCCGGTGTTTAGCACCCCCTCCCCCACCCTGCCCCTCCCCCGTCCCGCCTTTCTGCCCCACAGAACTCCCTCCACGGGCGCAGCTGGTCACGTGTGCCAGTTCTGATTGTGATTAAAAGCAAGGCCACTGGAATTATACTATTTTGCATCCATTGTATTTTCCACATAATTATGGATTTGCGGTATTTTACATATTACCCATCAACTGCTGCATACACAGGTGAACCAGATAGCACAATTTGATGCATATCTGATTCCTAGATTTGGTGAAATAACTAAGCAATTAGGGGCAGCACGTCTACTGAATTTAATTAAATTATACTAACAAATCCCTCCAAATCCACAAGAAGATAAGGCTATTGCTATACGATAAGTTCATTTACCGTTGCCTAAGAAGAATCTTAGTAGTTTCTAAAATGAATAGGATATTACAGGTGTTTTATTCCCATTTAGCCAGTCCTCTGACTGATCTTCCAAGACAGAAGAAAGTTAATAAATATCTACAACATCCAATTGTTGAGGTGATTGAAGGATAATCAACTAAAATATTATTAGTGCTAACTAATTCTTATATGTTATTGTACAGTTTTGCATTGCCCTGACTCTTAGAAGCCTTTGTACCTCCAAACCAAACCTCAGGAATAGATGACCAGAGGCTGTTTTATCTCAGCAAGATGAAGAAGGGGAGAAATTACCAGTTTTATACCTTAGTCACAAGCGATATCCCAGGGAAACTAGGCATTTCATTATTGAGAAACAATGCTTAGCGATTGAGTGGACTATTGATTTTCACAATATTAATCGAGGATAAATGTTTTCCCTGTTTACTGACCACGCGCTGGATAGCACAAGGAAACAATACAAGCTCTGGTATTTTGAGATGGTTCTTAACCCTGCAACCATATACATTTCAAATCATACATAGAACTGGACACTTTCAGAACAAAGTGGATTTTTGGAAAGATTCCCATTAGAAAGTCTTACCCAATAGAAGAAACTGAGCCGGAAGGGAAGTAATGGGGGGAGGAAAACTTACCAGAAGGACAGTGCACATACAGGGACAAGAATCCTGGAACACCAGCTATCAGAAAGAATGACACAGAAAGGATAAATAGAGATGAAAGACTAATGGGAGAGACAGGAAAGAAAGACGAGAAAGAGAGGATCAAAATAAATGGTAGTAGAATGGGAGGAGAGAGGACTAAAAAGGAAGGAAAGAAAGTAAAGATAGGCAATTCTCTGGACAACATCAAGAATACCCGCAGGAGCAGAATGATGGGAAGGATAGTCCTTTGCAGTCACGACAGAGGCCAAGAAGCATAACAGCCCCAGGGAATGTAATAATACATGGAGATCAGTGCTGGTGCAGTACAGACAGATGCCTTTGGATAATCTAAGAGATGGAGCAGATGCACCAAGTAGTGGGGAAGCAAGAGCAATGCCTCAGGAGGTCTGGACATGGAAAGGCCTTGAGAAGGAGGCAAACCTGAGGAATGCGAAGGAAAAGTTTGAGGACGAGGACTTGTAGTATCTGAAGCTCTGTCAGGAAACACCCCTTTACCCTTTCCTATAGCCCTAAGAGGGGCATGAGTCAGACAGGTAAATGGGTAATAACAGAACGGATGGGAAGTGTGCCACATCAATAGCATGACATATCAGATACTGACCCATTGAGGAAAGATTGTAATCAAACATGCAATAAGGAACTGCTTTGACAGAGTTTAAAAGTGGGTGGTTTTCCTTTTGTTTACTTTAACTTTATAAATGGATTCAAAAAGTGCTGCAGGTGGCCATACCCAACAACACAAACTGGAGGGAGATGAGTAGTCTAAACAAAAACACAAAAGAATGAAGAAGAAAAAGAGAAAGAGTAGGGTAGAGGAAGAAGAGACATAAATAGATTTTCAAGACGAAATCTAGACATGGTCAAGGAACCAAAAAAGGCTAAAGGAATAGTCAAGGGGAGAAAAAACAGAGGCTAATTGTTTTTCTTTTTCCATCCAATATTTACCAGTCCTTTTTAGCCTGAGAGACTGATTACAAGTATAGATGCTATTTATCACACCTGGTAAATAATTATATCATGGGGTATGTTATTTATCAGGTGTAATAAATAGCACGTATTACATGTTTGTGAGGAATAACATGCACATTTTGGTGCTTGATTCACCAAAATCCACATGACACAGAAAATGCTGTATTCTTTTCTCCTGTTACATTTTGCAGGTTTGGCGTGCCGAACTTTAATCTAGATTGAGTTATTTAACGCATCTGATAATTACTGCATGAGTTATATAATCAACTCGTAATTCCAACCCATACACAAACAGGGGTTTATGCAGGTGTTGGAAAATAGCAAACCACTCATAATCTGGCCATTAGTGATTTCAGGAAGGGGGTGTGATTGTGAAAAGCTGGGGGCCAGTGTACTGTAGAATCTGCAACTGGATCTATAGTAGAGGATGTATGTTACAATACAAAGTGAAACAATACCGTTCTGTAATAATATTGTCTCCATAATATTGTCTACTACAATACTGTGAAGGTAAGTATACATAGCAAGTATAGATTTACTATTTCTGATGGGGTGCTTCCCCATCAGGGGTAATAAACACTATATAAATGCAAACCTTTTCCCCTCTTCTATCCCTCCGCTACTCTTCTCAATCAAAATAACTAACTAACATATCCACCACTCAAATTACTTTCATATTTCACTATACTAATTCAGCGCTAATCCTTTACGGGTTCCAGAGTAGCGTGCTACTCGCCAAAAAAGCGATTCAACACCCCATCAGGGGCAATAAGCACTGTATAAATTCAAACTTTATTCCCTCTTTTTATCCCGCCGCTATCCTGCTGATTCCAAATAACTGACTAATATACACCACTCAAATTACTTTTATATTCTACTATACTAATTCAACACTAATCCTTTTGGGTTCCAGAGTAGCGTGCTACTCACTGAAAAAGTGCTTTAATGCCCCGTCAGTAGTAGCAAGCACTATATAAATGCAATTACAATACAATTACAATACAATATCTTGATGCTATGCATATAATTTAAGTTCATGGATGTGGCATTAATTATTGTAAACCAATACTTGACTATATACTTACCTTCACAATATTGTGATGGTCAGTATTCTGGATATAATATGTATATAATATTTCTTCAGGATAATATTTAAAACTCAATATTTTGGTAGAAAACCACTGCGATTTACGAAAATGTGTTCTGAAAACTCTATGGGCCTGATCCACAAAGGTCAACTTACACTAACGTGTAAGTTACTGATTGTTTGCTATTCACAAAAATATTTTACGAGTAGTATCTTTATGACCGCAGAATTTCCACACATAAAAAGATAGGGCAGTCCTATATTTTTATGTGCAGAAACTCTGCAGTGGTAAAGATGCTACTCATAAAATACCTCTGTGAATAGCAAACAATCGTAAATTAATTAACAAAAGTGTAAGTTGACCTTTGTGTATCAGGTCCATAGAATGCAAAGACATACTCAAAAGTTGACCAAACATATCTAGGTCCCTCCACATATAACTAGGTCCCTGCAAAGTTCAACATGCATTTAAAGTCACTGTCAAACAGTGCCCCGCAAATATGCTGGGACTGGAGTCAGAAAAATACATAATCCAGTTCAACAATTGGTAAGAAGTCATTTTGACTGAAGTTAGACATTAAAAACAAGTCCTAACTTTTGAAGGAGATATTTAGGTAAGTTTGATATTTGGCAGTATATATTTTTGTAGTCTGTTTTTTTCTGTTAATATATTCACATTTTGATCATGTGGCTTCGAAGACATCCATAGCATCCATGTGGTAGTCTTGGGCCCAAAAACCGAGAAAAACAAACATCACCTTTTACTAATGTCTAAGCACAGTGTGCGAGCGTAAATGCTATAGGCCAGAGATACTAAAATGGAGTGTAAAGTCAAGGTTTGTCACACCATGACTTTGCCACTAGCTGCACAGTTTTCCCAGCGTGGGATGGCCAAGCAGTAGGATCCTGAAATGGAGGCTCCCAAAAAGCTTTCGGAGGCTGATCTGATGCAGAACAGAGATCCTGAGCACTATCTGAGCGAAGGCAGGGGGAAGGGCGGAGGGAGCATATGTGACATGTTTACTTACCAGTAATTTGTATTACTCCGAGTCCAAGTCTTCCTTCCTAAAGTCCTAAAACAACCCTGGGGATCAAAGGAAAGGAAGGGAAGGCATGAAGTAGTTTGCAAGCTCAAGGGATAAACAGAGCATCTGTTTCTCATGGTCTTCGAAAAGGAACAATAAAGTAAAACTTTTGAAGCGGAACATTGTTGTCTGAGGCAAAACAATCAGTGCAAGGAAGACTAAAATGTGATATTATCCTCTGAAAGAGAAGAGGACATAATCCTCTGGATCCTGACAGTGAGAGACTCCTGCTCTGGAGGTCGGCAGGCCCTTTCTCGGTCCCCATCAGATAGAGAGCACGCTCCACTGCCCAAAAACAAATCTTCAGAGCAAGGGCCACCAGAAGGGTACTTTGTGCACTTCCCTGACAGTTGATGTAGGAACAAGAAATCTGATTGTCTGTTCTCACACAAATAAATTGTTCCTGCAGCTGAACAGCATAATGCAGAAGAGCCTGGTGGGTTACTGCCAACCCCCATTATTTTAAGCATCTTACGAGAGCCTTCCTGGGACCAAAATCCACCCTCCAGAACTGGCATCTGTGGTCAAAATGATGTGAGGAAGAAGGAAGAGGGAGATTTCTACGCTTAGAGTGCCCAGTAAAAACCACCATTCCAAGGATCTCTACAGTGAGGGTGATGAGCAACTCAGATGGATGAGCTGACAGGTCTCCTGAGTATCTGTGGAAGCCCTTGAAAAAGAAGATACAAAGATTAGCCATCCATCCAGATGACGAAATACATGAATTCACTTTCCATTAAGTTATCCCACCAATAAAGCTCAAACTTTGGTAAATATATTTGGAACGGAAGCCAAGCTGAAGTAAAGGACTGCAAATTGGCAGTATTGATTATTGATTGTGTACACAGAAACACAGGAACTTCTGAAATTCTGAGTGCATTGGGATAAGCAAGAATGCATCCTTTAAGTCCAATAATGGCAGAAAGATCCCTGGAACAATCAATTGGAGAATGCACTGCAGGGTAAACATCTTGAAGGTATCATGTGGAATCAACAGGTTTGCATCCTTTAGATGTAGGACTGGAAGGAATTCTACAGACTGATTTTGAATAAGAAAATGGTTAATTTAATCCAAGCCCCCTCTCCTTGTGTCCTGCGCCTAGACAATTGAAGCTTTCTCAAGTAAGTCCTGAGGAAGGACTTGTCAACGAAAAAGACATTTGGATGTTGGGATTATTCTGAATCCGTCTAGAGGCATGATGTAGAATTGTATTCTGGGACTCTGATTCACTAGTCTCAACACACAGACATTTGTAAATAGGTTGTTACACAACTTTGCTACGTTCATCCAATGGCCCTTTAAGTAGAAGATCTTCTGAAGACTCCATGAAGGACTTGCTTGAAGAGCTTGCAGGAGAAGACTGAGGGACTGACAGGGACTTGACTGCAACAGGGGTCTCATTGAAGTAGAAGAAGGACCAAAGATTCCTTCAAAGTTGAAGCTTCCACCTGTACACGAAGGATGATCAGGCACCAACAGCCTCCATGGTTCTGCTGGCTTCCGATCATGGTACAAATACACTTTTTCTCCTCAGAATGGGATGCGCATAATGATGCACATAAGGAGAGATGTTTCAGTAGAATTTGCCTTCCAGGATCTCATTCATTGACGTCTGTGGGTGGGAATTGCTGATCCTGAAGAAGCTGCAGGTGCAGCTAGAATCATTAGACTGGCCGGCTAGAAAACAGACTTGCTACTCAATTAGAGAAAGGATACTTGTGGCAACATTTTTCTGTTGTAAGGTGTCCACAAGGTCTGAAAATCTCTTAAAAGAGACTGAATGATGTATTGATTTTTTTGATTTGATTGATTTATTGTTTATTGTTTTTAGTTAATAAAAACCATCACAAAACAAATATAGGTTAAATAAATTTTAAAAGGAGTGAATGATGTATGAATATTAAGTGTTTGAGAATAGTGAAAAATTGAAAGCTGCATAGCTACTTTTGATGGCTACTTGGAGTTTTTTATCCACTGCATCTGAAGTCACAGCATCCTCTGAAACAATGAACATGCCGCCATTAAAGAGTCCACTTTAAAAATTACGTGAAAATTCCTCATTAAATCCAAACATGGGATCTTTGTGAGAGAGGAATCTATGGAAATTAGGCTTTTCCACTTTGTTCCACTTCTTGGAAAGAAGCTTTAGGATGGTTTTATGCAAGCAAATATTCTTAGGCTTTCTCTGGTGGTACTTAGTATCTGCCTCTGGCTCATCAGGGTCATTTTGGAATTTCTTTATTGATGCAAGTATGTACTCATTGTAAAAGGTGAGACTTAGGGGCAGATGTATCAAGATTCCATTTTGCGAGTCTATAATTGCGATTTTTTGCGAATCGCAATTTCGGAATCGCAAAATGGGATGTATTAAGGATTCTGCGATAAATGTGTGATTCCTTAAAAATCGCATCATTTTCTGCGATAATCTTGCGATTTCTTATTTTGCGAATTTCGCAAAGTAAGAAATCGCAAAAACGGGAATCATGCAATGTAGGAACAGCCTGATGACATCACAACCAGGAAGTTCCAGTGATTGCTTGCTCCTGCTACCCAGAGCCACACCCAGTGGCAGTTGGAAGAGTGTTCTGAGGCTGAGCAGACATGTTTGCAGAGCAATGGAGTCACAGAAGGCACAGGAAGAAACTGCATTGGAAAAGAGAAAAAGAAAGCAAAGGTGTTCTGAGAAGGAGCAAGAAATACTCATTGAGGAAATGGTGTGTAACCATGAGGACCTTTTTGGGAAAAAAAGCACTGAAAGTTCCTGATTCCAGGAAAAGGAAAATCTGGCTGGAGATTCAGGAAAAAGTTAATTCTGTAGGAGTCACCACTCGCTCCATTGATGAAATTAAAAAAAGGTGGTACGATATGAGACTCAGATCAAAAGAGAGACTGGCTGATAGAATCAAAGAGGCAAACAAAACAGGTGGTGGAACGTCTGCTGTGGACCAACCAACACCCCATGAGGAACTGATAGAATCCACCCTGCTACCAGAGAGCGTGAGTGGAGTGGCTACCATTGATAGCTCTGAACCTACTACAAGTACACAAGGTAAGATGAATGCAAATTGCATCTATGTATGTGTGTACAGAATGTGTGTGTTTGCTGTGCATAAACTCATTTTCAGATAAATAGTAGTCCACTTACACTGTGAAACCAGAAGTGAGCAATGCATTATGGGAGTTGTAGTCCAATTAAGAATGTCATACTCATCATCATAGTAACACATGTTATTTGACCACGTACTAATTTGGCATGCTGAAGCAGTGTAGTACAAGTTGTAGTCTGCAGTGAAAAAAATTTATTTTAAAGAATCACAAATTCATATTTTACACTCTACATCCACAGAACATACAAGAGACTCCAGGCCAGAAAATGTTTCTGACAATACTCCTCCTCATGTGACGTCTGACAATGAAGATGAAGTCACTGATGCCCCTGTGCAAAATGTGAACATACAGAGGAAGCACAGACGTGTTGCACCTCTGGAACCAATGGGAGTGGAAGAAAATTCAGAAGTAGATTCAGTCCCCAATGAGACAGTAACAGTGTCCCCTCATGACTCACGCCAGGTACCACAAAGTCCAAGAAGGGAACGCTCATTCCGTCTGGAGGCATGTGGGAGCAACAGAGGTCCAAGTGAAGGAGGCACTGTGGTCGCTGGCCTTGAGCAGGACATGCTTCACGTGCAGCGCCTGCAACACAAGGCACTCAGATCAATAAATAGGCAGTTACTTAAATCTAATAGAAATCAGGAAAGCATGGCTGCTTCAATAGACAAACTCTGCCTCACCCTAGTGAAAACAGAAAAAGCACGTAACAGGGCTGCACAGGCTGCACAAGTCAGAATGCATACCTACACCAAGGCAATAAACAGTCTTTGTGCAGTGACAAGCAATTTCACGAGGCGCAGCATCAACATGCAGCGAGAATTAAGTGACTGCACACATGAAATGGCAAAGAGTGTGGACAAAATGACCTCAGTCCTGGAAAGTATGCAAACCACCAACTCAGGTGCAAGCGCTCTCCTATGCTCTGGAGAGAGTGAGGACAACTCCAGTAGGAGTAGGAGAAACCCTACCCCAACTAACCAAATTGTCTAACGCAGAAGTGGAAGGCGTGCTGCAACCGGACCTGAGCAAGAGGCCATGCCTTCACAGGAGCAACATGCTTCCAGCCGCCAGCGCAAAAAATAACTTTGAGATTAGTTACCTATGCTGCAGAAATGCATTGTGAACGTTTTTTCTTTACTTTTCCACGAATGGATATTTTCTTTTACAACATTGCATAGAAATGTTTAATACATATAGCAGTATAGTTTGTATGTTGTGAATTAAACAACAAGTACAAACCTGAGTTAGTACTTAGTTTTTTCTTACCTAAAAATAATTTCGTGTAATCTCTGTCCTTCTTTGACGGCCAGCCATGGCTCCTACTCCTGCAACTGCCATTCTTGGTGGAGGGTTATCATCATCATCAGATGAGTCGGAGTCACTCACTTCAATTTCTGTGCCTTTGAGAATTGCCATGTTATGCAGCATTGCACATGCTGTTACAATTTTGCAACATGTCTCTAGATTGTATTGCAATGCACCTCCACTTTTGTGTATGCATCTGAAACGGCTTTTTAATATTCCAAAAGTACGTTCAATTACCCCACGTGTGGACCGGTGTGCCCTGTTGTACCGTCTTTCACTTGCATTTGCAGGATTCAAATATGGTGTAAGTATGAAATCACGCACTGCGTAGGCACTATCACCTGCAAGTTAGAGAGAAAATAGTAACTGTAGGTACCATTTCATGTTGATGGATGGATGTTTGCATGAGTGTTACTCACCTAGCAGGTATCCATCTCCAAACTGACCAGCACTGAGACGTCTATGAATTGCACTATGTCTGAAGATGAAAGAGTCATGTGTACTCCTTGGAAACTTTGCAACAAAGCAGGGCCGGCTCTAGGCTCATGGTGGCCCTGGGCAGGGAGCATAGGTAGGGGGCCCCGGAAGGGGGGGTACGGGCAGGGCGGAGCGCGCAGGCCAGTAAAGAGGGGAGAGGGTCAGGGTGTTTAGAAGTGGAACAGAGCTGGAGGCCGCCAAATCCCTGCCAGGGGCCACCACGCAAATATGTATCCATCCTTAGAGGATTAATACATTAAGGATATATATTGGCATGGTGGCCCCTGGGGTGTGGTGGCCCTGTGCAGGTGCACAGCTTGCACATGCCTAGAGCCGGCCCTGCAACAAAGTAATTGATTATGTTTTTGGCATTGCATATGATCTGGATGTTGAGCGAGTGGTATCTTTTTCTTTTCCGGAAAACATATTCTATGGCTGCAGGTGGAGTGATGGCAATATGGGTTCCGTCAATGCATCCAATCACATGTGAAAATCGTGTTATCTGATAATAATCCAACTTTTTTTCCTGTATGGCTTGTTGTGTATTCGAGAAATATATATGATGTTGGAGTCTACTTAGCATTGGAACAGGAATACATGAAAAAAACTTGATAGGGCCCTCTGTGACACTCCACCAACCTCTGCAATTAAACTTTGGTAAGAGCCAGAAGCCGAAAGGTTCAGTGAGCACAATACCTACACATGTGTTGGTATTGATTGTGTTCTGCCTGTAGGATTTTCCAAAATAGGTTCCAATTCATTTATCAGGTCAAAAATGGTGTGAGGATGTAGTCTGTATTTTTCATATATCTCATCCTGAGTCTGCTGGAACAGCGTTATGCGTATTCTGAGGATTCTCTCCTGTCTTTGTCTTCTCTGGGCAAGAGCTTGAATGCGCAGCCTCCTGGCAATCAGGTAAAGACACGCCATTTTTAAATGTGGGTCAATGCATTCTCGGAGGCCTTTTATATGTTTGTTTTTTACCACCTGCTTCTATTTGGTGTTAATTGCGATTTCTTAAATTGCGATTTTTGAGAATTCGCTATTTGCGATTGTTTCATACATATTGATGCAATTTCTTAACTTGCGATTTCTTCATTTGCGATTTTCGCAAATTTAGGAACATGCAAAATTGGTAATCGCTATATATTCTGCGAAAATCACTTCTCGCACACTAAGAATTCGCAAAAATTGTGAATTCTTATTATGCGATGCGATTTCTTTGATACATGCCAGTTGCACTTTTTGATGTCGCAAACACTGCGAAAATGCGATTCGCAGCATTTGCGACATGCAAGACGCTTGATACATCTGCCCCTTAATGACTTGTCAGTGCTTGTTTGATATGTATTTGGCCAAAATCCATTAACAGTTGATATACGGACAAAAAGTTTGATACTTAACCATTTGGAGCCAAAAAGTTAAATCTAGGATTTCACAAATGCAGATTTAGGTAAAAAGAATGTTGTTTAAAACTTTGCATTTGATAAATTAAAATGAAACTGACAATGCATTACTTTTTATCTTTAATCATATAATCAAGCTGAGTTGAATAAAAAGACTTGGGGGACAACAAATATGTGAGTAGTTTAGGGCTCACCTACCAGACTGAGGCCGCCTATTGCCTTCTTATTCTTGAGCATAGTCTTTTTACAATTCTTTTGATTGGCTGACTTGTACATTTCCACTGCTCAACTTTAGGAAACTACTTTTTAAGTTTTCTTTTCTTTCAACGGTCCTTGAGATTGTGTGTATGTTCTAGCTCTCTCCTTCATGTGCTGCTCCCCCAAATACCATGACTGTGTGGCTCCTCACCCCTTCCATCTTGTTTGTAAAACATAGCAACATGGATATTATCTCTGGGGTATATCTGAAGGCAGAATTAAAGGGGTCTTTTTTCTTTATCTTCTGCATTCCACATGTTGCAAAGTACAAGATTTGATGCACAAGCTGTTTTGTTGCTCGGAAAAGTGCCGTCTGCTGCACTCATGCAGCTGGTCTCTGAGGTAGACAGTGTACTTAGCATAGCAATTCTACTGGGGTCCCATAAATCTGCTTCCTAGGCTGCTGCAGAAGACCAAATGGATGAATCCTGGAGAAAGTAAAGCAGGCCGTCGCTAGCATTTACTGTTACATTCTGACACTACCTTACTCTTTTGAAATTCTGTTCAGATTTTCCTGAGTGAAATGTGTTTGAAAAATAAACCAGGCCATTTATATAGATTGAAAACATTGAATTAAAAGTACAGCTTTGAGATGCCATAAGATATTTGTGCTTTTCTTCCAGTATTTGGAAATGTTTTGTTTTTTGCTTTATTAAACAATCATTTACAAACAATAATTGGCAGAGCCAACAGCTCTGCACTCGCATTATATAGGCTTGACCTGTTCGCTTTTCTACAGCTCGTTTTAGTGATGTTATGAAAGGTTCTTAGCAGGCTTGGACTATACGTTATGAATACCTAAACATTTCACTCTGCACTGAACCTTAGAAGAACAATAACATAGGGTTTCCCTTGCACTCCTAGTTCCATGCTCCAATCTCTTCCTTTTCTTCCATTGTCATATCTTAGTCTGTTTCTCCCCAATCTTTTGATAATGGCTCCTCAGAGGCCATGGATTGAATGTGCACAGAGTATTCCATCTCAGAATGTCTGATGCTTAACGTGAGATGCATGCACAGTAATAGAGATTCCAGCCTCAATTTGTCTTTACCAGCCCCACATTTTTAAACTATAAACAACTAGGCACATAGAAGCTATTCATTTTGCTATGTGCACGAGCCAATAACCCCTTCACGAACTTCCTCAACGTATCTGTCCCTCTACTTTTCGTATGGATTCTACAGAGTTTGAGATCCCCTTACTGTGAACATGTATTGTATCTTAAATGTATTCTAATGTTTTGTATAGTGCCATACATCACCTTTGCCACTTCAAAGTGCTAGAGGAAAACATACAGACTTAATGTAGGAGAGAGGGCGCTAAAGACCAGTTAGATGAGAACTGGCCCTAGTTCTGACATTCTTCCCTTGCTCTCCCTTGGTGAGGCAACTACCTTTCCAGAAATAATGTGATCAATTCAGTTTTCAAGAGATTACTGATTTGAAGATAATTGATTAGGGAGCGGGTAATTAGTTCCTTTATCTCAGGCCTTGAGCTCCCAAGCTCTGCTTGAATCTTTTTAAGGACCCTTGTTGACTCCAATGGAACAAGTGTGACAATGTTCCTGGCGTGAATATCTTGAGTTCACAGTTTCTGGAGATAGCTTGACCTTTCTTCCAGTATACTTTGTGCATAATGCTGAGTATTACTACATTTGTTTCTGTACTATGCTGAAAGGGAGTAGCTACAGAGCTGGGTTAATCTGATCACATCGTCATTAGTCATATATTGGTCAAAGGAAGGTTTGTTTCAAAACTAGTCAAGTCTACCAATGAAAAATGTCCAGGGACCATATCGCACAAAGTGCCCCACTGTGCAATGGGATTGTGCGCCGCCTTTTTGCTTCCCCAGGGTACTTTGGCACTACAGAACATGGATGTGTAATATGGGTCAGGCTTGTGCTAAATGTGTGCTGGCTCATTAAAACTGAGGGAATTCTTTGCTTTTGCACCTGCGCCATATTATAGACATGGGCACCGAGGTAAAAAGGTGGTTATGAGGTGCACTAGCTGTGCACCACACAGAACTGTAACTAGGGGAGGCTGGACTCGTTATGCTACAAAAGAAAGCCTCTCTTGCTAAATTATACATCTCAGTTCACATACAAAATCTTCTGAGTTCAGCAAGTTATATTTCCTTTATAAGATCGATTGGAAAATAAAATAAACTGTTATCAGTGCATCATGTGCGCATCACATATATTAGTTGAAGTGATATTTAATGTTTTTTTACTGTTGTTCCGACTTAATAGTCATTTTATAATACATTGAAAGATTATAAGCACAAGTATGGGTAATGCTTGTTGCAAAAGTCACTTGGGGATGTTCCTCTATTTTCAAATAGTTTCCAAGAGTAGTGTGAAACAATCCTCACAATTCTCTTAGCTGAGCAATGGGGGTTGGGAAACCGATCCGTGTGTTCCTGTACCTTGGAAAGTGGTGTTGATGCGTTTCAACCTCTCTAACTAATGGGGTCTCCTCAGGACAGGGAAACAAATGCCTGGTTGAGGTGTGGATCAAGGTGATGGCTATACTTAAAATGAATGCTATAACCCCATGTGAGAATATACCTTGTTAGTTGTAGACTCTTTTACTCAACACTTACTTCCTGAATGTCCCTAGACAGTGTGAACAAAGGGCATTTCATGAAGGAGAAAAAAAACACTTGTCAATTGTGTAGTGAATATCATGTGTAAGGCACCTTATGTGAGGACATGCCTTAGTAATTAAAAATAAACACTGATTCATCTAATAGAGTTGTTTTATTGTTAGGAGAAAACGAAGAAGGAGCCAGGTTCTCAGTATTTGCGCAAATGTGTGCCTATACTCTGAACAGTGCAGTTGCTGTGATGGGGAGCACTGCCTGACCCACGCTCAGTTGACATACTTAGGGCTGCACTGCAGAGCAGAGTTGGAGAGTGCCCCCTCTTTGTCATACAGCGCCAGTTCTTGATTTGGCTAAATGAAAACAATATGCGACAATTTCACAATACCTAAGCTTTTAAAATCGCACGCGCTTCTTTATCAGATTGTAGGAAGGAATGAATCTGTAGGAGTAAGCATTAGCCTTGGATGCCTCTATCTTTTTTTGGATGCAATAAGATCAGAAGACGATGGACCAAGCATTGGCAAAGTCAGTAGGTGCCACAGGTGACATAATTCCCTTGACGAAGTAAGTAGATTGGCATGCCTCAATCTAATAGGCTGACCAAAGGTATGGAATTTAAGTAATTTGATGTTGTTCTTCTCTTGATTGTTCCTTCTAGGTCCAGGTATCCTCACACAACTCAAAGGTATGTGACTACAGGGGCATGTCCCCATCTTCTCCAATGTAGCATGACATTCTGAAAGTTCAGAGTAGGTGAATTTACATGCAATGGATTCATACTATTGATTATATCATATGTGTTTATTAAGAAATTAAAGAAGAAGAAGAAACATATCTGGTGTTTGTTTGTATGTTTTGTCTGTATATATGCACTGATGTCTATATGTCCAATCATATTTTTACCCATAAACATTTGCAGATAACAAACCTACCTAAGCCTGCATCCCTGGTTGGTTTGTGTCACACTTATGATGACGTTCCATGGTTACTATCACAAACAGCTTTAGTTTTAATTCTTATTAGCTCATTGGTTGCGGTGACTACACACTGAAATCCTGAACCAAACTCAAGTCCACTATACATGTTTTCGTTTTACAAGACCCAAGACAAGATCATAGTGGGATCGGGTGATTCAGCCCTCCGCATATATCTTATATTGTATGTACCATATTGTCCTAATCCAATAATCGCTACGTTGACTGACACTACTCAACAGAATTACACCAGGGCATTTAGTTCTCTTAATTCTGATGAAAGCCCTGGACTCTATGGCCTTTACGTTGAGGGCTGAATCATGTCAAGTTTGAAGTAGAGTGTAGGACCATTAGCTCCATAAGCACCCATTTAGGGTTTCTAATCATACCAGGAGCACCTAAAATAAAGGGATACTTAGGTGTTCTGAGGTATTTTTATTGCAAAGTTCCCGGTACGTAATTATTCAAGGTGCTGCCTGGAATATGGTTGGGCCCATCCTGGCGGTCCTAGTTTACCAACTTCTAAGCCACTCCAGTGTCTGTGCATGCATGCACACACCGTGCATATGTGCAGTAAAGTGCCCTTATTGGTCATGGCAGGTGATGTACTTGTGCTAGATGTGCAGGCTCCTGGCTGCCTGAGATGAACTTTGCCAGGCTGAAGATTTCACAGCTCTGTGGGTGTGACTGAGTCAGCATGGCAAAAGTGAGGCCATCCCCCTCATGACGGGGAAGAGTGTCACTGATAGCCTCGGACCTGGAGGCTTTCAGTTTTAAGCCCTGCTGTGCCCAAGGCTGAGTGTCTATCACTGACATCTTATCACAGAGTAGTGTAGGGTCAGCAGCTCTCACTGACCCAATGCCACTCTGTGACGAGGCAGGGACTGCCACCTACTCTCACTGGCGGGTCTAAAGTCAGCCAGTAAGATGAGGCAACAGTCCCAATCTGCCCATGACCTCTGAAGATTCCCTCCCTGATCCTGAGAGCTGCAGCATGTAAGTGTTGTGGTTTGTAATGTTTGGTGCGTCCTTGTGTGTGTATTTGAATGAATATTTGTGAGTGAGTGTTGTGAATGGGTGTGTGAGAATGCATTAAAGTGAGTGAGTGTGTATGTGCACTTGTGTGGCCCACAGCCTACCTCCCTTCTCAAATTACCAACTGCCACTGCCTGGGGCTATCTACATATTGAACGCAAATTGAGCACAAAGTCACCCTTTAGCACTTGACAGACAGAGTTGCAAGGTTTACGCAGTGTAGTGGTGTGGGTTAGAAACTCAGAACACATGAAAGCACACAATAACACTTAGTTATTCAGTGTCCAGTCAATGCCTCAACTTATAAAAAGGGCTTACATCCCACACACTCGATGCTAAACATATAGTTGTGAGAAGTTGGCCTGATATATGATGCTCACTAGTTCTAGTGATCACCTTGTATCATGCCAAGCAACCCTTATGATGATCGGTTGTAAGTCAACCTTATAGACCAGTTATCCTAGTGGTAACGTGGACAAAGCAGTTTTAGGCTAAACTCTGAAAGGCATGTGAAGCCAGCTGTATTACCATACACAACCCCCTTGAATACCAAATGAAAGGACACCACACAGATATATATTGAAAATATATATATATATTTATTAACTACAAATATCCCCTTGACTCTTTATGAGCACAGAAGCACAAGCGTTAAACAAAACACAGTTTAAAATACACAAAAGTTGCACAATATGGATGAGCCCTAGGGGCCACCTAAACCATATACTAAGAAAGTGGTATAAGAGATACCAATCGAAAAGGAAATAGGCCTAGGGCCTTGGGAATCGCTGGAGCTGATCGGGACTAGCAGTGACTAAGTCGGGAAAGGCCCGTCGGACTTGGGTGCAGTGTTTAAAGTGCACGCACTCACCAATGCAATGTCTATGGTGCGTAAAAGTTATAGAGTTAGTTAGTTAGGAACCTTCCGAGTGACCTAGAAAGCTGAAACCTAAGACACAGACACTAGAGGTGTGTACCAGTGTGGGAACACTGGCGTTGCTGAGTTACCTCACCCACAGGACGCGGGTGCATAGGGTCGAAGTAGTATCGGGTTTCGTCACGCTGGTCGATGGTGCTTGGAGCTGAAGATGCTGCAGGCGGCTCGATGTGAAGAGTTCCGGTGGATCCAAGGGTGGATCCGAAGATGTGAAGATCTGAAAGCAGAGGGGACAATGTTCAAAGTCACTAGCCAGTGACTACCGTGGAACCAGATTGGAACCAGGCGATGCCGGGTGCAAACAGGCGTTGAGGTGTAGCTTCTCTCTGCAGCCACGTGGACACCAGGGGTTGAGGACGTCCAGGAGTCTATCATGAGCTGTCGCACGCAGGCTTCTCGCTGTTGGCGGTGTCGGCAACTTGATTGGAGCAAACAGGCCTTGGCTAATGCAAGCCACGCAGGAATAAAAAAAGGCTTATCACTCGGACCAGCAAGGTCAGAGCGGGTGCTCCTTTTTACAGGAGCGAGTGCAAGTCTGGTGCAACCAGACCCGCAGTGTAGTTTGTCGGTATCGTCACCAAGATGGCCGCTGACCACGTGGCTAGTGGCCGGGATGGCGCGTTGAGTGGCACAATGCAAAAGGGCCCCACGCAGATCGTGGAGATGCTGGGTGGCTGATCTTCGGTGCAAGGGCTGCTCAGTGGTGGGGGTTCTCAGTCTCCAAAGCACAACATCGAGGGTGCCTCTGATGCTGCGCAGTCAGCTTTTCGGGTGTCTTCCAAGAGGTCCGGTCCCACGTCTCTCGGTGCCTCCACGGGTCCCTTCTTTGCAGGGACTGTGGATCGGGCTGTGAGAAGTCTAGGAGTTTGGGTCTTGTCAGGCTCTGGGCTCGGGCTCCGGCGGGAGGCAGCGGCAGAGCAGACGTCGAGTTGCTAGTTGGTACCTGTTTTCACAGGGTGGCCACTCCTTGGCCACAAGGGAGATTCTCTTCAGTCTTCTGTGCAGCAGAATGTCGAAGTCCAGTCGTCTTCTTCGTTTAAAGTTGATTCAGGATGATCTGAGGTGCTATGGCACTGCTCCCACGCTTATTCCCAATCTGAGGGGTGGATCACCTGCTAGGTCCCTCCTCTGGGTGGGACCAGGAAGAGGGGCGGTTACACCCCCTTTCCTTTGTCCAGCTCCTCGCCAGGCCTGGGTCTGGAAAGTCCCAGGACCGGTTTGGACTGGCTTATGCACAGGGACACCTTGTGTGCCCCGGGCATGTCTCAATCTATTCAGCCCTGTCCTATCCAATACACAAAATCCTGTCTGGGGTGGTGCTCGCGCCTCCCAAGGCAGGAAACCCTTTGTCTAAGCTTCCCTCACTGGAAGGACTCCCAGCAGCAGGAGGTCAGACTTGTGTCTGTGGTGGCAGCATCCATTTTGTGATGCTGAGGCTCTGGTTAACTTTAACCGGGGTTAAGGTTACACACCTGTCGTGTCCCTCTAGAAGGGTGGAATGCTATCCCCATCGACAGAACTGTCGAGGGGATAGTATTCCAAATCGTATGACACCTTACTCGACATGTTTTGATAAAGCCAAACCAAAGTTAGCATATAACCGCGAGGATTATAATGCACTTAAGAGTATATGGTATGGCAATATCCCGGAACAGCTAAGGGAGTGGTTCCCAACAGCTGCAGACAGGCTCAGCTCATGCTAGAGCACCATCTCACATATTTCCAAGCACTCTGTCTCCCGGATTGATGAGGCCTTCCATAGGAGTGGCTGATAGGAACATATGTGTCCAGTTAAGGTTAGATATATGGATACTATATCTAAGTAAGAGGTGATTACACCAACTTACCCCAGCTGAGTGTTCAGCCAGTTGTGTCAAATATGGAGGCAAGGCCAGGGGTGGCACAATGCATGCTGCAGCCCCTGGTAGGCCTTGGATGCACCTATGCCCTGGGTACCTAGGGTACACTGTTACAGGGGCCAAAAAGGTGAACCAGTTCCAATTCGTAATGCACCTACAGTGCCGTTGGCAGTAATTTAGAGAGAGAACAGCAGGCTGTGGGTCTGATTAGCAGGCCCACAGCCACATTAAGTCATAAACCAGTGAAGCAAAAAGCAAACATTTGGGGTGACCATAGGATAGCAGACCCTACTCTCCTACACAACCCCCCCAAACGCAGGGACATTAGACTAACCTTGACCAGTTGTGTCTTCATGTTCTAAGCGGAAGTACCTGGAGAGACCATCTGCGTTGCCCTGGTCAGTCCCTGGGCGGTGCTCCACTGTAAAGTCCATCCCCTGTAGGGAAATGGACCACCTGAGTAGTTTGGGGTTTCACCCTTCATCTGATTAAGCCATAAGAGGGGCTTATGGTCGGTCTGAATCTTGAAGTGAGTGCCAAACAAGTATGGTCTCAACTTCTTCAGGGCCCACACCACAGCAAAGGCCTCCCTCTCAATGGCTGACCAACGTTTTTCTCTGGGGGTCAGCCTTCTGCTAATAAAAGCAATGGGCTGGTCTTGACCATCTACATTAAGCTGTGAAAGCACTGCTCCCACTCCCAACTCAGAAGCATCTGTTTGGACAATGAACTCTCTTGAGTAGTCAGGACTCTTCAGGATAGGTGCAGAGCACATGGCCTTCTTCAGGTCATCAAATGCCTTTTGACAGTTTACTGTCCACTGAACCTTTTTGGGCATCTTCTTGGATGTCAGATCATTAAGAGGAGTCATAATGGACCCATAGTTCTTAACAATCTTCCTGTAGTACCCAGTCAGGCCCAAGAAAGCTCTGACCTGAGTCTGGGTAGTTGGAGGGGACCAGTCCTTGATGGTCTGGATCTTACTCTCCAGTGGTTGAACTTGGCCTCCACCTACAAGGTGGCCCAGGTATACAACCTTACTCTGCCCTATCTGGCACTTTGTTGCCTTGATAGTGAGGCCTGCCTTCTGCAGAGCCTCAAGCACTTCCTTCAGGTGGACCAGGTGATCCTCCCAGGTGGAGCTGAAGACAGCAATATCATCCAGATATGCTGCGCAAAAGTCATCCAACCCAGTAAGGACTTGATTCACCAACCTTTGGAAGGTGGCAGGTGCATTTTTCAAACCAAAGGGCATCACCACAAATTGATAATGCCCACTGGTTGTAGAAAATGCAGTCTTGGCTTTAGACTCCTCAGCTAACCTGATTTGCCAGTAGCCAGCTGCCAAGTCAAATGTGCTCAAATATTTGGCAGAAGCCAACTTGTCAATGAGCTCATCTGCCCTTGGAATAGGGTGTGCATCTGTCCTGGTGACAGCATTGAGTCCTCTGTAATCCACACAGAACCTCATCTCTCTCTTGCCATCTTTGGTGTGAGGTTTGGGGACCAGAACCACTGGGCTAGCCCAGGGGCTCTCTGAAGTCTCAATGACACCTAATTCCAGCATCTTTTGCACCTCAGTCTTTATACAGTCCCTGACGTGGTCAGGCTGCCTGTAAATCTTGCTTTTTACAGGAAGACTGTCACCAGTGTCCACCACATGGGTACACCAGTTAGTCTGACTGGGTGTCAAGGAGAACATATGCCTGTATGCCTGCAAAACGTGTCTACAGTCATGTTGCTGATGTTCAGTGAGGCTGCCATCTAAAGCCACACCATCAACTGAGCCATCCTCAGGGTTCTGAGTGAGCAGGTCTGGGAGAGGGTCACTCTCTTCCTCCTGCCCCTCATCTGTAGCCATGAGCAAGCCCATGTCTTCCCTGTTGACATATGCCTTTAGTCTGTTGACATGGAGCACCCTGTGGGGGCTCCTGGGAGTTCCTAGGTCCACCAAGTAGGTAACCTCTCCCTTTTTCTCCAGAATTGCATGGGGTCCAGACCATTTGTCTTGGAGTGCTGCTGGGGCCACTGGCTCCAACACCCATACCTTCTGTCCTGGCTGATACTCAACCAAGACAGCCTTTTGGTCATGCCAAGCTTTCTGTAATTATTGGCTAGCCTCAAGGTTTTTGGATGCCTTTTCCATATACTCAGCCATCCTGGAGCGGAGACCAAGTACATAGTCCACTATGTCCTGTTTAGGCTTTTTGAGAGGTAACTCCCATCCTTCCTTCACTAGACATAGGGGTCCTCTTACAGGGTGCCCAAACAACAGTTCAAAGGGGCTGAAGCCAACCCCCTTTTGAGGGACCTCTCTGTAAGCAAACAAAAGGCAGGGTAGAAGGATGTCCCATCTCCGCCTGAGCTTTTCTGGTAATCCTTTGATCATACCCATTAGGGTCTTGTTAAATCTTTCAACAAGCCCATTACACTGTGGATGGTAAGGAGTGGTGAACTTGTAGTTGACACCACATTCCTTCCACATAGCTGTCAAATATCCTGACATGAAGTTGGCAGCTCTGTCAGATATTACCTCCTTAGGAAACCCCACTCTGGAGAAAACTCCAAGTAAGGCCCTGGCCACAACAGGAGCTGTTGTGGTCCTAAGTGGAATTACCTCTGGGTACCTGGTGGCATAGTCCACCACCACCAGTATGAATCTGTGCCCAGGTGCTGTAGGGGGATCCATTGGACCTACAATATCAATCCCCACTCTTTCAAAGGGAACCCCCACCACAGGTAGTGGTATCAGGTAGGCCTTTGTGGTGCTACCTGCTTTACCACTGGCTTGGCAGGTTACACAGGAGCGACAAAACTCCTTGGTGTCTTCAGACATGTGAGGCCAGTGAAAGTGAGGGACAAGCCTGTTCCAAGTCTTATTCTGGCCTAGGTGTCCTGCTAAAGGAATATCATGGGCCAAGGTAAGTAGGAAGCCCCTAAATTGCAGAGGTATAACCAACCTCCTGGTTGCACCAGGCTTGGGGTCTCTACCCTCTGAATAAAGGAGTCCATCATCCCAATATACTTTATGGGCACCTTGAGCATTCCCAGCAGCCTCAGCAGCAGCCTGCTGTCTGAGGGGTTCAAGAGAAGGACAGGTTAACTGAGCCTGCCCCAGGTCTGCCCTAGAAGGTCCCCCTGTCCCCAGAAACTCAACCTGGTCAGGTTCAAGTTCTTCAGAGACAGTTCCTTCAGGGGTCTCAAGACCAGCTTCCTGTGAAGGCTGATCCTCACTTGTAGGCAGTTGGGAAGGCACAGCCTTTACCCTCCTGTTCTTCTTCTTGGAAGGTGCTTGGTCCATTGTTCCAGGATCCAAGACCTGAGGTTCAGAGAGGCACTTTTTGGCCTGTGACCTGGTCACAGCAAGGACATGTGATGATATCCCTAACATCTCTGCATGAGTCCAGTACTCAACTTCTGACCATAGAGAGCTCTCCAGGTCATTGCCCAACAAACATTCCACTGGGAGATCAGCACTAACCACAACTCTTTTTAGGCCAGTTACCCCTCCCCAGGAAAAGTTAACAATTGCCACACTATTGGTAGTGGTGACATTGCTGGCATTGGTCACCAGGTAATTATCACCTGGCATGTATTGTCCAGGGTCCACAAAGTTAGGTGTCACCATAGTGACACTGGCACATGTGCTGTATGCTTGAGCCACTTTGTCATTAATCAAAGGCGTCTGTCTGTATTTGCCCAGATTACTGGGACTGACGGTAGGGGCCAGATCTATGTCCCCTTCACAAATCAGAACAGCCTGTGTAAGGGTTCTGACTAGGTCAGAATCTCCTTCAGTTTCCAAGGTGATACCCACTACCCCCTTGGTTTGTGGACCAGCACTGCTAGCTGTACTAGTGGGTGCAGGTGCCTTAGGGGCTGCAGTGCTGGGGGCTGCACCCTTTTTACACTCACTTGTCCAGTGAGAGGTGTTTTTACAAGTACTACACCAGGGTTTTCTTTGACCTTCTTTCTTCTTCTTCTTAGAAGTTTGGGACCCACCCTCTGTATTAGTTTGGGGCCCTGTTGAAGACTTCTGGTCTTTAGCTTTCTGCTCCCCACCCTTCTGGTCTGTTTTCTTCTGGTCACCACCCTGGTTCTGGTTCTGGTTCTTTTGTTTAACTCTGGTCCTAACCCATTTATCTGCCCTCTTTCCCAATTCTTGGGGAGAGGTCAAATCTGAGTCAACCAAATGTTGATGCATCTGCTGGTTCTGACAATTATTTAAAATGTGTTCTCTCATCAGCAAATTGTACAATCCTTCATAGTCTGTAACCTTGCTTCCCAGCAACCATCCCTCCAGAGCCTTAGTGGCACACTCAACAAATTCAGACCTGTCCTGAGTCTGTGTCTTCTGGGTGTCTCTGAACATTAACCTGTACTGTTCAGTGGTTAAGCCTAACCCATCAATCAGAGCACTCTTCAGGACCAGGTAGTTTCTAGAATCCCCATCACTAACTGTGAGGAGTCTGTCTCGGCCTCTACCTTCAAAGGAGAGCCACAAGATTGCTGCCCACTGCTCCTGAGGGATCTGCTGTACTTTGCAGGCTCTCTCAAGTGCAGTCATCCATTTGTGGATATCATCCCGAGCTTTGTAGGGGGGCACAATCTTACTCAGGTTTCTGTTATCAAAAGACCTGTCTTTATCCTTGTGGATAATGCTGCCACCAGTGGGTTCTATTACCCCACTCTCTCTAGGCTGTCTTGCTCTAGCAAGTTTCTCTTGGGCCAGGGCAACTTCTAATTCTTGTCTCTGGATCCTAAGTTCAGCCTCTCTCATTTTGGCCTCATGTTCCCTTCTCTGAGGGCTAGTCATCTCCCTTCTGGAGTGACAATGAGAACCTCTAGAAGCCTGGGAGGTATTGGAGTCACCTGAGTGATTCCTTTTCCTCCTACGCTCCTGGTTAAGTCTACCTGGGTGCCTGGGCAAAGTCATCCTTGCTTCAGTCCCAAATATACTTAAGTTAGCCTGGTTAAGCCTGCTGACTAGCACCTGGCTATTTCTGCCATCCTCAGAATCACTGCTCCCCCTTCTGTCTCCTCTTCTTCTTCCTCCTCCTCATCTACCTGAGGAGCTCCAGTGACTTGGTCACCCTCATCTACCTGGACTATGGGGACAGGGGCATCTGCATTGTCATCTTCAGTGGGAGAGCCTCCTTCAGCATTCCCTGTGGGGTCTGCTTTAGCGGTCTTTAGAGTCTCAGACTGGTCGAAGAGCTCTCTAAGGTGGTCTGTAGTAGGGGATGGCCCTGTCTTCAGACCCCTTAAGGCACAAAGCTGCCTTAGTTCCTTAAAGGAAAAGATGGCAAATTTGGATGGTGCCCTTGGAGGGTCACTCTCAACAGGAGTAAGTCCACTGGACCCCTCTGCTCCAGACATTGCTCTAGTGTGGGTGGATATGTTGCAATCTACCTACACTGGTGTTTACCTACTAAACCTATCTAGTAGTTGTAGTCAGGGTGTGCTACTCCCTATCCTCTACAACAACTAGGTTCAGTAGAACTTAAGTATACTAGTCTTGTTTTATATGTACCTAGCAGGTAGCTGAATGATCTTTCAAATGATAATCTCAAAGATTGTAATGGTAAAACAACAGGAAGCTCAGATCCCAATCCGCTGCTCAACAATATGAGAAGTTGGGCTGATATATGATGCTCACTAGTTCTAGTGATCACCTTGTATCATGCCAAGCAACCCTTATGATGATCGGTTCTCAGTCAACCTTATAGACCAGTTATCCTAGTGGTAACGTGGACAAAGCAGTCTTAGGCTAAACTCTGAAAGGCATGTGAAGCCAGCTGTATTACCATACACAACCCACTTGAATACCAAATGAAAGGACACCACACAGATATATATTGAAAATATATATATATATTTATTAACTACAAATATCCCCTGGACTCTTTATGAGCACAGAAGCACAAGCGTTAAACAAAACACAGTTTAAAATACACAAAAGTTGCACAATATGGATGAGCCCTAGGGGCCACCTAAACCATATACTAAGAAAGTGGTATAAGTGATACCAATCGAAAAGGAAATAGGCCTAGGGCCTTGGGAATCGCTGGAGCTGATCGGGACAAGCAGTGACTAAGTCGGGAAAGGCCCGCGGGACACGGGTGCAGTGTTTAAAGTGCACGCACTCACCAATGCAATGTCTATGGTGCGTAAAAGTTATAGAGTAAGTTAGTTAGGAACCTTCCGAGTGACCTAGAAAGCTGAAACTTAAGACACAGACACTAGAGGTGTGTACCAGTGTGGGAACACTGGCGTTGTTGAGTTACCTCACCCACAGGACGCGGGTGCATAGGGTCGAAGTAGTGTCAGGTTTCGTCACGCTGGTCGATGGTGCTTGGAGCTGAAGATGCTGTAGGCGGCTCGATGTGAAGAGTTCCGGTGGATCCAAGTGTGGATCTGAAGATGTGAAAACCTGAAAGCAGAGGGGACAATGTTCAAAGTCACTAGCCAGTGACTACCGTGGAACCAGATTGGAACCAGGCAATGCCGGGTGCAAACAGGCGTTGAGGTGTAGCTTCTCTCTGCAGCCACATGGACACCAGGGGTCAAGGATGTCCAGGAGTCGATCACGAGCTGTCCCACGCAGGCTTCTCGCTGTTGGCGGTGTCGGCAACTTGATTGGAGCAAACAGGACTTGGTTAATGCAAGCCACGCAGGAATCAAAAAAGGCTTATCACTCGGACCAGCAAGGTCAGAGCGGGTGCTCCTTTTTACAGGAGCGGGGGCAAGTCTAGAGCAACCAGACCCGCAGTGTAGTTTGTCGGTTTCGTTGCCAAGATGGCCGCTGACCACGTGGCTAGTGGCCGGGATGGTGCATCAAGTGGCACAATGCAAAAGGGCCCTACGCAGATCGTGGAAATGCTGGGGGGCTGATCTTCAGTGCAAGGGCTGCTCGGTGGTGAGGGTTCTCAGTCCCCAAAGCACAATGTCGAGGGTGCCTCTGATGCTGCGCAGTCAGCTTTTCGGGTGTCTTCCAAGAGGTCCGGTCCCACGTCTCTCGGTGCCTCCACGGGTCCATTCTTTGCAGGGACTGTGGATTGGGCTGTGCGAAGTCTGGGAGTCTGGGTCTTGTCAGGCTCTGGGCTCGGGCTCCGGCGGGAGGTGGCGGCAAAGCAGACGTCGAGTTGCTGG
Organism: Lissotriton vulgaris; assembly: GCF_964263255.1. Classification (NCBI taxonomy): domain Eukaryota; kingdom Metazoa; phylum Chordata; class Amphibia; order Caudata; family Salamandridae; genus Lissotriton; species Lissotriton vulgaris. Next base: position 1,326,897,916 of record NC_141693.1, on the reverse strand, counting down.
TTGGTACCTGTTTTCACAGGGTGGCCACTCCTAGGCCACAAGGGAGATTCTCTTCAGTCTTCTGTGCAGCAGAATGTCGAAGTCCAGTCGTCTTCTTCGTATAAAGTTGATTCAAGATGATCTGAGGTGCTATGGCACTGCTCCCACTCTTATTCCCAATCTGAGGGGTGGATCACCTGCTAGGTCCCTCCTCTGGGTGGGACCAGGAAGGGGGGCAGTTACACCCCCTTTCCTTTGTCCAGCTCCTCGCCAGGCCTGGGTCTGGAAAGTCCCAGGACCGGTTTGGACTGGCTTATGCATGGGGACACCTTGTGTGCCCCGGGCATGTCTCAATCTATTCAGCCCTGTCCTACCCAATACACAAAATCCTGTCTGGGGTGGTGCTCGTACCCCCCAAGGCAGGAAACCCTTTGTCCAAGCCTCCCTCACTGGAAGGACTCCCAGCAGCAGGAGGTCAGACTTGTGTCTGTGGTGGCAGCATCCATTTTGTGATGCTGAGGCTCTGGTTAACTTTAACCGGGGTTAAGGTTACACACATGTCGTTTCCCTCTAGAAGGGTGGAATGCTATCCTCGTCGACAGAACTGTCGAGGGGATAGTATTCCAAATCGTATGACACCTTACTCGACATGTTTTGATAAAGCCAAACCAAAGTTAGCATATAACTGCGAGGATTATAATGCACTCAAGAGTATATGGTATGGCAATATCCCGGAACAGCTAAGGGAGTGGTTCCCGACAGCTGCAGACAGGCTCAGCTCATGCTAGAGCACCATCTCACATATTTCCAAGCACTCTGCCTCCAGGATTGATGAGGCCTTCCATACGAGTGGCTGATAGGAACATATGTGTCCAGTTAAGGTTAGATATAGGGATACTATATCTAAGTAAGAGGTGATTACACCAACTTACCCCAGCTGAGTGTTCAGCCAGTTGTGTCAAATATGGAGGCCAGGCCAGGGGTGGCACAATGCATGTTGCAGCCCCTGGTAGGCCTTGGATGCACCTATGCCCTGGGTACCTAGGGTACACTGTTACAGGGGCCAATAAGGTGAACCAGTTCCAATTCGTAATGCACCTAGAGTGCATTGGCAGTAATTTAGAGAGAGAACAGCAGGCTGTGGGTCTGATTAGCAGGCCCACAGCCACATTAAGTCATAAACCAGTGAAGCAAAAAGCAAAAATTTGGACTGACCATAGGATAGCAGACCCTATTCTCCTACAATAGTTACAAATGTACACAATGCAAACCAGACCTATCCACACCCTCCTAAATTAGAAATCTGTGTAAGAAGGTCTCTCATTGTTAAACATTAAATCTCCTTCATATGGTGTTTGTTGCATAGTTCACAATATAAAATCACTCCCTGTTGCATTTGTCAGAGAGCTCACAATGTAAAAACTGTCCTATGGCATTTGTCAGAGAGTTCAAAAAGTAAAACAGATTCTTACGGTATATAGCATGAGCATACACCAGGCAAAGCCACTTCCTACTCCAGATTACAGATATTGACTGGGAGAGGATTTTAGCGCATATACCCCCTGTGTCGCGAAAATGTCAGGTTCAAATTAATTAAATTTTTCATTCTGCATAGAGCTTACGTTACACCTGGCGGTTGGGGGCAGAATTATTCCATATGATATCGTACTGCCCTCCGTAGTAGGGTTCTGGGAAGCAGTAATAGGCCGTGTAAATAAAATAGCATTATGGATGATCCCTTGTACACACTTGACCTGATTTTGCATTTATTCTGGCAAAGCGTGAAGTCACAATGTACTGGAAGTCTGTGCGTGGCCCTCGGATGACTAGATGGCAAAAAGAACTGGTTAAATGGGCAGGCCTTGAGATTGCTTGTTGACCCCAGGAGCTGACACAGATATGCCAAATAGCTCTCTGGTATCTCAAGAGGATCTAGAGGAGGTGAATAAGTGACCTTGCATGGATAGGTTTGGGAGGCATTTGGATCCACTGTGGTGGCCATTACGATGTTAAATATTTAATAGCTCGACAAGGTTTAGCTATAGGAGGGAGAGTAAGTTGTTGTGGATTGCTAGTTGGAGGCATTAACTCCTTCGACGCTCATGACGAGCTCAGCTCGTCATGATGTACACCTCCATACACTCATGACGAGCTGAGCTCGTCATGAACAATGGAATATCCAAAATGTCAGCACAGGAGGAAAATAACACAAGCATCGATGGTGTTAAGGATCTAATGGGCTGTTGCGATATGTTTTGCACTCAGATTGTATCTATTGTATGTACTTGCTTGAAAAACATTTTAAACCTATTTATTAGATGTACTTTCTTACTTAATATTTTTAACTTATTTATTGTAAGTATTTGATGGCTTGTCATTTTTAGGTCTCGGCTGGCGTGGGCTGCGCACATGCGCAGTCTCGCTGGTGAGATTTAATGATTTAGAGGGCTTTCAGTAAAGGGCTTTAAGCCTCGCCCCTCTTTCCCATTGGCCGGCGTCACCGTTTATGCTATACGGTGGCCAGTCATTGGAAAAGAGCTTTTGGTGACGTGGACTTTTCTTTTTTTGAGACGGGCCACTTGGACGGGCTTGTCTGCCTTCCGTGCATCGCAAAAGGTTTCTTATCTTTATGGGTGTTTCCAACACATGGCCCCATAAAGACAAGAAATTGTTTTGCGACACACGGAAGTGAAAGCTGACTGTGCTTGTTATCAGGTTGCTGGGGGTACAGGCTCGCGTTTAAGTAAAGATTACAGCAATAGCCCCCACTTCAGACTGACACCACAGCTCCATTATGTAGCACTGTATTTCATTCTCACAGCAAGTTCTTGAGCGGCATCCAAGCCCCTCGCTGATAACAGCAGGAGCCACTGCTGGCTTATCTTGAAAATGCAGCAGCCGTCAATCTTTCAATGCATTGAGAAAATGTAACACAAAGATTAAAATGTTTACATTACTGTAGACGTGTCTGCCCGGGCGCGCCAAAAAACCACAACGCGGTCAAAACACGAGTCATGATTTATGCACTGAGTTCAAAAGAACACCCTTGTTTTTTTTTTATCAACAATGCTTTCTGTGACTTTCAATAGCTCCTGTATGCATAGTGCTGTTGCATTACAAAGCAAAAACTGGCATGTTCATATATATTCAATTAAGGCCCAGTGTAACTGTGATATGTGCGGGCGACTTATTTCTTAGGGTTTAAGGTCTAATTTGATTGTGTTCTCCGCAGCTTACCCAGCCACCGTCTTTGTTATTAAATGTTTTTGATTCATACACAGCCAGGCATAGATTTCTTGAAAATCGCTGCCGAGAGGGCTTTTTTGACAGACCTTGAACTCTTGCAGGAAACGGCTTGTCAGAGAAAGGATGAAGCCGAAAAAAACAGCTAGAGTCGGAAGCATGCTTCTGCAACAGCGCTGGTTAGGAAAGCAACACATTTTACTCCCACATTTATTCTGAAGGCAAGGAGCATCCGCGGGGGGAAAAAGTACACATGCAGACTGTTACCTGTTCGCGGGATGGTGCGCAAGGGCCCAGATGTGCTTTCTCCCCAGGCGTCCCATTGTGTCTGCTCTTCTCAGCACTAGGGGGCAGAGCAAGGTGAGGGGGGCCAAGGTAGTGGGGGCTATGGAGCCTGCCTTCCCCCCTGGCATGCTTATGTTCAGCCACCTGCCCCCGGTCACCAGCTTCGGCTGCCTCCCAGGGGGATCCGCTCTACTTTGCAATGAGATGACCCTGAAGAAGGAGCCCAGTTCCACGCCTCGCCACAGCCTCCCTGGGGGCTAAATGCACATCAAGCAAGAGGGTGATGCAGGTGGCAGGCTACAGCAGCTCTGCCACAGCTGGCACGGGAGCATGAGCAGCAAGCTCACGAGCACCGGGAGCAGCTCGCCCAGGCCCGTGAGAAGCAGCGCACTCGGGAGCAACGGGTCCAGCAGCATCAAGAACAGCGCACCCAGGAACAGCCGAGCTTGCAGGAACAACATACCGGCTGTTTAGCGGCGGGGCGCAGCAGGAGGATGTGGAGGAAGGTGGCATTGTGCAGGTAACGGTGGGAAACCACAATATGGTACAAGATCTGAATTTGGACAAGAAGGTGAGTCCACTGATGTTTGATGCTACAAACTCTAGTCTGCAATAAGAAATCTTACAATTATTTTTTAAGATGCATTTCTTAACTGAGGCTTTGTTTCAAACCCTTCACGATAGCAAAGTATAAGGACTTTTGCTCCCTACTCCCACCCCTTTGCAAGTGTCAGCTCGGGATTTGTAGGGAAAACACCTCACTCTGCAAAGTGCCTCTTCCTAGTAGTAGTGTAGTAGTAGTAGTGTGGCTCACTGGTTAGAGGCGGCAGACCCGAGAGCAGAGGACGGCCCGGGACCAGGGTTCGATTCCCGGGCGTGGCAGGTTTCTGGACCAGGGTCAGCGGACTCGATAATTCTCTCGCCTCGGTGCCCACTCTGATCAGCGATCACACTCGGCAACTCTGGGCAATAGCTTGCCTCATCTTCACTAACGGCCCCACCAGACTGCCGGGGATGCCTGGTCTCACCCTGGAGATACCCATTAAGGGACCATCTCTCAGGGAAGCCAGGAAGGGTTTCGCAGCGGTCGAAGCGCCTTGGGACCCTACGGGTAAGTAGTGCGCTATATAAATGCCTATACATTTACATACATTTACATTCCTTCTGTAGCAAGTTCACCAGGACCAGTATGCCTTCATTTTGCAGGTTTTTACATTCACGGAGTAGCTCAATACCGGGAACGAGAGGGCATGCATGTCTGTCTGCCCTAAACATATCAGAGCAGTCCCAACAAATCTGTCAGGGAACATAAATAAAGCAACTCTGCTATTACTGGTTCTGAAGAACTCTAAACGAGCAGCTTTGTGTCCACTGTTAAACATCTTGCGTTCTTCCCAAGCTGCAAATGTCAAGAATGTGAAATGCCTGTGTCGTCATTTGTACATATTAACTTTGTAAGCCTAAAGCACAAAATAGATTTTTAATGGTAAAGAGTAGTATGTGATTGTCAGATGCAGGCCTGACCCACTTTTTGGCCAAAGCAGCGCTTACTATTGGTTTGTTTTGTCACCCTCCTGCATGACATAAGGAGGCTACAGTGCCATGTGCTGACTAGAATGTGTTTTGTTCAAGCACAGTAGCCACATAGGATAAAAATCCCTGATTGTACACAGGTTCTCCAGTCGGGGCAAGAGGTAAAGCCTCAGTTGTCACAAATTATGTTGAGGTTACCAAAAAGTGTTCGATCGTAAACCTTCCACTTCACCAGTTATATATGCTGTAAAGACGCATCCTTGCTGTTTTTGACTTCCAGATGTAAATGTGTACAGATTTTACTGCTCATTTACTACAGATAAACCATTACCTTACAGCTTTGGGCCTTTCCGAGTACAGGAGAGGACCAACCAAGTATCAGCCCAACTGCATGCCAGTGAAGAAGCAGTCTGTTTCAGTCTGGGAGATCAGCAGTGCACAAGAAATAGATGGACTCTGCAACTAAGGGGTGTGTAAACATGCACTTTGTACTTATTGTCCTTGCTTACGAAAAGCAAGGCTGGCAGTAACTGCACCTCTTTTATGTTCAGCCTTGCTTCTCGTAAGCAAGGACTGTAAGTAATATGTGTGTTTAGGCATCAATTGCAGGTTTTCAAAACAAATAAATAAAAGGCATTGCTATTTACAATGCCAATAGCTCAACCGCTCCCAAAGGCGAGACCTATTGCATTGCAAATGCTTCTTAATTTATTTAGTATATACATTTTCTCACTTGTCAATTTTACCCTATTTATTTTTATTTTTTTAATTAAAAAGTCACTGGATTTAACATGGTGTCTGCTTAAAGAACGTCAAGCAGTTATGAACAATGGAAGTACTTCATAGGCAGGCTACCACAACTGCTACCCAATCAAACGCCTGTAAAAATTAAGATTAACAAAGGGTTTAAGCTAAAGCAGCCCTCCCCTTAATTTTGTAACCAAAATAATACTAAAGACACCCCTTTTTCCTCATGGTTTTATGGCGCAGTGGTCCAAGGCTTATTAACAGGGAGGTAGCATGGTTTAGAAACTTGGACCTCCACTAAGCACAGAATAGCACTTATTAAGTCAATATATAGCCACAGGTTTTACTTTTGAAAATCTCACGCATTTAAATAAGAGAAAAAATTATAAATGCACACAATGAAGTCCAGGCCTGCCTGAGCCTTAATAAACTAGAAAACTGTGTAAGGGTTCCCACTGTTAAGCACTATACAGCCTCTTCCTATTATACGTGTCAGAGACTTCACAATGTAAACAACTTCATATTGCCTTTGTTCACGGGTGAAACCAGAGTCTCATGATCCAAGGTCATTAGCTCATCTCTACCCCATTCTGCACTTGAACTGAGCTACTTGAACTGAGCTACATCTGCTTTCTTCACAGGTCCTCCAAACCACTTTATGGAATTTATTGATGTTTTAAATCCTTCTTCCTAGTGAAATAGGCAGTCATGCCAGCACGTATAGGCACACTGTAGCATCACATGCCTCTTGTGCAGAAACCCTGTGATGCCCAGCTCCTGGTGTCCTTAGGTTGGCTATGCTGTAATACCTTTTCCTGCTCGGGGGGAGCTATTAAATGCCAAACTCTCCTAGAGAAAGGGGCGCACCCAGAGAATACTCACCCTCAAAGGGTACAATAAGAGTCCTCCTGGCCAGGAAAGAGATGGAAAAACCAATGTTTAGAGGTGATATTTATAAGTAAGGCTAAGTAATTGCTTCTGAGAACGTCGTATTTTATAGAACTGTAACAATATTAGCGGTAATCTGATTTCTAACATTCTATTTTATCTGTTCTATAATCTTAAACGAGAAAGAGTGCTGAGAGAAGCGAAGCTTCCAATTTATAATGGGTCCTTTGTGTGTTACTTTCGATGCAATACTCAGACAGCATCTTGACTGCTTGATCTTGCTGTCCCTTAGGTGTCACATCCTGTTGTGGCATTCAGTAAGCTGTGAATTAGCGCTCCGTCCCTGAGGTTCAGAGATGTTTGTTCATTGCTTCTGAGTCCCCATGATCTGGAGAACTGACATGACTCATACACACAACACACACACACTCACACATGCATACAAAAACACGTACACACACCACACATATACAAACACTGTAAATGTAAATGTACAGGAATTTATATAGCGCAAATCACCAAGCGGTTTCTAAGCGCTTGCTTTGGGAACTCGTCCTGGTATTCCCCTGTGAGAAAACCCCAGCAGGGTATCCGCATCCCGCCGCGAGGGGCCGTTGAGGAGATTAAGCAAGCTATTGACCAGAGTCACAGAGTGTGAACCCATGAATCGAGTAGGCACCGGAGCGAGAATTGTCGAGTCCATGGACATTTTAGGACTCAAGAACCTGCCGAGCCGGGAATTGAACCCTGGTCCCGGGCTGACCTCTGCTTCCCGGTCTGCCTCCTCTAACCAGTGAGCCACACTTCTCCACTCTCACACATGCTCACACATACATAACATACACACAACAAGAACAACTCACACTTGCACCTACATATAAACACACTCACCCACACTCACAGACACACCTATATTCACATGTACACTAACAGGAGGAGGGTGGGTGCACGCTGCCTCACATCTCAGCACTCAGTTTGCCCCGAACAATCATATAAATGCAGTGCATGATAACACTTAATTCAGTGTCAGGCTTTAGTTTTTAACCCTTGTTGGTGCAGCCAGTGCTGTGCTTCTCTAGATACGTGTTTCAGGATAGTTGTCCTTCTTCAGTAGAGAGCAACACATTCTTTTTTGGGGGTGCTGGACATGCTGACCAAAGTCTTCTCAGGTCTCTGTACCACCTGGTGGGCGCAGGGGCATCAACCAGAGCTCGTCAGCTCATTAGCTCAAGAGAGCCTTTTCAAACAGGAGGAGGGTGTGGGCACACTGCCTCATATCCCAGCACTCAGTTTGCCCCGAAGCATCATAGTAAATGCAGTGCATGATAACACTTAATTCTGTGTCAGGCTTTAGTTTTTCACCCTTGTTGGTGCAGCCAGTGCTGTGTATCTCTTGACACGTGTTTCAGGATAGTTGTCCTTTTTCAGTAGAGAGGAACACATTCTTTTTTGCACTCTGGTGGAACACTCCAGTAAATATTCAAGCATACACCATCAACTGCATTTACCATAATGCTAAGGGGCGAACTGTGCTGGGAGGTTAAGCAGTGTGCTCCCACCCCTTCCTGTCACATATACACTAAACACACCTTCAACATATACACACCATACACCACATAATAAACCACAAACACAAGCTCGTAATTGCCCACGCCTCATTTCAAAGACCACAATCTCTCCTTTAAAAGTCATTCCCCTACAACCTAACAATATCTAATCTCCCATTGCTCATAATTTTAATACCGCCAATCATTTGCATGCATCCACATGCCTAACTCCTATTAATTTAATTTGCCACTTCCCTAAGAGCACAAGAGTTATCCCAATAAACAACAATAACCACTACAAAAGCCACTAACCTTGGGTTCCGGTACAGCATGCTGACTGGGGTAACGCTCTTCAATGCCTCATCAGGAGTAGTAAGTGCTATGTAAATGCAATTACAAGGCAATACTATGTATAATCATACTGGCCCACTCCCATACTAATACAATAACATTCAGTGATCAGGCAGTCGATTGTAGTTCATACAGCCTGCTTAATAATTCTCCTATACTGCTTGACACTGTCACACTAACATCAGGCAAAACTGCTATGGGTTATGTCCATCATCCAGTACTGTACCAGTCCACAGCAATAAATCCGTCCTCACCAACTAAAGAGGTATAGCATTACTGAAGAGATCTATCTCATGCCAGCGGCCAGTGAAAGTCTTTGATTTAGTCCACTACTGAATGTCCCAACAAGCTAAATACTAAGGGCCTCATCTACAAGAAAATGCACAAATCGGCGCCACAAGCCCTTTAGCTGTGCTGTGCTGCTTGATTTTCAAAGCACAGGGATGTGTCGTATTAACAACAATATGATGCATCACTGTGCTTTGCCCTCCGCTCCATGCACCAGCGCAGGCACCCTTGCGTCATTTTGAAAGGGTGCCTGCTCTGCGGGGATTCTTTTTGTGCAGGAATGGACACCTTCCTGCACAAAAACAATCCTTAATGGCATTTTCCTCTTTTTATGTGCGATGCAGAATGTAGCACGCATAAAAAGAGGAAAAAACGAGGGCAACTACAAGTATTTCTCCTCACTGCACCATTCCGACGACTCCCCTGGGGAGGCGTGAGATTCTGACACATTCCCAGTTTCTCAAAATTGTGTAAATCTGGGAATGCGTGAAGTTCCATCAATGATGCTTAGGAACACCCACAGCAACAAACATCAAACTCCCCTTTAACCCCTTCAAATCTCATGACGAGCTCAGCTCGTCATGAGCCACGGTGCTCGTGTGCTCATGACGATCTGAGCTCGTCATGACCTTTAGAACGCTCGCACGCTGGGCTAATTCCCCTGCTGTGCGAACTTTCTAAAGAAACGGGTGTGGTCATGACGAGCTCAGCTCGTCAAGAGCACACGACCACTGTGGCTCATGACGAGCTGACCTTGTCATGAGCACAGGGGCGCTGTGCGTGCCCCCCCCCCCCCCGCCCCCCAGCACAGCATGGGAATTTGCCCAGCTGCGAAGGGGTTAACACAGAGTAATGCGTAAAAAGGGGCTCTATTTACAAGGCCATGAAAAGTCATGCAGGGTGACTTTACGTGGCCCCTGTAAATAGGGACAAACTCTTGGCACTGCGTCAAAAAAGTGATGCACAGGTGGCACAATGAGCTTGTAAATAAGCCCATATGACCACTTCCTGAAGTCTCGCTGCAACAATCAGATAAAGGATGATATTATCAAAGTTCATCCCAGCAGATCTCTCCACCATATATCCCTCCAACCTATGCCTGCTCAGGATCATAATATTTAAACAAAATATCTCAGAAGGTGCAATCCAGTGCTTTAACACCTTGGCTCCTAAGGGGTTTTCCCGCTGGGTGCTGCATTCCCAGATTTTCCATTGTTCATGACAAGGTCAACTCGTCATAAGCACAGGGCAGGTAAAACCCATGACGAGTTGACCTTGTCATTAGCATGGAAGTGGTTAACCAGCTAAGTGGACTATGATCATAAGAAATAGGAAAAGGAACCTGCAGAGCTGTTCAAAGCTGTGAACTAACTGAAAACCTTAGGCTGGGCGCCTCTCTCCCACACTTCTTCATCCACCACATTGGTAAGTGCTACGCCACTGTATATATATATATTACCTACTGGCAGTCGCCAGTAGGTAGTTATAGTTAGGATTTTTTTCAATGCAAAATCTCAAAATTCTATTTTGAATAACTTTGGCACCGGTTGACGAATCTGCCTGAAAATTTCCTCAAATTTGCCTCGCGGAGCTCCGGTCCTTCCTTGAAAGTTTGGGGGGAATCGTCAAGCAGGGGCCGAGATAAAAGGGGGGTCCCAAAACGTGTTTTCCCCATGTTAATTTCCATAGGGCGGTCAAACTCACTTTTAGCCCGAACGGCTGAATGGATTTCCCCCAAACTTGGCAAAATTGTAGGGTCTTTGTAGCCCAATGTGCCTTTGCTATGTCTCAATATATATATCTATGGCAGCGCCCCGGTACGCGCACTGGGGCGCATACCGGGCGCGACACGCTACTTGCGCACGGAAAGCTGATTGGCTCTCGGGTGTCTGTAAACATTCCAAACAGTCCGGAGCGGCCGCCATCTTGTGTCTCGGTAGGATCGAGACACAAGAGGTGGCAAAATCAAAGGGGGATTTGACCATAAGGGGGCAGAGTAGACCCTCCCCTGACCCCCTAGGTTTGATGTGGGGGCCATAAAAGGGCCCTGGAGGGCCAAAAAAATATTTTCTTTTTTTCGATTTTTGCGGGGGGAGTGCCCGGTACGCGCACCGAGGAGCGCACCAGGGAGCGTACCATGGGGAAAAAGAATGACATTTTTTTAAAAAAGTAGCTGTTTTAAAGAAATGTTCTTTTTGTTGTTTTTTTAAAAAAATGTAAGTACCTACATGTAGGTACCAATGCAGAGACTTAAATTTAATGTACACCGTCTCCTCTGTAGATATCTTGCATGTTGTTACAGAAGTTATTGTGGTATATGGAATCCATAACATAGTCTGTCAGGAAAGCAGAAACAGATCCTTTAAGCACTCCCTGAGAAGTGCTAGGGGATCATGGGTAGTCTATCCTGCTCCCTTATGATGAAAAAGAGATGTGAAATACACATAGGAGATAATATAGTGGGAGAAAGGTAGCAACTATGAGTAAACTTACTATGTAACACAAAAAAGTTGCACAGTATGCTATAAGTCTCATTTTATAATATAATTATTTTGTTAATACTTCATGAATTACATAAAAAAATGAATATTGTCTCAAACAATTTAAAATTATTAAATATAAATTTATTCTTCTGATTCTTTTTCATAATTTAATAAAACTTGTAACATAATATTGTCCGGTATTTCCTCATAATTATAAGTACATGATTCCATTTGTTCCAAACATTCTATTAACTGTTGGTCCAAAGAGTCATCCATGAAATCAACTTTATCTTTTTGCTCTTCTGGATTTTCCACCTTTACTTTGATAGAAGTAACATTTGCTTGTTTTTCTCCTTCCATTTTCTTTCTGAAAATTGCATAAAAATTAACTATATTAGTAGAGTTAGGGTACTGTTGGGTTTACGTTTAGACAGGTACTTCTGAGTTTTTAACAGTGAAGTAGTTTTTGGGCAGTGTATGGTTTCAGGCAGGAAGTAGAACTATTAAAAAGTGCATGTGATGAAGTCTAAGTAAATTCATAATTATACCAGAGAAGCCTAACTCAATCTATAACTATTACACAGGGATAGTATATAACTATCAGAAAACGTTTTCCCAAATTAACTTAAAGTGCACAACATGGTTCCCCTTTCAATTAACAACTTACCTTTTTCAAAGTAGTTGAAGTTTTCTGTCAAAATTCAATCAAAATGTATCTCAGGTAGTATTAGTCAAAATGGCTGTGTTTCCCTGTCATTTTTCTTATATATTCACGTACTTAACCAATCAAATGTCAGCATATAAAAGTACAAAATGTAAGTAATATTTTAATTGGTTGTAAATTCCATATGTGTTTTTGTCATGTAATTTACCTCAGGATATTTAGACAGGGCTACAGCCCAAATGGCTCAATGGAATACCATCCATCAAATGTGGGATAATGGTAGGGACTGGTATGTAGTAGGGTCTATGCTATATTTGGTGAAAGTCTGTCCAGTGGTTTTTATGTAATTTCGTTTCCCACATTTTTTTGGTGAGCGCTCACCGGTGCGCGCACCAGTACGCGTACTGGTAAGCGCTACGGGAGTCCGCCATTTTGTGTTTCGGTTGAATTGAGACACAAGATGGAGGACAAACAACGTTGGGAATGGGTAAAAAGGGGCACAGTAGACACCCCCTGACCCTCTAGGTTTTCTGAGGGGAGTTTAGGAGGGGCATATATGCCAAAAAACAAAATTGTAAAATTTCGCGGGGGAGCGCCCGGTACACGCACCGGGCCGCGCACCGGGCCGCGCACCGGGAGCCCTCCAGGATGAAACATTAAAAAAAATTAATATACTTTAAAAAAAAAGGTATTATATTAATATACATATATATTCACTGAAAAAACCATAGGTTTCACACTAGTTATAGTTAGGGATTAGCATTTAAAAAACCTTTGAAATTCACTGAAAAAACCATAGGTTTCACACCAGTTATAGTTAGGAATTCGCATTTAAAAAACCTATTAAATTCACTGAAAAAACCATAGGTTTCACACCAGTTATAGTTAGCTGGAAATTTTACTGACATAAAACCATTGAAATTCCACGTTATAGTTAGTTGGACTCACTATAACTTGCGCGTGTAATGCACTGCTGATGACGTCACATATTACATCACTCATTACATGGTCAGTGACATCACTCATGACATCACTGATGATGTGATGTTCCACCATGGAAAGTAGGGCTGTCTCCGTGCTGTGGCCAGCACGGAAACCGTTCTGCGTAGGGTCCAAGATATTGGCCCGCGAGAGATGGTCTGAGAGGGCCATATTCACATGGGCCTCCGCTACTTTCGCAGGCCACGGAAGGAGCGATATCGGACGGTAGTTCTCGGGTTTGAGAGGATCTAGAGAAGGCTTCTTCAGGATGGGCGTGACCACCGCCTGCTTCCACTTGGCGGGGACCATACCTGAAGCAAGCGAAAGATTGATCAGAGAACACACCGGTAAAAGACCGAAATATGACGGGTCCCTGAACAAAGCCGGTCTTAGCGGATCAGCCGGAGAACCAGACTTGATTTGCAGAGCCAGTTTATTAAAACTCTCAGGCAACAGGCAAGGGAGAGTATGCAAAACAATGTGCTCTTGGGGACTAGGAGAGAGTCCAGCATACAGCGTAGCAGTAGGGAAGGCTCGATAGATGGCTTGGACCTTCTCAAGAAAAAAGGTCGCCAGGGCCTCACAATGTGTGATGGAACAGGTTTCACTAATAGAGGCCTTTTTTGCCATCAGATCTTTAAGAGCCTTAAAAACGGATTTAGAGGGATTCGAGCTATTGCGGAATCAAGAGAATAGAACGCCGCGCGAGCTCTACAGACAGCGCGGTGATAAGATTTAATAGTGGCGAGATACGAGGCTTTTTTACTGGTATCGTATGATTTCCGCCATTCTCTTTCTGCGCGTCTGCATGTACTTTTTAGTGCGCGTAAGGATCCGTCATACCAAGGGCTAGGGTCCCTTGAGCCACATTTGCTCAGAGTCACCGGAATGAGGGAATCAAGAGCCCGAGTGACCCACTCGCAGAAGAGGTTATAGCCCGTTTCCACATTGTCTAACGGGCCCAGCGGGTCCTCAGACAAAATGCAGTAGAAATCCTCTAATCTGAGTTTATTCCAGTGTCATCTAGGGACGACTCTGGCCATAGGTTTAGGGGGGTGCTCATACAATGGGCACTGAATCGTCACTAAGAAATGATCAGTCCAGGCCAGGGGGGTAGAAGTTGTAACCCTGGCCTCTGCAAGATTCGTAAAAAAAGGTCCAGAGTATGTCCTCCCACATGAGTGGGATGAGTGACCAATTGAGACAGTTGAAAGGCCTCTTAGTCGGCCAGAGTACTACTGACAGCAGGGGTGGTCAGATTATCAAAGTGGAGATTCAAATCCCCCAGGATGGAAAAATTAGCGCATTCTACAGCCAGCGTGCTAATAGCGTCTGGAAGTGCCTCCCTGAACGCCACGTCACTACCCGGAGGGCGATAGATCAGCATGCCAGAGAAAGAAAAATGGGGGCTGATTGAAATCTTAAAAGAAGCACTTTCACAGCCAGCAATTTTGAAACCTCTCCAATCGCAGGGGTAGCAGGACCTGACAGCAAGCGCTATTCCCCCACCTCTAGTGGAGCGATTGAGCGTGTACACCGAGTACTCAGAGGGGAAAGCCAAGTTGAGAATAGCCGTGTCAGCCTCCTGCAACCAAGTCTCAGTAATACAAAAAATATCGGGTGACTCATCCTTGATAAGGTCATAGATTGCTTGGTAATGTTTCACCAGCGACCTAACATTCAAGTTCCAAATGCTAAGCTCACGCGAGGGGCATTTACTCCTAGGTACTGATGCCTCACCCATAGAACGGGAAAGAGCGGGGGAACAAAGCGACCACCTACCGCAAACGCACTGGTAGGGGCCACACAAGGGACTAACCGGAGCCACATCACACCTGAGAACTTGCTGTCTGATGGACAATAAATCGTCTCTCGAGTAGCTGATCATCGCAACCACCAATGTGCCGAAAGATAGAAGTCCTGCCCTGCCCAGCGCGTCCTTAGCGCGGACGGGCGCAGACGAGCAGGACTTTGGCACGACTCAGGCTAAGCGAAGGCTAAGCAAAGGCGCGCCCGCTGCGCGATCCCGCTGCGCTTAGTAGGGAGCATTAAATAGGCGTCCCTCTATTCATCCGGCGCGCTAGACCGCTCGCAGGTGATGCCCCCTAATCAGTCCACATCACTCTAAGATGGCGCCTAAAAGATTTCCCCACCCCAGGAACCGGACCCGCTCAAAACAGCGGTGAGTATCGATTACGAGGGGAGAAATAATTCCCTAGTTAAAATCAGGGGAAAACAACATAAGGAAACACAAATAGTAAACAGGTTGTTTTAAAATAGCAGTGCAGCACATAAAGCGCGAAGCGCAAAGCGGCGTTCTGATACCTTGTCAGGGCTGTCCCCAGGGCTGGTCGCCTTAAGTAGGCGTCCCTCTATTCATCTGGCGCGCTAGACCGCTCGCAGGTGATGCCCCCTAATCAGTCCACACCACTCTAAGATGGCGCCTAAAAGATTTCCCCACCCCAGGAACCAGACCCGCTCAAAACAGCGGCGAGTACCGATTACAGTGCGAGTGAGGGGAGAAATGATTCCCTAGTTAAAATCAGGGGAAAACAACATAAGGAAACACAAATAGTAAACAGGTTGTTTTAAAATAGCAGTGCAGCAGATAAAGCGCGAAGCACAAAGCGGCGTTCTGATACCTTGTCAGGGCTGTCCCCAGGACTGGTCGCCTTAAGTAGGCGTCCCTCTATTCATCGGGCACGCTAGACCGCTCGCAGGTGATGCCCCCTAATCAGTCCACACTACTCTAAGATGGCGCCTAAAAGATTTCCCCACCCCAGGAACAGGACTCGCTCAAAACAGCGGTGAGTACCGATTACAGTGCGAGTGAGGGGAGAAATTATTCCCTAGTTAAAATCAGGGGAAAACAACATAAGGAAACACAAATAGTAAACAGGTTGTTTTAAAATAGCAGTGCAGCAGATAAAGCGCGAAGCGCGAAGCGGCGTTCTGATACCTTGTCAGGATATATATATATATATATATATATATATATATATATATATATATATATATATATATATATATATATAAAAAATTACACAGTGTAGGTCCTATATATATATAGAGTAAACTGCTGCCAGTTGATTAAATTATATACTAGAAAAAAGCTTTGCAAACTATGAAATGGACAATTGCAATGAACCAAAAAACCTGGAACGATGTTATAACACTGCTAATGACATCCAAGGGCATAGCTTCCATTACCGCAGCAAAGAATACACATATTTGAGAAAAAGTCCCTTGCACTTCCCTTACTATGCAAGGCATGGAGAGAGCATATGTGTAGCCCAGTCATCAAACACAGTGCAGCTTAGTTTTTCATAATACAGGGCCTCAAAATCATTGTTAGTTCCGGTCTTCAAGGCTTTCCAGTAGATATCTTCAAATATATTTTTACATTCTAGACAAATATTTAACTACATATTTAAGAACCGTGCAGATATTTTTAGCATTCCATCCCCCTGGAAGGGAAGCGTTTAGAGCTCATAACAAGAATGGCAGTGGGAATTCGCCTGGTAAACACCGCCCAATGCCTCTGCTAGAGGCGGATGGAAAATCGTTTTCATCGAGTTTACATGGGCAGCTATCTGCAGGGCCAGAAGAAAAAACCTGTAACTTTTCCGACGAACCCTTTTTAATTCGGACAATGTATACCCGAAGTACTGTTGGCCTCAAAAGTACAGCAGCTAGCGTCATCGACCTGATGCAGTGCCACTGCATATGGTAAGCAAGCACTAGCAAAGCCATTCTCCAATTGTCTGGTATTGCTATGACGTAGCTGCATAATAAAGGAAAGCAACATTCGCGATTGAAGTGGCAATCATAAAGTGTTAGATATAAACACAAGGAAAACAGGAAGACCACACACAGATGGTACAGAAATTGACTTGAGATAAATAAACCAAAATACTTTTATCTAAGATTCCTCAGTCCAGTGATCAACAGTTCACCCATATAGTGTAGCTAGCAGCTTCTTTCCACATGCCTTCCCTGCAGGGGCAGGCATCAGGCGCCCACAATACTCATCCTCAGCAATGGTTCTTGGTAAAATAATGTCATCAACATTCCTTTATACAAGCTTTTGTAGTAGTGACCATCTGTTCAGTATAATAGATTTCACCAGTTTAGATTGGGTTGAAAATGTTGAAACAAATACTTCTCTAGATGTGGTTGTGGGTTTACATCTTTTTTGTAAAAGGTCTTCGCGACTCAAGGCAGCGACCCTGTTGGCTGCCTGTTCCAAAACTGTGTCTGGGTAACCTCTTTGTTTATATTTTCCTTTAAAACCTAGGCAAGGGGGGGTACCTCTGATTAGACCTATATTACTTTTTCACAGAAATTTATCACAAATACTTTAAGAAAGGATGCTATAAGTAAGAGAAAGTCCTGTAATTTCTTCAAAACATTATTTTATTATTTTTCTTTTTTGTTTTTTGTTTTTTGTTTGTCTGTTTATACATAAATACAAATTATTTTGTGACACGCAGAAATAATCTTAAATAACAAATTGTCTAAATGAAATTTAAACTTCATAAAGTGCAATTGAAGTTGGCTATTCGGGTGCTCAGAAGCAAGCCATTTTCAAAACTGAAATCAGCTTCCCCTTTGCAATTCACCAATTCTATAGCGCGAGCTGTCGCTCCGAAAAGGAGCATCCTGGCGCTGAAGGAGGACTAAGACAACATTCGTGAAAGCTAGATGGCGGCCATTACATAGGCATCGGGTAAATTGAAAATCCAAGTTTTTAGTTGTCTCCTAAAAGAACTCTCTCTATCCAGGAGTCTGAGTTCTTTAGGCATGGCATTTCAAGCTTTGGAGGCCAAGACAGTAAGGGTCTTTTCACCCTTAGTTTTGTAATGGAATTTGGAGATGTTAATTAGGTTACAACCTACTGATCTCAACACTCTGGTGGAATTGTAGCGAGTGTATCGTCTTGAAAGATACCGTGGGCCCATGTTACTGAGAGCACGGAAGGTGGTCAACAGGATTTTGAACAAAATCCTTTTGTGCAGGGGCAGCCAATGCAAAGTCCTAAGGGCTGTGGATGCGGATGATTTTCTGGGTAATTTAAGCACCAATCTAGCAGCCGCGTGTTGCACGCTCTGCAGTTTTTTTAACGTGACCTGTTTTTACCCCAGCCATCAGGCCGTTACAATAATCCAGACGGGAAAGTATGAGGGCTACTGCCACTGCCTTTCTTGACTCAGTGGGGAGGAAGTCAAAGAGTTTCTTTAGAGATTTTATGATACTAAAGCAGCTTCCTGCCACATTCCTCACATGATGGTCGAAGGAAAGTGCGGAATCGAAGAGGACCCCCAGATTTCTAGCTACTTCCACTGAATGGGGCGGCGCGGGGGAATCCTCTGGCCACCATTTACTTGGGCTAAAGTTGACATTTTTACCCATGGGTAGAATTTCTGTCTTATTGGCGTTACATTTCAAATGATTATTTTCTATCCACAAAAAGACATCCGTCAGGCAGTTCTGAAAGTTCTGTTCCGCTTTAGTGGAGTTCTTATCTATGGATACAATCAATTGTGTATCATCAGCATACGATGTTACAAGTATCCCATATGACTCAATTAAGGTAATGAGGGGCACCATATAAATATTAAATAGCAATGGACTCAAAATAGAGCCTTGCGGAACTCCAGATGTAACCTTTTTTTCAGTCGAAAGAAAGGGGCCCAATGAAATGACCTGTGATCTCTCGGACAAGAAAGAAATTATCCAGTCCAGGGCCACCTCTGCAATACCTATATCTCTCAGCCTCCCAATTATATTTTGTGGGAAATGGTGTCGAACGCTGCCGTTAGATCTAGTAATATTAGGACGGCGTTTTTACCTTCATCCTGTAACAGTTTGATGGAGTCGGTGAGTTCGATGAGGGCCAATTGCTTCAATAAATTTAAACAGCATAACCTGCATAATTTATTCAATAATTTGCTGCTCAAAAATGGTTAGTACCCATGCTGGCATTGTAAATTGGCATTGGGAAGAGGTGTGGCGCAGAGGCCAGGGAGGCTGACTCTGGAACACTAGGGCTCACGGTTCTATCGCTGGCTGCAGGTTAGCCCAGCACTATGTGCCTCTGGGCAATAGCTAGCTAAATCTTCCCGAAACCCCCCAGCGCCTTGACACCCTCTTGTAGTTGTTTGTGCTTTACAAATACTGGCATTTATTTATTATTTATTTAAATTAATAAGTAGGAAACACACATATAATTAAAGAAAGATGGCCGCACATGTCCATTTGGAACGCTTTTTACTTAGGTGAAAACTCATTCCAAGTTGATCACCTACGCTTTCAAGATGGCAGCCTGTGTGTGCAGAGATACTGATTCACCAGTCGCTAAGGTGGACATTTTTTGCCAGTTAAAAATGCCTGATACCCAATGCCTCGTTCACTCATAATGACACAGAATGTGTGCATCATGTGCTTTTTAATCAGATATTTTTCTTTCCTTACCAAGTCATTGGTGCATAATTTAGTTTTCCCTGACACATAACTTGTTCTTCCCTGACTGCAAACCTCCTTTGACACCCTATATCTAGCCATGCCTCGCCAGGTCACTGAGGCCAGAAGTGACCCTGATTTCATTGCATGGAGACTGCAGGCGGGAGGGGAATGGGAGTCGCAGGCCTCGAGGCAAGGGCGGGAACCTATAGCTAACCCTGCTTTCGGCGGAGTCGGACTGGAGGCATGAACAGTGATCTACAGAGGTGACTTCTTTCAGTGGGAAGGGGGGGGGGGCAGGCCAGCAACCCTTCATTCTCCACACGGAGAAGCTTGAGGCGTCGCTGTCTATAGGGGGCGCAGCGACGCGGAGAGAGACCTAAACGTGACCCCGCTTCTCCTATAGGGCGGAGGCTGAGGGTGGTGGTATAGGGCGCGGACGGATGTTTTTTTCGGTACAGAGTGCAGAGCGGGTTTTCCTCTGGCGCTCAGCTGTTTAGTGTCAGGTTTGCGTTGCTGCGAGGTTTATCTGCTCGCACAGAACACCCACTTCCCCAGCTGCTGAGTCAGGCTGTTCCCTCGGCTCTCGGTACATTGTGTTCCTGTTCTGTCTGCTGGCGCCATGCCCAGCTCACATCAGGGCCTCACTTCTGTTTGTGCTCCGGGGCAGCCTTGGAGTGCACCATGCGGGGTGAGGGGCGGGGGAGTGGAGGAGACAGGAAGGGGCAGAGGATGGCCGTGAAAGTGGAAGGAGCGAGCAGGGTGGGTGTGGGTGGGTGGGGGGTGCTCGATGACGTCGTGGGTGTGAGTGCAGGGTGAGTGTAGCATTTCATGATGGGAGGAGGCCTATAGTGGGGTTTGGAGTGGGGATGCAGATGTTAAGGTGTAGGGTTGGGGTTCAATGTGGGTAAAAGTGCTGGGCGGGAATAGAGGGCGAGGATAGAAGTGGGTGTGGGTAGAGCGCAGGGTGAGGTAATGTCGGATATATATGGAGACGAGGGGACAATAAACCACCTTTTGACTTGAGCGTTTTCCTTGTGGTCTGTACCTGTATCGACGTTGGTGTCCAGAACCGACAGGCAGGAGTTGGAATCGATATATATATATATATATATATATATATATATATATATATATATATATATATATATATATATATATATATATATATATATATATATATATATATATATATATATATATATATATATATATATATATATTTGGAGTACGGGTGCAGGCTGCACATTCAGCCGTGATAGAGGTGGAAGTGTACGTTTTAAAGAGAGGGTGTGATTGCATAGTCGGTCAGCGGCATGATGCAGGGCGAGGTAGAGGCCCAGGGAGTGCAAACTAGAACCTGGGCTATGCAATGAGAGTAAGACCTCTAGGGCCTCATTTACAAGAGGCCTGCACTTCAGGAGCGGCACTTTTTTTGAGGCTCCAGTGGCACAGGCCTCTCAATCATATCCATGAGGAGACGCAAAGCCACCCTGTGTGGCTTTGGATGGCCTCATAGATATGGAGTAAGGCAGCACAAAGCTCTGCATTGCGTTACTCTGCTTCCAGGAGGCGTTCCATGGATGTTCCCACACAACACCCATGGATTTCGATGCTACCCTAGATTTACAAAATCACGTAAACCTGGGACTATGCCAAAACGTTACGCCTCGGAGAGCAGGCGTAACGAGGAGAAATGTTTTAATTTCTCCTCGTTTTCCTCTTTCCACATGTGCTGCATTCTGCAGCACATATAGACGAGGAAAACGTCTCTCGTGATTGTTTTTGTGCAGGAAGGGGCACCATGCCAACTACACAGACACCATTGCACCCTGGTGCAAGGGTGCCTGTGTTTGCCTTCAGCTGCAAATCGAGCGCCGGCTGAAAGGACAGGAATGCACCGTATCTAGTAAATATGGTGCATTCCTTGTAAATGCAGTGCATTTCTTTCCTTTCGAATTGGCGTAGGGCAGAGCAACAAAATGACTTACGGCGCTGCCCTGCGCCAATTCTTTGTAAATGAGGCATCTAGTTTGAAGATATTTGAGCTCAGTGGTGAGGCTAGGCTGAGGGTGAAGCGTATACTGGGGGCAGAGTGGGAATTGGTGATATTCTCTGTTGTCCTGGCCCCCCTCCAGTCAGGTAAGCACAGACACCTAATATGACGTCATCAGTGCTCTATCCCCACACATTGTAGCTCTCCACTTGTCAACGCTGTGATAAGGGTCCTGTAAAATCAAAATTGAGGTATAACTTCAACGTTCCATTGAATTTGGGCCGCATGAATAGGTTGGAGAGCAAGCGGAGGATATGTAGCATAAAGACCACTTTGGAGCAGGCGCACCAGGTTCGAGTCGCTGTGTTGGCTCAATTCTGGGCAATCAATTAATCTCCCTGTGCCTACCAAAAATGAAAGTGTTCTTGTGTAATGTAACTAGTGCTCATGTAAAGCTTAAATACCTACGGTAGAGTTACCGCTATATGAAACTGCAAAAAAACATATCCCTTTCGTGGATGCGTACCCCTCTTTAGGTGAGCAGCACTTCTTTGCTTTGCTTTGGAGGCCAACTGCCCTACACTAATCTTCATACATACATGTTACGTTTTCTGTTAAAAAATGAAGGTTAAATGAGAACTGGACCATTCAAAGGAGGGTCCCATGAGAAGATTTTGACCACCAACAGGTCCTCACTGACCACCAAAAGTGGCCTCCGCTTAATGCATTTACTGCCCGGCCGTCCACGATGAAAATTACATATTTATCTCAGATATCCAAAACGATTCATCAAACCAGCAGCAGAAAAGGTATCATTTCACTCTGATTCCGTCACAATGAGTTTGAGAGGCCCAATGATGCCCTTCGCGCCCCTAGGTCATGCACAAGGACAGAATTTGTGATCAGTCGGAGCAAGGCGTCCATTTTCTTCTAATGTTTCTCAGATATTGTACTTGGTTTTTGGAGGTGGTTAACCCCTGGTGAAAAGGAGCCGCGAGTGGGGGTGGGGTGGCATGTGGCGTGAATATTTCAGGCCACTTTCTACAGGAGACAGGGTGGAGCTGCCGCTTGGCAGAGAGTTGACGAACATCCTCCTGCCTGTGGGTCACCGAGTTAAATCGGACACATGTCGACAGCAATCAGAGCTCACGGCCCTCTGCCAGCGAGAAGGGGTCCCCAGTACTAAAGCCATTGGCCACGCGACTCTACAAGAATTGCGTCATTTAGGGGTTCTGTTTCACGCTCGATAGCAGCTTACAAACCCACGATTCATAAAAAAGTTACGTCATGCCTGTAAATAACAGGTATTGCACCGCAAGTACTGAACACATGAATAACACAAACGGCTGCTCCTTACAAATGAGAATGCCTGCTGTGTTAGGTTCCTGAGGGTGGCCCGAGGCTCGGATGACGTTCACAGCCCACGCGACCTTTGGCAGTGTTGACGCTTCACCCCTCCCCCCCATGTGGCTATTGCGTAAGACTAAACATGATCCCGGATGACAGCTTCAGAGTATGTGATCCAGATTCAACCCTGGGAGTTACAAACATAAACACATCTCACGCAGTCAGGAGGGGGTATGGCCGCTGGCAAGAAGTGCCCTAAGAGCATGCTCCTCCTTCGGCAACTCCTGCTTATTAACCACAGCACTGTCTATACTGGGAGAGCGGAGCCCTTTAAAGCGAAACCACAAGTCCCAGAATGCACTGTGCTGTGGATTTGAATCCAGAGATGGTGGAAGTTGTGACATGGCACAGGGCATTTAGCAGCTAGGCGTTATGAATTACATACATAGTTTTCATGGTGAGTAAAATGCGTCATCCCCTCACATAGCCTGACTGGAAGGGGTCCTGTTAGTCCATGCTTGGTATCTGCTGCCACTGGGTAGATATCCTGCCAACAGAACGGGCAGAACTGGCAGGGGCCAGCCTGCCAGCCATTTTTCATGAAGCAACAGTGGATGCCATTTCGGGCAGCCAGAAATCCATAGCGTTCCTCTCCTTGGTGCTTGACCCCAGGCCTTTAAGCAGAAACACCAGCCTTTGACTTGAGTCATTGGCAACGATAGCTTGGATCAGCATTCAGGAGAATTTTTTTACCTTCTATCTATGGGCTCGTTGGTGTGTCCCCAGCCTCAATGCGAATGCACAAGAGAGTATTTTAAATCTGAAATGAACCCTCTCTCTTTAAACATGCAGGTCTTTACACGTATATGCATTGTTTACACTAAGTAGCCATTTTGTATTAATTGCTTTGCACTGCAAAATAATTTTTTTGTTATTGTTTTTGTCCCAGTACACAAGGGCAAGCGACAACCATATTGGCTTTGCCAAGACTTGTTTCCAGTTTGGGTGGTAAAAGGTAGAGAGCTAGAGCTTTCATTCCAGGAGGTGCGTAGAGGACACAGAGACAGACAGACCTCCACAGCACCTAAGGCCTTTTACTCGGACTGTCTTGGCACCTGGCATGCTTATCTTTGCCAATCCCCCCCGCCCCCCCGGCTTTCAGACAGAACAGCCTTTCCCGAATTATCTCCTTCACACCATGAGTCAAGTCAAGTCAAGTCAGAGAATTTATATAGCGCACTACATACCCAGAGGGTCACAAGGCGCTAAGGGAGGGGAGGAGGATTACTTGTCAAATATCCATGTTTTAAGTTGCTTTCTAAATGCTAGGTGGTTCTGGGTAAGGCGAAGGTAGGTGGGGAGTGAGTTCCAAGTTTTAGCCGCCAGGTATGAGAAGGATCTGCCTCCCATGGTGGTTTTGTTGATGCGGGGTACGGTGGCGAGGGCTTGGCTGGAAGAACGTAGTTGGCGGGAGGGGGTGTAGAAGGACAGTCGTGAGTTGAGGCATTCTGGTCCGATGTCGTATAGTGATTTGTGTGCGTGGGTTAGCAGTCGGAAGGTGATCCTCTTATTGACGGGTAGCCAGT
This sequence comes from Lissotriton vulgaris, assembly GCF_964263255.1. Taxonomy (NCBI): domain Eukaryota; kingdom Metazoa; phylum Chordata; class Amphibia; order Caudata; family Salamandridae; genus Lissotriton; species Lissotriton vulgaris. Next base: position 1,326,873,536 of record NC_141693.1, on the reverse strand, counting down.
GGAGGTCTTTCAGGTGGCCAGAGATGTGTTCGTTACGCGGGATGTCTAATATGATCCTGGCTGAGGCGTTTTGGATTCGTTGGAGTTTCTTCTGGAGTTTAGCGGTAGTACCTGCGTAGAGGGTGTTTCCGTAGTCCAGTCGGCTCGTGACCAGATCATGGGTGACTGTTTTTCTGGTTTCGGTGGGGATCCAGCGAAATGTTTTTTTTGAGCATGCGGAGAATGTTGAAGCAGGATGAGGATACGGCGTTGACTTGTCTGTTCATTGAGAGTGAAGAATCCAGGATAACGCCTAGGTTCCGTGCGTGGTCTGTCGGGATGGGTGCTTTTCCAAGGGCTTCCGGCCACCAAGAGTCGTCCCATGCAGAGGGGGAGGTACCTAAGATGAGGACTTCTGTTTTATCTGAGTTCAGTTTCAGACGGCTTTGTTTCATCCATTCGGCAACTTCTTTCATTCCTTCGTGTAGGTTGGTTTTGGCGGTGCTGGGGTCATTGGTGAGAGAAAGGATCAGTTGAGTGTCATCTGCGTAGGAGATGATGTTGAGGTTGTGTTGGCGAGCGATGGCCGCAAGGGGGCTCATGTATACGTTGAAGAGGGTGGGACTGAGTGAGGATCCTTGTGGTACGCCACAGATGACTTCAGTGGCCTCGGACTTGAATGGTGGAAGGCGGACTCTCTGGGTTCTTCCGGTGAGGAACGAGGTGATCCATTCAAGTGCTTTTCCTTGTACTCCGATGTTTCTGAGGCGTTGTAAAAGGGTGTTGTGGCAGACTGTGTCGAAGGCTGCAGAGAGGTCGAGGAGGATGAGGGCGACTGTGTCTCCATTGTCCAGTAGAGTTCGAATGTCGTCTGTTGCTGCGATGAGGGCGGTCTCAGTGCTGTGTTTTGCTCGGAAGCCAGATTGTGAGGAGTCGAGGGATTTGTTAGCTTCGAGGAAAGCGGAGAGTTGGTTGTTGACAGCTTTCTCGATGACTTTGGCTGGGAAAGGAAGGAGTTATATGGGGCGGTAATTTTTGAGTTCGGTGGGGTCCGCTGTGGGTTTTTTCAGAAGGGCGGTGAGTTCAGCGTGTTTCCAGCTTTCCGGGAAGGTGGCGGAGTTGAAGGAGCAGTTGATGACGTCTCGGAGGTGCGGTGCTATGACGGAGTCTGCTTTGTTGAAGATGTGGTGGGGACATGGGTCTGTGGGGGATCCTGAGTGGATAGAGTTCATCAGGCGGATGGTGTCCTCAGTGGAGATTGGGTTCCAGTCGTTAAGAGTGTTCAAGGGGGGAGGATGTTCAGCATATGGTTGGGTGGGTTGGTCTCCGGGTTGGTTGTCGAAGCTGTTGTGGATGTCTGCAATTTTGTTGTGGAAGAATAAAGCCAGAGAGTCGCAGAGGGCTTGGGAAGGGGTGATGTCGTTGGAGTTGGCCGAGGGGTCGGTAAATTCCTTGACGATGTTGAAAAGTTCCTTGCTGTTGTGGGCGTTGTTGTCTAGTCGATCCTTGAATGCAGTTTTCTTGGCCTTTCGGATTAGTTGGTGGTGTGTGCGGGTGGCGTTTTTGAAGGCGTCCTTGGTGCTAGTGGATGGGTCTTTTTTCCAGGCCTTTTCAAGGGAGCGGCAGAGTTTCTTGGACTTCTTAAGGTCATCGTTGAACCATGAGGCCTTCTTGCTGCTAGGTTTGCGTTGACGTTTTTTCAGTGGTGCTAGGATGTCGGCGGTGTTGGATAACCATAGGGTGAAGTTGGCGGCGGCTTGGTCTGGGTTAGAAGAGTGGGCTGGGGTGTTTATAAGGAGCGATGAGGAGATCTGGTCGATGGTGATTTTGTTCCAGTTTCTTTGCAGAGTTGGTTGGAGGTGGTTGGTGGGTTTCGGCTTGTTGTAGGTGAAGTGAACGCAGCTGTGGTCAGTCCAGAGGAGATCCGCAGTGTGGCTAAAGGAGACATGATTGCTGGAGGTGAAGATGGGGTCGAGTGTGTGACCTGCGATGTGGGTGGGGGAAGTGACCAGTTGTTTAAGTCCGAGGTTGGCGAGGTTGTCCAAGAGGGTGGTGGTGTTGCGGTCGTTGTTCTTTTCAAGGTGAAAGTTGAGGTCTCCCAGAAGGATGTAATCTTTGGAGGGGAGCGCGTGTGGAGTGATGAAGTCCGTGATGTCTTCACTGAATTTTGAGCGGGGTCCTGGTGGTCTGTAAAGGAGGGTGCCTCTGAGTGTGGTCTTGGGGTCGATGTGGATCTGGAAGTGAAGGTGTTCAGAGTTGGCTAGGTTGACGTCAGAGCTGGTTGAGATGTGGATTGATTTTTTATGGACGATAGCGATTCCTCCTCCTGTGTGGCCGGTACGGTCCTTGCGTGTGATCTTATAGTCTTCAGGGATGGCAATGGTGATGTCTGGGGCGGAGGAAGCGTTCATCCATGTTTCCGTTAGGAAGGCGACGTCCGGAGAGGCGGTGTCTAGTAGATTCCATAGGTCAATGGCGTGCCTGTGGACCGAACGGGTGTTGAGCAGGATGCATTGTAGGTGGTTGGGGTCGGGAATCTGAGGTGTGTTTGAAGCGGAGATGGTGACGGTACCGGAGAATTTGCAGGAGTAGCAGGAGAAAGGTCCATGGGTGTGTCCGGGAGCGGCTTGGACGCAATCGGGGGCGCGACCGGGGTTAAGGGTTAGGAGGGTGGCGGCATCATAGGTAATGCGGGAGGGCTGGGCAGCGCGAGGGACAGGGGGTCTGGCGCTGGGCGCGGTCCAGGCGCGGACGGGCGTAGACGGGCTTACCTTTGGCGCACCTTCGGCGCGGATGGGCGCGGTCGCTGCGCGTGAACGCTGCACGCGGGAACTACTGTCATATATGGATGGTGGGGGGGAGGGGCGAGGGCGGCTCAGCTGGGAGGCGGGGCGGGTTCACTGTGAGCACAACAACAAGTAAAATGGCAGCGGAGCGCTGGGGGATAAACAGACGCGCAAACAGATAAAATACAATGGCAGATAAAGTACAAAGCAAAACAGAGCTAAAGCTGCTTATTTAAATTATACAGAGCACAAAGCGGCAAGCGAGGGCAGAAGGCAGATTGTAGGCAACGATACCACACGCTGGGGAGCGACCACTCGGCTCGAGAGCTGAGAGCGAGTCACAGCGCTTAGAGGAGATCGAGCGCTGGAAGTAGTTTGTGGGAGGGCGGCTCAGCTGGGAGGCGGGGCGGGTTCACTGTGAGCACAACAACAAGTAAAATGGCAGCGGAGCGCTGGGGGATAAACAGACGCGCAAACAGATAAAATACAATGGCAGATAAAGTACAAAGCAAAACAGAGCTAAAGCTGCTTATTTAAATTATACAGAGCACAAAGCGGCAAGCGAGGGCAGAAGGCAGATTGCAGGCAACGATACCACACGCTGGGGAGCGACCACTCGGCTCGAGAGCTGAGAGCGAGTCACAGCGCTTAGAGGAGATCGAGCGCTGGAAGTAGTTTGTGGGAGGGCGGCTCAGCTGGGAGGCGGGGCGGGTTCACTGTGAGCACAACAACAAGTAAAATGGCAGCGGAGCGCTGGGGGATAAACAGACGCGCAAACAGATAAAATACAATGGCAGATAAAGTACAAAGCAAAACAGAGCTAAAGCTGCTTATTTAAATTATACAGAGCACAAAGCGGCAAGCGAGGGCAGAAGGCAGATTGCAGGCAACGATACCACATGATGGGGAGCGACCACTCGGCTCGAGAGCTGAGAGCGAGTCACAGCGCTTAGAGGAGATCGAGCGCTGGAAGTAGTTTGTGGGAGGGCGGCTCAGCTGGGCGGCGGGGCGGGTTCACTGTGAGCACAACAACAAGTAAAATGGCAGCGGAGCGCTGGGGGATAAACAGACGCGCAAACAGATAAAATACAATGGCAGATAAAGTACAAAGCAAAACAGAGCTAAAGCTGCTTATTTAAATTATACAGAGCACAAAGCGGCAAGCGAGGGCAGAAGGCAGATTGCAGGCAACAATACCACACGCTGGGGAGCGACCACTCGGCTCGAGAGCTGAGAGCGAGTCACAGCGCTTAGAGGAGATCGAGCGCTGGAAGTAGTTTGTGGGAGGGCGGCTCAGCTGGGAGGCGGGGCGGGTTCACTGTGAGCACAACAACAAGTAAAATGGCAGCGGAGCGCTGGGGGATAAACAGACGCGCAAACAGATAAAATACAATGGCAGATAAAGTACAAAGCAAAACAGAGCTAAAGCTGATTATTTAAATTATACAGAGCACAAAGCGGCAAGCGAGGGCAGAAGGCAGATTGCAGGCAACGATACCACACGCTGGGGAGCGACCACTCGGCTCGAGAGCTGAGAGCGAGTCACAGCGCTTAGAGGAGATCGAGCGCTGGAAGTAGTTTGTGGGAGGGCGGCTCAGCTGGGAGGCGGGGCGGGTTCACTGTGAGCACAACAACAAGTAAAATGGCAGCGGAGCGCTGGGGGATAAACAGACGCGCAAACAGATAAAATACAATGGCAGATAAAGTACAAAGCAAAACAGAGCTAAAGCTGCTTATTTAAATTATACAGAGCACAAAGCGGCAAGCGAGGGCAGAAGGCAGATTGCAGGCAACGATACCACACGCTGGGGAGCGACCACTCGGCTCGAGAGCTGAGAGCGAGTCACAGCGCTTAGAGGAGATTGAGCGCTGGAAGTAGTTTGTGGGAGGGCGGCTCAGCTGGGAGGCGGGGCGGGTTCACTGTGAGCACAACAACAAGTAAAATGGCAGCGGAGCGCTCGTTGCTCAGGAAGACCCTACTCTTACTGTCATGCATTTGTGGAGGGATTACAGCTTGGGGCATCTGATGTAGGACACGAGTGCTAATGAACTTGTGATTGTTGGCCACGTTAGAGAGCTCCTTCAGCAGAAGTAGGGATGATCACTCCATAATTCAGTCAGTGGAGTTGGACCCACTGTTCCGCTATGGTGTGAATTCCATTTCGTCAACAGGGAACCGTCCTGGGGCTGCACTGATTGGATGTTCTATTCCCTCCCCAAATATTCCTTCCTGTGAACTAAAAGAACATTGTACGGCTCTGATTTCAATTCTTCTCCAGCAGCCTGAGCACCAGAGCCAACCTTGCGACTCCAAAGACCTGCCTCTTGAACACAATGGACTCTATTCACCAAGGTATTTTTGGTCGTAAACATATGTTTAATCAACTTGTATGTTTGCGGGCACTCCCAAACTCCACTCTGATCCCTTCCCACCCTTGGAATACTTGGAAATATATTCCTCCTCTTCTATGAGGGAACAATGCAGGGAAATACTACGCATCTCTTTACAACCCATTTTTTATCCCACATTTTTTTAGAAAACCATATGCTATTACTGCTCATGCCTTTCCACACATTGTTTATATAAATAAAAAAAAATTATTTGTGGGGAAGACCCCCACTCTCCTCAACTTATCTTAAATGTGTGATAAAGGCATGCGTTGTAAAGGCATATTCCACCCATTGTTTATATATATAAATAAAAACAATGTATTTGTGGGGGGTAGACCCTCCAACTTAACGTAAATGCGTCCTAAAAGCATGCATTGTAAAAACGTATGCGTGAGAAAAACACGTGTGGGAAAAAATGCGTGGAAAAGGCACAAGGTGGTAAAAACCTCGTTCTAAAGGCTGTTTTCCCGTGTGGGAGTCTGAAATGTGCCACAGCTTTACAGGGACACAAATGGGAATGTTTGAAAATATAACAAATATAAAAATACATTCAGGCAGAGATGTAAATCTCCACAGCTTTTTCAGGCATAGGGCTCAGTATGAAAACGGCTTCCGGGCAGCCCGTGTACCTACCCAGTTGACTCAAGTCTTCTTTGGCCTGTTGCAGGGGCGGCTCTAGGCTCATGGTGGCCCTGGGCAGGGAGCGTAGGTAGAGACCTCGGCCGGGGCCCCCGCACCATTTCTTAAGAGCCTCAGGGGCCCCGGCCGGGGCCCGCAACGTTTTTAAGAGCCTCAGGGGCTCCCGTAGGGGCCTGCACCATTTTTAAGAGCTTCAGGGGCCCCGGCCAGGGCCCGTGCACTATTTATAAGTGCCTCAGGCCTGGCGTGGTGGCCCCTGGGGTTTGGTGGCCCTGTGCAGGTGCACAGCTTGCACATGCCTAAGGCCGCCCTTGCCTGTTGACAGGGTCAGTGCAGTTGGGACATATTGTACCAGGTCACATACTTCAGCCCTCCCACTCACAATACAGAAAAAAAAGCGCCATGCTATGGCAGACAGAGTTCCTTGACCAGCACTCACAGCAACATTGAGCTGGTTCCCATAGCTGGGATAATATAATAGGGGAGGCCATTTCCCAAGTCAGGCCTTTAATATGAGATTGCCAACATTTGGAGCGGGGTTGATGGGGGAGCAGAATCCTCAATTCCATCTGGTATCTGCGCATCAAATAGTGGCAAACAAATGTTTCCCTCCTGGAATGGGGAATAACCACTCATATCCGAAGATACTGGGTCCTTTTCCGGTGGTTTCCCCCAATTCTGTCAAGAAAGCCACAGACATTTTCCACCTGCTCTGCGCAGTAGTAAAATGTCTTGAAAAGGGCCAGCAGAAGTGGGAGCGGTGGGGTTAGGTGGGTGGCCTTAGTGGTCAGGATAGGCTTGTACCTGTTGGGGGAGGGGAGGCACTGTCTGCTGCTTACCACAGCCCTCGCCCATGCAGCAGGTAAAGACAGGCCTATAATTATTGGATCTGTGATTTGAAGAACCAGTCATTCTGGACATAAATAGCCTTGAAATTGCAGATGGCAGAACTCAACCAGGAGTTATTGCTCTAGGTGAAATTCAGCCACTTGTAATGAGGGCCTAAGTACTAAATGGTGAGTTCACAATATTTTGAGCCCCGGAAACTACAGGTGTCACAATTTTTCAATGTACTCAACCCATGTGCAGCGAAGGATGAGTCTGTCTTGTCGGGATCCGCACTCATGATCTGCCTATTCAGAGGTGACATTTCAGCTCACTGTCCCATCCTGATGGTTATACTGTTGGCTGCTAATGATGACATAACTCAAACAACAGGAGAGTGTTAATATACACAACAGACAAAGTGAGCTAGCCAAAATCTGTTCAAAACACTACTAGACTGTTAGACGTGGCTGTTATTGTCAGTTGGAAAAATAGAGTGCACATGTTCAAAGATCTAGCTAAAAGGACCCTCAGGCCCCAGTGGAACACTGGTAGCCAGTTGTCTTCATTGGGTCCTTCTTTTTGCTAGGAAGGTGAATGTGAGTTTAAAAAGAGTATGCACTACTCCTCAAAGTTATTTAATAAGAGGGTAGCTCTAACTCTATTAAAAACAGTGATTGAAAAACATAGTCATTTTTCTGGACTACTATAGGTTGTGCAAGTTTGAACCAACTAGTCCCATTAGTAAAGTGAAAAGAAAATATAAAACACGGTCAACATGTTTCTGCCAATTAAGCCAAATTCGCTCGGTATTCGTCAGGACCAGGAAAACAATATCACCCGCTGTTCAGGGCACGCTAAAGTGCACAGATACAGGGAGTAATGACACTTAATGATACGACCTGTAGTTTGTCGAGGCACTTAGTGGAAAAGTCTTCCCCAAGTTGCTATAAGCTCCTTCTTATAGGAGGAACCATAGGATATTTCATTTGTTGATAATGAGCCCCATGGGCATTGCGGCAGGAGGAATCTTCACGTTTGGGCGTTATTACCAAACGGCTCCCTGCTGAAACACCTACACGCGGCCACTTCCGCCGCCCGTATCAAGGTCAAGTGCCTCGACAAACTACAGGTCGTATCATTAAGTGTCATTACTCCCTGTATCTGTGCACTTTAGCGTGCCCTGAACAGCGAGTGATATTGTTTTGCTGGTCCTGACGAATGCCGAGCGAATTTGGCTTAATTGGCAGAAACATGTTGACCGTGTTTTATATTTTCTTTTCACTTTACTAATGGGACTAGTTGGTTCAAACTTGCACAACCTATAGTAGTCCAGAAAAATGACTATGTTTTTCAATCACTGTTTTTAATAGAGTTAGAGCTACCCTCTTATTAAATAACTTTGAGGAGTAGTGCATACTCTTTTTAAACTCACATTCACCTTCCTAGCAAAAAGAAGGACCCAATGAAGACAACTGGCTACCAGTGTTCCACTGGGGCCTGAGGGTCCTTTTAGCTAGATCTTTGAACACGTGCACTCTATTTTTCCAACTGACAATAACAGCCACGTCTAACAGTCTAGTAGTGTTTTGAACAGATTTTGGCTAGCTCACTTTGTCTGTTGTGTATATTAACACTCTCCTGTTGTTTGAGTTATGGATTCATAAGGGGCATGAGAGTGTTTTCTTCTGACCCTTACTCTCTTGTTGATGGAATTATTGCTAATGATGACACCCTTTTAACTTAAAAAAAAACAGCAAAGCATGTGTTGAAAAAAAATGAAAGTACAAGAAAAGTATTTTTTTTTTAATTTCCCTTTTCTGAATAAAAGAGGATACACTGAGTTTTAAGAAATTATCTGCAGAGAATGTTAGAAAACCAATTACTAGACAGGAGATAATCTGCACCAGACAGAGGAGAACCTTACTTAATTAATAGAAAGTAAAGTAAATCCCAGATGTAAAAACATTGATAAGAATTTGCTGCATTCTTGCTTGCTGGTGAAAGATGAAGACTTCTTTGTGAAAGTATTGAACATTTGACATTCGGGATTTGAAATGTGTGTTACAGAACTTGAGCATCAACAGGGAAGAACTTTTAATAAAAAAATACAGACTCACTTTTTATAGATGTAATTCTGTGAATTCACTCAAGGTTCACAAGGGGTTTGCACAGGTGATTTCTTGAAGGGTTACTTTTAAATCCCGGCTTCCCCTCTTTATCAGGCTGTCTGATCCTTGGTAAATAACTTAATGTCACTTGGGCTGTGCTTATATTCTTGTGTGCGAAGATACTAGGAATGATTAGAAGAGACTGAGCTTGTAGAATGCATTGTTTGCAACATAAAACGTATCTTCCTTGATAGTGGGCCAATATTAAGCTCCTGGGTTTCTGCTGTGCATTTTTAACAATGTCTCAATAGTTCCCAAGCCAGTGATCTTGATCATGTAGGGTGTCTGCAGTCATAGCTTCCACTGAAATGCATTAGACCACGGGGTGTGATGGGAGCTGTGCTCGTTACATACATCCATGCTTTCATTTCATGTGCTCCAGCTTTTTTTTATTTATTGAAAACCGTATAGAATAAATAAATTTGAGTCTAAATATACATCCATTAAAATCCATCAATGACATCCAAAGAGGTAATAAATAGCACCAATTAATCAAGAAGCAACACACCCAGTAATCAATAAGCAGGGGGATCTTAAATAAGCATTCTTAAGCCGTAAGATAAAAAGAACGCCTAAAATCTTGAAACATATGTCCACTGCCCCAAATCAATACCAATTAAGCAAAATGTTAAATTTAAGGAATCTAAAATACATGTAAAATAGTAAAAAAAACATGTAACTTAGTCCGATAAGACTGATAAAATGACATGAAGTATACTTTACATGTTAAAGTTCCAAGCTCTGAGATTAATAAAAGTAAAGCCAGAGTAGAGAAATACAGCAGGTTATATACTAACTTTCAGAAATCACAGTCAAAATACAGTGCCCAGATCTTCTCAAACTTCTTACGTCCACCAATTCATGAAGCATAGACTCGTTCGCTTCTTTTAACCTGACTCATTTACCGAACCCATTCATTTTTAGATGGAATTAGATCCATTCGCCATCTTTGATGTATAAGTGATCTGCGACAGCCATTCCAATATATAATAGTTTAATCAACTTCTCTGGTAGCCGAAGATCGAGTCATAACCCAACACTATCAGCCAGGCGTTAAACCCAGTTGTTATTAAACATTCTGTTGCCAGATAATCAAAAATATTGTTCCAAAATTTCTGGCTCAGGAGGCACTGTAATATTATATGAGTCCAATCGGCTGAAAGGTGAATATGGCAACGGAAACACAGCCCCGATTGATGGGATAAACCTTGGCTACAAAGTAAGGGGTTCTATAAAGTAACCACTTGCTGAAATATAACATCCTTTGCCAGTTAGCCCCTCTAACTGAACAAAAATTTGTTATTAATTGTAGACCACATATTTCCTGTAATTTCCAAGTCCTCATATTTACCCCATTTTGTTATGGCACCAAGATCTATCCCTTTAATTGAGACTAAACATTTTTTCCATTCTCCCGGCTTTTTCACTACCCTATCTTCAAGCGAATCATAAACTAACTGTTTCTGGCCAATAATCTGAAGCAGAATGTCCGGGCCCTTGTTCACTCACCACCAATATGATTATGGGGAGCCCAGAAGGAGACACTAGAAATGGGGGGGCGTTAAGGTGTTGACATGGAACGTAAACGGCTTAGGTTGCAGGATCAAACGAGGACTAGTCAACAATTATGTCAAGAGGTCTGGGGCGGATGTAATACTCCTTCAAGAGACACACCTAAAGGGCACTAAGTGCGCATTCTTGGCGAGAGGACAGTATATGGTTCTAGCGCACGCAGGGTTTACCTCGGGATCCAGAGGGGTTGCAATATTGATTAAAAAACACCCACCAATGTGAGTGACACGGGTATGGAATGACCGTCAGGGTACCTACGTGGGAGTAAGTGGGACATGGAGGAGGAGAGAATACACATTTATGTCAGCCTATGCCCCGCCTAGACTACAGGCAGATACTATGAGGGGAGTGTCAGACATCATACTCAACACATCAGACACGGTACAAATAGTTGGGGGGACTTCAATGACGTAATGAATACGGCTGCAGACAGAACAGGTTTGCGTGATGGACCCCACCCTATGACCCCACTAGCCAAAGTCATGACGCCACTGGGCCTTCTAGATGTGTGGCGCTGGTTACACCCATGCTTATGTGTGAGTCTAGAGAAAACCCAAAACTAAAAGCAATGCACAGCTTGAAAGGCACTTGGGCCTAATTTATGTAAACAAAAGTAATTATTTCCACAGTTGATCAGCAAAAGTTTTTTTACTCAAATGTTCTTCAAAAAATATATCCAATTAAATACAATGTAATGTTCAAATAAACTGAAATGTTAGTTCGTATCAAGAAACTGATCAATATCTCTGTTATCGAAAAGTACATTTCACTTTTTAGTATATAAAACATTCATCCACAACCCAATGCATTTCGGGTTCATTCAGAACCCTTTATCAGGGGAAATCATATTTATAAATATCCACATTTTATATGGTATAAACTCCTCGGAGCCAGTCAGATTGCGAACCTACAACAAAAAGATTGTAATAACTTCAGTTACAGTTCAGGTGAATTATAAAAATCACAATTATAATGAACATGAACATAAAATACAGTGATATTCAGATGTAATTAATGTTGCTGTGGGGTTTTCCATACCGCAAAACGACAACAGTGCCAAACAAGTGTAAATGAAAATGCCTGAATCAAATGTACCTCCACCATAAGAACCAAGAAAACAGAAAAAACAGTAACAATGAAGTACCCGCTCAAACAGTGAAGTGAAGAAGTGACCACATGTGTCTAAACCTACTAAATGCCCCACAGGTGTAGTCTATACAAATCTAAAATGATGCGTGCGAAATACCTTATGACGTCCTGGAAAGACCAAAAAGGTCTGTTGCATGAAATTCAACACACAGCACTTCTTCCTGTTAAAGTTAATAAAGTACTGTTGTTTGACCGTCCTTATTGAATAAATTAAAGTTGCACTGCTAAACGGCTATAATGACGGACTCAATACTCACAACACTGCCTCAGTTTCAAATCCAAGGTGAAAATCAGAAGCATGGATCCTCATAATCTCCCCCTTCGCTTTTCTTAACTCTATCTCATAGGAGTATCTGAAACCGACATGTTACCCATAGGTGATTACAGTGGTGTATCATGGATCGTAAAACGATTCTAAATAAAAAAGTAGAAATCCCCCTACCTTTGGATGTGCAAGTATGCTGTTCGAAAGAGTCTAACTGCTCCTCGTCTATGCTCAAAGAGAGTGGCCGGTTTCAGTGCATAATCTAGCCAGAGAGACGGCGCGCCGCCAACTTCCAGCCAACACCATCAACAGAGGACTCGAACCTGACCGTATCCAAAATGGCGCTTCCCATCAGCCTGTGAACGCGATGACTCAGTCAACTAATCAGAGTTTATTTCAAAAAAGGATAGAGAAACAAAGAAAGAAAATAAAATGAAAATAAGTATGAATATAAAAGTAATGTGAAGGTCAAAAAAGTGCAAGATAGAATGAAGTATAATGTCGTTGTGAAATATGTAAAATGCCCCATACATTCTCAAATCACTGCTAATGACACTTACAGAAAACACAAAAGTTCGTAGTGGTCATTAAGATCCCCTGGGATTACGGTCCCTAATTTAAGGATCCACTGTGTCTCTTTTCGTGACAGTGTGGTGTTGATGTCAATGCCTGTGTGTTGTGTAATGCACTCAAGAATGGTGAATCTCAGCTGTGGAATGGTGTGTCCTGCATTAATCCAATGCGCTGCTAGTGCAGAATTCATATTTTTGTTGCGTATGCGGCTCTTATGCTCCACTATCCGTGTTTTGATTTTTCTACTCGTCCTGCCCACATAAGTCAGTCCACAAGGGCACTTAATTGCATATATTACGTTCTCAGTCGTGCAGTCAGAGGTATGTCTTAAAGAAATTGTTTTACCAGTTTGGGGATGTCGAAATTCCTTCCCAATGATTACATTACCACACTGACCACAATTGTGGCACTTCCTCATCCCCTTAAATTCTCTCAATGTATCTTTCCTCAGTGTTTTTAACAGTTCTCGAAGATTCTGAGCCCGAGTGTGGGCGAATAGGGGTATTCCTGTGATAATTCCGTGAAAATCAGGTTCATTTTCAATCAGTTCCCATCTCTTACAGATGATCATTTTAAGTTTTGGAGCTTGAGTAGAGTATTTTAAAACAAACACCTCCTTTTTTGCACTAGGTTTGTTCTGTTTCTGTAAGAGATCTTCTCTTTTTTTATTTGACACTGTCCTTCTTGCTTCACTCAATCTGGATAACCTCTGTATCTATACCTCTTCACCTGATCATCCATCAATTGTTCACAGTCCTCCTTTTGTGATGTTATTCTTTTAATTCTCATAAGCTGCGAGACAGGTACATGTTTTTTCAGAGACAAGGGATGGGCACTTGAAAAATGAAGTGCGCTATTCACATCAGTGGGTTTTTTGTAAACTCTAGTCACCAATCCTGTTTCAGTTTTCAAAATTTCAATGTCCAGAAAATGTATCTTATTTTCATTGATGTCATGCGTAAACTAAATTCGACTGTTGAAGGAATTCAATTCTTCAAGACATTTGTCCAGTGTCGAGCGTGGGCTTTTCCAAATCACCAAGATGTCGTCGATGTATCGAATGAACATAATGGCATTTTGTTGCCAATCGGGATGGTGGAGTATGTGTTTCTCTTCAAAGTATGCCATAAACGTATTTGCATATGCAGGTGCCCCCTGAAAACCCATGGAGGTCCCTGTCCTTTGTGCATAAAATCGGTCTTGCCAACAAAAATAACTGTGAAACAAAGCAAAGTGTAATAATTCCAATAGAAATACGCATTTTTCATGTGACAAATCTGAGTTAAGGAGTCTCCATTCTGTAGCTTCAAGTCCTTCTTCGTGGGCTATAGATGTATACAGCGCCACCACATCGATGGTACAAAGCAATATATCCTGGGTAAAAATTTCTTTGATGGAATCAAGTTTTATTAGACAATCTGTGGTGTCTTTCACGTAAGTTGTCCAAGTCTGGACAAGTGGTTGTAGATAGAAGTCCAAAAAGAATCCTGATGCTTCGTGTATAGATCCACACCCCGCCACAATAGGGCGGAAGGGGGGATTATTTCTGTCTTTGTGTACCTTAGGTAACATGTACAGCGAGGGAGTTCTAGGGTATTGATTGTACAGAAACTGTTTCCGTAATCACCCCCGTCTCTACTGCTTTAGTCAAAATGGTGCTCAAAACCTGCTGTAATTCCTTAATAGGATCTAGTTCCAATTGGAAGTAAGTGTCTTCATCTGAAACATGCATGTTTACGTTTCTTTGATAGAATTCAGTGTCAAGAACCACCAGGGCGCCTCCCTTGTCCGCTGGTAAGAAAGTTGTTATGTGATCTTGTCGCATGTTGTTTAAAATCCTCCGGTCTTCAGGAGTTAGGTTGGAGTAGGACGATGTTGAGTATTTGACTTGTTCCAAGTCTTTTTTCACCAAGATTTCAAAATTATCTAAGGTTTTGTGAGATATAGGTGAAACAAATTTACTTTTAGGTTTAAACTGAGTCTCAGTTGTTTGTGTGTCTGAAGTCATTCCACTTGAAAAGAACCACCTTAGTCTTAATTTTCTCATAAATTTGAATAGGGACACTTCGGTCTCCAGTGCATTTGAAGTGTACGATGGTACAAATGATAATCCCTTGTTTAATATCTTCAATTCCTTTTCACTAAACTTTTTCCGTGAAATGTTGATCACTAAGGATTTCTCAGTAGTTATTTCTTGAGGTCTCGTCTCGGTCTGCCCGTTTCCACTGGTGTGACTTTTTTTGCTTTGTCCCCTGCGTGTCCTCCGTCTCCAGAGGTTGTTTTGTCCAGAGGTATTTTGTCCACTTGGCCTGCCTCTAAAAAAGGCTGCCCGGTTGTTGAGGTGGTTGGTGTGTCATCTCTGGTTTTTCTTAGAGTTTGCGATACTGATGCCGCACTTGGTCTTTGCATCGTTAGGTCTTGGTCTGTGGCAACACTCTCTTCTGATGAAGCCGTTCCAGGTTTTTTGAAAACTCTTTTCTGGGCATAGTTGTCAGCCCAAGTATAAACTTCGTCCAGTTTGTAATCAATAGTATCCCGTCTGAATTTTCGGGTCTTACGTTCATGTACTTCACGGGCATGAATATCTAGATTCCTATTGATGTCTTCCAGAGTTTTGGTCCAATCTTCCCCTTCCATCTTGCTTGAAAGATCATCCTTTAGTTTATTGGTATCCTGTGTCAATTCCTTCAGGACATTAGTAATCTCCTCCACCAGTAATAAAATTAAGTTCAATGAACACTTGTTTAAAATTGCGTACCATTGTGACATGAAGGCTTTGTCGAATTTGAATAACGTAGGGCAATCTGCAGTCCTCGGGGTATCCTCCTGACCTTATGATACTCTATAAGTGTGGTAGCGTGTAACCGCTGGTTAATTTCCTTTTTCATGAGATATTCTAACTGTCTCAGTTGATTTGTAGTAGATCCGGTAGCTGAACTGAACTCACGAACTTCTTTAACCAAGGCATATATGGTATCTGCTTCTTCATTGGAATAAGCTTTTGTTTCTGCCTGATTGGTTGTCAAATACGATATGTCTTGCCACATTTTTTTTGGGCGCTAGAGCCACGAGGTGGTACCAAGAGGTTAAGAATGTGTTAATGTGGGTGGGTCAGCACACCTCTTTCTCAAACTTATGAAATAAATTTGCACAAATGTAATCAAATGTCTGCGTGCAGTGCTGTGGGAGAAGGTACCTGTCCACCGGGAAAGATGCGTATGTGTGAGTCTAGAGAAAACCCGAGACTAAAAGCAATGCACAGCTTGAAAGGCACTTGGGCCTAATTTATGTAAACAAAAGTAATTATTTCCACAGTTGATCAGCAAAAGTTTTTTTACTCAAATGTTCTTCAAAAAATATATCCAATTAAATACAATGTAATGTTCAAATAAACTCAAATGTTAGTACGTATCAAGAAACTGATCAATATCTCTGTTATCGAAAAGTACATTTCACTTTTTAGTATATAAAACATTCATCCACAACCCAATGCATTTCGGGTTCATTCAGAACCCTTCATCAGGGGAAATCATATTTACAAATATCCACATTTTATATGGTATAAACTCCTCGAAGCCAGTCAGATTGCGAATCTACAACAAAAAGATTGTAATAACTTCAGTTACAGTTCAGGTGAATTATACAAATCACAATTATAATGAACATGAACATAAAATGCAGTGATATTCAGATGTAATTAATGTTGCTGTGGGTTTTCCATACCGCAAAACGACAACAGTGCCACAAAAAGTGTAAATGAAAATGCCTGAATCAAATGTACCTCCACCATAAGAACCAAGGAAACAGAAAAAACAGTAACAATGAAGTACCCGCTCAAACAGTGAAGTGAAGAAGTGACCACATGTGTCTAAACCTACTAAATGCCCCACAGGTGTAGTCTATAGAAATCTAAAATGATGCGTGCGAAATACCTTATGACGTCCTGGAAAGACCAAAAAGGTCTGTTGCATGAAATTCAACACACAGCACTTCTTCCTGTTAAAGTTAACAAAGTACTGTTGTTTGACCGTCCTTATTGAATAAATTAAAGTTGCACTGCTAAACGGCTATAATGACGGACTCAATACTCACAACACTGCCTCAGTTTCAAATCCAAGGTGAAAATCAGAAGCATGGATCCTCGTAATCTCCCCCTTCGTTTTTCTTAACTCTATCTCATAGGAGTATCTGAAACCGACATGATACCCAGAGGTGATTACAGTGGTGTATCATGGATCGTAAAACGATTTTAAATAAAAAAGTAGAAATCCCCCTACCTTTGGATGTGCAAGTATGCTGTTCGAAAGAGTCTAACTGCTCCTCGTCTATGCTCAAAGAGAGTGGCCGGTTTCAGTGCATAATCTAGCCAGAGAGACGGCGCGCCGCCCACTTCCAGCCAACAACATCAACAGAGGACTCGAACCTGACCTTATCCAAAATGGCGCTTCCCATCAGCCTGTGAATGCGATGACTCAGTCAACTAATCAGAGTTTATTTGAAAAAAGGATAGAGAAACAAAGAAAGAAAATAAAATGAAAATAAGTATGAATATAAAAGTAATGTGAAGGTCAAAAAAGTGCAAGATAGAATGAAGTATAATGTCGTTGTGAAATATGTAAAATGCCCCTCACATTCTCAAATCACTGCTAATGACACTTATAGAAAACACAAAAGTTCGTAGTGGTCATTAAGACCCCATGGGATTACGGTCCCTAATTTAAGGATCCACTCTGTCTCTTTTCGTGACAGTGTGGTGTTGATGTCAATGCCTGTGTGTGGTGTAATGCACTCAAGAATGGTGAATCTCAGCTGTGGAAAGGTGTGTCCTGCATTAATCCAATGCGCTGCTAGTGCAGAATTCATATTTTTGTTGCGTATGCGGCTCTTATGCTCCACTATCCGTGTTTTGTACATGAACGTAAGACACGAAAATTCAGACGGGATACTATTGATTATAAACTGGATGAAGTTTATACGTGGGCTGACAACTATGCCCAGAAAAGAGTTTTCAAAAAACCTGGAACAGCCTCATCAGAAGAGAGTGTTGCCACAGACCAAGACCTAATGATGCAAAGACTAAGTGCGGCATCAGTATCGCAAACTCTAAGAAAAACCAGAGATGACACACCAACCACCTCAACAACCGGGCAGCCTTTTTTAGAGGCAGGCCAAGTGGACAAAATACCTCCGGACAAAACAACCTCTGGAGACTGAGGACACGCAGGGGACAAAACAAAAAAAGTCACACCAGTGGAAACGGGCAGACCGAGACGAGACCTCAAGAAATAACTAATGAGAAATCCTTAGTGATCAACATTTCACGGAAAAAGTTTAGTGAAAAGGAATTGAAGATATTAAACAAGGGATTATCATTTGTACCATCGTACACTTCAAATGCACTGGAGACCGAAGTGTCCCTATTCAAATTTATGAGAAAATTAAGACTAAGGTGGTTCTTTTCAAGTGGAATGACTTCAGACACACAAACAACTGAGACTCAGTTCAAACCTAAAAGTACATTTGTTTCACCTATATCTCACAAAACCTTAGATAATTTTGAAATCTTGGTGAAAAAAGACTTGGAACAAGTCAAATACTCAACATCGTCCTACTCCAACCTAACTCCTGAAGACCGGAGGATTTTAAACAACATGTGACAAGATCACACAACAACTTTCTTACCAGCGGACAAGGGAGGCGCCCTGGTGGTTCTTGACACTGAATTCTATCAAAGAAACGTAAACATGCATGTTTCAGATGAAGACACTTAGTTCCAATTGGAACTAGATCCTATTAAGGAATTGCAACAGGTTTTGAGCACCATTTTGACTAAAGCAGTAGAGACGGGGGTGATTACGGAAAAAGAAAAACAGTTTCTGTACAATCAATAACCTAGAACTCCCTCGCTGTACATTTTACCTAAGGTACATAAAGACAGAAATAATCCCCCCTTCCGCCCTATTGTGGCGGGTGTGGATCTATACACGAAGCATTAGGATTCTTTTTGGACTTCTATCTACAACCACTTGTCCAGACTTGGACAACGTACGTGAAAGACACCACAGATTGTCTAATAAAACTTGATTCCATCAAAGAAATTTTTCCCCAGGATATATTGCTTTGTGCCATTGATGTGGTGGCGCTGTATACATCTATAGCCCACGAAGAAGGACTTGATGCTACAGAATGGAGACTCCTTAACTCAGATTTGTCACATGAAAAATGCGTATTTCTATTGGAATTATTACACTTTGCTTTGTTTCACAGTTATTTTTGTTGGCAAGACCGATTTTATGCACAAAGGACAGGGACCTCCATGGGTTTTCCGGGGGCACCTCCGTATGCAAATACGTTTATGGCATACTTTGAAGAGAAACACATACTCAACCATCCTGATTGGCAACAAAATGCCATTATGTTCATTCGATACATCGATGACATCTTGTTGATTTGGAAAGGCCCACGCTTGACACTGGACAAATGTCTTGAAGAATTGAATTCCTTCAACAGTCGAATACAGTTTACGCATGACATCAATGAAAATAAGATACATTTTCTGGACATTGAAATTTTGAAAACTGAAACAGGATTGGTGACTAGAATTTACAAAAAACCCACTGATGTGAATAGCGCGCTTCATTTTTCAAGTGCACATCCCTTGTCTCTGAAAAAACATTTACCTGTCTCGCAGCTTATGAGAATTAAAAGAATAACATCACAAAAGGAGGACTGTGAACAATTGATGGATGATCAGGTGAAGAGGTATAGATCCAGAGGTTATCCAGATTCCACTTTGAGTGAAGCAAGAAGGACAGTGTCAAATAAAAAAAGAGAAGATCTCTTACAGAAACAAAACAAACCTAGTGCAAAAAAGGAGGTGTTTGTTTTAAAATACTCTACTCAAGCTCCAAAAATTAAAATGATCATCTGTAAGAGATGGGAACTGATTGAAAATGAACCTGATTTTCACGGAATTATCACGGGAATACCCCTATTCGCCCACACTCGGGCTCAGAATCTTCGAGAACTGTTAAAAACACAGAGGAAAGATACATTGAGAGAATTTAAGGGGATGAGGAAGTGCCACAATTGTGGTCAATGTGGGAATGTAATAATTGGGAAGGAATTTCGACATCCCCAAACTGGTAAAACAATTTCTTTAAGACATACCTCTGACTGCACGACTGAGAACGTAATATATGCAATTAAGTGCCCTTGTGGACTGACTTATGTGGGCAGGACGAGTAGAAAAATCAAAACACGGATAGTGGAGCATAAGAGCCGCATACGCAACAAAAATATGAATTCTGCACTAGCAGCGCATTGGATTAATGCAGGACACACCATTCCACAGCTGAGACTCACCATTCTTGAGTGCATTACACCACACACAGGCATTGACATCAACACCACACTGTCACGAAAAGAGACACAGTGGATCCTTAAATTAGGTACCGTAATCCCAGGGGGTCTTAATGACTACTACGAACTTTTGTGTTTTCTATAAGTGTCATTAGCAGTGATTTGAGAATGTGAGGGGCATTTTACATATTTCACAACAACATTATACTTCATTCTATCTTGCACTTTTTTGACCTTCACATTACTTTTATATTCATACTTATTTTCATTTTATTTTCTTTCTTCGTTTCTCTATCCTTTTTTCAAATAAACTCTGATTAGTTGACTGAGTCATCGCGTTCACAGGCTGATGGGAAGCGCCATTTTGGATAAGGTCAGGTTTGAGTCCTCTGTTGATGTTGTTGGCTGGAAGTGGGCGGCGTGCCGTCTCTCTGGCTAGATTATGCACTGAAACCGGCCACTCTCTTTGAGCATAGACGAGGAGCAGTTAGACTCTTTCGAACAGCATACTTGCACATCCAAAGGTAGGGGGATTTCTACTTTTTTATTTAGAATTGTTTTATGATCCATGATACACCACTGTAATCACCTATGGGTATCGTCATGTCTGTTTCAGATAATCCTACGAGATAGAGTTAAGAAAAACGAAGGGGGAGATTACGAGGATCCATGCTTCTGATTTTCACCTTGGATTTGAAGCTGAGGCAGTGTTGTGAGTATTGAGTCCGTCATTATAGCCGTTTAGCAGTGCAACTTTAATTTATTCAATAAGGACGGTCAAACAACAGTACTTTGTTAACTTTAACAGGAAGAAGTGCTGTGTGTTGAATTTCATGCAACAGACCTTTTTGGTCTTTCCAGGACGTCATAAGGTATTTCGCACGCATCATTTTAGATTTCTATAGACTACACCTGTGGGGCATTTAGTAGGTTTAGACACATGTGGTCACTTCTTCACTTCACTGTTTGAGCGGGTACTTCATTGTTTCTGTTTTTTCTGTTTTCCTGGTTCTTATGGTGGAGGTACATTTGATTCAGGCATTTTCATTTACACTTTTCTTGGCACTGTTGTCGTTTTGCAGTATGGAAAACCCACAGCAACATTAATTACATCTGAATATCACTGCATTTTATGTTCATGTTCATTATAATTGTGATTTTTATATTTCACCTTAACTGTAACTGAAGTTAATACAATCTTTTTGTTGTAGATTCGCAATCTGACTGGCTCTGAGGAGTTTATACCATATAAAATGTGGATATTTGTAAATATGATTTCCCCTGATGAAGGGTTCTGAATGAACCCGAAATGCATTGGGTTGTGGATGAATGTTTTATATACTAAAAAGTGAAATGTACTTTTCGACAACAGAGATATTGATCAGTTTCTTGATACGTACTAACATTTGAGTTTGTTTGAACATTACATTGTATTTAATTGGATATATTTTTTGAAGAACATTTGATTAAAAAAACTTTTGCTGATCAACTCTGGAAATAATTACTTTTGTTTACATAAATTAGGCCCATGTGCCTTTCAAGCTGTGCATTGCTTTTAGTCTCGGGTTTTCTCTAGACTCACACATAAGCATCTTTCCCGGGGGATAGGTACCTTCTCCCACAGCACTGCACGCAGACATTTGATTACATTTGTGCAAATTTATTTCATAAGTTTGAGAAAGAGGTGTGCAGACCCACCGACATTAACACATTCTTAACCGCTGGTTACACCCAGACACACAAGCATACTTCTTCTATCCGGAGCACATAAGGTCTACTCCCGACTGGACTATATCTTTATGGCGAGACAGGCACTACAGGTGACAGACTCAGTGGAATATCATGCCCGAGGGATATCTGATCACTCACCCCTGGTGGTGCAGTATGGTAGGAGGAGAAGGGAAGGCCCTGCAGTCCTTAGACTCTCGGCTTGGGACTTGCAAGACCCGGATATTATAAAGGGGCTGAGTGCTGACGTGAAGGTGTACCTGGCAGATAACGTAGGAACCGTGGACTCCCGGATAGTGCTATGGGAGGCGCTCAAAGTAGTGCTTCGAGATAGGGCTCACTGTAGACTGGCGGAGGCTAGGAAAAAGAGACAGTCTGAGATCCAGACCTTGGAAGCAGTAATACTACAGCTGGAGAGCGAACACCTACTCAAGAGGGATATAGAGACGCAACGACGCCTCGCTGACACACAGGCCCAGTACAGCAACTAGTGACTGGGGAGGCTAAGACACAAGCACTAGCCACTCTCCACCGCATTTATGATGTGGGAGATAAATCTGGCAAGCTCTTGGCATGGCTTAGCAGGAAAGAAAGAGATGAACGTTGGGTCGACAGAATACGGGTGGGTCCTGACGACTGGGTATGTACCGATGACAAGATAGCTGAAGCATTTGCTGACTACTATGAAGCCTTATACAAGGCCCATGAGCTAGGATCCAAAATGAAGGCATTGCAATACATGACAGCCATCACCCTCCCGACTCTTGATGAAACTGATTGCATGGACCTAGAGTCTGACGTCACTGAGGAAGAAGTTAGGGTGGCACTGGCAAAAATCCGAGTGGGGAAAGCCCCGGGACCCAATGGATTCCCAGCAGAGTTTTTCAAGAAGACGGCTGACCTCCTGACCCGACACTTGCAGGGCCTCTTGCTGGATGCTGAGGAGTGGGGACAGTTCTCACCGGACATCAGGCAGGCCACCATTGTCCCAATTCATAAGACAGGGAAACCGGCAGAATATTGCACATCATATCGCCCCATCTCATTGCTGAACGTGGAAGGAAAGTTCTATGCCACAATACTGGCTCTTCGCATGAGAAGGGTCATCCTGGGGTTGATCCATATGGACCAGACAGGGTTCATCCCGGAAAGGGCGACTAGGCATAACCTGCGAAGAACACATAATTGGCTTCGTGTGGTGGAAGACAGAGCAGAGCCACATTGGTTCTTGTCACTAGACGCAGAAAAGGCGTTTGATGCTGTTCATTGGCCCTTCTTGGAGGGAGTGCTGGAACAAATGGGCTTTGGACCTAAATATAGGTGCAAAATTAGTATACTTTACGCAGGCCCTAGTGCCCGTGTGAGGGTTAACGGGACAATGTCACGGGCCTTTCCCATCCAGCGGGGAACTCGACAAGGGTGCCCCTTATCGCCCCTGCTCTTTGCCTTGACTATCGAGGGGATGGCCTGAGCGGTAAGACAAAACAAGAGGTTCACGGGGTTCTGGATGGGGCAGGCAGACGTACAGGACGAGAAACTATCGCTATACGCCGATGATGTTTTGCTATACATCACGAGACCGAAAAGCACGGTACCGGCGCTGTTTGACGAACTGGCACGATATGGCGCTAGGTCAGGATACCAGATCAACTGGCATAAATCAACGCTCTATGACCTCCCAGGACGTGGCGACTGGCCCCAATTGCCACAAAGGCTACAGACGACAGATGACGGATTTCAGTATTTAGGGATATTTGTCACAACTGACAGCGCCGTTTCGTATGAACGAAATGTTAACCGTGTTATACGTGACTTCAAACTTGATGGCTGTAGATGGCAAATGCTTCCCTTGACAATACTTGGAAGGGCAGCCATGTTCAAAATGGTCTCCCTCCCAAAATGCCTCTACGCCTTTCAAAATGAATATTTCCCGGTGCCACCTAAGACTTTTCGGGACGTACAGGCAGAACTCCGGTCCTACTTATGGCTGGGAAAACACCCTAGAGTGGCGCTAACAACACTGCAGCGCCATCAATATGACAGAGGGATTTCCCCTCCAGATCTTGATGGTTACTACTGGGCAGAGCACTTAACCCCCATTAATGACTGGATACACGCACCCACCACACACCCCACATATGCCCTGGAAAGATACACCATGGGAACACGTTCATGCCTCCACTACACATATCGTGGGAAGGGTCAGGCCAGATTACTCACAGCTACCAAAATCACGCTCAGGGCGTGGAACAGAGTCTCGAATATTACTGGGTGGGCCCATAGACCTACGAAGCAGACCCCGCTGTGGGAATGTCATGGCTCAAAGAAATCGGCAAGCTGAAGGGGTTCCAGGGATGGGATGCTATCGGGGTTTCCACTCTGGGGGATGTAGCCAAAAATGGAGAATTAAAACCCTTTACCTCCTTACAGGCTGAATTTGGACTACACCGCTACCAGTTTTTTAAACACATACAACTGAGGCATGCATGGCGGGCAGAAGTTGCGCTACAAGAGCCGCTCCCTGAATATGCCCCGCTAGAGGGCCGCTTACTGCAGGAAAGCATCCCTGAAAAGGCTGTATCCCTGACCTACAAGACGATCATGAATAATAAACCGGATAAACTGGAGGGTCTTCGAGCTATGTGGGAACAAGAAATAGGGGAGATGGATGATGTAGACTGGGGGGTGGTTCTGATGCACCCTAGGGAGGTGGCAATCAAATCGCGCTTACGCCTGATCCAGTTCAAGGTCCTACACAGGGTATACTATGATAGAATACGGCTCTATAAAATGGGGAGAACCTCCGATCCTAGCTGCCTTCGATGCGGACATGATAGCAGGAGTTTCCTCCACATAATATGGACCTGCCCAAATATTCAGGCGTATTGGGTCGCGATCACCACTGAACTGAGTGAAATATTGGAGATAGACATACCACTAGACCCGAAGCTCATCCTCCTGGGCATGACTAATGATGTAGATTTGGCCCGTCCGCTGCTAATCTTCCTAGGGTTAGCCTTAGTGGTGGCCAAAAGAGATCTAGCTAGGAAATGGGGGGCACCTGATACACCCCAGCTGGAGGAGTGGAGGAGGGGTCTAGACATGTACATGGCGGCTGAAAGGGTCACCTATACAGCGAGAGGATGCCCGAAGAAATTCCGTAGAGTATGGAGTAAATGGAGACACTATCACAGTTTAGACGGAGGTCTATGAGGGGGTCCAAGAATGTGTATACTGACTTGTTGTGGGAGGATGGGCTGTGCGGAACTGCGATGATGGGTGGAAAGGCGGGCTATACTAATGTGAAAGAACATTTGAAATATGATGATGGGACATTGCAATCTGACGGAGATGGAGGGGATGTGAGGTGGGGGGTGTGGGGACACTTCTTGATGGTGACATGCCAGTTATGTATTTTTCTATGTGGAAAAAACGATAAAATTAAAAAAAATAATAATAATAATATGAAGTAGATCAAGTTTGCTAAGGAACTTACTGAGAATATTATATGACCCAAGGAGGAGAAAATCGCCGGGGATTAATTGAGGTATTTCACAAATATTCAGCCATCTATTGTTCGGAAGAAAATATGAGAGTTTATGAAAGCCGGCTTTGTTCCAAATTGTTAAATTAAAAACAAATCTCTAATTCCTGCTGACACGAAAAGACCAGCTATTGGGGTTACGACATTAATAACTGGGATGGAATACCTTCTAAAAAAAAGCCTAACATTTATGATAAAAACAATGTAAACACTTATATCTTACCAATTTAGGAGACCTAAATATTGATATTGGGCAATGGATCTGATTTTATTTACATATTAAATTCACGAAGGAGTTAATAAAAAGACCTGGATGTGGACCCTGCTTAAATCTAGACATGTATTGTGCAAAATATGCAAAGTAGTAATCCCTCAAATTGGGGAGGGCTAAGCCGCCATCTTCCAGTTTCTCATATAAAGTGCTAAGTGCAATTCGGGAAACTTTCTTGCCCCACAAGAACGATGTAAACATTGACTCTAAATTCGTAAAAAAAGGAGTTCACTATAACACAGGGAATTGCTGAAAAAAGGAAATTAAACAGTGGAAGCACCAACATTTTGATCAAGGCAACCCTACAGAGAATGGTTGAAGGAAGAGAGTTCCATCACAAAAATAAGTCCTGGATTTTTCGTAACAATGGAACAAAATTCAGATCATGTAATTCTGAAATTAATGGCGAAAAATAGACACCTAGGTATCTCTTGGGGTTTGAATTTTAGCACTGAAGAATATCGGGGTGTAAATCTCTAGATTCACAACCAAACAAAATTATTTCTGTTTTCCTTTTATTTATTTTGTAACCGCCGAGAGACTCATAGAGGTAAAAAATCTGGAAGACTTTTGCCTGCACTTCCTTCTCCTGGCTTTATAATAAGCATAATGTAGTCGGCATATAATTTAACTTTACCCACGGTTGGAAGCGGAGGGCAGATATCTCCATTATTCCGGATTGCTATTGCAAGGGGCTCAATAAAAAAGGCGAATAGCGTCGGGTATAACGGACATCCTTGTCTGGTTCCGTTTTTAACTTTTACTTGGCCAACCTCAGTGGCATTAATAATTATATTGGCCTCCGCATTCAAATATAATTTCTCAACCAACCCTGTAATTTTAGAGGTTATGCCAAATTTTGTTAAAATACAAAATAAAATCTCCCAAATCACCAAATCGAATGCCTTCTCGGCGTCTAAAAAAAGGTACTAATGCTGGTATCTTCCGGGTCTCAAAATAGTCTAGTGCCTCCACTAAAAAATGCGTATTGGTTACGAGCTGCCTCCCGGCTATAAAACCATTTTGATCGGGACGGATTAAATGTAAGGCAATCCAGTTAAATCGATTGGCTAAAAGTTTAGTAATTAATAGCGTAAGCAGGCGATATGAATTGGGGTCTTCACTATTTTTGCCTTTTTTTTTAAAGCTGACTACATTCCCTTTTCAAAAAGACAGAGGTATGAACCCTCCTTCAAGAATTGAATTTACCAATAAAAGGAGATAATCCACAATTACACTAGCAAATGTTTTTTAAAACTTGGCAGGGAGGCCATCCGGCCCGCAGGCTTTACCATTGGAGAGATTTTTAATAACCTCCCCTAGCTCTTCTTTTGTGAATGGTCTCACCATGGTCCTTTTTTCTAAGTCTGTTAAGACAGGTAATTCATATTCCTGGAGAAAATCTCCCAAAGATGACATATCAATAGATTGTTGTTGGCCATAGATCCTCTGATAATTTTGTACCATTATGTCTCCTATTGCTCTCAAGTCCTCCAAACGAGAACTGGAAGTGGGGCATCTCAGTGCGACTATTTGATTACTTGCAGCCCGTTCCCTTGCCTGCCATGCCAGAAATACCTGTATAATTGCTTTCCTCATAAATTTTTTGCCTACCTTGCTGAAATAAGAATTCACTTTTAGCATAATATTTTTCAGCCAGGTTCCGCTTAGCCTGTTCCAGCTGTCGTCAGTTCACCACCGAGGGGCTAGAAAGGAATATGTCAAAAGACCTTTGCACTTTTTGCTCGAGTGTTTGCTTCCCCTCCTTCCTATTCCTTAAGTTCTCTGCATCTTTACCAATAGCAAGCCCTCGGAAAAAGGCTTTAAACGAATCCCAGACCACATGTAGTGGAGCTTTGCCAGGATTTCGCTCAAAGAACTCTCTGATTTCTGTTTTGATAGAAACACCCAATTCCCCTCTAATAAATATTGTCAATGTAACAGCCATCTTTTGGAGGTTTTACTGCATTCACCCAGTTTTAACTCTAAAATGATCAATGCATGGTCTGAGAACCCACTCGGAAGAATTTTCTGCAAACTAAAAACCAAACGCCTGGAGATAAGAAAAAAATCAATACACAAAAAAGTATGGAATCTTCCTGAGAAGCATGTGTAAGCGATTTCAGTGGGAAATGCAGCCTGCCAAGGGTCGACTATATCAAGCATCGAGCCATAGCTTCTTGGTGGCGGGCCCATCATCCTGCATACTAGCCTGGCTCGGGATAGTGAAGTCAGACAAAATGATGGAACAGAATGATGGAAAAAGGGCCGACTACCTAGGGATCTTCGGGTAGCGGACAAAGTGGTACCCCTGAAGCCAGGCAATGCAGGCTTGTGTTGTGAGGGACATCGGCAATCTCTTTACTGAATACCGCAGGTAAAAATCTGGGGTAAAGTGCTGGCCTACAGGTTGCTGGGTGTAATAGAGAAATTAGTCCATCCTGATCAGTCTGGGTCTCATGCCCCGCAGAGCTACCAGGCACAATATTAGATGGGTCTACAACGCCATTAAAATGGGTGCCAGCCTCGCTGGGCTTCATGCTCTACTTATGATCTATTTCCAAAAAGCTCTCAACTCAGTAGACTGGGAGTAACTTTTCACATTATCTATAATTGAGCCCCAAATGCATAAGTTACATTCGACTAATGTATACTCAACTCCAAGCAATGGAATGGTAGGGAGGCTTTGTCTCCCCCTAGTTCCCCATTGAGAGGGTCACCTGGCAAGATGCCTGCTTTCGCCATTGCTTTTTGTCCTTGTAATGCACCCCGTAACCTGATGGGTGAGAGTAGATGCATTGTACTGCTGCTTCCAGTGGTCACCGACGGAGAGCAACAGATTCTCACTGATGACATTCTGCTCTTCTTGGAGGACCTTCCCAGTTCTGGGCCACCAGCGTTGCAAATCTTAGACATTTTCGGGTCTTACTCAGGCCTCCAAATTAATAAAGATAATTTGCCTATATAGCCTATCTCGCATCATACAGCAGCAATGCTGTGGGCCGTGAAACTATGGGTACTCTCACAGGGGTTTAAATGCTTGGGGTGTACATCACAGAAGATAAGACACAGACACATATCCGTAACCTCCGATCTCAACTGTAGAGTCTGGCTAGGGATATTAAATTCTAGAAATCCATTTCACTATCTCTGCGAGGCCTGTCAGCAATTTTTAAGATTGTATCCCTACCGAGATTATTATATCAACTTCAGAATTTCCCCATCACTGTACTGAAAACATTCTTTGTGAGGGATAATGCTCTGATGGGATGGCAGGCTGACACTAGACACCCCACTGTGGAAAGGGTCTAGACTGCCCCAGATGGCAGCGCTCCACAGGTTTGCCAAATGGTACGCTTTTGGCATTATGACACTCAGGGATATCCTTAAGAAAGGATCCTTTAAGACTTATTCAGAACTGTAAACGGAGTACCAACTCCATTGTTCCCCGTTCTATCGCTACTTTCAGCTCCGTCATATATTCACCCCATATCTACCCACAGACACTTAAATCCCAGCCTATTCACCTCCTTGGTTACTGAAATTTCTTGGAGCCTGCCTGCTTGGAGAAGACCCGAGCGAGAAGAAGGACGTTGCACCAGGAAGGTAAGTGGGGCTCTTTTTATTTTCTTTTTACTTTTTCCCCACCGTCCTTACATGCCAGCCACCACTGAAGCTAATATGGAGGAAGCACAGAAAGCACATGAAGAACTTTATTCAGCAATGGGGGATAAAAGCTCTTCCACAGTATTAAATAATGCAATAATTAAGGTCATCTTCAAATGGCTGGCCTGGTGGCTCCCAGGACTAATAAAAGTGTTAGCGCCACAAAGCCTTAAAATAATTGTTTTACTCCTGACCTTAGAACAGGGGTCTTCAAACTGGATGGCGGGCCCCCCTGAGGGTTCTTAAGTGATCCCAGGGGGGCACCAAGCTGTGACCCAGAGAAGCATCACACTTTGTTTCAAGTGATAAAACTGAGTGGCAGTAATCCACTTTGTAATGGTCCATCATTAACATCTTTGGTCATTTATATCCTGGCTGGGAGTCTGTTTAAAAGGGATTACAAACTTAACTGCAATGTTTAAATATGTTTAGACATATTTAAACATTCCCAATTAACAGAATAGTTGTGAAGAATTGAGGGATGATTTTTTTACTCTTACTCGGGGGTGCAGCATTAGGAACTTTGAAGACCACTGCCCTAGAAGGAAGAGACTAGATTACAGTAAAAGTAACAGAAATGGTGAAAGGGATATGCACACTCCTTAGAGGAGGAATTTAGGGCAGCACTTAAAAAATACAAACCCTTTTTAAAGAAGTGAAAGCAATGTTTGTTTTACATAAATTAGGGGCAACACCAAATGTTCTTAAAGAACTATTTAAAGTAATCAAGGTCTGCTGTAATCACTCTGTCATGGCAATTCAATTTTCTGCTTTGTAATAATAGCTACATATACAGCGAGTGGTTCTGCAGATATAGACTTTGTTAGTGAAGAAGTAAAGGAGCTGCCCAGGAAGTACACACAGGTACCACCAGCTCCCAGGTCGAGCATCAGTAACTGCCAGATTCAAAACCTCACATTCGAAGAATATACAGAACCATGCAAGGCACAACATTCCATTCCAGGCAACCTAATCATAAACAAAGATAAGCTACATCAAACGCTCCCTCCGCAGCACACAAAATACTAAAACAATACAACTCAGACATAGATAACAAAAGCAAGACAAGCCAAAAGGCTGCCACAACATAGGAACATATATTACCTTATCACCACCCACAATACTAGAACCAACAAAGACAAGACTTATCACATGACAGCATCAAACATTGCATGGGCAAGAATAAAAGTAAAAGTACATTTGATTAAACTGAACGTTTCGGAACTAGCAAAACTGACTTGGGATTCATGTGAAAAAATTTATTGGTTTCATGGCTTTATGAGAACTCCTACGCAGAGGAGAAATAGGTATCTTAAAACATAGGATTACTGGCAGTGGAATTACAATCAGATGAACCCAGGGAAATGATTTTAACACCAACTTGGATATACTTCTCTTCCCCCACTTTCACCACCCATGAGAGATTCCAGCAATGACCCCCATCAACTCTAACTGCACTTCCACATAACTTCTCCACTCTTACAGAATCACCAAACTTGTTTCTTCCTATTTGTACATGAACACAGATATGTTATGCACCAAACCCCCAACTTGTACCTTCATAGTCTTCACTCCTTTCTCCTGATCATACCAGCACTTCTGTTTGCTCTGAGGAAGACCCACTTTCTCCCTGACAAACGCCTCCAGATTCTCAACAACAGTTTCACTCTTCAGCCACTTGGACATCTAAGCTGGATGAAAAATTGTAATAGCTTTTCTACCTTCCAACAATTCAAATGGAGAAAATCTGGTGGTAGATGAGGAGTAGTTCCATAAACCCACTACATACTTCCCACAGATTTAACAATATCATGCTCTCCATTTTTAGCCCATCTAATGCACTCCCCAACAACACGGTTCCTCCTCTCAATGAGACCATTCTCCTGGGGATGATATAAAGAGGTGTAGAGATGTTTGACTCCACCGATTCAAGGAAACTTTCAAATTCACTGCTAACAAATTGAGCACCATTTTCTGAAAATAGAGTTTCTGGAAAACCCAACCTCAAACAAATATCTCTGCGAAAATCCACAACAGAGCATGAACTAGAATCTCTTCCAAATTTAAGCTCCAGCCACTTTGAATGGTAATCTACCAGGACCAGAATGAACTTCATACCACCAGGTAAAGAGTCATAGGGACCGATAATATCAATCCCTATTTTTAACCATGATTTTGAAGGGCACTCAAAAGGAGTCAAAGGAGGATGGAAATGTTTAGATTTTTGTCTGCAGAAGCACATACAACACATCCTCCCACTACATCCTCAATGTCAGCATCCATCCTGGGCCACCAAAACGAATCACCAATGCACCGTTTGGTGAGAGCTGAACAAAGATGCCCTTCATGGAATTATTGATTATACCACTCTTCAAATGGTGGGGAGGAACTGATTTGTCTGACCTAAGCAACATTCCATTTTCCACCGAAAGTTCCTCACAAACTTTAAAATATAGCTGAAGAATGGGAGATAATACCTTTTCCCATGGCTATCCATTTTTGGCCAGATCCAAAACCTGCTGTAACGCATTGTCCACACTTTAAGAACCTCTCCATTCATGTTCAGAACAAACTTCCAAATTGGGTACTTCAATAGACGTCACCAAACAATTCTCAGAATTAATGCAAGAGGCTTGCGGTCTGTTTGTAACCAGAACCATTTACCCTTGAGACAGCAATGAAACTTTTCAATTGCCCACCAACACCCAACCAACTCCATCTCAATAACTGAGTACTGCATCTCCGCATCTTGTAATACCCTCAAAGCCAACACAATGGCACACTCCACATCATCCTTCTTTTGTGTGAATACAGCCCCCAAACCTACCATACCAGCTTCATCAGTGATACAACAAGATAAGGAAGGGTCAAACGGTTTGAGGGCTTAACTTTCATCCCACCAATACTTCATCCACATAGACCTAAAAAGGACTTGTCCCCAAACTTGCCAGTCAGAGGAGATGCCGCCACAATGGAATTTATCAGTTCTTGTCTCTGTTTGATTCCTTTTTCGGAAACAACATGTCTAAAATACTCAACCTCAATACTCGAGAATTGGGCTCTTTCAACATGTTGTACATTGTCCTATGAAAAACCAATGCCGCTGAGGCAAGCTAAAACTGCATACGGCAATATTGAAGGGTACCTATTGGGGAAACAAACTTGCACCTGCAAACACATCATTGATTTTAGGTAACGGGTTGAGTCACCCCAAATCTCTTTGTTTAGACACCTTAAATTGACACATACTCGCAAATGACCACTACGTTTGTGTACTACGACTAAAGGAGACAACCACAGGGATGATTCTGTAGGCTCAATGATACCCTGTTCATACAGCATTTTAAGCTCTTTCTCTAGATCATCCCTAACACTGAACGGTACTCCACACAGTTTGTGCTTGACAGGAATAGATCTATCTTTGACCTTGATCGTATGTTTGAAGCCTTTGATTTTACCAAGGGTTTTGTCAAAATCTCTGGAAATTTACGGCTCCAGTCCATTGCCACATCATCTCACTCAACTACGAGAACCTGTTCTTGACCGCCAGGTCTAGGAAACATCTCAAATAAGCCCTATTGAAACCTGGTCAAAAGATGAAGATAATCAAGAAGTAAAGTTGACTGTAGGAGTTTTGGAAAGAGGACGCAATAGAGCATTCATAAGACAGCATATATAGAAAGAAATATTGAAAAGAACTACTGAAACACAATACAAAGAAGAACATCTTCTGATAAAACAGTGAGAGTATTGATGTATATATTCTGAAAAATGTCAGCATCTATAATTGCAGGTATTACATTATGGGCACTCATTATGCCGCAGTAGAAGCACGGTGACAGACCATGTTACCTGCCCTAGGCTTCTACTCACACTTTGAATGGGATCTATGTTGATACAACGCATGTTATTACAACGCATGCTTTTACAACGCATTTTTTACAACGCAAAAACTTTTACAACGCATGTATTTACAACGAATGTTTTTACAACGCAGGCACCTTTACAACGCATACCATTACAACGTAAGTATTGGTAAATATATATTAATGTTATAATCGTAAATTAATTTAAAAAAATATAATTTAATGTAATTTAATTTCAATTTAATTTTAATTTATTTTTACCCTGTACCCCTGTACCCCCAAAACCCAAAACTGACCCTGAACCCCAATAATACCCCTTTACCCAAAAACTAAAAACTGACCCTGAACCCCAAAAATACCCCTTTACCCAAAAACTAAAAACGGACCCTGAACCCCAAAAATACACCTTTACCC
The DNA here is from genome assembly GCF_964263255.1 of Lissotriton vulgaris. NCBI lineage: Eukaryota > Metazoa > Chordata > Amphibia > Caudata > Salamandridae > Lissotriton > Lissotriton vulgaris. Next base: position 1,326,840,335 of record NC_141693.1, on the reverse strand, counting down.
AAAAACTAAAAACTGACCCTGAACCCCAAAAATACCCCTTTACCCAAAAACTAAAAACTGACCCTGAACCCCAAAAATACCCCTTTACCCAAAAACTAAAAACTGACCCTGAACCCCAAAAATACCCCTTTACCCAAACACTAAAAACTGACCCTGAACCCCAAAAATACCCCTTTACCCAAAAACTAAAAACTGACCCTGAACCCCAAAAATACCCCTTTACCCAAAAACTAAAAACTGACCCTGAACCCTAAAAATACCCCTTTACCCAAAAACTAAAAACTGACCCTGAACCCCAAAAATACCCCTTTACCCAAAAACTAAAAACTGACCCTGAACCCTAAAAATACCCCTTTACCCAAAAACTAAAAACTGACCCTGAACCCCAAAAATACCCCTTTACCCAAAAACTAAAAACTGACCCTGAACCCCAAAAATACCCCTTTACCCAAAAACCCAAAACTGACCCTGAACCCTAAAAATACCCCTTTACCCCAAACATATAACATTTAAAATATAATTATATACTTACCAATACTTACGTTGTAATGGTATGCGTTGTAAAGGTACCTGCGTTGTAAAAACATTTGTTGTAAATACATGCGTTGTAAAAGTTTTTGCGATGTCAAAGTTGCGTTGTAATGGTATGTCGTTGTAAAAGTTGCGTTGTAAGTGATGTTTCCCCTTTGAATGTGATTATTAGCGTTTACTTGTCTGAGGCTCTGCATGCCTGATGGCCAATGCCCAAAGGCTGATTTGGCTACTTTGGTTGCTCTCTCATAGGCAGGCATGTTGCAGGATAAGCCATGCCAATCCACCACATACAGGAATAGAAACGTATAGCCAAAATACTTATGCATAACTTAATAAAGTGTTGCTTGTCACAATTCAATCAAAATATTTAGGAGAAAGTGGGCCCCCACTAGCCCTGCCACCATGTTAGAAGTACCTTGAAATTGTTTTCTGGGTGTTTCTTACCCTCTCAGTTTGCTCTGCAATGATCTATCAGCAGCAGCCTCATTGCATTAAGAATCCTTTCCCACAATAGTGCCTGTAACTGGGAATTCTCCCAATTCCTCCATAGACCAATCTATGGTCGCATGACCAGGAGGCATAGCCGGACTAATTAGGGTCCTGCAAAATAATCCCTACCGAGGGCGGGACCCCCCCCGGAGTGCAAGGCCAGAAAGCCCATGAAAATGCATGCAGGCAATTGGCTGAGTGATTTGAAGCAACCAGTAAGGAAAAGAGAGGGGCATGGCGGTCACAAGGTAAAAAGCCAGGGCGCTGGACCTGCACCAATGGCTGAGTGAGTATGAACATTAAATTGTGATGTTTATGATCCATGTGTTATGTTCTGTAAATTAACTGTGGGCATTATGCACCAACAGTAGCTCCCCCGTTATCGTTACTAAAACAAGGAGGGACAGTGCATAGTATTGACCGCAAGAGGAAAGGTGGTCGCTCGCATGTCTGGGAGGGGCTTGACCCACTGCCAACATCGTTTGGAAATTGAACTGAGATCTCCACCGTCCTGTAGCTTCACCACCTAAGGTGTAATCAATAGAAGATAGCCAATCAGTTGCTCATATTTTTTCTGGAGAAAAAAGCATATTTCTTAAATCTTAGCTGATTTCGTAATGTCTTTGTCTTTTTGGGCATTTATGCAGGTCCATGCAATTTCTTTTACCCAGATAAATTCTATCTCTGCTTGAATTTCTAGGCCAGGGACAGTATGTAAATAACAGGAATTTAGGAATGTCTGGGGATGAGGCTAATGCACTGCAGTGGCACCTACGAACAAAAGCTAGCAACATTGCAGATATGACTGACAAACTTTTTTATTTTAATAGCAACACGGCTGAGTTGCAGAATGGCTGATCAGCAGTGGGTTTCAGCATATGGCTTTGCAGGAAAGCTTCCCAGATTGCTAGCTCATAACTGGAAGCAGCACGCACATTAGTGCTTTAAGGTGCACTCGTCAAGGGGCAGAAGAAAGATGAAAGGGTGCCGGAACCCTAGCATCAGGACACGTAAACTATTGGAATTAAGCGGGATATGTGTCTAGCAAGTTGTAGCCTAATAGAGAGGTGTAAGCCCTGGGGTCTCTAGTTGGCACTGGTATTCACCTTTGTCCAAATAGGGACCCTTATTTTTAAGTCAGGATAAGGGGATTACACTCCTTAATAACCCCTGCTCACCCCCTTGGTACCTTGGCACGAGCAGACAGGCTTATCTCAGAGGCAGTGTGTTAAGCATTTGTGAATATACACAGTAATACAGTGATAACACTACAGATGGACACAACACAGGTTTGATAAAAATAAGTATTCTTTATATAGACCTAAACACATGACCACAAACGACAAAAAAACAACAATACTACACTTAAGGTTACTTAAAAGATGAAAAGCCTCTTAGTTCAAGTTGTTGGTAAATACAACAAAGTTCTCAACAAAGTACCTGGATGCGTAACACAAAGTAAACAAAAGGCTTGCAAAAGCGGAGATGCGTCGGTTCCGTGATCCGGGGGAATGATTGCGTCCTGCCTCAATGCTTGCGCAGAGTAGGGGAGTCATCGTGAGCCTTACCGGCAGAGGTGATGCGTAGATTCTCTGCTTGCGGGCCCGTTGCGGTGCGCAAGATGGCGCCTTGAAGCGATGCGATGATCCGGTTGCGATGCGAGAAGATGGCGCCCTTGATGCACCTATGCGATGACGCCCTGGCAGCCTTGCGACAACTCTGTACTTTGGAAATCATTTTCTGTTCCAATGTCTGATTCCACATGATTTGCCCAGCTTTGAATCTGTAAGTATTTGTATTTTGAAAAAACTGGACCCCACATTTGCTGGCAAAAACCCCAAGAAATTAAATTGCCATCTTGAAACAAATCTTTCCACCTTTGCAAAGCAGGTTCCTTTTTCAGATATAATGCTAGCGCGTCTTTTGTCCAGGAAGGAGCTCCAGGAGATTCCCATATTGGAGCCATATGGCTGAAATAGGGGAGTTTAGATATTTTCCTGATTTTATACCATATCTCGGCCAAGTCTCTCAAAGTCTTGAGTCTCACCTTTTTGAAAAATTTAGGGTCTGCAAACTTATACAAAAAACCAAACTCTTGGTATCCTGACCTTTTCAACATTATTCCAAATAGTCCGCCGATCTGAGAACTAAGAAGGGTACCCAACACCATCCTGCAGTTTTTTAAACAAAAAGCCCATGCATAAATTTGTATATCTGGAGCCGCCAACCCTCCCTTATTTACTCTCCTCCTTATTTTCTTCCATGAGATTCGAGAGGCCTTTGACGCCCAAATGAATGATGTTATCATACTCTGTAACTTAACCAGCCATTCCTTTTTAAAACCCAACGGAATAGTCTCAAACAAGAAAGTAATTTTAGGTACAATCACCATTTTTACAAGGTTAGATCTTCCATATAATGACAGGGGTAAGTTCATCCAGCCTTTTAGTGTGTCACCAACCTCTTTTTTCACTCTGTCCAAGTTAGTTTTTGCCAGATCTTCAATTTTTTGGGTAACCCTAATCCCAAGATATCTCATTACTGCTGTAGTTTTTACCCCTCCCGTATTAAGATTCCAAGTCATTATTTCAGTTTTATCTTGGTTTAACTGATATCCAGAGATCCTACCAAAATCCTTTGTTGTCTTAACTAGATTTTCCAAAGAGCCAACTAAATTAGAAGAATAAACAATAATATCATCTGCATATAGTCCAAGTTTCTTTGACCAGTCCATCACAACAAAGGGGGGTATCTCTTCTGAAGCTCTGATTTTACATGCAAGAGGCTCTATATATATGTTAAAGAGCAAGGGTGATAAGGGGCATCCTTGTCGGGTGCCCCGCATTACTCTAATAGGGAGTGTGAGAACTCCGTTTACCAATACTCGTGATGTCGGTGCACAATACAGAGAAAAAATAGATTGCGTAAATTTATCTCCTAGGTTGAGATAATGCAGAAGTGTTTTTAAGTACACGAAATTAACTCGATCAAAGGCCTTGGCAGCGTCTAACGCGATCACTGCCAAGGGGTATTCATACTTGGAGGCTAAGTCTATCATGCCTATCAAAGAGTAGGTAAGTTCTTTTAAGTATCTCATCTTAATAAAACCCCTTTGATCTTCATGAATCAGTTTATGAATGATTTTACCGAGCCTGTCAGCTAGGATTTTAGAAAAAAATTTGTAGTCACAATTTAAGAGTGAAATCGGCCTATACGCATCCATATTTTTTGGAGATTTCCCTGGTTTAAGTATTAGGACAATAGTTGCCTCGTTCCATGAGCTTGGAATTGTTACTTCCCCTCTAAAAAATGTATTATAGAGATGACATAGTGTGGGGACCATTGTATTCCCTAAAGCTTTGTATACTTCTGCTGGAAGGCCGTCTGGCCCAGGGGCTTTTCCTCTTTTGCTTTCCTTAATCACTTTCATCACCTCTTCTTGAGTAATTTCCTTATTTAACTCCAACATATCCTCCGCTGCAAGTGGTTTTATTAGGGGTAACCAGCTCTCAATCTCAACCTTATCTGGACAAAGGTCCTCTGTGTAGACATTCGCAAAATATTCCTGAAACGCTTCTACAATTTGTTTCCTTTCTGTTATGACTTGACCTGTGCCCGGGTTCTTAATCTCTTTAATTTGATTCCGTATAGCATCCTTCTTGGCTTTCCACGCTAATAACTTGCCACATCCCTCTCCGTATGAAAAGTGTGCCAACTGACTAGCTTCCCATCTTTCTTTGACTCTTTGAGTAAGTACTGCGGTGAGTTGAACCTTTAAATCTAAGAGCTTTTTCTCCCATGGACCCTCTGGAATGCTACCTCCCAAGGGATTTCGACTAGTTTCACAATCTCGAATCTCTTTTTCTAAATTTGAAACTAAGCTGTAATACAGTCTTCGCTTTTTTGCACCCAGGGCTCCCATTCTCCCTCTCATGAATGCTTTGCAAGTTTCCCAAACTATATCTTCCTTAGCTGTCCCCACATTTACGTCTAGAAAAACTTGTATCTCCTCTTTAAGAGTTTCTAAAACTTCTTCATCAGCTAAAATTGTTCGATCTAGTCTCCAAACCGGACTCAGCTCTTCTAATTTTAAACTTAAGTTTAAACTCACTGCAGAATGATCTGATAGATGCGCCCCTATGTGTTCTACGCTTGTAACTCGCTCTTTCAACCTAGTGTCTACCAGAAAAAAATCTATCCGAGAATTATGTTTATATTTTTTATTATAAAAAGTAAATCCTAACTGCTGTGCTGCTTTAAATCTCCAAATATCACAAAGCCCTAGCTGGACCATAACTGATTTTACCTTAGCAGTCATTTTACTATTTACTATTGCCCTAACATTGCCAGTTCTATCCAACTTGCCATCTAATACTGTATTGAAGTCTCCTGCCATGATAATCTGACCTGAAAATTCCAGTAACTCCAATTCAATTTTTTCTAAAACTGTAGGATCGTCCACATTCGGGCCATAATAACCGGCTACTACAAGCGCTTCACCCGACAGTCGTAATTTACAAATCACCCATCTTCCTCTACTGTCTACTGAATTATTTTCGACTACTATGTCGGCTCCTTTTCTAATCAAAATAGCCACCCCCTTTGTAACCAAATCTTGGGATGTAAAAATAGCATTTGCAATCCATTTTTGGGTACTAAATATCTCTTTACTTTCCTTTTGTGTTAAATGTGTCTCTTGCAAGATGATAACCTGAGCTGGTGAATCTTCTAAATATTTCAAAATTAGTAATCTCCTTGATTTGACCCGGAGCCCATTCACATTCCATGTAAGGAACCTTAGCTCCTTATTAATAATCCTGCTCATCATGCACTGCCCAAATTTTCCTTCTAATTATGTTACAGCAAGACAGCTCATGAGGAATATTTTTTTTTCTCCCTTAACCCTCTCCCTCCCCTCCCACCACACACATTTCCCTCCCCGGAAAACCCAACCATAACTCCCATGGCCTAGGCCAGTGGATGTCACAGTGGTGATGTCTCTTACTACTATTTTATTTATACATGGTCAGTATTCTACTTCTATCCATCGCGAGTAACATCCAGAAAGGCGTCTACCTCGTCAACTGTACGAAATGTATACATCTTATTGTGCCACATTACTTTTAAAAAAGCGGGAAATTTTAGCTGGGCCGTGGCTCCTATTTCTCTTAAGGGTATCAATCGTTTTCCCATCTCCCATTGCCTATTTGCTGTGGCTGGAGACAAATCCGACCTAATGTCTACTGATATTCCGTCTATCATTATAAACTTTTTCTTAAGAGCAAGTGACAGAATTTTTTCCTTTAGCGAATATGTCGCAAAATTAATCAGAATTTTCCTTGGCTTAGCACGGTCTGGATTCAACCTAAAAGGATCGCGATGTACTCGCTGAATATCTCGGGTCAACATTTCCTCAGTTTCAACTAGTGATAATTCTTTCTTCAACAGCTGTACTACAAAGCTCTTTATATCCGCCCCCTCTTTTCCTTCTGGAAGTTTAAGAATTTTTAGGTTGTTGCGCCTTTGCATGTTTTCCAACCTTTCTACTCTTTCATCCAATTCTCTGTCCTTGGAGTATAATGTCTCTATCTCTTTGCGATTATCCAGAACTCTTCCCTGTACAACTTTCATCTCTGATTCCATCTCTCCTGTACGTATAGTTAGTTTGTCAATCTTGTCTTCTAACAATGTACATGTGGCGCTCATGCGCTCCTGATTCCTTTTGGAGGCTTCAAAACCTAGATGAATGTCTTGTTCCAATTTCCTTAAAAGCTCTATAACAGACACATCTGTTGAAGCAAATCTCTCTTGCTGATTTGAGCCAAATTCCTCTGAGGGAATCAACGTTTTTCCACTAATCAGAGTTTCGTCTTGCTTTGTGAATATGTCCTCTCTCGCATTCTCTCTCAGCTCAGCAGAGACCACAGTTAAACTTTCCACTAATGAGTCTGGTGAAGTGGATGGAAATCTCTGCTCAATGGATGCCTCTGCGTCCACACTGATAACTTCCCCCTTATCTGCCTCCATCACTGTTTCCAGAACCTGGAAGGGGTTTGGTGTTAAGAGGGTTGACCAGTCCTGTTCCTGTTCCCGTTCCTCTTCTATAGAACTCAGTGAATGATCAGCTGTCTCATCTAACTCAGCCCCCTCGCCAACCCTGTGTTGAGATTGAGAGATAGAATCAGGTTTCAGCACCAGGACTTTTGGGACTGGCTTAAAATATGAATTAAGCGAAGGAGTTATTGGGGCCTTTAATCCAGCTTTTTCTTTTTTTTGCCTCTTTTTTCTTTCTTTCTTTGAAGGGGAGTCCTTGGTTTTGTAAGAAGTGGGCTTAAGAGTAGCCTCTTCTTTTGTTGCACCCTTTTTAGCACCCTTCTTAAACTCTAATGAATAGGAAATCAAGCCTCCTTGAGTTTTATCAGAATTAATTAGCCCCACCAAACCACCCTGTCCCTCCAGTCTGTTGCTCCTCAATTGGTATCTTGTTTTACCCCCCTCTTCCAGCCCTTTGCTTACTTGCTCAGTACCGGTGTCCTTAACTTGCTGTTTGGCTTCCTCGCCAGCTTTAGGCTTGGGCTCAATGCAGGTACTGCTGCTCCCCTGCAAAACAGCAGGGGGAGTGTTCGTTAGGGCTTCCACACCTCGTCCTCTACCTCCACTTGTTGGCGTTCCTATTTTCGCCAGCACTCGGCGTCCCCTACTGACTCCTTGCGCCGCTCTCTCCCAGCTCCCGGCCGGCAAATGACGCGACTCCGCCCCCTCACTCTCGGCGGTTAGCAAAGCCGAGTTCTCCGCCATCCGCTGCAGGTATCCACAAACCAACCGACAAACGACCTCCAGAATCGCTCAATAGCTCATTTTTTGGGAGCTCAAAAGTCCCGCTTGCACCAAGGTATGTGCGCCCTCCAAAATTGTTAGCAACTGACCGCCGATCTCACTTTGACATCACCACCGCTCCGGACATCCGCGACCCGCTTCCTAGCCGGCCGCCATGTTTTCCCCAGGCCTTGATGGCGCCCTTGATGCACCTATGCGATGACGCCCTGGCAGCCTTGCGACAACTCTGTACTTTGGAGCCGCGAAAGGCCCTGCGACGCGCTTCTCCGATGATGCGGCAGCAGGCAGCTTCGATGAATGGACGCTTCCAGGGAGATGCAGTGAAGGCTCGCTTCTCCGGCATTGCGATGATTTCAGCTGCGGCGGCAACACACTTCTCCTTGATGCGTCGCGCTTCCAGCTCCCAGCGTACTGGAGTCAGAATTCCCAGCAAGGAAATTCAGGAGGGAGCTGGAGGTGAAGTCTTTTGTTCCTGAAACTTCAGTAGGAGGCAAGCACAGTTCAAGCCCTTGGAGAATATTCTGCAGCTGAAAGTCCTTACAAAGTTCCTTCTCCTTCCCCTTGGCAATGAAGCAACCACTGCAGGCCAACCCAGCAAACAGCACACTGGCAGAGGGGCAGTCCAAACTCCTGCAGTTTCCTTGGTTCTTCTCATTGGCAGAAAGGTTTCTTGTTCCAGAAGTGATCTAATTTCTTGGGATCAGGGTCCCAATATTTATACCCCAAAATCCTTTATTCTCTGAAGGCAGAGAGGCCTCTGCCTAGTCCAAACCAGTTCCTAGCACTTTGTTTACATGTCTCTCTTCTTCCTTTCACTTTGCAGGGCAGAGACATCAGACGCCCCACAGGAGGTGGAGCCAGCACAGGGGAGGGAAGATACAGCTCTGGAGCACTCCATTGACATGATTCCTCCTCTCATTTCACAGTGCAGGGCAGAGACATCAGACACGCCACAGGGGGTGGGCCCAGCATTGTAGAGGGAAGGCCCAGCCCTATCCAGGTCCCAGGTGCACTCCTCCCTCCCTTCTGGATGTAAATCTCTCTATTCAACACTGGGCTGTCCCAACCTGTCTCCTGGAATTCCCTAGCCCTGTCACCCACAAACCCAGACAAGGAATACACAACCCAGCAGAGGCAGGCTCAAATGGTTAGGCAAGCAAATACCTGCTTTCTACAAGTGGTATTTGCAAGCACAGAGTATTAAAATAAACTTTAATAAAAGATGTATTTTATTATTCTGAGTTCAGGCATACTAAATTCGAATTTCTACTGTGTTCCCTGAGTCAGTTAGGATTATAAGAATGTAATAATCTAACTGCCCATTCTAACCTATGAGAACAGGTAGCCTTCAATAGTGAAAAATGAAAATGGCTGTAATTCACTATTAGAACATGCTACACACACCAGAGCATGTCCTACCTTGTACTTGCAACGCACCCTGCCCTTGGGCCAACCATAGGGTTGTCTAATATGAAGCAAAGGGAAGGTTTAGGGACTGGCAAGTGGGTGCACTTGGCCAAGTCGACATGGCAGTGCTAGACTGCACACAGGCCTTGCAATGGCAGGCCTGAGACACATTTTACAAGTGGCTTTTGTGGGTGGCACAACCAGAGCTGCAAACCCACCAGCAGCATTTGACTTACAAGCCCTGGGCACACATGGTGCACTGTACTAGGGGCTGACAGATAAATCAAATAACCCAATCATGGAATCCAATCAGTATATCAATTTAACATGGGAAGCACCTGCACTGCGGCACTGATTAGTAGCGGCACAGTGCCCAAAGCATAAATCCAGCAAAAACATATCAAAACAGAGGAGGCAATCCGTATAAAATGGAAGGGAAACTCACGCCAATGATGCCAGGTCTAACAAGAGGCGAAAGAGGGGGCATGGGCCCTGCATATATAGATTAGCTTGTTTTCTAGACCAGTACTTCCCTAACTTTTTAGAGCATCAACCCAATTTTTAGAAGGACAAACGTTTGTATACAACCTCGCCATTAGACAGGTGATTTTTTCATATAACTAAAGCGCAGTACGGTAGCACACTGTCATTTAGAGACCACACATTTTCATTGAAATGGCCACTACATTTTCACGATGTAGGGCCTGATTCACTAAGGTAAACTTACACATTTGTGTAAGTTTACTCTTTTTTGGCATTCACATAACCGCAATTTAATAGTAACTTTACCACTGCATAGTTTCTGCAGTCGGGGCAGAGAACTATACACATAAAAAGATAGCGCTGGCCTATCTTTTCATGTGCAGAGTTGTTTGCCCCCGACTGCGAAGGCTAAGCAGTCGTAAAGTTACTATTACATTACAGTTTTGTGAATACCAAAAAAGAGTAAACCTACGCACGTGTAGGTTTACATTTGTGAATCAGACCTATACAGTTTTACTGATAAAAATATATTGCACATAAATGATAATGGGTGGAAATCGGGTTTCAGTGAACATTTATAACATGTGCATCAATTTGTATTGATCCTATTAAATTCTTTGTTTCCATCACACCTCAGAATTACAAAAATTTGCTTCATTTTTGCTTTCCTTGCAGCCGAATGTTTACAGATTATGAATAGTTATTGACATTTTATTGTGTGTTAAAACCTGACAGCTTATATATAGCCTTTCCTTTCACACTCCCTGAACCCCAGCAAAATTGTCATAAAATTGAATTTACTTTTTTGAAAACAAGTACAGTGAGTGACGTCTGCTTCACTTTTCTTGTTATTTTTGGCATTGGTCGAAGAAACAATCCCACCTCCTTCTCACATAGAAATGTGAAAGTATTTGTGCAGACTGTCACATATTTTGCTGCGGATTCGGACTGCTTTTGTTACTAGCCTTGCCCATAATAGCAGTGCCTGTTCATCAGTGGCATGGCCAGTGCGTCATGAGCCATAACTCGAGGATGGAAATGGGTCGCCTGGGCGGTGTTCAAAATATGACATACAGCAGTATCAGGGGTCGGTAGCCCCCTCAGGCCTCTGGGCCCTGGTGCCACTGCACCAATGAAAGCTACACCCCTGCTATTCATTTCTAGACCTGAGGGGAGTGACTAAAAGTGTGTTTCTCCGCAGTTTGAGATCGAGAGCCGGTTAGTCTACCTTGAACGATGGGAAATGTAAAGGTTACAATGAACTAGCAAGTAATTTCAGTTGAGGGCAGGACAGGGCTTTAAGTGGGCTGGGTCTCACGGGGGTCTGAGCACCGGTAGTTTTTTTTAAAGGGGGCCTCGAAACGGGTCCCTATCAGGCTCTGTTTTGTGCCCTGGCACAGGCGGTCCGTTTTTTTCCCGGACTGCAGTGACAGTAGGCACATCGATGTGCTTGTGCTCACACTGCTTACTTCTCACTAGTGGAGAAGTGACGACATGACGTCATGCCAGTAGAGCGTTGTAGGGGAGGGGAAATCCTTTAAAGAGAGTCATTTTCTCTCTGGATTTCCCTTCTCGTTTTGAAACTCAGTAGCAGCAACACTGTTGTGATGTCACATACAACTAACAACCATTGACAAAGCCAATATTCCTGACTTGTTGTAAGTATGATGTTGCTTGTTGTATCATATATCTGGATGCAAAGACAGAAATCGCAAAATACAAGTCCGGCACACTATGCTAAGCACAGATTTTTAGCTTAAGTGTTTAAGCCACGCCCTCAGTTGCATTGGCCACACCCTTTGAGAGACCCTCCAGTTTTTTTCATCCCACTTAAAATCCCGGGGCAGGATATGAATCAAATCACTGGAGGGTTGTTTTTCCTTTGCAAATTCGCGTAGTCAATGCTTAATTGGAGCTGCCTGTGCTCCTTTTTAGGGTCCGGCAACCAGGCAGAGCCTATGCTGGTATGAAAAGTCAGAGTGTGGGCCGGTTTTCTTGTAATTTGTGGTCATGCTTTATTGTCTTGTTGGCTGGGTTGTACTGTTGATGTCTAGGACAGTACCACAAACATTACCTGCAACAACCACAAAAACATTTGTTCCACATACCTTACAAAACTTAGTGTCTTTACAAGCTCAAAACAGCCCGGTTTGCAAATGTGGGCCACTTTTTTAGCTATCTGATTTTCTAATGGAATGGTGGATGGGGTACATTAATTTTGGTGCCTGGGCCTAGTCTAAGTGAGAGGATGTGGACTAATGGCCAGAGCGGTCACCCTAGAAGCTGGGGAAGTGGGTTTGAGTCTAGTCAGGAACCCTTAACATCCTGTGATTCTGGGCAAATGACAATCTCCCCGTGCCTAACAAAATGAATGTGTCCATCTGCAATGTAACTGGTGTTCATGTAAAGCACTCTGGTACCTTCAGGTCCAGTTCGCGCAACATAAAACTCAGAAAATAAAAATATGTCAGATCCGGACAGGGCGGCTTTAGGGTGGAGCGATTGATGCGGCCGCATTGGGCGCTAAACTGGGGAAGGTGGGCTGACCTCAGGCGGGCTTCTGTGGTTAACAATAGCTTATCATTTAAAACGCCTGTGGCAGAGTTCCTTGTGAATCCAGATTTCAGGCAGCAATAAAAATGTCAAGGAAACTCTTGTGATTAATGCTACTACGTGAGAGAGGAATCGGAGTTTCTCTAGTGGCAGTTTTGAATGGCAATAAAGTCACACAGTGGGTTAATATGCCTGCTGCAAAGCAGCCTTCTGTGTGGATCACAGAATTGTATCTAATATGGATAGCTGAGCTGATTACTGCTTTTCCCACAGAGAACCCTTCCTTAACGCAGTTCATAAGATACAACCCCAATATATAACAGTGACTGTTACACACTGTCATCAAAGACCTGCCTGCAAACTGCATAAAATAGGTTAGGTCGTTGGATTTTTTCCCCAGCCTTTCATTATCTATTCCTAATATTGCTAAACACGGGTTGTTTGGGTAAATATACATTCTTATTAGTAAAGCCAGCCTTTACCAGTGCTTTAAAACAAATGAAGGGCAATATTTATGAAGGAAGGTGCCGCTTCCTGCACAAAAACAGTCCTGCTTACAATGCAGGCACACTGCCTGCATTGTTGGTGCTAGGCAACACATTGTGCCCCAGTTTGGGAAAAGGCAGGAATGAGATGTATTATTTTAAATATGGCGCATTCCTGCTCTTACCCTATCACACAGTGCAGAAAGGTGACCTGCTGCGTGAGTTCTACATAATATATCAGAAGTTGGGCACCCACCTTGCTTCTAAACTTCGGATTTCTGTAGACTCCTGCAACACCAATGGCTGTAGTCTTTTCAACTAGGAAACATAGAGGGGCCGATCTCCTAGGTTTTCATGCAAAGAAGCAACTTTGGTTGCTGAACTGCGTTGCATGTATGAGTACACAGAACAGCGCCACATCTACTAAGATATAAAACAATTTTCTCAGTCCCTCCGATGGTGAGCTTTAGGCAGCCATGCACCAAAGCACACACCTTCGTACTAGTGCAAGGGTAGGTGCGTCATGTCAAGCATAGTGTTTGCACGGTAAAGGGAAGTAAATCTCAATTCTACACTTTGTGCTGGTTTAGGTCACTTTTGTGTTGCAAACACAGCACAAAGCAATAGTAAATCTGCAACCTAATTTTAAGAAGCACTAGATGCAGAGCTGGTCAAAATACCTGCTGGCCACATCTGATTGGATTATGCCTTCCAGTTAATCTCTGGCCAGAGAAGGAATCATTATTTCCCGTTTAACATGGCATTTTCATGGCTTTAGCTTGATATGTAGATGTACACTTTTTTGTTGCTGCAGTTTTACGTAGTACCCAACAGCTCTTTTTCTTTGGGCTGCAGCACAATCAGAGATTACTGGTCAGCATCTCTGGTGATTACTGGTGTGTACCATTAGTGTCCCAGGTCTATCAGTACTACAGCACTCCAATTAGATAGCTAATTTAATGTTTTTTTAGGCACTTAACTCTTCAGGGGTAGTGAAGCTGAGCAGTTAAGCCATACGCGAAGAGGTGATAGTGAGTTATAAATGCAGATACGGGGGAGGAGCTACGACACCAACCAAGATGGCCGCATAGTCTCTTTCGGCCTATTATCCTGTCGACTATCCTGGTCACCCGCACCGGATCTGTGTGTGTGATTTGACCTGCTATCCAGTGGTGCAATCCCGGAGTTTCTCCGCCGTTGTGGAGCGGAGATACATCGATGGTCGTCCGAGGCCTAACCCAGCGAGGAAGCCGGGGTCTCGAGTGCGGGCTCTGCCGGGTCCGGGTTGAACAACAACGGACTGCTGAACGTGGTCGGGTCCGCTCTCTGGAGCATTCGGACTTTTGATTGGTCTGCTACCACCAATTGCCTGGTGCTCTACAATAGGTGAGGAGACGAGTGACGCACGGCGATGTGTCGCGGGGGTCCCTGACCGGGGGTACGACATTCGCATCGTCGATCCCCCCGAGTCGGTACCTCGCTGCGTATTATTGCTTGTTACACATCAGTCCCTCATGGCTTACTCCTGCTCCGTCTAATTTTGCCCCGGAGAAGGCGCCACTCCATGGGTACTACCATGTTGGAGGAAGAAAAGCAGCTAGCGGAGCAGGCTCGAACTGGCCTGTCACTGCGAATGGTGCTGGAGACACTTATGGCACTCAAGTGAACCATTGCAGCCCGATTAGCAGCTTGCTGTCTGAGACGGATGGACTCATAGACCTGAGAGCGGATCCTGACTCGACACCCGCGTCCCGGCAACCAGCTTGCATTTCAATTTATGCCTCTGAGACTTGTATTGACCCGGCGCTGGAAGCAGGGTTTGCTCCAATTATATTTGACCTATCCGACTGTACTGTGCCCGATTACCCTGTGGAGCCGTTGGAACCACCGATTGTGTATCCTGTGGGACACTTGCAAGATATCCCCATTCTGGAACTTTCCATTCCTTATCCTTTGTTGTTTTGGATTTTGTCGACTCCCCTCCCCTGTCGGGCTTACAAGATGGCGGATGGGGTAATGCTTGGCTTCGGAGGCGGGGAGGGGCATCTTTGGCACCGACTTTCCACATCGAGAACTGCCGCACTTTTCTTCTCTGTTTGCCCCTGTTCTTTGGACTCTTGCAGTGCTTCGTGGAAAAGACTTTCTTTAATTAACGATTTCTGTGCATTTGATAGGCGGGGCCAGGGTTGATACTGTTATCTGGGTCTCTCATTGTCGTATAGGTTTACCGGGATTGTTTATCTGATCTAACGGAGTCCGGGGCGGGGTTGGTCTTGACGGAGGAAGGAGACCGGGAGTCCGCACAACATGCCCGCCTCCGAATTCCCTCACTGGGTGAGGTTCTTTGTCTTTTCTTTCTTTCTCATCTTCTATATTTCGAGTTCTCTTACTGGGCGACAGGCACGCTGCGAGGGGGGTGGCCGTAGTCATCAGCAGGGGTGCAGGGTGGGGGGGTGTGGGGATGGGTGTTCGTTTTTATTTTTGTTCTATGGCCTCTTTCTTCCTTCTCTTCCCCTTGTTTTCCTCTCTTTTCTTCTCCCGGGTTAGTATAGTGGGTTCGGTTTCACACATCCTGATCTCTATATTTGTACCTTGATTGTTCGAGGTTTTGGCGTTCTGGGGCGGACATTACTGATGGAGTCGACGATCACAATGCACTAGTTTATCCTGATGACTCACGTCTTACCTCCGTTGACTTAGTTGATAGCGAGTTTCTCTTGGATATGTTGTTTTTTTGCTCGCCCCCACTTTGTGATCCGAGATGCTCTGCCATACCTGACTCTCTCTACTTATTATTTTAAAATGAAAACCTCTTATCCTGTGTCTAACTTGAATTACCTTTGCAACCGATGCGCATTGTGAATTTAAGATCCTAAGATTAGCGGCCAGCCCTGGGGGTTGTAGGCCCTTGTTTGTATTTGATTGCAAATGTTAAATAAAGGTTTTCAAAAAATAAATAAATAAATAAATAAATGCAGATACAACATCACACAGTAAATAGCACACTCATTATTCGGTCAGATCAACTACCTCTAAAAATAATCAGTCTTTGTTTACAGGAAGCAAAATATGGTTGTGATCCACCACCAAACACCTTCAAAGCGTACATGAATTATGCAGTAGCTTTTTAGGTCTGTCTTGAGGGTACAGCTGTCACCCTACCTTATGTGATCAATCTAAAAAAGAGCTTTCAGAAGTGCTCCTGAGAGGGGATTTAGTTCCACAAACATGTTAGCAACAATTCTTACGCAATTTGATTTGGCAGAAATTATGTGTTTGTATTGTTTACCTAATATGGCCTAATATGGCGTGGCACGCCGGTGGGACTCGGCATGGGGGTCTAGACACTGAATGGCCGTCCTGCGGACACGTGAGCATATGACACGGGGTCCAATACATAGATGGTTGCAGGTATGCGGTAACTTGGTAACCATCAGGTCTTGGGAGCATCTGAAAGCGAAGATTGATATTATTGAGCCACTACTAGCCCTGATGAAGTTGCGTGAAATCTGAGCAGCGAAACATGTTGGCAATGTAGAACCAATTATAGTATATTGGTAACCATTTTTAATTGGGAGGGCTTGCAGCTTGGAATAAAAGTGGGTGGCCAGCAAGCTCTACCAGGATTTAAAAAGTGAGAACTATGTTCACTGGTTCTCACTGGGGTTCTTTGAGCACATATTTTGAATAGCAAGCACAGTGGTTGCATTCACCATCTCTTCACTACTTACTCATTGTTTGAAAGGGGAACACATTTCTTCATTTCCCTTTTTCTCTTTCACCACACACAAAAAGAGAGAGTGGCCAATGATGATAAGTGGGTAAACTGGCAATCACCAGCCAGTAACCCCCTCGGGTGTTGCTACTGTGAGGTACTCTCTCTTTTCTCACTACATTTCTTCACTTCATTCTTTTGTTAGTGAGATCAGACCTGTGTGACGGTTTTTAAGTAGAAAGTAATGCACGTGACTAATCAGAGTAGTGTTAATTAACACACTTGGGGCAATTAACAGAATTATTGAAAACCCTGGGCTTGGTATTTTTAAGGACAGGTGCAGTTAAGGTGAGGCCCTTTAGAAGGAAAGGGAGCACCAGCTGGAGTTAGAGAAGCTTAAATTTGAGCATGCAAGCTGGGTACAGAGCTAGCGCAGCTAGTGGTGGAAGAGAGAAAGCTAGAGGCTGAAAGGGTCCTAGCACAGGAGACGATGGTAGAGGCAGAGAGGGCCTTCGCCAGAGAGAAACTAGCTTGTGAGGATAGGTTGTCACCTGAGTAGTTTCAGTGTTCTGGATTTACCAGAGAGGGTGGTCCAGTGGTGGCAGCAATGTTGTGGCCAATGTAGAAAGTTCCACTCCCAGATCCCAGAGCGTGGTACCTAGTACCCAGGAAGAGGGCGTCACACCTGAAGGGTACAGGTTGAAGTTCAGGGCCAATAGGAAACTGTATCACCAGTCTTGGGGGAGTTTGTGGATGAATGCTATGATGCACTGGAGGGTTGGGTGAAGGGTAGCACAGCAAACAATTTTGAAGGGCTGTTCAATCTGATTGTCAGAGAGCAAATGTTCCGTTGTTGTTTTCCAGGGCTACGCCAACAGCTGTTGGAGTGTGAGGGCTTTGATCACAGAGAACTTTCATAGGAGGCCGACCTCTGGATGAGTATCAGAGGGTCTGGAAAGGTATTTTGGAGTGACCCTAAAGAGAGTGGCTCAGGTATTTCCCAACTGAGGGTGGTGGGAAAGGTTTGTAGTAGCCCAGATAATTCCCAATGTAGTGGGAGGGGCGTAGGGACCCAAGTCCTGTATCAGAAGAGAAGAAGTGGGAATAGGGTGTGCCCCAAGCTGCCCAAAGCAGAGTCCTAGGGTCTGGTTGGTTCCATGAGTGAATGCCAGGAGGGGGGCCTACTCTGTACTGGAAGGCCAGCTGCTGAGAGGGATATCCTAGTGTTAGGAGAACTAGGAGGGGGCCTGTAAGCAGAACTCCACCAGTTATTATTATTATTATTATTATATTCCTTATATAGCGCCAGAATCAAACCCCAAAGGGGTATCTCCGCGCTTGCCTTGGGAACCCGTCCTGGTTTTTCCCTGTGAGATAGCCCCTACAGGGCATCCCCAAGGTGAAAGCCAGGCATCCCGCCGCGGGGGGGGCGTTGCGGAGATTAAGCAAGCTTAATGCCCAGAGTTGCAGAGTGTGAACCCATGATTAGGTCAGGCACCGAAGCGAGAATTATCGAGTCCGTGGACATTTGAGCTTAACACCCTGCCGCGTCGGGAATTGAACCCTGGTCCCGGGTCTGACCTCTGCTTCAGGGTCTGCCTGCTCTAACCAGTGAGCCACACTTCTAGAGTCTGGCAGCACCACTCCTGAGTAGAGGGTGCAGAAGCCCAGATGGATTGGTGAGAGAGGGAGTCATTCCCCAGTGTGAGAACCAGTGGGTCAGGGGCCAGCTCTGAGAGTAGAGCTTCCCAGTAATGACCATGGTGATACCGCTTCTGGTTTCGGGGGTCTTCACGCAATTTAAGATGGGCAGCGGTCTGGAGATCAGCCCCAGGCAAACTGTTAAGCGACACTTGAGGTATGTGTTACCTTAGAGGGGGGCAGGTGTGATCCCCAGGAAGTCCTTGCTTGCCAGGCAAATGCTCAGCCACAGAGTATAGCCCCAGGATTGGGAGGCCAGGTTCAAGAGGTCATTTCTGACCTGAAGGGAAGTACATCTGCTAGCAGTGTCCCTACTATTTTGTCTTCTGGGTACCACTCCCGGTGGGAGGGTGCAGAACCCTGGAAGGGGGTGCAGAGGGACGGAGTACTTGCCTCTGGCCCGGTGCAACCTGGGAGACCAGTTTATTTATTTATTTTATTTATTTATTAAATTTGTAATGCACAACAGCTACCCAAAGAGTGTTTCCCGGCGTAGAAGCAGATCCGAGACAAAGATGAAAAAAAAGGCTAGCAGGGTATTTGTTAAAAAGCCACGTCTTCAAGGATTTTCAAAATTGGACATAGTCAGTTTCGTTACGAAGAGCTGTAGGCAGAGCGTTCCACAGTGAGGTGCCCAGATATGAAAAAAACCTTCCGCCCATCCGAGATAGTTTGATTTTGGGAGTGGTAAATTTCCCCTGGGTGGAGGAGCGGAGGTTACGAGAAAGAAAGTAAGGACAGACCAAAGATTGAAGATATTGCGGGGCATTTCCTGTTTTGATTTTATGCATATAGCTCAGGGCTTTGAACTTGACCCGGTTCTCTACCCTGAGCCAGTGCAAGTTTCGTAGATGACCGGAGATGGAGGTAGCTCTCGGGACCCGGTACAGAAGCCTAATTGCAGAGTTTTGCACCATCTGTAGCCTGCAGGTTACCTCCCTGTCTGAGTTAAAGTAAAGAACGTTTCCGTAGTCCAGCCTTTACATAATCAAGGCATTGACCACGGTTTTCTGGGTGGACTCTGGTAACATCCAGCTAATTATTTTAACCACTTGTGAGAAAGTGCCATCTTTCTTGCATTGGTATGCCCCCACTTTTTTCTGAACTGTTGATGTGCTTTGACCGAGTGTGCCCTGGGTTCCTGCCAACCAGGTACCCAGGGCCTGTGTCCCTTCCCTAAAAATGTGTTAAAACTAAAAACCAATCTCTGGCCACCTGTCAGCCCCTAGTAAATGGTACCCTAGGTACTCAGGGCATGGGTTATTTATTTATTTATTTATATCATTTGTAAAGCGCGCTGTTGCCAACCGGTGTCCTGGCGCTGAAATGGTACCTCCCTGAATTTCAAGCCTCCCGACTAGAGCGTAAAAAGCCATGTTTTCAGATTTTTCCGGAATGCCAGCAGGTTCGCACTTTGCTTTAGGGTCAGAGGTAAGGTGTTCCAAGCATTCGCCACCCCTCTGATGAAGCTTCTGCCCCCCCAACGCGCCTTCCTGATGCGGGCTGTCCTAATCAGCCCCATACAGGCCGACCTTAATTGTCTGCCTGGCATGTACCATTGGAAGTGCTGCTGGAGAAACACTGGGCCCAGTCCATGAAGCGCCTTGCAGACTATGCACAAAGATTTGAACATAATCCGTTTCCGTACCGGAAGCCAGTGCAGCTTTTCCAGCTCCCGGGAAACCGATGAAAACTTAGGCAGTCCGGCGATGAGACGGGCAGCCGCGGTTTGCAAGACCTGTAGCTTATTAAGCAGCCCTTGTTGGGCCTCAAGGAGCAGACTGTTGCAGTAATCAAGGCGGGAGAGCACAAGTGCTGACACCATCGTCTTTCTGCTCTCTACTGGTAAGAAGGCGAGGATCTTCCTAATGATTTTCAAAGTCCAATGGATGGAGGAGGTGAGCGCCTTAACTTGTGGTTTAAAGGAAAGTTGATCGTCAATAAGAACTCCTAGGTTCTTCACCTTCGTTGCATGGGAAGGAGGGGACCCCATGTCTTCCGGCCACCACTTAGGGCTCCAGAGATTAGTGTTAGAGCCAAATAGTAGCACCTCAGTTTTGGAGGAGTTCAGATTTAGGCAACTTTTTGCCATCCAAGTGCTGACTGCTGTCATACAGTCCTGAAACCTAGCAGCCACACCTAGTTCTTTCCCCGGGAGCAGCGATACAACAATCTGCGTGTCGTCTGCATAAGATGTTAACTCAAACCCGTAGGATCGGATCACCGGGGCAAGAGACGATACGTAGATGTTGAATAAGGTAGGGCTTAGGGAGGATCCCTGAGGGACCCCCAAACCCCGGAGTTCGAAAGGTCTAGACTCAAAATCTCCCATCACCACCACCTGAATCCCGCAGTCCTCTAACCGGTCCACCAGAACACTGTGGTGGACCGTATCGAAGGCCGCGGACAGGTCAAGAAGGACCAGCACCGCCTGGCCCCCTGCATCCAAAGCCTTCCTGACCTCCTCCGTAGATTTAATCAGGGCGGTCTCGGTACTGTGTCCTTCCCTGAACCCATGTTGGGCTGAATCCAGGCCCTGCGAGGTATGCAGAAATGCACAGAGCTGGAAATTCATGGCCTTCTCAATAAGTTTAGCTGGAAGCGGCAGTCTAGCGATGGGCCTGTAACAGTTGGGATCAGCGATGGTGACCAGAGAAGACCCCTGAGGACTGTAGCACTTATTGTGCCACCCTCAGGGGCCCTGTACCCTGACACCCACACTTTGCCTTTGCAGGCTGAGTGTCTAAGTACAGGATTAAATAGAGAGTCAACATGGCACACACCCCTGTGTGCCATGCCCACAGAATCCACTGCCCTGGCATACTTCAGTCACCCCTCTAGCTGGGTGCCCTATGCCAGAGGTGTGGGCACAGGTGCATGAGCCCTGTTCCCCTACAGTACCCAGGGCCATTCCTGGGCCCTCTAAGTGCAGTGATGCCATTAAGAGTATATGGTGCTGGGAGGTTGTCATTACGAAGTCCACAGCACCATAATGGCTACACTGAAGACTGACAAGTTTGGTACCAAACTTCTCAGCACATTAAACCCGCACTGAGGCCAGTGTGGGATTTAATGTAAAATGCACCAGAGGGCATCTTAGAGATGCTCCCTGAAAACCTAACTTACAATCCACATCACGGCTGAGTGGCTGCAGAGGCTGCCACACAGCAGACATGTTGCTGGACCCGTGGGGGGAGAGCCCCCCGCTCTACTGGGCCTGCAACAATGCACATCCTGGGCGAGATGCCAAGTCTCCTCCCCCAGGATGGGCAGGGGGAAGCTTCAAAGGCATGCCGCCTCTGTGAGTTTTTCCAGACCATTTGCTGTACCCAGCAACTACCCCCCACCTGTCCTGACCCCCACTCTGGTGGGAAGACTGGCGGGGAAACCTACGTCAGGAATGGGGGTGTGCCAGCCTGTGCCAACCCCACCCCTCAGGTGGGGGAGACGAGGTGAAGCACGACCCCGGGCTCTGGCCATCTTGAAAATGGGGAGCCCTGCCCAATTACAGTTAGGCTCCTGCCCCCCTCCCACAAGAGAGGAGCAGGCTAGGGGGTGTACCCAGCCCAGGACAGGGACCTATTGGTCCCTGCCCTTGCCTTACCTGTAACACTCCTAAATTCAGTATTTAGGGGCTCCCTTAACCTTCCTTCCTCAGATCCCAATAAGAAAAGAAGAAAGAAGAGCAAGAGGAGGAAGACACGCCGCGCAGCTGCTAACAACAGGACGACAACAACTGAATTGGCCCCAGCCCTACTGGCCTGTCGATCCTGGAACCTGCCCCTGCCTAAATCCCGGCGACTCCTGTGGACAGCAACCTTGGGACACCCAGAGGACCTGCCTGCCTTGACCCTCTTAAAGACTGAGACTCCCATCAACAGAGGCTCTGCTGCAACAACCCCCCTGGTGCCAGCCAGGAAGCTCCGGACCAGCCCACTCTGCACCCACCGAGCCAGGCCCGTGCCCGAGTGATCCAAGACCATGAGGACCTCCCCCAGGTGGCTGGGACCCGAAGTCCAGTGCCCAAAGACCCTCCTCGATGAATCAGACTCAGAACCAGGGGCCACCCCAACCGCGACCAGCTGAGGGTAAGCTTTTCTGACACCCAAAGACACCCCTGCACCCGGTGCCCTACAGCCCCCTGTGCTTCCCTTTGGGGTACCTACCTGTGCTCCAAGATCCCAACTTACCTCTCGACGTGCTGGTCGCCCCTGGAGAGTCTCCACCCCCAAGCCTGCAGCCTTTGTTTCCTTTTTACCTTTCCCATTGGATAACATTGAGCGCCCGACGGCTCAAAAGCACCCTGCACCCATGCCACCTTTGCCCTATCCTGCTTCCCCCTTTGCCCTGAGCAAGTGCCCAGCTCCCACAGCCGCGTGGCCTGCTAGCCAGCAGCCACCAACCGGAGGCCCCCTGTCCTTCATTGGATAACATTGGGCCTAACTACCTCTACACCCGGCCGCCCCTGCGCCGCTGAGGGTGAACCAACTGTACCTACCTGACCCTGGGGGACCCCTGAGTCTATGCCCAGAACCACAACTTCACCAGTCGAGTACCCACATGGAAACCGGTAACTCACTTACCTGCCATTGGATAACATTGACTGGCTTGACTCGAAAAATCTTTTTAGTGTGAAGTTTTCGAAACTTAAAAAATTCATATAAAATCAACCGAATTCCGAATTCCGAAGTACTCACCTGGGATCAGGAGAGAAGCTAGTACTGTACCTTGTAGCCCAGTACAGAACCACAAAAGTAATCCTTACCGGTTTTACTAGTAATCTGAATTTTCTCCATAGGAATCCATTGTCTGCTTTTCTATGCAATTTCTTTTGTCTACTTTTGAAAACTTGAAATATTCTTTAAAAATCACACGAAATTGCTTACCTGTTTTAAGTTGAAATCCCAGTGCTGGACCCAGCAGCCCAGCATTGGATTACCAAAGTAACGAGATCGTACTTTACCTGCAAACTGAATTTTATCCCATTGGATAACATTGCCAGATTTCTGTTGAAAAGTTTCTAAGTGTGAACTTTTAAAATAGCTTTATATTCCTGAAAAATCACTGCAATGCCTAAACGCTTAAACCCCAGGACTGAATCTAGGAGCCAGTCCTGGAACTACCAAAGTAATCTACAAATTAATCAACTGTGTTTATATAAGAAAATCCATTGAGCTCAATGCTAAATTGTGTGTAGAATTGTGCTGCCTACTGCAACCCCTGTATCTATTGTGTTTATAAAGTTTATTACCTTTCTGCAAAGTACTCATCTGAGACCTCTCATATTGAGAACAGTATATTTTGATACCTGTTGGTTTTAGAAATAAAACATCTATATCTTTGAAATAAAAACAATTGGCCTGGAGTTGAGTGTGTGAAACCTTTTGCTGACTGACTGTGAACAACAAATGCTTTACACTGTCCTCTGGTACTGCCTTACTACTCGACCAAGCTACCACTTTAGGGAGTGAGGTCACACCTGGCTTTAACCTCTGTTATACCTCTGGGGTTTGAGGACTCTATATACACTGTACCTTAGTCTGGTCCAGTATATATAGAGCCACTTTCTCACACCACTTTAGTATGGTGAAGCATGGAGCTGCTACTTTAACTGCTTGGGAGTGCATATTGAGTGAGTCATCAATAGTGATGCCCAGATTTCGAGCTTGGCGGGAGGGTGAGGGAAGAGCGCCAATTTCGCAAGGCCAGTGTTGAGGGCCCAGACTTCCTTGTTTTTCCCAAATACAAGGACCTCGGTTTTCTCCCCGTTTAATTTGAGGTTGTTTACTTGCACCATGATGCTATTTTGCTTAGACCCAACTGAAGGGGGGAAGGATCCCTAGTGCTTTTCATGGAGAGAGAAAAAATGATTGGGGAATCGTCAGCATAGGAGAATAAGGACAGCCCTGACTCCTCTGCCACATCGGCTAAGGGTCATACATATGAATTAAAAAGTAGAGGGCTGAGGATGGAACCTTGTGGCAACCCATGGGTGAAGGAGTGGATTTCTGAGCTGGCTGTGGGGGAGAAAACTTGGAATGTGCGGTTAATAAGGAATGAGGTGAGCCAATTCAGAGCTGAGCCGCGAATACCCAGCAATCTAAGAGTTTTGATTAACACGGCGTGAGACACCGTGTCGAATGCAGCGCTCAGATCCAACAAAATGAGAGCCACAGTGTCTCTCATGTCCAGATGGTGGCGCAATTTTTCCGTTACCACTAAAAGGGTGGTTTTGGTGGAGAAACCGGCACTAAAGCCTGACTGGGAGGGATGGAGGAGCCTTAGGGTTTCCACAAACTGGGATAGCTGTGTATGGACGTACTTCTCCCAAAATTTTTAAAAGGCAGGCAGTAAGGAGATCTGTCGATAATTAGCCGGTAAGTCGGGGTCGCCATTGGTCTTTTTGAGGAGAGGGAGTATCATGGCTTGTTGCCAGTCAGATGGAATAGTAGCTTCCTGCAGGGAGGCATTTAGGAGGTCCATGATCATGTGCAGCGATGGCGGTTCCAGCTGCCGAAGCACAAAAATAGGCAGAGGATCCTTGGGTGATCCTGATTTGATATTGTTTAAAGTTTTATTACAGTGGCTGTGTTTAACAGGGACCATGTATCCAAGTAGTTGTCAGGAATGCTGGGCGACTCAACTTGATTAGGAAACATGTCGTCTGCTGAGAATGATGTGGGTAATGCAGGAGGTGGGGAGAGGTTCTCGTCTTGCGCAAGCACCATGTCCTGGTGTATTTTATCTACTTTCTGGACAAAGAAGGAGGCCAAAGCCTCACATTTCTGTTTGTTGAGTGCTGGGGGCCTAGATTGGGTTTTGGAGCCACCAAGCTCCTTGACCATATTAAAGAGTGTTTTGGAGCAGTTGAGGTCGTCAGAGATGGTGGTGGAGACATAGTCTGCTCTGGGGGTTCTGCAAAGATTATGATATGTTTTTAAGGTAGTTTTGTATCTAATTTTGGATTCAGGTGTGTAATTCCTTCTACACTTGCGTTCCATAACTTTGCAGTTGATTTTCTCTGTTTTCAGTGCTTCGGTGAACCAAGGTGCTGGGGGCCGGTGATTGTTAGCTCTTTTTTTGAGAGAGGTAAGCAGGTGTCAATGGCAGTAAGGAGCCATTTCTGCACTGAGGCTGAAAGTGAATTCACCAGTTGTTTGGAGAAAGGCATGTGAGAGGTTAAAATTGTGTTTAAGGCAATGATATCTAGTTTTTTGTTCCTGGTTTGAGATCCTAGGTGAGAAAGTGATCCGACCAGCATATAGGAAGTGCAGGGAAGCATTGAATCTCAGGGAGGTTAGAAAAGATGGGGTCCAGCAAATGGCCCACCTCATGTGTGGGCCCAGAGTTAATTAGATTGACATTAAAGGAGGCAAAATCAGAAATCAGATTAGCGCTAGTTTTGCATGTGGGATTCCGTAGATGAAGATTTATGTCACCCAGAATTGAAAAATTCGCTGTTTTTTATGACCAGAGGAGTTATGAGTTTAGGGAAAGCAGAAGCCCAAGGACCAGAGGGTCCGGGAGGTCGATAAACGAGTGTGCCGGAAAAGGTAAACTTAGGGCCCCTGAATACCTGAAGGATCTGGCCATCCCTTATGTGCCCAATAGAGCACTTCGCTCCACGGGCATGGGTCTTCTTAAAGTTCCTCGTATAAAGAAGTCCAGAATGGGAGGCCGCTCCTTTCGTGTGTTGGCTGCCAACCACTGGAACTCCCTCCCAACGAACATTAGATTCGCGGAGTCTGAAACAACTTTTAGGAAACTTTTAAAAACCCATCTGTTTACCCTTTAGCTCTTCACTCCATTTTGCTGCTCTCTCCACAGCGCGGGGACACGCCGGGATGGCGTCACCATGCGCTCTACAAGCTCCTTTATTATTTTTTTATTATTAGGGGTAAGAGCCAACTTAAATAGGGCTGCCTCGCAGTTAGGAAACAAGAGATGTTCGAACTTACATTGCTAATCCTTTTTTTAAGTGATGGCTATATCCCCTCCGGTTTTAGTGGTGCGATCTTTCCTAACTATTGCGTAGTTAGCTGGTAGAGCGGAGGTGACATCCGGACCTGAGCTTTCATGAAAGAAGTTTCTGTGAGAAAGATCGCGTCAGGTTTTTTGTTGACTAACAGATCAAACAAATCGAAATTGTGCTTAGGGAGGGAGCGGCAGTTAGTGCCAAAAAAGTTAAAGTATTTGTTGGGTAGAGTTGACTGGTTAATGCTGGTTAATTTTTTGACTTTCATATTTTTAGAAATTTGTGTAACGGAGAAACCGCACTTGGAACATATTTCAATTTTGCCATCAATGTGTAATCTCATACATTCAAGGAACAGAGGGTAGAAATCCTGAACTGGTGGGAGAATTGTGTGGGAGGACTGATACTGTAGTAGTGGGCCTCAGCAAGGCCTACCAGTGCTAGGGGTTCACCCTTCTCTGCACAGAGTCCTCAGACCATAGAATAGAAGTTGTCACAGAAACTGGAATAGAAAATACAAGATTTATTAATCCTCATGAGGTGGAACTACATTCACATAGCACCCTTCTGTAATGTATGAAGTAGCACCCTGAATGGAAGGAGCTTGGTCCTTTTATACCCACACAGGGGCTCAAAAGAAGGCGGTACAAGTACAAGAAGAAGGTTTTAGGTACATATAAGGTCATATAGAAAATGCACATTCAACAAGTGGGAGGAGCTAACAGTTGCAAATTCTGGTGAACACACTCTGACAGTTACAGACTAACAGCAGCTGCATGGACAGTTGCAAGCTCAACTAAGCATGTGCGAAGCAGAAGAAACTAAATATCGCCTGTCTCTAGGCAGATTCCAAGAACAGACAACAGCAAGGTAGGACAGAGCACATGGCACACACGTGGAAGCACATGGCAAACAAGATGGCTGCCAGAAATACAAAATGGATTCCACAAAACGGATAAGATAACCTCTAAATACAGGATGGCTTCTGCTAATGCTAACCCAATCGCTGCCAAATTACAACAGACGACCCTTTTAGCATTAGCTGAAGACAGTCGCTCATCTGGGGTAATCTAGATATGCATCCTGTCCATCGATGCTCATCAGTTCAGTGACCTCTTTATTTAGCATTCGTTGGGCTTTCATTTCTGCAACATTTCTCTTGGCAGGTGTTCAAGGAGTGATGCAAATAGAGCACAGCATGGGACCACATTGTGTACATATACAGCATGTAAATAGTATCACCAATAGTATACATAGAATAGTCAGTAGCTTCCAGCCCCAAGTAATAAAGAGTGTCCACATCCAGTTTGAAAAAGTCCATGTACCAGTCTCTGGGTGAAACTCTGCAGCAATCTTATGCAGTTTAGAGATTGCATTACATACTGAAGGTGAGTGATCCGGAATGAAAACACAACAGCTGCTGCCGATGATGCGACATGCACCACCTCGATCAGCCAAAATCACATCTAGCACCATGCGTTTCTGGAGTGCTACAATCCTCGCAAATTGCAGCTTGCAGTTCCTCTGTAATGTTCCGAAGTGCCAGAGCTGTCTGATTGGTAACTGCTTCCACAACACGAATCAATTGCTTTATTTTTCTGCTGTTCAATGCAGCACCCACGAAGAAATAAAACCCCAAATTGAAATCAACGTATTGTTGCAGTGGTGTCAGTCTGGTCCACTTCATCAGTACTTATTATCCTCTTATTCCTGCTTCTGGAATTGTCATTGTACAGTCGGAAATCACGATGATACGATGCAGGTGCCAAAAACAAAGGAGGCAAAAGAAAGGACACGTAGCAGACCCCTGACCACCCAACAGGTAGTTGATAATATCCCTTATTGCCACAAACAAAATTAAGTATTATGCGAGGCTGTAAAACTGCTGTTATTGGCACCTTCAATGGTTAGAATTACAGTACATTCACTTCTCCCCACTGGAATTCTCCCAACACTACTAATACATAAATCTGCTTTAGCTCTAGTAACAGAAATTACAAATGGTCCATTGTTCTTGATAGTTCTCATATTTGTGAAGACATATGGTGTCGAAATATTGTCAGGTTGATACTCTTCCAATTCCCATTTGGTCCCTTTAGCTTGAGGATAACCATCTTTATCTTGATAGCATTCTTTATTGAGGTGAAAGTTAATCCCACCTACTGAAGGCTTTCCAGATGCAAACAAAAGCGTATACCAAGCTTGACAAGAACCATTGTGCAAGAATGGAAGAGGGATGAAAGGTGTTCCTCCCTTTTTCTGGTGAGCAGGTATCATCCCACACACCCAATAGTTGGTAGTATTTGTGGCATTATGAGTATGATGCAACATCTGCATGAATGTATTATTTAGGTAGGATTGTCATGGTAGGGAAACGTAAAATAGTGGTGTTCAACTGGCACTGGAGTAGTGGCGATCAAAAGCTGTCGAGCAGGAGCCACTTTCTCAACAAACCAAGCTATTATTGCCATAACGACCATAGCAACAACAAACCCTACAGCACAAATTATTTTCTTATTGCAGATCTTAGCAACTGTTGATCTTTCAACAGACATAATTACTTCGTCGTTAAAAACAATCGTTGGAGCGCTTATCCCTGGGCAGCCGTTGATTTCTTCACCGAGGGTCAAGACGGGTGCCACTACACTATGCAGGACTGATCCCCCCCATTGCCACATCGGCATTCCGTTTTACCAACCCTGGGCGGTAGCTCAACCAGTCTTTTTTGGCAAACCAGATTCTTTCCTTGGTCTCAGATGACATCGGGATTCTCCAGCGATCGTGTGGTCCTGGAAGACTTCCGCAGATTCGTCAGGTGAGATAGCTTGACCTTTCTCCATCTCCAGAATCTCTCGATGGTCGGTAAACATATCAGGTTCCACCAAGGTAGGTAGTACTCTCTTGAAGTGAGTAAAATGGACCCAATTCTTTGGATTTGTCACTCGAACTGCAGTCCTTGTCGCAAGGAGCACTTGCTCTGGTCCTCGCCCCCTCGGCTAGAAGCTGTTCGGTCTGTCAAAGACCTTGACCATCACGTGGTCGCCAGGACGGAGTTCATGGGCCTCACCTGTAGATCTGTCAGGAAGAGCTTCTCGAACCTGTTGATGAATAGAGATCAAACTGTCAATTAACTGTGCCAAATAATCATTCATCAGAACACATGGAACATCATGTATGGGGCGTGGCTTAGGAACTCCCCAAATGTTCATCGGTCTCCCAAAGACCACCTCATATGGTGTAAGCCCAGATCGTGAATGTGGCCCCGATCTTATGGAACAATGCCAAAGGTAGTGCATCAGGCCATTTCAGAGACTTGGAAGCCAGTATTTTCACTAACTTCAATTTCAAAGTAGCGTTGTACCTCTCCACTAATCCTGCTGATTGTGGGTGGAAGACTGCATAGAATTTCTGTTTGAGTCCTAATCCTTTCAGAACATACTCAACAACTTGCCCAATAAAATGAGGTCCGTTGTCACTACACAAAAGTTTGCAAACACCATATCAGGGGAAAAACTCCTTTAGAAGCACCTTAGCTGTAGTGAGAGCTGTATTATCCTTTGCTGGGTATGCCTCTATCCATTTGCGGAAGGCACATACCACCATTAGGACATACTTCAAGTTATTGCAGCGTTCAAGTTGGATGTAATCCATCTGTAAAACTTCAAAAGGTGCAGTCGGTGTAGCAAACCCTACTGTAGGAGTCCGTGTCCCTTTACCAGGATTATACTTCCAACAGATCAAACAGGACTGTACTACTCTCTTAGCTGTGCTGGCAATTTCAGGATGCTCCCAAACTCACATAAGCAATTTCGTTATTGCTAGAGCTCCAACATGTGCCAGCCCATGTGCCATTTGAACCATAGGTTGTAAATAAGCTGCAGGTAGTTTCCATTTATCCATGTCTTTGTTGCGCCAACAACCCTCATCGTCCAATATTCCTTCATTAGCACATTGCTCAAGTTCTGCTACAGAAGCAGATCTCTGTACATCTAACACTTCCTGTCTAGCATCATGCCATCGCTCACCTTGAGACTTCACTACATACATAGAAGTAGTGCTTCGTTGCATTGCAGTTTCACGAGCTACGCGATCTGCAAAGGCATTGCCTTGTCCTGTCTTATCAGTTACTTTCTTGTGTGCACTACACTTGACAATAGCTATCTTTTTTGGATATGTTAGTGCAGTTAAGAGATTATGCACTAACTCTCTGTGCATTATCTGCATCCCGTGGGAAGTAAGAAAGCCTCTTTCCTTCCAAAGCAGGCCGAAATCATGGGCCACTCCAAAAGCATAGCGGCTGTCTGTATAGATGTTCACACGCAAGTCAGTGCTAAGTTCACATGCTCGTGTTCAAGCTATTAGTTCAGCTGCTTGAGCTGACTTCTGAGGTATACGAGCTGTTTCCACTACTGTCTGAAGTGTCGTAATTGCATATGCAGCTGAAGTCGTGCCATCTGGTAACTTTGAACAGGACCCATCAACCCACAGTTCCCCATCTACATCTGAAAGGGGCGTATCTTGCAAATCAACATGAGCCTTTGTCTGTTCCTCAGTAAGGAATATACAATCATGAGGCTCCTGTGGCTGAGACTGAGTCACAGGATATGGCAACAAAATGGCTGGGTTTAAAGTCGCACATCTCTTTAGGGTAATATGAGGGGCCAACAGTGTCAATTCATACCCTGTCAGATGAGCACTAGTCAAGTGCTGCGTTTTGGTCTGGTTTAGAAGGGCTTCTACTGCATGGGGTACTAGCACCAACAATTTATGTGACAAAACTATCCCTTCACTCTGACGTATGGACACAGCTGTTGCTGCAACTGAACGGAAGCATCCAGGCAAAGCACGAGCAACAGGATCAAGTACTGATGAAAAATATGCACAGGGACGCTGCTTATCACCATGTGTCTGCACTAAAACTAACAATGCGCATCCATCTTTCTCATGTACATAGAGTGTAAAAGGCTTCGTATAATCTGGAGTACCTAACACTGGTGCAGAACAAAGAGCTTCACGTAACTGATGAAAAGCATTTTGAAATTCATCTGTCCATGGAAGGGGCATTGGAGTGTCTTTAGTCAAAAGCTCTAACAGGGGTTTAACAATGTGTGAAAATCCTAATATCCATTGCCTGCAAAACGAAATTCAGACCAATGAATGCGCAGACATCTTTCTGAGTGGAAGGCACTGGTGTGTCTAAAATTGCTTGAATGCGATCTGGTGTAAGTGCACGACCCTCCTTAGACAGAAGGTGACCTAAATAGGTTACCTTTGGTCTACAATATTGCAATTTCTTCCGTGACACTTTATGATGGTGCGATGCAAGGAAAGAAAGCAAAGACAAAGTACATTTTTCACATTGGTCAGGAGTATCGGCTGCCTACAGGATGTCATCGACACATTGCATGAGAGCCACTCCTTCAGGTAAAGCAAAATAATCAAACTGTCTTTTCAATGCTTGGCTGTAAATACTAGGACTCTCAGTGTACCCTTGAGGAATTCTACAAAATCTGTATGACCGATTATTCAAAGTGAAGCCGAACAAATATCGGCTATCAGGATGAATAGGAATTGAAAAGAAAGCATTCTTCAGGTCAATCACAGAAAATATAGTTGATGTCGGAGGAACCAAAGTAAGAAGTATCGTTATGTCCTAAACCACTGGGTATTGTGGGACTATAATCTTGTTAACTTCTCGCAAATCAATAATGAATCTGTAAATCCTAGTGTCAGTATCTTTTTTCAAAATGGGAAGAATAGGACTGTTGCAAACATTGTAAGGGACTTCCTCCACAACCCTCACTTTAATTAAATCATGAACAATGCATATAAGTGCTTCTTCGCCTTCCTGTGAAATTTTGTATTGAGGCAAGCGTGGCAATGAAGCGCCCTCCTCGACACTAATATGCACTGGTGGAATAACCATTTGCCCTACATCGGTGTCTGAAGTAGCCCACCAAGTACTAGGGAGCGAAGCTAAGCATGAGCGGATTTTGCGGATTGGCAATCCGCGAATTTGCGGATTTGCAAACTCGCAATCCGCAAAATCCGCGAATTCCCGCGAATTTGCGGATTTTTATTTTTTTTTGTGTTCGCCCGTGTTTCTGCCAGTTCGCGAGGGTTTTTACAATTTCGCAATTTGCGAACTTACCTGTCGGGTCGCAAGTTTTGCGAACTTGTTGTTTCTACATGTCCAGCCTGTTTGGGACACTCTTCTTCATCACTGCCACTCTCTGTCACCACTGCCACTCTCTGACTACTCATGCCACCCTCTGGCCCACCCATGCCACCCTCTGTTTCATCACCACACCCTCTGGTTGTCCAGTGTACATTATTTTCGGCAAAGCAAAGCACACCTTCCCTGCCTCAAGTGACCTGAATTAATTTGGGGCTGATTAATGTGTCACAGAATATTTTTTTAGCTGGCACCTGCTTCCTTAGTGCGCGCTGATTAGTGATCTTTTGCACTTGCTA
The DNA here is from genome assembly GCF_964263255.1 of Lissotriton vulgaris. Classification (NCBI taxonomy): domain Eukaryota; kingdom Metazoa; phylum Chordata; class Amphibia; order Caudata; family Salamandridae; genus Lissotriton; species Lissotriton vulgaris. The sequence continues at coordinate 1,326,807,682 of NC_141693.1, read as the reverse complement.
AGTGCTTTCATTGTTGCAAAATTAGTTACAACACCTGCCCTGCCCCAACTGACAATAATGAATTAGGGGCTAATTAATGTGTCACTGTCACTGAAAGAATTTAAAGTTCCAGCCTGGCACCTGCTTGTCTGCTCCTTTAGCTGTAAATCAGGACCTTTGTGGCATACAGTTAAGGTCAGAGCAGGGTCACACAATAGTTGCAAGCAGGCAACCGAATTCTGGAGGGCCCCCTCAGGAAGCAATACAAAGAATCGTTACAAATCATGAGGTTGACCTTTTGCACCTGCTCATTGCTTTTGCTTTTGCTGAAATCGTTTTGCGGTTTTTTTCGCGCTATTCGCGGGGCGCGGCGTCGTGCGAAACCGACCGCGGAAGCCGCCAATTCGTGCGAATGAGCATTTTATTTTTTTGCGGCTTGTTGTTTCGCGAGTTTTTTTGCAGTATTCGCGAGCCGCTTGCAGCGCAACACGCGAATTTACCCCAAGGTCGAGTACGGGCGCGGCCATTTTGTTTGCGTGACGTATTTCCGTTTCCGCCCGCTATGTATAATCTCGCGCAGTAAGCGCATTGCGAGTAGAGGTTCGCACGAGATCGCGCGGGAAATCTAGAGGTTCGCACGAGATCGCGAGGAAAATCTCGCGCGAACTGACTTTCGCGCTCGGAAACGGGCGCCGGCCATCTTGTTTTTCATTCATTTCCTGTGTCTGGGCATGGTGTTTAATCCTCTTGATATCTTTCCCATCCTTTGCTTGTTTTCAGTTTTTTTTTTACGATTTTGCTTCTTATCTATCCCTCTCTTTTCCTAGCTGTATATTTTTGTCTTTTCTGCTATTTTTCTTTACTTTTAAACTACTTTTGTAAACTCTTTTCTTTTCTTCTTCCCTATCCTATTCTTTCTTAATTTTCTACTTCTTCCTACCTTACCTGCCCAGACCATGGTCAAGCCAGGCGCCGTGAAGCTGCCCAGGCACTTGAGGGCCGCAGCGGCGGCGGGGAGTAGTGCTGGACCCAGTGGCAGGACAGCAGGCGTGAGATCGAGGGGGGAGCAGGTGACGCGCCGGGAGATATTCAGCCCGGAGGAAGTGGGCGCGCTGGTCTACTTCGTCCAGCGCCGCCTGCCCAGGACCATCGCGGGAGGCGGCAGGATCGCGGCCGGCGGCTACAACATGCGGGAGCGCCGGAAGCGGTGGGAGAAGGTGTGCTGGGCCATATCCCACCTCTACGGGGTCCAGCGCACCTACAGCCAGGTCACCCATCGCTGGACGGACCTCCTGGACCGCGAGCGCGACCTGCTGGACCAGCTCGGCTTGGAGATCCCCGGGCTTGGTGAGTAGTAGTAGCCATTGGCATTTAATCACTCACTACTATGATGTTTTCTCCTGCTCTGTGTTGTTGTATTGCAAATATTTGTTTTTTACATGGAGCAAGCCAATAATGCCGCTGATGACGATTACATTGTAGTTAAATTATATTTCAAAATCTTCTGTGCATTTCAGGTGCACTGCTCTCCTTCTCAGTGGGGTTGCTACTATGCTTATTTGTTTTCTATTTTGTGGTCTCATTGGCCTGAGTAACTATTATGTATGAGTGTACTTAACAGAACTGCGTAATGCTAGACACTAGGGGGCAGATTACATTTACAAGCCCCTTGCGCCACGTTTACGTTGCCTTGCGTGACGCAACAGCGGCGTAAACGTGCCGCATCCCTGCAAGTCATTTACAGCATGACGCATCTAGGGAGATGCGTGACGTTATAAAGCCATGGGCCTGCACCACAATGGGTGCGTTCCTAGTACGCAGGGTGGGCGGTCCAGCGGCTGTGCGCCTCGCAAAATTGCCTGCGTGAAATCTACAAGATTTAACGCAGGCACTTCTGCGACGCTGCTACGTCAATTCAATTCCTTATGTCTGCACGAAGCAGGCGAAAGGACTGACACAGCATGTAAAGTATTGGGTGGCCCTGAGCATTACTGGAGTTGCATTGCGTTGGCGACGTGACTCCAGCGATGCGCCGCTCTTACGTGACGAGATGCGTCACGCAAGTGCCTACCCTTGCGCCAGGGCGCGCCGCATTGTAAATGAGGCACATCTGCCGTGTCGCAAGGGTAGTTTTGCGTGACGCATTTGATCTGGCGCATCTCTGGAGATGCGCCAGAACGCGTAAGTAAGTATGCCCCTAAGGGGCAGAATTGCAATTACCGTCGCATCCCTGCAAAGTAGCAGGGATGCGCCATTAATTGTGCGGCCCGCTACCACCACCAAACATGGTGCGCCGTATTTGCAATGCGGCGCCCCATGGGCCCAAAACGTCACCGAAGCTTTACTGCTGGAGTTGCGTCGCAACGATGGCGCAGCTCCATCAATGCTCTGGGGTACCCTATCTCCCCAATGCTGGGTCAAGCCGTACGTCTGCTTCAAGCAGGTGCAGGGTTTGTGTGACGCATCATTGTCCTAAAGGTGACTGATTGATATTTTGTAGATTTCCCTCAGCCACTATTAGGATGTGTTCCAGCGCAGGAATGCCCTCCCTTGCGCCGGAACGCCCCCTGATGGCGCAGGGCTTTATAACGGGATGCATCTCCCAAATGCGTCACGTTGTTATAATATTATACGCCGCACCATGGCGCCCTTTTTTGTTTAGCTGCTGCGTCACAAAAGTCACGCAAGAACGGCGCAAAAGAGCCGCAAGGGCTTAAATCTGCCCCTTCCTTTGTAACCCTGACAATAAGAAAAATAGTGGCGGTGGATTGATAGTTTGACTATTTAAATGACTGGTAATGTAGCAGGCAACTGTTAGTGTTGTCACTGATCTGACTGAAATCACAATGGAGTTTGTCTGTCACTTTGCGTCTTGCCTGCGGACTGCTGCCTGCCAGTCCTAGGTGAACGTTTCAGTACTTTGTTTAGTGAGTTACGTGACTTTCGAAGTCACAGGTCCGCAAATAAATAAAAAGTAACCATAATCAATATAATTTCGCGGAAATATTTTGTTATTGTTCTTTTGAAATGTTTGATTTGGTTGACATTGACAAGCAACAATCATCCATGTTTTCTGTTCTTTCTTTCATGTTGTACGTCAGCTCCCCCCAGGGGCGAGAGGAGGACACAGGAGCAGCAGGCGGCGGATGCTGTTCAACAGGGCCAGGATCGGGCAGGCGAGGGCTCCTCTGCTGGCCCCAGTAAGTTTTCATTTTAGACTAGTACCTATTTTTCCTAGCGTTCCTCATTTGAATTTTTTCAAAATTGTCTTTGCTCTTCTTGTAGACTGTATCTAAATTCTTATCCTGCCTCTACTATGACTCCCTGTGGTATTACTAGATTATTCTTATTAGTCTGTCTGTGTAGCTAACTAAGATTGCACGGTTGGCGAAACTCCCATGATTCTAGTCAGCAATAGCTCTATCAACTTAGTGCAGTCCTCTGGGATTGTCCATAATGTCTTTTGAAGTGTTCTATCTGGACTCATGCTTGCAAAAATTGCAAAACCTTTCGCTCAGTCACTCTAGTCTGGAGGACCAAAAAACACAGATTGTATTTAAATTTAAAAGCTTTATTAAAAGTAAACACATTTATTAAAATGAAGTCATAATAAAACTAAACGTTTAACTGATAATGGAAAAGTGGTTAGTGCTGACGATTAATTGAAGACATTTCTTGTGGTCGAGCCGAGCTCTCACCTGGTTTCAACTTGATCTTGTTGTTAGAAGTCCATCTTCTGTCTGTGTGGAGAAAAATGGTGCGTGTTAAAAAATCAGCCTTCATCAGTTGTGCCAAAAGTGCAGCAAGACAACCTTCCCTGGAAAAAGGGACATTTTTTTTAACTTTAACGTAGACAGTCACAAATTACATTGTTTTCACATGTCTTCATTCCTAGACCAAATACTAGTGACTAGTGAGTGCTTTATTCTAAGATTCTTAAATGTACTTTGTAGGTGGAACATCTGGTGGCGGGGCCAGTGTGGTGGTGGTGCTCGACACGGAGGCGGAGGGCAGTTCATCAGGGGAGGAGGCGGCGGCGGCGGCTGTGAGAGTTGAGACGGTGGTGGCGGCCAGAGGTAAGCTCTTATATATTCCTTACTTATTGAGATTGAAGACTAGCTGGGAAGGCAAGAATATGAGATGCATGGCTGGGTGAATGATGAAGCAATGATGGGTGGAAGGACAACAGCCTGGGTGGGTGACACAGAAACTGTATGTGTCCATATACCTGGATCATGCTACTATCTGACTCTTAGATAGCATATGTGTATCTAGAGCAGGGGTACTCATAGTACGGCCCGCGGGCCGGTGGTGGCCCGGCAAGCCTTCCTTGGCGGTGCGCAGACCTTGCAGACAATCACTGCTCCCCCGGCCCCCACAGAGCAGAGGCTTTTTTGTATTTCACCTGTTAGCGCCCCTGCATCTCCACTCTGACAATCACTGCTCCCCCGGCCCCCACAGAGCAGAGTGGAGATGCAAGGCCACAAAGAGGTGAAATAGAACAAAGCCTCTGCTCTGTGGGGCCGGGCAAGCAGTGATTGTCAGGGTGGAGAAGCAGGGGCGCTAAAACAAACAAAGCCTCAATAATATGTTAATGGTCTTTTAAAGACCTGTTAAGTACTTTGGTGTTGTTGTCTGTGTGTGCGCGTTGAGGAAGCGGTCTCAACCCGGGCTGAAGGCTGACACAGATAGACACACACACAGTGAGATGACAGAGGGAGAGGGAGGGCAGGAGGGAGAGAGAGATGGAGGGAGGGCAGGAGGGACAGCAGGAGGGAGAGAGATGTATGTAAATGCTGGGTCTGGTGGCTCAGTGGATGAGGGCATCTGCTGCAGGGACCTGTGTGCAACCTCATGGTCACAAGTTATCGTTTTGCTTTAGCCCCGCCCCCTCTGACTCCGCCCCCACCAGTGCGGCCCTCGGCCCCAAACTACACTGTAAATGTAGCCCCTGAGAGAAAGTTTGTGAGTACCCATGATCTAGAGAGAGTAGATGGTCAGTGGATGAACTAAGTGTAACTTTGAAGAGCATGTAACACTGCACCCGCACGTCCGTTCCAGTGTAGGAAAGGCAAGGAAAAGAACTTTTAATTTTGTCCAAATACTACCATAAATAGTAGCAGTAGTTTGTATTGCAAGCACTGCATAGATCCGGTTATTATGGTGGCCACTCCCTACCTCTCTTAATAAGTTTAGTAGTACTCAGTCATTCATGTGTGGATGTATCACTGCCTGTCACTCAATAAAAAGCAAAGCACCTAAAGTCATCCCATATATAAGCAAAAACATCCCATGTGAAGTGATAGATAATCAGATTATTTATCTTCTTCAATTTTCCATTTCTAGTACTCATTTCCACTGTAGGGTGAAAGTTAAATTAATTAAGCAGTAGCCCTTGAGTTGTAACAGAGTATTCTCAGTGCCACCCGTAATAGAAAAGTAAGAGATTCACCACCTGCATGTACTGGACGGGTACAGTAACGCAACGGCAACGCAAGTCTAGGTCACTCCTCATGGCGTGCGTCTCTTTTTCTCGGGTGCAAGTTTACCGCGCTGGCATTATGCCGGCTTGCAGAAAATAACGTACCAATTTTCCAAAACAAGAGACAAGAAGAAGAATAAGACTGGTGTACTTTCATAGTCGACTCCAATGGAAGTCCACAGTGCTCATAGAATTTGTTCCTTAAACTCCCACTAATGTTAGAGCAAGGATGAAGAAGTGTGAGGTTAGATAGATACTGGCCTCAATAGTTATGTAATGCGCTTGCAAGTTGCTAGTTGTACTGCAGCACACATTTCTGCTGAATGATTGAGTTAATCTTAAAGAGCATTGGTTACAGACTATGTCTTTCTTTCTTCATATAGGTTCTCCTTCCAAACGAACAAGGAGGAAGGAGCTGGCTAGAGCGGCCCGGCAACGGAGAATCGAGGCCACTGTTGCGGAATATCGGCGGCTGGTGGCCCTGGAGGACGAGGAAAGTGTGCGGTCGACAACAACGACAACGTCGTCTGCATCGGCCTCCGTGGCCCCACCGGCTGCCACCCAGCACAGTGGTCCACCGAGACTGAGCCGGGCTGCCAAAGGCAAACGCCACCGCCGAGCAGCAAGGCCAACAGCTGCTTCTCACAGGCCTTGCACCTGCAAGGCAGTGAAGGCACGCCTGCGCCGCACTACCCTGATGGTGTCCCGCCTTCAGCAGGAGCTCGCCTTGCTCCGCGAGGAGCATGATGCCCTGGCCCAAAAAGTTAACAGCATCCACCCATAGTGTCCCTTGCCCCTTTTTTAGAGACTTTTGGGGGGTGGGAATTGGGAGTTGGGTTTTTGGGGACTTTTGAAGGACAATCGTTGGGGTTAGGGAGGGTCTTGCGGGAGATTATTTTGTTAGGGATATAAATATACTTTTTCAAACTTTATCTGAGCATACCTGTTTTTTACTGCTTGCCTGGTGGGTGGGGGTTTAACGTTGACTGTTTTCCTGAAAGTTTAGTTCCATTTTCTTCCTTTAAGTGTAAATGCCCAAATGTTTTCAACACTAAGTGCCTCTCACAGACTAAGTGAAGTGAATCCAAGAGTCCTAGGACTTTAGTAGTACTACCTTCAGTCTCTCGTCTCTCGTACTAATACTCCATTATACCCCCAAACCACCAAACGCTTATCTTACCTGTAATTTGTGTTTGAAAGTAGGGCTAGGCCCAGGGCTGGCTCCACGGGAAACACCGAATAACGTTGGCAATCTTGGTCGGATAAAATTTCCTCATAGCGGTGGTACTAGTGGTGTGACACAGTGGCAGTTGCATGCCTATGAAAAAAAAGAAAATGAAATCTGGTTTGTCCTCCTGAGCAATTCAACGGTACAACTGAGAATATAGCAGGTGACAGAAGTACAGTAGAGCAGTGCCACATTGTAGCCTAACAAATGGTAAAGTATAACTACTAATTCGGTTGAAGTTCTTTCACATTAGCAATGGTTCTTTGTCAAGCAGAGTAAGAATATATCATCGACAACTGTGGAAAGAAAGAATGCGACAGTACAGGGCCTGTGTGGAATTATTGATAACTATATTCAACATAAGGTCTCTGTAGCCAGATACCCGAGAGCCTTGCTGGTCACTATAAATCCATTCACAACAACACTCAATGGGGTTGGTCTGGAAGGTGTCACGTTTACTCCCCGTGATCCAGTCGATGCAAATATGGTTCCACCTCCAAATGTCACCAACACCCAGAAGTGTAAACACAGGGTGTTCGAGGCATTAGGCGAGGGAGAAAAATAACAAACTAAAATAAAAAATGTGGGATGGGTAAAGGTAGGGTCAGCAGGGAAAGGATACCTGTAAGAGAAGACAAGACAGGCATCAGTGAAGTGATGTCCTAACATACAAGGGTACTCTCATATAGTCTCACTAAATAGTCTGCAAGTCTCCCGCCTACTCATGGGAAATGTAGTTTCATAGTACGGTAGGCGCTTAGGGGCTGCGTAACCTGACAGAAGGTATAGTAGATAGAAAAGGAGAAATTGCTTTTTTTCTAGGTGTCCCCTCACTCACCAGGGTTGCCCCTTGGTGACATGCTTCATCATTGGGGCCATCCCAGTCCTCTACGGCCTGGGGCGTGCTGCGACTTGCGAATTACGTAGGAGCACTTACAAATGACTATGTGTGGTGCAGATAGTGGAGTGGACTAAGTGATGTGTTAAGGGATCAATGTAGAAGCCGAGAGAGAGCAAAGAAATGCAGTCACAGTCAGAGAAAAAGGCAAGGGATACTGTATCTATGTGGTTGTAGTGGTCCTGTTGGAAGTGGTAAGTAAGTTGCCCGCAGAAAAAAAATCCTCCTATTAGCGGCACTCCTCCATTGCAGCCGACGCTTCGTCCACCGATGTTGGTCACCAGAAGACACCCTGTCCACTGCCTGCCTGATGCTGAATTGTGGCTCGCTACTGTGAAGCCTGACTCCATCCTTTTTTCCCCATTGCAGAGACTGAAACCCGGCCTGTAATTATTCAACGAAAAACAGGAAGTGATATAATATTACAACACCACTGATAAATAAATATAAGGTATGTAGGCTGTGGAGTGCAAAAAGTCACAATTTGTTTTTCCTAGTAGACAGACAGTACAATGTTTTTGAAAGTGCGTACTCTGAGTCACCTTTTCAAGGATAAATAAGTATGGGCAAATTAATGTAGCGGATCTTGCCCCTCAAGCTAGGTGTACTGTAAACTGTGTTTTAGAACAAAAATAGATCTTCCTAGCAGTGCTCCCACCCAAAAAACGAGGCCTAGCAGAAAACTGGAGACAAAACTTACTTTGAAAGTAAAAGTAGGCCGAAGTACCCTAATTACCCATTACCCCCCGTGGATTGCATTCAAACCACTTGCAAGCAACCAAGCAAAAGTAGCCATAGCCAGCATCGCTCCAAGACTCGAAATCCCCCCCACTCAAACACATGCAATAGAAATACTGCTAACCCTAACGAACCCTAAGTTAAGAATAGTGGCAAAGGCTTTCTTTAACTATGCCAAATCCCCCCTTTCCCACCATGGATTTTCTTCAAATGACTTGCAACCAAAATTACACATTCTCACGAGTGCTCTAAGACCCCAGAACTCAGTTTGAAAAATCTAGAACACCCCGATACACATGCAATCCTGCTGCTAGGGCTAACCCTAACGAACCCTAAGTTACAAAAAGTGCCAAAACTAAAGGCTTTTCCGCGCGGATTTTGTCCCAACCACTTCTACCCGGTATTAGACCTTCCCAGGAATGCCCCAAGACCCGGCAACCCACCCGCCAAGAAGCATAACACCCCCAAACAGGCCAAAAGCAAAATCTCATACTTGCAATATTTCTGGGCCTTCGGTCCAAACGCGCTGCGTAGCTAGGCCATAAGTCGGGGTTGGCACGACGGATTTCCTGAAAAGCAAATGCAATCAAGATTAGAGTGTCCCAGCAGTGCTCCCAGACCACGAAACTCACCCAGAAACACCAGGAAGCCCCCCAAACAGGCCCCCGAAAACGCTACATAGAGCAAAATGTCAGAAATAGCCCAAAAAAAAATCGGCCTGGATTTAGTCCCAACCACTTCTACCCGGTATTAGACCTTCCCAGGAATGCCCCAAGACCCGGCAACCCACCCGCCAAGAAGTATAACACCCCCAAACAGGCCAAAAGCAAACTCTCATACTTGCAATATTTCTGGGCCTTCGGTCCAAACGCGCTGCGTAGCTGGGCCATAAGTCGGGGTTGGCACGACGGATTTCCTGAAAAGCAAATGCAATCAAGATTAGAGTGTCCCAGCAGTGCTCCCAGACCACGAAACTCACCCAGAAACACCAGGAAGCCCCCCAAACAGGCCCCCGAAAACGCTACATAGAGCAAAATGTCAGAAATAGCCCAAAAAAAAATCGGCCTGGATTTAGTCCCAACCACTTCTACCCGGTATTAGACCTTCCCAGGAATGCCCCAAGACCCGGCAACCCACCCGCCAAGAAGTATAACACCCCCAAACAGGCCAAAAGCAAACTCTCATACTTGCAATATTTCTGGGCCTTCGGTCCAAACGCGCTGCGTAGCTGGGCCATAAGTCGGGGTTGGCACGACGGATTTCCTGAAAAGCAAATGCAATCAAGATTAGAGTGTCCCAGCAATGCTCCCAGACCACGAAACTCACCCACAAACAGACGGAACCCCCCCTAAGAGCACCTCAAAGGCAAGCAAGTCATCAAAAACACAAAAAATTTTCCGCCTGGGATTTGGTCCAAAACACTTTTATCCGGTATTAGAGCTTCCCAGCAATGGCCCCAGAGCCGTCAACCCAGGAGAAAACGAGTAGAAGACCCCCAAACAGCCAAAGAGCAAAAGTACAAAAATGGGGACTTAGTCAATTTTTCACAAATTTCCCAAATCACTCCGCGCGCTCTCTGCAGCTAGGCCCTAAGTCCCCTCTGCCACCATGGATTTGCTTCAAACCTCTTGCAAAGTAAAGTAGATATAGCCAGCAGTGCTCCCAGACCACGAAACTCACCCAGAAACACCAGGAAGCCCCCCAAACAGGCCCCCGAAAACGCTACATAGAGCAAAATGTCAGAAATAGCCCAAAAAAAAATCGGCCTGGATTTAGTCCCAACCACTTCTACCCGGTATTAGACCTTCCCAGGAATGCCCCAAGACCCGGCAACCCACCCGCCAAGAAGCATAACACCCCCAAACAGGCCAAAAGCAAAATCTCATACTTGCAATATTTCTGGGCCTTCGGTCCAAACGCGCTGCGTAGCTAGGCCATAAGTCGGGGTTGGCACGACGGATTTCCTGAAAAGCAAATGCAATCAAGATTAGAGTGTCCCAGCAGTGCTCCCAGACCACGAAACTCACCCAGAAACACCAGGAAGCCCCCCAAACAGGCCCCCGAAAACGCTACATAGAGCAAAATGTCAGAAATAGCCCAAAAAAAAATCGGCCTGGATTTAGTCCCAACCACTTCTACCCGGTATTAGACCTTCCCAGGAATGCCCCAAGACCCGGCAACCCACCCGCCAAGAAGTATAACACCCCCAAACAGGCCAAAAGCAAACTCTCATACTTGCAATATTTCTGGGCCTTCGGTCCAAACGCGCTGCGTAGCTGGGCCATAAGTCGGGGTTGGCACGACGGATTTCCTGAAAAGCAAATGCAATCAAGATTAGAGTGTCCCAGCAGTGCTCCCAGACCACGAAACTCACCCAGAAACACCAGGAAGCCCCCCAAACAGGCCCCCGAAAACGCTACATAGAGCAAAATGTCAGAAATAGCCCAAAAAAAAATCGGCCTGGATTTAGTCCCAACCACTTCTACCCGGTATTAGACCTTCCCAGGAATGCCCCAAGACCCGGCAACCCACCCGCCAAGAAGCATAACACCCCCAAACAGGCCAAAAGCAAAATCTCATACTTGCAATATTTCTGGGCCTTCGGTCCAAACGCGCTGCGTAGCTAGGCCATAAGTCGGGGTTGGCACGACGGATTTCCTGAAAAGCAAATGCAATCAAGATTAGAGTGTCCCAGCAGTGCTCCCAGACCACGAAACTCACCCAGAAACACCAGGAAGCCCCCCAAACAGGCCCCCGAAAACGCTACATAGAGCAAAATGTCAGAAATAGCCCAAAAAAAAATCGGCCTGGATTTAGTCCCAACCACTTCTACCCGGTATTAGACCTTCCCAGGAATGCCCCAAGACCCGGCAACCCACCCGCCAAGAAGTATAACACCCCCAAACAGGCCAAAAGCAAACTCTCATACTTGCAATATTTCTGGGCCTTCGGTCCAAACGCGCTGCGTAGCTGGGCCATAAGTCGGGGTTGGCACGACGGATTTCCTGAAAAGCAAATGCAATCAAGATTAGAGTGTCCCAGCAATGCTCTCAGACCATGAAACTCACCCACAAACAGACGGAAGTGGAACCCCCCCTAAGAGCACCTCAAAGGCAAGCAAGTCATCAAAAACACAAAAAAATTTCCGCCTCGGATTTGGCACAAACCACTTTTAGTGCTTCCCAGCAATGGCCCCAGACCCGTCAACTCACCTGCAAAGAGGTAGAACAACACCCCCACAAGTGCTGAGTCTTTCTTCATTGGGCGTAAACCAGCCCTCTGCTTTGATGGAAATAGGAGTCTGGAGGAGGAGGATAGAGGAGCATGTTCTTCTGAACTTGTGAACCTGAGGAATGCAGACTGCGGCACCTTCAAATAAATTAGCAAACAAGTGAAGACAGTTCTGCTGATGGGCTTGTCTTTGTGATTATCTGATTAAAGTTTGAATTATATTAACTGTGCACAACAAAGAAAGACAGACACACAGGAATAAAAGTGAATAAGGATGAAAAAGAAAGTTATTGATTCGTTGTCTCATTTTCAGGGCTCGAAGTCGGAATCACGGTCCAGGAATAAGAATAAGGCTTCGTCATCATACTCTGCGAATTCAGCCCGGGTGAGGTCAGTGCCACCTGACAGAGTAGAAATTCCCTCATCTATGGTGCTGGCCACCTCCTCTTCATCCGGCACGCTCTCTCGTACTCTTATATCTGGTGGTATGAGGTGCTGATTCATCTTGATCATTGTTAACCTCTCCACATTTTTGGGCGAGAGGCGGCTCCGTTTGGGAGTTACAATCCCACCAGCCGCACTGAAAACCCGTTCAGAAGACACACTTGCGAGTGGGCAAGACAAGTAGTTTAAAGCCAGGTTGGTGAGCTGTGGCCACAATTCTTTTTTCCCATGCCAATACGCCAATGGGTCAGAATTAACATAGACCTCTGTGGAGTCATTCAGATAGTCCTTCACCATCGACTCAAGGTCCTCCTCCAAGGTTCCTCCACTTTGCGTAGCTCTTGCTGTGCCTCTGGCCTTTTGAGAACCAAACCCACGCAGAGCTAGCCAATCCTCTTCAGCCTCCAATGTTTCTGCTGTCTTTCGTGCAGATGATGCGGTTGCCGGTGTCTTTAACGGCTGAGAGGTCACTTGTGCCACAGCCACAGGTGCAGAAGTGGATTGTTTTGACTGGGGATGGCCTGCTGATGTACTGCCATTTCCTTCAATTTCCAGCCGTTCTGTTTCAAACTTCTTGGCTGACAAGGCTAGCCAACGTTTGTACTTTGTAACATCTTCATCAGCAAAAGGAAAGAATGCTCTGCCTGCCAGCGCCTTTTTGTAGCGTGGATCCAGAATAGTAGCACAAATGTAATGCTGTTCTGAGTGGATCTTTTGAAGACGTTCATCACCTTGTAGGAGCTCTAATAATTTCTCAGCCAGAAGCAAAGAGTCTTTCTTTTTGTCATCTTTTCGAAACACAGAACACACCTCCTTCAGTTGGTCCTCCAGCATGTACAACAATGGGATAGCTTTTCCCAAATTAGAGTCCTCCTTGCTGACTGCACGTGTGAAGACCTCAAAAGGACGAAGCATGCGTGTTAGGCTTTCAACTATGTTCCATTGCGGCCCACCCATCCTCAGCTCCTCTATACCCTCTTTCAAGAAATATTGATCGAGTTGCGTATACTGCTCATACAGACGCTCAAGCATGTAGAAGGTTGAGTTCCAACGTGTTACCACCTCCTGGATGAGTGCTTTCACTGGCATTTGACTTTGATATAGCATGCTCCTCAGCTGCTTGCGGGCCTTAAAAGAATGCCTGAAATGCTTGCAAATTTTTCGGCAGTTCTCCAATACACTGTACGCTGCACTGCGTTTATTACCCAAGAATTTTTGGACAACCAGGTTTATACAGTGCGCCAAACACGGCACTCTGAAATAGTAACCGTCCCTCATGGCCTTAACTATATTGGAGCCATTGTCTGTGGAAACATAACCAACCTTGCGTTTTAGTGGGGACAGACAGTTAAGGACCTTTGTGTTAAAGACATCCAAAATGTTTTCTGCTGTGTGACGTTTCTCCAAACCAAACATGGCTAGTGTTGCATGTTTCCGAGCACCTTTAAAAACAATGTTAGTGTCAACACCTGAGTTTAGCTTTGCTTTAGCCCCTGAAAAAGAGACCCAGTGTGCAGTGATGCACATGTAATCAGCGCCTGCGCCACTGGTCCACATGTCTGTTGTCAGATGTATAGTGTGAACAGCACTCTTCTGCAAAGCTGCCCCAATCACCTTCAGAACATCTTCATGTAGTGCTGGAACCGCAACTCGGGCAAAATAGAACCGGCTAGGAACCTTCCATTTAGGGCAGAGCGCTGTCACTAATTCTAGAAAACCAACCCCTTCTACAAAAGAAAAAGGGAGAAGGTCCAGAGCTAGCATTTTAGCCAGCTTAGTGTTATACAGACGGGTCATTGGGTGGTTGCGTTCATATTGCGCTTCTGTAAACAACATCTTTTTAATGTTGCCCTGGACCAATGATTTACGGGATGATGATGATCTCTTCGACCCAGTTACGCTCGCTGATGAACTTTTCCGCATTGATGTCTCACTCTCTCCCACACTCTTAGTGTGGCTCCCATGGGGTGTGCTGCTGACATGGGAACTGGGTGTAAGTGAAGTGTTTGAATCGTCTTCTACCTCCTCGTCATCAGCAGATGACAAATCAACGTTTTCATTACGTGCAATTCCGGCTTTCTTGACCGCCTCTAGGTGCGGAAACCATTCGACAGGGTGCCTTCTCTCAAGATGACCTCTCTGGCCTCCGGTACCATAGTTAGAACCAAGCTTACCACGACTAAATCGAAGCTTACAAAGGCTACAAATGGCTACGTTTTCCTTTTTTGGGCAAACACTAAAGAAGTCCCAAACTGGAGACTTGAAATGTCTTCGGGGGCCGGAGGAGGCGGCGATACTGGTGGTGGTGATCCTGCTGCTAATGACAGATGAAGTGGAGGATGTGGATTGCCGAACTTCAGTACGTTTTGCACTTTCACCACCACGAATTGAGGTCGAGGACGAGGTGGGTACCTTCTTGCGAGGAAGAAATATGGAAGCGGTAGGTTTTGGTGTACTACTTAACTCCAAATCTAATGATTCCATTTCCATTGCCTCCTCGCCGACATCATCATCACGCTCAGCAGCTTCTCGGGATAGGGTCAAAATGTCTCTTTGCTGCATGCCCGGTGGGGCTGCAGTGACCTTTGTGATGACTGGATCGTCGTCATCGTGAGAGGCTTCATCACCAGCAGTATCTGTCACTTCTTGTTGAGCCTCATCACACTCCATAGGTTTGAGTTTTTGGACGACCTTCCTTTTACGCTTAGGTACCGGTGGCAGATCATGGTGTGCCTCTGCCTCACTGTCAGACCGCAGTTGTCGTGGTTCCCAAGACAGATCACTTGCACCAGAACGAGGTGGGCTTGAAGAAGATGTAGACACCCCCCTTGATCTTTTCCTTGCTAGGGATGTGGAAGACAATGAATGATCATCAGGAGGAGTGGCTTCCAATGATACCTCAGCTTCATTGTCGATTTCCAAATGTGCCCCTACTTCGGGAGGAACAACTATTGTGGGCACTTGTGAACGTCCATGCACCTTTGCTTGCGCATCTCCTTTTGCTGCCTCTCCTTCCACATGTACTTGGGCGTGTACTTGCACATGGTGTTGTTGTTGCGGCTGTGGTTGTTCAACACTTGTCAGATGAGTTACAACAACCTGTGTTGATTCAGGGACATTGCTGCTACTTTCTTGCGATGAGCCAACATCACTGGTCGATGGTGATTGGAGAAGTACACTGACTGCCTCTGAAGCACTCAAGGGCTTTGACTTAAGTTGGCGTGGTGGTGGAGGCACTGAACCCAATGGAGCAGGGGTGCTGCTCTCAGGTTGGTCCCCAGCAGATCCTGCTGCTGCAGGCGTACTTTTTTTTTTGCTCCCAAAAAAAGTGGCGGGTGGCACACCAGCCTCCTTGGTAACTTGCTTCTTCTGCTCCTTACTAGCAACTTTCTTGCTAGAGGAGCTACGGAGAACTTTCTTTGGGGCCATCTTCTTCAGAGCAGGTCAGACAGCAGGCCGCAGTTGCACGAATTGTAGAGTTGTCTGAGGCCAGACGTGACGTCGCGTGACGTTATGCTGCACACACACACCGCTGCAGGACTTCTTCCTGGCACTGGTGGTTCTCTTGAGTCTTGTGCACCTAAAAAAAATGGAAGACAGAGGAACATCAGTTCAGTTATAGAGCACAAAAAAATCGAAAAACACTGCAAAATCAGCACAATCCCAATTCATCTATGGCCTCCATGATGTTTAAATTCAAGACAACCCACAGAAATACTAGGCCCATGCAAGACTCACTACCCCTGGCATAAATAAAGGTTGAAAAGTAGGCAAAATGGTTGGAGGCCTAACAACAAAGCCTGCATTCAAAATGGCCACTTGCCTGCCAGCACATGGCCAGTGCCTGTAGCTGCACTCAAAATGGCCACCAGCCACATGGCATGTCCCTCCCCATGAACACCCCCAAAAATCGAAAAACACTGCAAAATCAGCACAATCCTATTCCATCCATGGCCTCCATGATGTTTAAATTCAAGACAGCCCACAGAAAGACTAGGCCCATGCTAGACTCAAATACCCCTGGTGAAAAGGCCCCAACAACAGGTCAAAAATCGAAAAACACAAAATTTTACAAAAAAAAAAAATCGAAAAACACAGAAAAATCAGCACAATCCCAATTCATCTATGGCCTCCATGATGTTTAAATTCAAGACAACCCACAGAAATACTAGGCCCATGCAAGACTCACTACCCCTGGCATAAATAAAGGTTGAAAAGTAGGCAAAATGGTTGGAGGCCTAACAACAAAGCCTGCATTCAAAATGGCCACTTGCCTGCCAGCACATGGCAAGTGCCTGTAGCTGCACTCAAAATGGCCACCAGCCACATGGCATGTCCCTCCCCATGAACACCCCCAAAAATCGAAAAACACTGCAAAATCAGCACAATCCCATTCCATCCATGGCCTCCATGATGTTTAAATTCAAGACAACCCACAGAAATACTAGGCCCATGCAAGACTCACTACCCCTGGCATAAATAAAGGTTGAAAAGTAGGCAAAATGGTTGGAGGCCTAACAACAAAGCCTGCATTCAAAATGGCCACTTGCCTGCCAGCACATGGCCAGTGCCTGTAGCTGCACTCAAAATGGCCACCAGCCACATGGCATGTCCCTCCCCATGAACACCCCCAAAAATCGAAAAACACTGCAAAATCAGCACAATCCCATTCCATCCATGATGTTTAAATTCAAGACAGCCCACAGAAAGACTAGGCCCCATGCACCACTCACTACCCCTGGTCAAGGCCCCAACAACAGGTCAAAAATCGAAAAACACAAAATTTTACAAAAAAAAAAAATCGAAAAACACAGAAAAATCAGCACAATCCCAATTCATCTATGGCCTCCATGATGTTTAAATTCAAGACAACCCACAGAAATACTAGGCCCATGCAAGACTCACTACCCCTGGCATAAATAAAGGTTGAAAAGTAGGCAAAATGGTTGGAGGCCTAACAACAAAGCCTGCATTCAAAATGGCCACTTGCCTGCCAGCACATGGCCAGTGCCTGTAGCTGCACTCAAAATGGCCACCAGCCACATGGCATGTCCCTCCCCATGAACACCCCCAAAAATCGAAAAACACTGCAAAATCAGCACAATCCTATTCCATCCATGGCCTCCATGATGTTTAAATTCAAGACAGCCCACAGAAAGACTAGGCCCATGCTAGACTCAAATACCCCTGGTGAAAAGGCCCCAACAACAGGTCAAAAATCGAAAAACACAAAATTTTACAAAAAAAAAAATCGAAAAACACAGAAAAATCAGCACAATCCCAATTCATCTATGGCCTCCATGATGTTTAAATTCAAGACAACCCACAGAAATACTAGGCCCATGCAAGACTCACTACCCCTGGCATAAATAAAGGTTGAAAAGTAGGCAAAATGGTTGGAGGCCTAACAACAAAGCCTGCATTCAAAATGGCCACTTGCCTGCCAGCACATGGCAAGTGCCTGTAGCTGCACTCAAAATGGCCACCAGCCACATGGCATGTCCCTCCCCATGAACACCCCCAAAAATCGAAAAACACTGCAAAATCAGCACAATCCCATTCCATCCATGGCCTCCATGATGTTTAAATTCAAGACAACCCACAGAAATACTAGGCCCATGCAAGACTCACTACCCCTGGCATAAATAAAGGTTGAAAAGTAGGCAAAATGGTTGGAGGCCTAACAACAAAGCCTGCATTCAAAATGGCCACTTGCCTGCCAGCACATGGCCAGTGCCTGTAGCTGCACTCAAAATGGCCACCAGCCACATGGCATGTCCCTCCCCATGAACACCCCCAAAAATCGAAAAACACTGCAAAATCAGCACAATCCCATTCCATCCATGATGTTTAAATTCAAGACAGCCCACAGAAAGACTAGGCCCCATGCACCACTCACTACCCCTGGTCAAGGCCCCAACAACAGGTCAAAAATCGAAAAACACAAAATTTTACAAAAAAAAAAAATCGAAAAACACAGAAAAATCAGCACAATCCCAATTCATCTATGGCCTCCATGATGTTTAAATTCAAGACAACCCACAGAAAGAATCAGTCCACCCACCACTGAGTACCCCTGGGAAAAGGCCCCAAAACAGCCCAAAAATCGAAAATCCCAAAATTTTAGTTGCAGCAACTGTAATGCCCCAAACAAACTTACTTGTAAAATTTCTAATCCAACAGTGATCCAAAGAAAGTCAAAAAGGCCTCAAATCCAAAGATCCAGCAGCATCCACAAAAGGTAATCCTTCCAGGTCCACATCCGAATGAAAAGTGACCAGGAGATGGACAAAGCACTGGGAGGAGCCTGCTGAACAGGAACAGGAAGTTGAAGACTATGGGGCACTTCCTTCCTCCCACCCCCCTGCCCCCCTCCCCAAAATGGACTCCTCGCTAAAAAAGTGCAGGCAAATGTCAAACTAAGGAGTTATTCACATAAAAATCATCATTTCTAGAAGGTTTATGCTGCTTGCTGGTGGATTTCTTGTGCAGAATTGCAAATTTATATTTTCGCGCGCCGCATCTCAAATCTCGCAATTGCGAAGTACCGCGAGACGTGATCTCGTCGTACTCGCGTTGACAAACTATCGCTGGCAAGCCGCGATGACGTAATCGCGCTCGCCAATTCCCGCGGGATCACACAGCAAGATCCAAAATGGCGCAGCACTCGCAAACTATCGAAAAAAACAACTCGGCAAACGATGATAAACGCCGCGCGCCGCAAAAATTGTATCACCAACGCCGCGCGCCGCCCAAAAAATCCGCTGCGTGCGAATTTGCGGATTTTGCGGGAAATCCGCAAATCTCGCGGATTGCGGATTTCCCGAAAATCCGCAAAATCCGCGAGCGGAACGGATTTTCCGCCCACGCTTAAGCGAAGCTAACGCAATATCCTCTTTAACAAGACAAGATCTTTCAATCACAGGGTAGTTGTCATTCAAAATAACATGTACGCCTTCTGGAGAACATCGTATCGTAGCCCTGAAATACTTGAGCATATCAAGACCCACAACATTGTCTGGTGTGTTCGGAGAGAGCAAAAATGGACATGGAGCAGTGAACTTATCAACATGGAATGCAAGTGATTGTGACAATGGGCTAAGGGAGGATGTTCCATCGAACCTTATTGATGTAATGGTTGAGCCAGACAGGGGAGCCCTTGGAACCAATTGTTTAGAACGAGTAGCTCCTGTATCAACAAGAAACTGATCAGTAGAACTAAGCATGAGCGGGAAATCCGTTACGCTCGCGGATTTTGCGGATTTTTGGGAAATCCGCAATCCGCGAATTTTGCGGATTTCCCGCAAAATCCGCAAAAAAAAATCCGCGAACGTAACGGGTTCAAAAGTTGAACCCCCACTCATGCAACTATTTTACAATGGCGCCAGCAAGCTGCCAGCGCCGTTGTAAAATAGTTACAAAGTTAGCTTGCACAGGAACCACTAGATAAAACGAAGCAGGTGCTTCCTGTGCAACCTAACTTTGTAACTATTTTACAACGGCGCTGGCAGCTTGCTGGCGCCATTGTGATAGTTACAGGCACAGCCTTACACAGGTCACTCAAGGGACCCCTGCGCCCTTCAGGGCGATTGCATAGTAACACACACATGGTCACTCGAACTAGTTGATGCTCAAATTCAGTGACTCATTCATTAGCCCAAAAACAATCATGAGCGTCTTCGAGGCTGGACAGGTGTGCCTCTTCCCAAATCTACCATGGAAAATCAGCTGTGATGCTGGGTAGAGGGCGGCCTTTGCATGGTCGCTCGAACTAGTTGATGCTCAAAATCAGTGACTCATTCATTAGCCCAAAAACAATCATGAGCGTCTTCGAGGCTGGACAGGTGTGCCTCTTCCCAAATCTACTGTGGAAAATCAGCTGTGATGCTGGGTAGAGGCCTTTGCATCCTTGACTTTCATGAGCGCAATCCCCGTGCTGTTCCTGTGACCAGGAGCTTCTTTCTCTTCATTGCGAAATTGTACAAAACCCTCGCGAACTTGCAGAAACCCGTGCGAACATAAAAAAAAAAAATCAGCGCGGATTCGCGGATTTTGCGGATTTTGGCAATCCGCAAATTCGCAAATCCGCAAATTCGCGGATTGCCAATCCGCAAAATCCGCTCATGCCTAAGTAGAACCCAAAACATGTGCTGTAACATAGGGACCCCTCTGATCTACTGGAACTTCAACTGATTCCTTACCCCATCCTAGGCAATCCTATGCATAAGCAGAATCTTGAAAATCAGACGGCACATAGTCGGACATTTGATATTGGTTCCGTCTATCAAAATTGTTAAACCCATCCTGCCCATGTGTATTAGCATCAAACCTAGCATGATCACCTGTGCTTCATCTAGGCCCTGAATATCCTGAACGATTCCTCATTTGTCCCCGTCCACATGGATACTGCTGAACACGCAGTGCTGGACAATCGGAAGCTCAATGTCCAAATTTCTTAAGTACGCACACTAGTCAACAAATTCAAACGAGTATAAGAAGGAAAAGATGAACCATAAGATCCACATCCACCTCTATCACTACCTCTAGAAGGCGGACCATAAGCCTGAGCCAACATAACTTTCGTTTTTAATTCTTTAGTCTTCTTATCCTCATTACCCTTTGCTTCTAATTCCTGGCATTCATAATACTCAACCATAGTCAAAAGGGAAACCGGAGAAGCGGTAGTCCATGAACTCTCACTGGCCTTTAGGCGACTAGCTATTCCTGGCAACAGGTTTGCGACATATTTATCAACAAACAGATGCCTACCCGTGTCATCTGTCAATGACTGGCCACTAAAATCGTGGAATGCCTCCTCAAAGCGTGTAAAGAAATCTGAAACTGATTCATCTGCCTTTTGCTTACAGGACACTAACACAGTCCAATCTATCTTTTTAGGGGGAATAATCATCTTTAACTTAACTAATATGGCTGCAGGAAGATCCAAAATCAATTTACACAGTTTCTGTGCAGGTTCCCGCTCTACATCCATTTGTTCTAACTCTTTCCATAAGGCCTCAAAAGTCACACGATCATCTACTTCACACACAGTTCTCCACATGTCAGGTGGAAATATCAACCCAAAGAACATGTCTATATAGGGCAAAGTCATAGTACAAGAGCTAATGGCTCCCTCAACTACCTCATAAAAAGCTGCTGGATTTTTCCAAGGATCAGGCAATGCAGTTTAAAGGGCCATAACATTCGCTCTATTCCAAAGAGTGTAGACCCAAATATAAATAAAATAACCCCTTGCATCAGCAGAACTTTTATCATCATCTGTTCCCTCGCCTCTAGGAGGAACATACAATGGCGCGGCTTCCCGCATAGGTTTCGCATGAACTATCATAGTCTTATCTGTTCCGACGATAGAAGCTTGTACCACGCCGGTCTGAGATGTTAGTGCAGCTGCTGCTGCCTTTTTCTCCTCTCGCAAACGGACTGCATCAACACGCAGTTTAACCAAACGCCTGATTGTATCATCAGCCACCTGGGAAAAGACAAAAAGACCATCACGCATTTGCTTACAATCAGTTGCTACATCATCAGGTTCCAATTCATCAGAATGTTTCCTAAACCGCTCAACAACCTCTGCGGCAAATACCTCTGTAAAATGTATTTGCTCCCTTTCCTGCCAGTTTTTTATGTCATCTAAAAGCTCAGAAGCAGGGGCGGTACTATGGAGGGCCTTACAAGCAGCAGCTCAGTGGACAACATAGAATGAGTTTCCCGTGGTTTCTACTGTTCTTTAGAAGAATCCTCATCTGACTCACTAGGGGCAGAGGGAAGAATATACGGAGGTGGAGAATGATCTAATAACAAGAAATCATCTTGAGGTTTATTCAGGATAGGATAAAGGGGTTGCCTAACAGCATATTGTCCAGTTACCTGTAAATGACGCTCCCTGTCCTCTCTCTCGTTCAGTTCTTTTATGTGCTTATTTTTCAACTCTTATGCTTTCACTTAAATGTTCTTTCGCTGTTCTTTTTTAATCAAGGCTTGCTCACGCTTCATTCCTTCACGTACTTCTTTCTCCCACATTCGTGCACAGTCAAACATATCTTGCCTAGTCTTCCGCTTAAACATACATTGTTCTACATACTGAAACAAAATTAAATGACCCATGCATAGGCCAACACAACTAAGGATCCTTACTAGTATATGTATTCCATAACGTGCTGTATATTATAGAAGAAATACCATATTTAATATACATATCCCTATTAGGCGTCCGCTCCGGGGGGTTGTGCTTCATCAATTCTCAAACTGGTACCACTACAAAAGCAACACATCCTACGAAGTATGCTAGAAACAGGCATGCCAAAGATAGTGCAGAATATGCAGTATTATAACCAAAGTAGCACTTAAGGTACCTTTAGTACGATGTACCGTTCAAATCAATTCAAATAGAGAAAATTCTCCTCATTACCTGCCTATATAAATTGCAATTTATATTCAATTCAATTTCAATCTTTATTTCGATCAGTTAGATCATCAAAGATATTCAAATAAACGCGATCATTATACTTTGTACAATTAAAACATAATTAAAAGGTTGGCTAGCAGTATTTAAAACAATTCATCAACAAGAAACTGAGAATCTTTAGTGAAGTAAAATTGTCATGAGGCCACTTCCGCCTTCATGATGCGGGTGCGAATGAACCACATTGCTGTAAGATATTTTGCCAATGCAAAAACAATTGGAGGTGACAAATCAGTCTTTAAGATTCTATAGACAGGGAGGGACTGTCTGAACCCCAAGTTTTTGAGAAGGGGGACAAGCCAATATTTTCTAATGCTTTGATAGGCTTTGCAGAATAGAACCACATGTAAGTCATTTTCTTGGGAATGTGCACATGCCGGGCATTGCTCCGTAGTTGGTGGCGAAGACCAAGAGCTGGTGAAAGACTTAAAAGGTAATGTGCCATATCTCCACTGAAGAAATAACTTCCTAGTGAGCACCGGGGTCATATCATCCAGTACACGTTCCAGGAAATAGAAGTCTTTACTTTGAGTGAATAGGTTCGTCAAGGAACCCTCACGCTTGCTGTCCAGTGCAGTAGTAAGCTTTAGATCGTAATAAGCTTTTGACAGAGTTTTGCGTGGTATCCTAGTAGATGCATTTGCTTGGTCAGTCCACAGTTCTGAGAGGCTCAGACTCTCACATGACCCTTTTATGTACTTTAACCATGGGATGTGTGTGGCTTTTGGTAGGGTTAGAAACTCCTCGAGCTCAGTCCTATAGACAATAAGATCTTGGCTGCTCCATAATCTTCGCCAGAAAGTTTAAGGTTTAAGACCCAATTCTTCTACGATTGGTCTAACTCCCAAATCCAGTCTCAGAGGGAGTAACGGCGTACTTGATGGAAGGGCAACCAATTGTCTGATAAATTTGTTTTCCGTTGTCATCATATTTTGAGCAGAGGTGTGACCCCACAGTTCAGCCCCATAGATGATAGCCCCGCGTGCCTGGGATTTATACATTTGGATGACAGGACAAATTGGGCGATATGTTGATTTGTCCATCATCCTTGATATGCCACCCACTATCTGCACCAATTTCATGTTTGCCTTAATCAGATGTGTCCCCCATGTCATGTTCTCATTTAGGGTTACTCCTAAGTATTCAAATGTGGAGACCCTCTCTAGTCATGTTGAACCAAGCAAGGGATTGGGACGTGTCAAAGGGGTGGGGTTTAGGATCATGTATTTTGTTTTAAGGGCGTTGATTTCTAGGCCCCTCTCCGTGCAGAATGTTAAAAAACCGTCGAGTATCCACTGAATTCCCATGGGGGTTTTAGACAGCAGCAGGGTGTCGTCCGCAAACATAATAGTGGGCACCCTGCTGCCATTCAATTTAGGTGCATCGGTATCATCAATCCTGTTCAGGTGGACGATTACCCCGTTGACAAAGAGGGAGAACAGGGTCGGTGCAAGCACACAGCCCTGTCTCACCCCTCTGTCAACGGGGAATCTTTCCGTTAATTTACCATTTCTGCCACACCTGACACGTGCAAAGTTATTCTGGTGCAATCTAATCAGAATAATAAGAATTTCAGCTGGAACCCTTAACTCATCAAGCACACTCCATAGTCTGGATCTTGGCACCAAATCGAAGGCGGCTCGCAAGTCCACGAAAACCGTGTGCAAGCTACCCCCCTCGATTAGTGCAGTCTTCCAATAGATGAGATTTAGGCGGAAAATCTGATCGGTTGTAGACACCCCCCTTCTAAATCCCGCTTGGTATGGGCTCAGAGTAGCAGTTTCCTCCAACCATATCTGGAGGCGGTCTAGTATAAGCCTACCAAAAAGCTTCTGGGACACGTCTATTAGGCTGATGGGCCTGTAGTTGGCTGGGAGCAGAGGCGAGCCCTTCTTAAATATAGGAACTACCTCTGCCCCCAGCCAAGTGTTGGGGACCTCCATGCCCATCAAGACGGCATTAAATATTGTCAGCAGATAGGGAGCCCATACATCAGGCTCTTGTTTGAACAGGTCACCTGGGAGGCTATCCAACCCAGGCACCTTGCCTGATGACAGTCCCGCGATAGCGGCTCGCACCTCCTTTTCTGTAAACAGTTCGCCCTTAGAATGGCTAGCTATGGTTAGAGATGGGTTGCATAAGGCCCCAGCTTCCAGTGTGTAAAGAGACTGGAAGTGCTCCTGCCATACCCCTGGTGCAATATTCGGTTCAATTGCCGATACTAAATACTCTGATCCCGCATTAACGATTCGCCAAAACTTGCGATAATCCCTTGTGGCTAGAGAGCTAGAAAGTTCCTCCCACTTATCCTGCTCCCATTCAACCTTAGCCTGGGTGATCAGTTTCTTGTATTCACGTCTTCTGGCCTGTATCTCCAATCTGCCTTTACCCTTCTTAATGCATGAGAGGAGAACTCCCTTCGCCTTGCGACATGCAGCGTTATACCAAGTATTGCGGCATACCACACCGCCACTGCTTTGACCCTCAGTAAACAGATCTGCCGCCATGGTCCCCACCCGAAAAATTACCTATCTCTCTGTGCTCAAGGTATACAAGCAAGGCATCCTCGATGCCAAGACCATGTTCTATTCCAACAGGATACTATCAGCGGAGTCACAATCTAAAGAAATCTTCGCCACGGTGCACGAGCTTGCCTCATCCAACAGAGCTACGGCCTCGATCCCCCCTTCCCAACCTCTCTGCGACTCGCTCAACGATTTTTTCGTTGATAAGGTCGCAAAGATCAAGGCCAACATTCCTCCCCCATCCCCCACATTTATCAATCCCTCCCCCCCTGTCTCCATCTCTAAACTAACTTACATCCCCCCTGACCAAAGCCACGCTCTTCCCTCTGCTTCAAAGGGTGAAGTCAGGTTCCCCCCTGGACTTTGCCCCTGCTCATATCCTGAGAGAAATCTTCCTAGCATGCCCGACTCCACCCCTCACATTTCTGAATGATTCACTCAGCAATGGAGTGGTTCCCATCCCTCACAAATTCGCGGCTGTCATCCCTATTTTAAAAAAGGCCGGTGCTGACCCTTCATCCCCTTCCAACTACCGTCCCATCACCCTCCTACCTTACTTGGGTAAGGTCTTAGAAACTCATGTAACCAGCACCCTGAGCACCCACGTGGAAACCAATCACTGCCTCTCCTCCCGGCAGGCGGGCTTTCGCCCCCTCCACTCCACGGAGAAGGTGGTGGTCTCAGTGATGGACAGCCTACGCGAGGGCATTGATATCAATCTTCCGCAGGCCCTCATCCTTTTAGATCTGTCCGCCGCTTTTGACACGGTGGACCACTCCATCCTTCTCACCCGTGTCAGGGCGGCGGGCATAGAGGGCCTAGCCTTCGCTTGGCTCGAGTCCTTCCTGAGTGACAGGGCTCAGGCGGTCCATCTAGCTGGTTTCACTGCTGCCTCCCGTAAGGTTGTGTGTGGGGTCCCCCAAGGCTCTTCACTTTCCCCTCTCTTGTTTAATTTATACATCTTCCCCCTCATTTTTATGTTGCAGCAGCTTGAGGTCACGGTGTTTAATTACGCCGATGACCTCCAGCTAATTTTCAACCTTTCTCACTCCCCCTGATCCTTCCAAAATGTTCAATCTGTTATGCTGTTCATCCAGGATTGGATGAACTGCAACCACCTCAAACTCAATCCGGACAAGACGGAATTAGTCTTGACCGGAGGTGGTTGTAGCCCTTGGTCCCCGTCTCACTGGCCTCTCTCACTTGGCGTCCCCCACTCCCCGTTCCCAAAGTCAAAACTCTCGGAATCCTCCTTAACCCCTCACTTTCTGTCCACTCACAGGTTAGTTCTGTGGTTTCCTCTTGTTTTTTCTCCCTTAGAACTATTAGGAAGATTTCCCGTTTCTTTTCCCTTCCTGCCCTAAAGATTATAGTGATGGCAATGGTGCTCTCGCGCCTTGATTATGGCAACATTATCTACAACGGCGCGCCGGCCTATGCTATTCACCGTTTGCAACTAGTGCAGAACCAGGCTGCCCGCCTGATCCATGGCCTGCCTAAATTCCATCGTGCCACTCCTCTACTGCAGGCACTGCACTGGCTGCCGGTGAAAGAGCGAGCCTTGTTCAAGCTTGGCTGCCTCACCTTTCAGGCCAAAATGGGCACTGCTCCGGAGTTCATTTGCTCTGCCATTAAGCCTTACATACCGGGTAGAGAGCTTCGCTCCACCCACTTGGCACTTTTAACCCTCCCCCGATTTAAAAAGAAAAAGGCTGGCGGAACAAAATTTGCGGTTCTCGCTCCCGTGTTTTGGAACTCCCTCCCTGTGGAACTCCGCATGACACCTTCTTACACAGGTTTTCGGAAAAGCCTTAAAACCCTACTCTTCTCTCGAGCCTTTACTGTCTAACCTCCTCTGCTCCCGCTGTCTCCTCGCAATCTAAAAAGCGCCATGAAACCGCGTGGTATAAGCGCGCTATACAAATGTTTTTAAATTCAAATTCAAATTCAAGATCCTCATGAGCCAGATAGAGTGATTCATGGGTTTCCTGGTTAGAGATTTTCTCACTTATAGTACCCACTTTTTCCAAAATTGGGATGATTCCAGCAGAAAGCTTGGAGAGCTTCTCTCGACTTGTGGCTAATTTTTCCCACCTGATCCTTCTTCTGTTGTTTTCTAGGAGGAGCCCACGATTTGCCCCCACCGTGTCGTGATCCCTGTCCTCCTTGCCAGGGAAAACATAGTCCAGTTCTAGGGCATTGTGGTCGCTATCTACTCTTTCTATCACTCTAAAGTCGATGATTTGCGACCACGAGGAAAGTTGTACAAGGACATAGTCCAGTCGCGACTCCCTGCCCTCTCTATTATAAGTGTATTTGCTGGGTATGTCAGATTTAATACGACCATTACATGCTCTCACACCATGTTTGAGAGTTAGAGCGGTAATCTGTAAGGCAAGAGGTGTCCAAGCTCTAGGTGGAGGGGCCACTGTAGAGGGAACTGACCACCTTGCATCCTCTTCTAGGGAGAAACCATCCAAGAGGCCTGCTAGGGGCTCAAAGTGTGAGTTCAGGTCCCCACCTACCAGAAATGGAGT
Source organism: Lissotriton vulgaris (assembly GCF_964263255.1). Classification (NCBI taxonomy): domain Eukaryota; kingdom Metazoa; phylum Chordata; class Amphibia; order Caudata; family Salamandridae; genus Lissotriton; species Lissotriton vulgaris. Next base: position 1,326,780,137 of record NC_141693.1, on the reverse strand, counting down.
ACCCTTGGGAATTTCACTGAGGAAAGCTGATAATTCCTCAATGGTAGGTGATTGTCGTGTAGTATTTACCGGCCTTGAATATACATTTATCAAAGCGAGTCTGCAGGAATTTGGCCATTCAAGCAATACCGCAAATATGTCCTCTGAAGCCGAGGGGAGACGTACCGCTTGGCAACCCAAGTGTGTCGCCACCCATGTTGAGAGGCCTCCAGAGGGACGGCCTCTACCCCCCATTTTGCGGGAACAGAAAATGCCTGGAAACCCCAGCGAGAGTATTTGTCCCTTGCCCAGGTTTCTTGGAACAGGCATACATCCCTGGTGTCAACAAAGGCAGTCCATTCCTGTATATCCAGCTTGTTACCCAAGCCAGCCACGTTCCATGAAAGGATCTTCAGGGATGGTGGCTTTGGATTCGAGGCCGCTATTGGGGAGGGAACGATGCCAATTACATTATCCAGAGACTTTGACTCTATGGTCGAATCTCCTGATAATTCGCCTAGCTCCATGTTTATAAGGGGCAAATCCACAGTAGTTTGAGTTTTCTCTTTGCTGTGTAATGGGGCGTCGAACTGACCAGACAGTACCATTGAATCCATTGTAAGTCCAGGGGATGTGGTATCTCCCTCCACACCCCCCCAACACCCTCCCTATGGAAGGAATAATGGTCCTTTGCATTATGCTTGGACTGTCAATCTACCATGTCCAAATGATTATACCTATTGGACAAGGGGAAATATATAGGGGGTTGAGGTCTGGGGCGGCGGTAATCGCCTATTTCTCTGCCCCTCCAGCCCCCGCCCCTCCTGTGACAGATTTCCCAGCCTTCCTCATCAGTGTTGGATGTAAAATACACTGGTTGATGGCGGCTTGGGTAGTGAAAATCACCTCTCCCTCCCGCCCTCTCAGGAAGGCTGCCCCATCGATCCTCCTCATATGAATATGTCAACCGGGGATAAAAGAAAGACAGGGGTAGGGACTGGATACTAGTCCCCTGGTCATCATGCAACCATCCACATATATGGGAAACGGTCATCGGGTCTCTAAAACTAATCAGGACACAGTCACCCTTGATGGTTTTTCTTGAACTGCCCACCCACGGGGCCCTTCTTACCATGAGAACTTCGCTTTTTATGCCATGGGGTAGAGGTCTATACGTTGATAACCAATCCATCACCTTGTTCTTAAGAGAGGCGGTAGATTCGATGAGAGTGGTTTTTAGCTCCGGGACCCCCGCTTGGATTACTGTATACGGACTTGCCTCAGGCGGCAAGTTCACTACTCTTGGTTTTTTAGTATTTCCTAGAGTCTCAACTATGGGTGCTACTACTTTTGGAGGTTGGTTAAGAACAGGAGTGTTAACCTTAGACTGTTTGGGCATAGTTTGGGGAGGGATTGCTTGTGGCTTATCGGGGATAGGCGTATTAGTCCTAGGCTGCATGGGCATAACGTGAGAGATGGTTGGTTTGTCCTGGTGTGCTAAGGAAACTGCACTAGTACCCACCTTGGTGTTAGTTGGGATGTCCCTCTTGTTCTTTGTCTCTGCCCCCCCTCTACCACCCTTATTATCTATTTTACTCTCTAATTTAAGGTTATCAACTAATTGAACCGTGGATTTCTCTATGTTCACTAACCTGGCTTCCATCTTGATTAGCCGCGCTTCTAAGGGGCTTAGTAGGGTTCTCAGAAGTGATCCTATATCGGCTAGGGTAATGTCTTCATCAGAAGTCTCAAGGGGGCTATTGCTGGTGTGTTCCGATGTCAATACAGGCTGAATCTCAGTTGGTATAGACTCAGCTACGACATTAGACAAATTCCCCTGTGAACTCAATCCATAACTGTTGACCTTCGAAATAAGATTGGACTTTGGGGTTTTTGCCTTCCTCCCGCCCTTTTTTATGTGCCCCATTTTTTACTTTAGGGACTGCACCTTCCCTTGTCCCCTGTGATGTATCTCTTTCATTAGTAGTGGGCATTACTGGAGTGTGATCAGGATTGGAGAGTAGCGGAGGGTGGGGTTGGGCCAATGGAAGATTTAGCAGGCTCAGATCAACAAAATCACTTTGATCTTTCGCATTAGTGTGCGAGCTAAGATTGGTCAGATCTAAATTCACTAAGTGCTCGCTTACACTAATTGTCCCATTACTAGACTCTGTGTGCTCGTTACAAATGGGTATATTGGTTGGGCTCTTGCCTGTGCCAAGGGGCCCATAGAGGATCTTCTCACCCAGTCAATTTCCTGGGAAATACGCCTCTCCGAGATTGTAATTTCATCGATTAATAATGACCCAGCGTTTACAAAATAATTATCCAGAGTGCCTTTAGCAGCTCCGGATGTTACCAGCGTGCTTTTACTCCTTGTCGCCATCGTAGACATCGTCAATCAAAGTTGGAATCAGTATGTGCCGGGGAGACGCCTGTAGTGGGGGGGTGGCCCGGTCCTGGTCCTGATCGTCCTCAAACGGCCCGCCCTTTGCCCGGGCTTAGCCCCGGGCTTGGTCCCGCGCGCGTCCCGCGTGCGCGGGGATAGGAGAGCCTATAAGAGGGAGTTGGGGCGGGAAGAGACACCAGGTGCGCTACGGTGGTGGAGCGCTGTGCACCCTGGGTCTCACAGTCCCGGCCCCGTCAGCAGCGGTGAAATCCTGGTGTGGCAGAGGTCCTCGCTCGTCAGGCTCCGTTGATCGCAGCAGTCCGGGGGAAAAGAAAAGGACAAGCACCCAGCAACAGCTTTTGCAGTTCAAGGCTGCAAGCGGCACCCGGAGAGCGGGGGCCGCGAGCCTTATCCAGCTGGACGGGAGCTGGGGGCGGGAAGAGACACCAGGTGCGCTATGGTGGTGGAGCGCTGTGCACCCTGGGTCTCGCAGTCCAGGCCTCGTCAGCAGCGGTGAAATCCCGGTGTGGCAGAGGTCCTCGCTCGTCAGGCTCCGTTGATCGCAGCAGTCCGGGGGAAAAGAAAAGGACAAGCGCCCAGCAACAGCTTTTGCAGTTCAAGGCTGCAAGCGGCTCCCGTAGAGCGGGGCCGCGAGCCTTATCTAGCTGGACGGGAGCTGGGGGCGGGAAGAGACACCAGGTGCGCTATGGTGGTGGAGCGCTGTGCACCCTGGATCTCGCAGTCCCGGCCCCGTCAGCAGCGGTGAAATCCCGGTGTGGCAGAGGTCCTCGCTCGTCAGGCTCCGATGATATCAGCAGTCCGGGGGAAAAGAAAAGGACAAGTGCCCAGCAACAGCTTTTGCAGTTCAAGGCTGCAAGCGGCACCAATTTATATATACATCAGATACAAATCCAAAGTTGCCAACACAAAACCCAAAATTCAAAAGCCACAGTAAGTGTTACTAAACTACCTTACAATTCTTAGGCATCAAAACCAACAGCAAATGCAGCAGAACGACTCTTACCAATCACTTGGTGTCCAGGTTCCAACTGCCAAGTTCTCAAAATCGGCCTAATGGTCACTGCACGGCGAATCAACAGAAGAGATCTCAGTCGAGGACCGGCACCAACTGGATGGTCAGATCAGAAAGAAAGGAAAAACTCTGTGGTTGCCAAGACTCGGGTCTCCTCGGGCAGCGATCTCGTCCAAAGCGAGATTCCAATCCTTCATTTCGACCACTCCTTCGGGCATCCGAGTCGCCGATGAGCCCCATGTTGGAGCACCAATTTGTAGTAGTGGGCCTCAGCAAGGCCTACCAGTGCTAGGGGTGCGCCCTTCTCTGCACAGAGTCCTCAGACCATAGAATAGAAGTTGGCACAGAAACTGGAATAGAAAATACAAGATTTATTAAACCTCATGAGGTAGAACTACATTCACACAGAACCATTCGGTAATGTATGAAGTAGCACCCTGAATGGAAGGAGCTTGGTCCTTTTATACCTAGACAGGGGCTCAAAAGAAGGCGGTACAAGTACAAGAAGAAGGTTTTATGTACATATAAGTTCATACAGAAAATGCACAGTCAACAAGTGGGAGGAGCTAACAGTTGCTAATTCTGGTGAACACATCCTGACAGTTACAGACTAACAGCAGCTGCATGGACAGCTGCAAGCTCAACTGTGCATGTGTGAAGCAGAAGAAACTAAATATAACCTGTCTCTAGGCAGATTCCAAGAGCAGACGACAGCAAGGTAGGACAGAGCACATGGCACGCACGTGGTAGCACACGGCAAACAAGATGGCTGCCAGAAATACAAAATGGATTCCACAAAACAGATAAGATAACCTCTAAATACAGGATGGCTTCTGCTAATGCTAACTCAATCGCTGCCAAATTACAACAATACTAGCGCCCTGACAGTTTTTGGTTCTGAGGATACCTTTCCTAGGAGGAGGGTACAGAACCCCAGAAGGAGGGTTAGGGGGAGGAGAGCCTCCTCCGGTACCCCTAGTCAACTTGAGGGTGCAGACCCTGGGTTGAGGGAACAGTGGCAGAGTAGAACTGCACTGATGAGAGGTAGAGTGGAGCAAGGATACTATGTGCCTGGGGCTACCATACCCCACTCTGTGAGATGGCAAGGATCGGAGACCCCTGGATGGTCTGGGGCCTGTTGCCTTGGCTGAGGGTAGCTAAGGAGCCCCCATGGGTTAGCTTAGTTGGTCCTGAGAACAGAGACAGAGGAATTCACACAGGTTCAGTTTGGCATGGAACTGGAATTAGCCCCTGCAGTTGTGGGCCAGGATCCATGTTCTATCGCCTCAGGCAGGGAAGCCCATCAAGGTATTGATTAGTCTACCCTGGCTTTAGGCTGGAAGGGGGTTGTGTTGAACTTGGCCCTTTTTGCAGGTTCATCCCAGAACTTTTGGCCCTCCTCCTATATTTTTTCTGACCTGTTGTTGGTGGTTTTAGGACTTTGGGCACTTTATCACTGCTGCTCAGTGCTAACATGCATGTGCTCTCTATTGTAAACTTGGTAAGATAGGTCTACACCTGTTTGGCATATTTAATTTACCTGTCAGTCCCTTGTACAGTGGTATCCTATATACCCAGGGCCAGTAAATGAAATGCTCCTGGTAAGCTTGCAGTGCTGCTTGCGCCACCCAACGAAGTAGCCTTTCAAACCTGTCTCAGGCCTCTGTGTGTGTTGTGTCGGGGCAGTCTACACTCAGTGGGGCACCTGGGACTGTGTGGGCCTGACAAGTGGCCTTATATATATGAAAGAAGCACACGGACACTGGGGGACTGTTGGTGGCTCTGCACGTCGTTGCCAACTGGCGTACGTACGTGCGGAGATCCCTTTTATTCAGCAGGTCACGTGAGGGCTACGTTGCACGCCTGTTGCGCCACAGGCGTGAATAAGCTGGAACACAACATTCCTCCCCAAACACAAAAAACACAAAAAAAACAAAAATGAAAATGCAATAAGTACTCTGGAACAATAAATGCCACAGATAATCACACTCAGTCTCTGAACTTCACTTAACAGTCTCTGGTTGATAATTCACTTAAACATGCAGTAAATGTAAATGTAAATATACAGGAATTTATATAGCGCAAATCACCAACTGGTCTCTAAGCGCTTGCTTAGGGAACCCGTCCTGGTATTCCCCTGTGAGATAACCCCGGCAGGGTATCCGCAAGGTGAAAGCCAGGCATCCCGCCGCAAGGGGCCGTTGTGGAGATTAAGCAAGCTATTGCCCAGAGTCGCAGAGTGTGAACCCGTGAATCGAGTAGGCACCGGAGCGAGAATTGTCGAGTCCATGGACATTTTAGGACTCAAGACCCCGCCGAGCCGGGAATTGAACCCTGGTCCCGGGCTGACCTCTGCTTCCAGGTCTGCCTCCTCTAACCAGTGAGCCACACTTCTCCACAGTGGAACAGTCTTACGTGAAATAGTCCCGGAGGCGGAAGGAGGGCTCTGGGTTTCTCCTCAGCCGATATTGAGAGGTCCCTCTGGCCGGCATGACACTACCCCCAGCCGGAGATAGCGGGTTGTTGTCATGGGCGACAGAGTCATCTCCACCCCGTTCAGCACTGGCGCCTCCCGATTCTTCGGGGCAACCATTCTCTTCACATGTCGACTCCTGAGACGTTTCCCCTTGGTACCAACCTGGTGCCGGGGGGCTCACAGCTCCTGGACCGGATGGCGCCGGGATCTCTGGCAACTCAAGCATGGCAACCACCCCTGTCTCGGGATGATACAGCTTGAAGTGGGACACATTACGAGTCACAGTCTCTCGTCCTCGGGTTGCTATGACGCGGGTTCCCTTCACGTTGACCACCTTCCAGGGCTTCTTCTCATGCATCAACCTGAACTTTCCACTGGTGACACGATTCTTCAGCAATACCAGGTCTCCGCGGGTGATTTGCGATGCTTTGGCTCTCCTACGCTGGCTGGCTTGGGCATAAGCTTTCTGCCGTTTGGCCTCGATCTGAGGTTCCTCGGATAGTTCTGGCTTCCAATGGGGATGATGTGGAATGGAGTCTGTAACCACTCGCCCCATAAGAACATGTCCTTGTGCAACCCTAGTGGTTGTGTGGGGTGTCTGTCGATAGCTCCTCAGAAACATGAAGATTGCCAGCTCCAGTGACTGTCCTTTATCATGGGCGATCCTTATCACTTTATTGAGGGTTCGCATGAATCGCTCCACTTCGCCATTGGCCTGTGGCCATCGGGGAGTTATTCTGCGATGCCGGATTCCCAAAGCACTGAGGTAGTTGGCCAGTTCTTGTCCCTGAAAAGGAGGGCCATTGTCCGTACGTAGTTCTTTCATCACTCCATGAGCGGCCATTATTTTCTCGATTTTAGGAATGACTTCCGTAGCGCTGGTGGTGGAAACTATTTCTACCTCCGGGTATTTGGAGTGATCGTAAATGGCTAGCATGGTGTGTTGCCCGTCCGGGAGACTGCCAAAGTCCAGGGTGACACACTCCCAGGGGTGTCGTGGCCGGTGTTCTGCTATGACCGGGGCCTCTCGCGGGGCATCCCCGGTAGCCTGACAAGCTGCGCACGATCTTACTGCGTCCTCCACAAGGTCGTCCATGAGAGGAAACCACACCTTGGTCCTCAATCGGGATTTTGTTTTGACCATTCCTTGATGGCCGACATGGGCCAGTTGTACCACTTGGGCTGTTAGAGATGAGGGTATTACCAGTCTGTGACCTCTCAACAGGCATCCGGTGTTGTCTTCATTTAGTTCCCCTCTCACGTGATGAAGGCTCTCCATGATGCGCCGCGCTTCTGGCGTCAGTATTTTCCACTCCTCTTTGGCTCGGTGCCAGTTCCCGTTCTGTAGCGCCATTCGGGCCCTTTGTAGGCAGTCGTCCTTCCGGGTGGCCTCCGCAATACTCTCCAGCGATAAGGGCATCGGGCATGATCGGGCACTGATGCATCACACATATGCTTCGGTGTCCGCCGCATCCTCCATTTCTTCTCGAGTGGCTGCTCGCGGGTGTCGTGAAAGGTAATCTGCGGGATTCCTGGACCCGGGTTGATACTCCACTTGGCAGTTGTAGTCTTGAAGTTGGAGCATCCACTTCTCGATGCAAGGTGGAGGTTTCGTGGAGGTTCCTGAGAAGAGAGCCACCAATGGCTTGTGATCGGTGGCTACTACGAACGGTTTCTCGTACACATACAGGTGGAAGTGCCGGCACCCCCTGTGTATTGCTATTGCCTCTTTCTCGATTTGAGAATATCGTTGTTCAGTCTCAGTGAGGGAGCGGCTGGCGAAGGCCACCGGGATTCAGTCTTCATCGGCTCTCTGCCGTTGCATCAGGACAGCTCCTAATCCTACAGGGCCAGCTTCCACGGCTACAAGCGTTAACTTTCGGGGATCGAAAAAGGCCAGCGTCGTAGCATCTGACAAAGCTCCTTTGATCTCTTGGAACGCTTTCATCTGTTCAGGCCCCCATCTCCAGGGCGTGGTGTCTTTTGTAAGTTCTCTCAGCGGGAGTGTGAGGTTGGCGAGATCCCGGATGAATCTCCCACAGTAATTTACCATCCCCAAAAAGCTGCGGAGCTCGGTGACTGTGGTGGGGGGAGCGGCTTCCTTGATGTCCTTTACCTTGTTCGGATCCGGGTTGACCCCCTCCGCGGAAAAAGTGTATCCAAAAAACTGAAGCTTCCGCTTTATAAATTCACACTTTTCCCGATGCAAGGTGAGACCGGCTCCCCTTAGTTTCCTGAACACCTGCGCTAGCCGGTTGTTGTGCTCTTGTATGGTGCGGGCGTGTATCATGATGTCGTCACTGACATTGATCACCCCTGGTATGTCCGCAATTAGTTCTTGTATGACATTTTGGAGTACCTCGGCCACGCTGGACACACCAAAGCTGAGGCGGGTGTATCTCCGGAGTCCTACATGGGTGGAGAAGGTTGTGATGTTGCGTGACTCTTCATCGAGCACCAGTTGGTGATATCCGGAGCGCAAATCTAGCTTTGAGAACCAGCTGGCTCCCGCCATTTTGCCTATTAGGTCATCATTTGTGGGGGTTATATGGCGCTCCCTCTTGATGGCTGCATTGGGGAGGCGCATGTCCAAGCATATGCAGACGGCTCCTGGTTGCTTTGGTTTTCGCGTGACCACTATGGGTGAAACCCAGGGCGTGGTGCCCGTCACCTTTTCTATTATTCCTGCTGCCTCTAGCTTCTTGAGCTCCTCCTCTACGAGAGGTCTGAGATGGAAGGCAATGCGGCGATGCCTCAGTTCTACAGGCTGCACAGTATGGTCGATGTGGAGGTGTACCTTACTCCCCGTGAATTTCCCAATGCCTTTAAAGAGGTCAGAGAATTCTACTATGAGCTGTTGAATCGACTCCTGGTGCACTCCGAACGCGAATTTGACTACTCCCAGGTCCTCCGCTGCCCGGCATTTGAGCAGCATACCTTGCCCGTCTTCTGACATGAAGATGTTGGTGGTGATAGATTGATCTCCATTCGAGATGGATGTCTTGAATTTCCCTCGGATCCTGAGAGGTTTGTCCTGTCCGTATGCAAATACAATGATGGGTGACGGACTCAGGACCGGTGGCGGGTCCAGCGTTTGATGGAGGGTGGCAGCCATGAGGTTAATAGTCGTGCCTGTGTCTACCACGGCCATGAGCTCTTGTTCCCCCACCCGGATGCTGCACTGAGGCAGTCGTCTGGCTTGGCGGGTCGCAGTGCCAATCATGTGCACCTTGTGCACGACCCTCTCCTCTTCCTCGTCATCGTCCATGTCGCTCTGACTGGGGTTTCCTTCGGGCACCGCATTCACCACTTGCCGAGGTTTGCAGTATTTTTTTGAGAGGCAGACCTTCTCGAAGTGGTTGAACCGACCACACCCGGAGCATCGCTTCCCCTTGGCTGGGCACTCCGCTGCCTGATGGGGTGAACCTCCGCAGTACCCACAGGTCTTCCCTGTTGTTCCCGCGGCGGCCCCCGTGTTCTTCTAGGCCCACTTCGTTGGTGACTTTACTGTTACCTTGTTGACCGGTTCAGCCTTCACCGGCGCTTGGAGGGCGGCTTCCATGTGGACTGCTCGGGCCTTCGACAATTCTTTGGTTCGACCTAAGGTTAGAATGTTCGCCAGGGGTTTTCCCGACTCTGCTAGGATGCGTTCCCGGAGTTTGGCTGACGCACACTCCTGAATGATCTGCCCCCTTATTTCCTCAGTGGCGTCCGCAAACCCACAGGTTGACGGCAAGCTTTTCAGCCGTGCGTAATACGTGTCTAACGACTCTTCCGGTAGCTGCCGTGTTTGCCTGAAGATGAACCTCTCATAGTCCTGGTTGGCCATGGGCTTGAAGTAGGCGTTCAGGGCGTTTATGAGGGAGTGGTGATTCTTTGGCGGTACTTCCACTAGAGTTTTGGCGATATTGTGGACATCCTTTCCCCCTAGGTGGAGAACCATGGTCCGTTTCTGGTCCTTGTGAACCTTGGTGGCTTCGAAGAAGATTAACAATCGATCCACCCAGTCCTTCCAGTTTGGAGCCAGCGAGGATGGCGAGCCCTCCACCAGGAATGGCTCAATCGGGGGTATCGTGGCCATGTCTGTGGTGAAGGTGCGCAGTGCAGTAGGTGAATGGAGCACCTTCGTGGTTGTCCCCTGGTGTTCCTGACCACAGGTAGCCTTGCAGGCACCAGTGCTTATTGGCAGTTGCAGACTGCTGGGCCCTCAAGTGATGAACACACAAGCTCTGCGTGTGGAGGTGGCCTTGTTGTTCTTGACGTGACTTATTGGAGGCCCCTGTGTGCTTTCTCTGTAAGGTAGTGCTGTATTTCTTGAATGTTGTCCCTGTAGTTTCCAGTCACTCCCTGTGCAGGGCTCTGGTACACTCGGCTCCTTCCCCCGTGATCAGGGCCAGTACCCACCTTGTGGGGCTCTTCTCCCCCCCTCTTTCGGATCACTCGGCGCTCCCTCTGCCGTCTCGCGGGCCTGTGGATGGAGCCGTGGGCTTGGGAGGCTCCGCGCGACTTGCACGGCGTTGAAAGGGGCGTGGCCAGGGCCTCGCGATGGTCCCACGTGTCTTCGCCCGGCAGCGCGCTTCACGCATGCGGCGCTGCCCTGGACACGAAAGCCAGCCGGTAAGGGCGCCGGAGGTCTGTGCTCATGGGGGGGCCCGCCGCAAAGGGTGGCACAGTGATGCGGCACTGAAGGGGTAGGCGCACATGCGGGGCACAGCAGCTCACCTGATGCTGCCGCTACCACCGGAGTTTTCCCGATCCGGTCCCACGCCGCGTAGCCGCACCGCGTGCGGGTCGACAGGGCACGAGCGCCGCGAGACGATGGCAGAGCTTGCGGCCGCCCCGGCAGGGCAGATGTAACACACACACAGCGAGGGTACGCCCACCCTCGTTGCCAGCTGTTGTGTTGGGGCAGTCTACACTCAGTGGGGCACCTGGGACAGTGTGGGCCTGACACGTGGCCTTATATATATGAAAGAAGCACACGGACACTGGGGGACTGTTGGTGGCTCTGCACGTCGTTGCCAACTGGCGTACGTACGTGCGGAGACCCCTTTTATTCAGCAGGTCACGTGAGGGCTACGTTGCACGCCTGTTGCGCCACAGGCGTGAATAATCTGGAACACAACAGTGTGCAGGCTGAGCCGTGCCAGTGCAGGATGCTTAGGGTGAGCGCTGCTTGTGCACAGGGTGAGCCATGCAGGTGCAGGATGCGTGTGTTGAGTGAGCAGTGCATGGGTGTGCATGATGAACAGTATCTGAGTGTGCAGGGTGAGTAGTGTGTGAGAGCTCTGCGAGCAGTCAGCATGAGTGCTGTGTTAATGGTGTGAGTGCAGGTTGAAAATTATGTGAGCATTGTGACTACAGTATGAGCATTGTCAGTGCAGGGTGAAAGGTGTGTGAGTGCTGGATAAGAAGTGTGAAATTGGAGGGTGTGAGGTGTGTAAATGTGCAGGGTGAGCAGGGTGCGAGTAGAAGGTGAACAATCTGGTTATAGAGAGAACAGTTGTGTGTGCAGTGTTATGGGGTGAGAGAAGGGTGAGCAGTCAGGGTGAGTTTGTTTAGTGGTATATGAGTGCATAGTGAGAAATGGGTGAGTGGTGGGTGGGTGTACAGTGGGAACTTGGTGCCTGCAGAGTCTGCATTGTAAGAGTACAGGACACATGGTGGGTGGCTACAGGACGGTGCACGGTATGCTGTGGTTGAGAGATATAAGAATACCGGGTACACAGTTTGTGAGTTCCGGGCTATTGGTCTGTCTGTATAAGTGTGGGGTGAGAGATGTGCCCATGTGACTGTGGTGCAAGTGGCATGCTTTTGAGAGACCAGGATGCAACACATTAAAGCCAGACCTATTGCAATTGCTAATGCTTGTTATATTAAGTGACGCTATCTCCAATGTTATCCATTGTGGTAATGGTAGGTTGTTCCTGGCTTTTCTACTGGGAACTTCGAGTTTAATGTAGTATGATGTTGGTTAAGAATCTAGTGCTCTAGTGGTATAAACAGCATTGGCCTCCTGACATATACCTTATACCCGCACTTGGAAACTGGAGCTGCACCGAGCTCAACCCACAGGCAACAAACGGCCTGAATTACCGACGCTGTGTAACCGCACACACTACCCCCATTCTGACGGAAACCGATTATCTTCGGTACCGCTCTCTTGTGCACAGAAACATCCCGATTAGGACCGGGACGGAATTATCACCGGTCTCCCGATAACGCACCTCGATCTTTTAGATCAGCCCTGAAGATTCACAGCCACATGCTGTGATGAAACACGTGTAGGCTAGAGTGATATGGCACAGTGATTCTGAGAAAAGAACACTGTTGAACAATAAAACTTTTGAAAACTTATGACTGGTTTGATCTATCCCATTGGTTTGGCCATTTGACCATTTGAAGATTGAAATTTGATTTGATACACTAAGTGTGCTCTGGATTTTTGTCCATATACCTTATACCCAGGCATGTATTTTTCTACAAATTAAGCACAGACTAAAAAAAATACAGTGTATTAAGAAAGACCTCTGCCCTAGTTTCTTGGTAGCCCTGACCACTCAGTGAGTTTGAGTCCTTGAGTCCTTGTGGTATGTGTCCCACAACAAGGCAGAGAAAGTAGAAAAAATGTTGACATTGGATCAAGGTCCCACCCAAGGCCAAAAGTAATATAACTCGCGGTAAAAATGTAGTGGGAAAACTTGTGGCAGAAAATAAGTCGTATCATAAATGTAGTATATTTACAATGTATATAATATAATTTATGTAATCAAATATTTGTTTATTTTATAAATAGAAAATACGGACCAGACTGGCAAATATTTCTACCGTTTGTGATGGGGACGCTCATAATGAAGAGAAACTAGCAAAAGTAAAGATATGACAACTCATCTAAAAAAAAAATTAAGTCTGGATAATATGTGCCAGGTAGTATTATATGAATGTATTAATTACATCCTGCCTCCATTTTAAGTGGCATTTTTTTCCACATCAGAAATTATGCTCTCCAAGATGGCAGCATGCTGAGTGAGCTCTGGATTAAGCCCTTTCGGCAGATACCACTGAACTATGGTGCCTCGGCTCCGGGAAAGGCCACAGAGGGTAACAAGTGAAGGACTCAAGGTGGGCGAACTCCCTGTAGCCACCACGTGGCCGTTGGCCCACTAGCCGGGCTGCGCTGTGGCATGGACTTCCCTTTTCAATGTTGGCAATACCAGGCAGCTGTTCTCATGGAAACGTGTTGGGACTTCCTTGGGTGCATTGGATTCCACCAATGAAGAAGGCTGGCTTTGGGGGGAGATGACAACTGAGTGCAGCAGTAAACCAGCACCACGGCCAACAGGGAAGAGCTCTTGAGGGACCAGAAGTGGTATGGAGCCGATCGAGGAGGTACCGAAGTTTCCCGTGGCTGGTGGGGGCAAGCTCCCGTGCCATCCGCAGCAAAGACGTAGGTGTCGTCTTTGCTGCGGCAGTCTCAACAAATAAAATAACACACAACAAATCATGCAGTTTGTGTTTCCCGAAATGAGGGGGATGTTGAAGAAGTGAGAGGGACAACTGCAACTGAAGGAGGAGGGGGCAATCATGACATATGGTGTGTAAACAGTAAGAATGGTTTTTAATTGTCAATCTAGATGGGCGCACAGCCTGTATGGAAGCACTGACTATGAAAGTATGTGGTGCAACTGGGTGAGTGGAAAACCATATAACCACCCAATGGAGATGTCAGCAAGCTGAACAAGTCCTGTAAATACTGAAAAGACGTACCCTATGCACACACTCAGTTATGTTCTACACATTGGTTAATGTATAAGTTTCTTAAAGGTTGAACAATTATGCAGAGAAACAGCAGTAGTAAACAGTAATATCACGTAGACAGTAATCTCAAATGATTAAGATAACTAGATAGAATCTTAATGTCCTTGTTTAATTATCAAGGCTTGACAACAACCAGCCTGGGCCGAGAAATAGATCAATATATTCAGCCATCCTTTCTGTTGGACCACCTATGCCTGAGACTATTGGTCTGCCCGGGGGAAAGGGCTGATTTTTATGTACTTTGGGTAAGGTATAGATCCAGGGATAGGTGGGTCTGAAAATTGTCAAATATAAATATTCTTGGTCATTCAAAAGTCCTGATTGTTTCCAATATGAAAGTCTACCATTGATTTTAGTCGTCAGAGGGCCTATAGGGTTGTAAGCAATTGGTTTGTAGCAAGTAGTGTCTGATAGTTGACTAAGAATTTCTCCTTCATAGTCTGTTCGATTCATAACCACTACATTGCCGCCTTTATCGGCCTCCCTTATTGTAATGTCATTGTTCTTGCTAAGAAATGTGAGAGCTGACCGCTCCCCTGGTGTCAGATTATCATGGTATTTGAAAGTGTTAAGTAAGTTGTTACTATTGATTCTGTCAATATCCTCTAGCACCCGTTTATAAAAATTGTCTATAACATTGCCTCCTGACAAAGTAGGTATCCACCTAGATTTGCATCGCAAACCACTAGAAATACTCAAATCTGGGTCTATATCAAGTTCAGATAATAGTCTGTCCATGTCATAAGGGGAATCTTCTACATCAGTAAGTGACAAAAATAAATGGGTTGCTTGTACATCTTTTATTGACAAGAATTCATTGGTATCTGTCAAGGCAGGAATATTCTTTGTTGTCAAGCCTTGATAATTAAACAAGGACATTAAGATTCTATCTAGTTATCTTAATCATTTGAGATTACTGTCTACGTGATATTACTGTTTACTACTGCTGTTTCTCTGCATAATTGTTCAACCTTTAAGAAACTTATACATTAACCAATGTGTAGAACATAACTGAGTGTGTGCATAGGGTACGTCTTTTCAGTATTTACATGACATATGGTGTGACTTGTCTACAGCATGTCCTGGCCAAATTAGTGCCCGGCGTTACGCACCTGAGCACAGGAGTTTGGCTTACTGGGCATGCATAGCATGTCTGGCACAGCAGATGCCTCCTAACATAACCTGAGGAGCTGCGTGTCCCTTCTATATTTAGTATTATTCTCAAACCAATGAGACGAGAAGCAACTAATATCAGAATAACATCATCATCATCACAAAACTTTATTTCGGTTAACATAACCTCAAAAAGTACAATCACAAAACATAACAATACATTTCAAATTTGCAACAATAGAAATAAAAGAGAATGCGCATCGAGTTAATTTATCATAGAAAGGTGCAAAAAGCAAGGGTTTGTTTGTGGCAGTCTATGGTGCTCCATACTCGGGAAGTGCAAATATGCTAAATAAATAAATAAATTACCTAAAAACATTTACTTTGCAGACATGCTAAAAAGGGATGACCTGTACTCTATCGTTCTTCATACGTGGTACCTAGGAATCAAAATTTCCTACACTGGGGTCTGGGGCCAACGTCAATCATGAGTTATTCTACTATGTACAAGGCCTAATGTAAACTAACAGACTAAAATATTTTGATTGTTATCCTACTCCTGATGGGCTGATTCTCATCCGACATGGAAGAGGGCCCAAAGTCTCCTCACTCACGCTTTCTCACAATACTGGTATCGTACTTCAGTATCCTGAGAGCCTCAGAACAGCATCTAGGACCTAGGTTCCAACAAATCTGAACCAACCATGGTTTCCTTGCCTTTTGATAGGCAGGACAGATGAATAAAACATGCAAAATAGTCTCCTCAGTGTAATCACACAAAGAGCAATTTGCGCTTTGCACATCCCCCCAATTATAGGTAAAACATCGAAGAGGAATAGTCCCGTATCTGAACTGGAGATATAGCTTCTTGGCCGCTGCAGGTATAATTTCCTAGAGAGGCTGGGACAGACGGTATCTGGATGGTCCCACATCTCGTCCAATCCAAGTCGAACCAGCCACTGTTTGATATAAGCAAACCACAGGAGTCTAGCAGCCCCTTGCAGGTTCAGTATTTCCCTTACTTCCTCTCTATATGATGAAAGTTCGGGGGTGACCCAGAGTCTACGCCAGTAAAGTAAGGGTTTCAGAGCTATTATGCCTGCAATTGCAGAAAGGCCCAGATCTAAACGTAAAGGAATAAGCGCAGTGCTCCTTGGGAGGTTTACTAGCTGTCTCAGGAAACTGTTCTCTACCTGGGTGAGATTCTCATGATATGCATGCCCCAGAGTTCTGCGCCATATAGTGTCCCACTCCGTGCTTGTACTTTATAGATTTCGATGGCCAGACTCAGTACTTTCTGGCTAGATTTATAAAAGACATTCATGATGCTCCTGAAGATTGCGTTAGTTTGAGAGCTGATTTTTTAACTTGGGCCCCCCACTCCATTGTTTCTGATATTGTTACCCCTAGATAGTCAAATGAAGTAACTCTTTCTAGGGGTTTCCTAGTTAGTATAGAGTTAGATCTTGTACTTTTAGGGCAGTTAAACGCCATAAATGTGGTTTTCTGCAGATTGATTTCCAGGCCCCTTTGCCTACAGAAAAATTCAAATTTATCGAGAACCCTCTGAATCCCCATAGTGGATTTTGACACCAACAGGGTGTCATCCGCGAAAATCTTTGCGGATATTGGGAGGGAGGCTAGTTTAGGAGCATCGAGATCTTTTACTGTAGCTAAACACTCTATTAAACCATTTATATACAAACTAAACAGGGTGGGGGCTAGCACGCAGCCTTGGCGTACTCCACACTTGATTGGAATTGGTGCGGTAAGGTTCCCATCCCTGCCGTACCTAATGTGCGCAAAGTGTTCCTCATGTAGTAACTTAATAAGATGGATTATATGTGGGGGAGCCCCCATTTCATAGAGGACTGACCAGAGTTTGTCCCTAGGGACCAAATCGAAGGCTGACCGGAGGTCAACGAATATTAAATAGAGACTGCCACCCTCCAGGGACACGGTCTTCCAGTGTAGCATCTGGAGCCTAAGAATTTGGTCGATAGTGGACATTTTTTCCCTAAACCCAGCCTGAAAGGAGGTACGTATATTCTGTTCCTCCATCCAGGATTGGAGTCTAAAAAGCACTACATGCGCGAAAACCTTTTGTGAAATATCAATCAAGCTAATTGGTCTGTAGTTATTTGGCAAAAGGGGGGAACCTTTTTTGTAAATCGGAATTATTTCGGCTCCTGCCCAACTCCGAGGAATCTTCATACCCTGTATTATCGCATTAAAAAGAACCCAAAAATAAGGCGCCCATACAGAGGGTTCATTGCAAAAGAGATCCCCTGGAATTTTGTCTAAACCCGGGGCTTTACCGGGTGCGATTTTTGCTAGAGCTCCCTTGATTACTTTTCAGACTTATGTTTGCATTGCATGGGACATCAATGTCTACTTTGGCATCCCTTGGGACAACGAAAGGATCAACCCCTATTGGGCGGTTATCGTCTGTCCCTTCGACCACTATGTCTTCTATAGAATACAGGGATTGGAAGTGTTCCCTCCAAACTTCTTCTCCCAGATTAAGGTCTACCGGGATCCTAGGAACCAAGCTATCCAGATTAACTACTCTCCAAAATGACCTCATCTCCCTTGCTCTCAAAGCACATTTCAGATCCTCCCATCTTTCAGTTTCCCATTTTTTCTTTGCTTCTACAATTGCCTTTTTATATAACGTCCTTGCTAGTTTGATTGACGGGCGGTCATTGGCCTTGATGGATACCAGAGCTTTTTTCGTTTTGCTGCAATGGTCATTATACCACTGATGGGGGGGCTTCTTTCTTATTGTAGTTGGTTTTTTTGGATATGAGAAATCTAATGTGACCTCTTCTAGTTTGGCGTGGTTCTTCTTCACCCTCTCCAGATCTATACCTTCCCCCATTTGGTTTAATGAGAGGGAAGCTGTTTGGAGCACTGGGACCAAAACTTCATAAAGGGCGCTCATTTTGGCTTGGGATTGACTAAGATCCGTCCATCTTGCTCGTTGACTGCAATTGGATAAGGTCAACCTATGATCTATGGGGTTTTCCATTACATTATCGCTCCCTCAAGTGTTTTTATGGCCCCTCCTGGCGCTGCTACGCTGACACGATGATAGGCGTGGGAACGGGGGCTCTGGGATTTGTAGTCCCCTCAGCAAGGCGATGGCACACAGGCAGGACGCGGTGGTGAATGCAGCCCCTCCCGGGACCGCCGAAACAGCACAAACAAACGTTGCAGTCCCCCCCGGGACTGATGGCAGGAAACAGGTAGGACCTGCTGTGGCAAGGGTTTCTCGGGCGTCCCGCGTGGCCGGGGCCCACAAGTGTTTCTATGGCGCCTCCTGGCGCTGCTATGCTGACGCGATGATAGGCGGGGCAAAGGGGACTCTGGGATTTGTAGTCCCCTCAGCAAGGCGATGGCACACAGGCAGGACGCGGTGGTGAATGCAGCCCCTCCCGGGAACGCCGAAGCAGCACAAACAAACGTTGCAGTCCCCCCGGGACTGATGGCAGGAAACAGGTAGGACCTGCTGCGGCAAGTGTTTCTCGGGCGTCCCGCGCCGCGGTGGCCGACGAGTGTTGTTATGGCACCTCCTGGCGCTGCTACGCTGACGCGATGATAGGCGTGGGAAGGGGGACTCTGGGATTTGTAGTCCCCTCAGCAAGGCGATTGCACACAGGCAGGACGCGGTGGTGAATGCAGACCCTCCCGGGACCGCCGAAGCAGCACAAACATTGCAGTGCCCCCGGGACTGATGGCAGGAAACAGGTAGGACCTGCTGTGGCAAGGGTTTCTCGGGCGTCAGAATAACAGTAATGAAGCTGTGACCGACAGAATACAGAGTCCTGGGGATCACACACCATATACTCCTCACTCGCCGGGACTCGGAGACACGGGTGCCACTCTTTAGGTGAGCCATGGCGCCCATGCCAGTGGTGGTTCAACTAGTGGTGCAGTAACGCTTGCCTGAGGAGCCCTTTTCTGTCCGGATCTGTCTCAAGCTTAGGGTGCAAGCTTGGTGCCATCTTCTACTGTCACTTCATCTGACTTGAGCAGGTCTGGATGGAATTGAAACAATTCTGCGTCGAGTGTACTTTCCAAGAAACTTCCGGAAGGAGACGTCACATGTAGGGCTGCGATCCCCCAGGGTGTCAGTGGAGCCCTTCCCCTCAGTGATGGTGATTGGATGAGGATTGAATCGCATTCGAACACTCCAGCCGGATGTTGGTCGTTAAAAAGCGTCAGGTTTCCCTCAGCAGCTCTGGCCCTTGGTGATGGCTCGTGCTATCGCTGCTCGTGCTTCCGGTTGCTTCTGTTTGATGAGAGTGTTGACTGATGATAACGAAGTGTAGTTGGGAGCAATGCCAAACAGCGGGTGCTTGGTGAGCGTCAGTCTTTCTCCCAGTCCTGCTGGCTGAGGCTGGCCCCTCCACTGAACTCTTTTTAGGCTGCAAACACACACACACGCACGCGTAGATCAGTGTGTTCTATCTGTTGCCTCGTCGCGGCCTCTGTGTTTTGAACTGACTGGCCCTCTGACATTTATGAAGCTCCTGTCTGTCTAGGGATCACTAGCTCGAGCCCTAGATCGGCATCTTGGTGTGTGTTTGCCCCCTCAGAGCACATTCAGCAGTTGAGCACATTCTTCCTCGTCCCTCCATTCCACCACAGAAGGCACAGCCTGCCAGTAGGAACACAAGACCCTAAACACATCACACAAGCAGGGACCGCACATCCCTAAAGAGCCAGCATGCGAAAGACCAGGACTGACTGGACATGTCACACACGTGACACGAGGCATTAAAGATGGCTCCCTTCTTCCTGCCTCATCTTCTCTGTCCTCTTCGGTCTCATTTACCCCTCTATTCTCCTCTATGTTCTCATTGCTCCCTATCCTCCTGTCACTTCTGCTTCTAGTCTGTGTCACACTTTTCTATCGCTCGTGCTTCTTCGTCCTTTCTCGCCATCTGCTTGTCTTCTCTCTATCTCTTTTCTTTCCCTTTTTGTCTCCCCCTTACTAGCATCACGTTCCTGTCAACTCGTCTGTTCTGTTCACTCTCACTCTCTTCTGTTTCTTTTCAGTCCATGCTCACAATGTCTACTTTGATCTTGTCTCCATCCTTCCGTTTTCTTATCTATCTTTGTCTGTCTTCTCCTCTCATTCTCTCTTCATCCTTGTACTATTTCTGCTTCACTCTCGTCGGTCTCTTTCCCGCTCCCCTTTATCGCCTTTTCTTCCCCACCCCCTTTCACCTCATCCACACCACCTTCTTTTGCCTCCTCTCTTCTCATCTCTTTTCATACCCCCGTCTTTTCCCTCACACCTTTCTCTTTTTCTGTCGCATTGTCTTTTGCCTTCTCACTCTTCTTCACCTCTCCCCTCACTCTCGCCCCCTCGTTCGTCTGTTGTTAGTTAATAGCGCCAAGAAACCCCGTGTGGTGAGTGTGCCGGCTACATATACACATTTTGTGATATTTTACTTCTATTCTGAATCCTCCCTTCTTCTCTTCTGCCTCGTCTGCTTCGTTTATATTCTCTCCCACATATTTGTCCTTGTGTGACCATCTCTTCGGTTTCTTGCTCTCATTTCCCTCTCTCTTCTTTTTTTGTTATCTTCTCCCCTGTCTTCTCGTCCCCATGCCATATTCTCCTCTACAAGTATCCATGTTACCACTCATTTTATTTTATTTGCTTCTGTTCTGTTATTCCTTTCCTCCTTTTCTTTGTCTTATTCGCCGCTCTCCCAGTCTCTTCCTCTGTTTCTATTTTCGCCGTTTCCTATATTTTGGCAGACGCCATGGAGACGGAGCAAATTACTCCATCCCCATCATGGAGGGTGATTTATAAAGCATTGGCTTGATGCATTTCGCTGTTTGGTGCAAGGCATCAGCATGAAGCAAACCCTGCACCAAACAGTATTATTATTTTTCAAAAAGAAAATCCAAAAAAAGGAATTTGCTTTCTGACCTCTTAGGTGTCGCAGTCGTTTTTCGTGTTTATTCTCTACCTGTTTTTTCTATTTTCCATCATTATTTTCTTTCCCTCTTCTTTTGTTTCGTTAGTTTCCCTCTTCACTCTTTCCTTTTTGCAATCCCCCTTCTGTCCATCCAACTCTCCCCTTCCTTTCTCTTTTCTTTCACGCTCCCGTTCTTCCCCCTCCGCCTCCAGTCCCCTCTCTTCTTGTCCCTTTCATCTGCTTCTACATTCTCCCTGTCCTTTCTACATTTGTATTAGCTCTCCCTCATTCTTCATGTTTATTATCCTCTCTCCTTTCCGAGCCCTCCTCGCTCTGAGTTCCCTCCGCCTTTGTGCCCTTGCCCTTTTCTGTACCTTTTTGGTATTTGAACATATTTAATATAATCTGTTCTTTCTGCTGTCCTGGACAACAACAGAGGAAGAGATTGTGCAAGAGTGAGTCAGGGCTGATAGCAGTCGCCAGTGCGAGATTCGCTGCAGGGGCCTGGGAGGGCAAACCCTCAAGCAAATACGAGAGCCAGGAAGAGGCAAACATACAGCCTGGGAGAGGCTAACATCCAGGAAACATGCCTACCTAGGGAGAGAGGGGTAACCGGGGGAGAGATGGACACCCAAAAAACATGTCTACCTAAGGAGAGATGGGTTAACCTGGGGAGAGATGGACACCCAGGAAACATGTCTACCTAAGGAGAGATGGGTTAACCTAGGGAGAGATGGACACCCAGGAAACATGTCCACCTAGGGAGAGATGGGGTACCCGGGGGAGAGATGGACCCCCAGGGTCCACTGCACAGACTGTCTGGGGATATTAGGCCTCAGCACCCTTTGTGCTCCTGAAGAGGGTACCCCTGAATACCTTTCTGCCTCTGGATCGCCCTGTAACTCCGCCTGCAACACAAATAAAGAGGATTAGAAGAACCTCCCCCCACCCTGATTACGCCGTGTAAGCGGTAGGGAGGGAAACAGCATCAGGGTGAAGGACAAAGAGGCTGCCAGGTGGGCGGGGGAGGCATATGTATCTCTCCCCTTCCCCCACCTTGGCCGGAAGTGACACACAGGACCCTTAAGGGGTCACTGGACACTAGGCTGTCGAGTTTGCCATCCTGTGGCACTAAAGGGGCCGCCCTCTTATGAGGGTCCCCTGCGGGGACGTGTCGGTCAGCCCCCATAGTGCCAATATCGGCAACACTCACCAGCCCTCCCGCAGCAACATACATGTAACATAAATAAGCAGACAAGACAACTTTTTGGTGGGAACAATTGCTGCAGGTTTATTAGCATACCAAATATGCCAACACGGTGGGTTATCTTACAGGCGATCCAAAGGCAAGCTGACCCTCGCGGGCTACCCCCTGATGGGCCAACTTGCATCGTGGCCTTAGCCAATCGGTGCTTAGAGGTTGTGGTGAGGGGATAGCCCCTCCCACTTACGGTGAACCATTGGTCCACCCTATTACTCACGCCCCCCTTAAGAGGGGCGGAGCGTTCAAGCGACCCCCGGTTGTACAGGTTTCCAACCGCCCGTAGGACAGACGGGGCGCCACCGCACCCCAGGGTCCACCGCACTGACTTCCTGGGGATATTAAGCCTCAGCACCCTTTGTGCTCCTGAAGAGGTTACCCCTAAGTACCTGTCCGCCTCTGGATCGCCCTGTAACTCCACCACAGCCCTGGGTGTGGCGACCGTCACAGCCAGGGCCCCGCACCAAGGCCGTGCCTATTTTAGACAGATGTACCCCATTGTCCTCGAAACACCCTATGTATTTGGCATTAAGCAACCCAAGTCTTATGAATCCAAACCCAATTTGTTCGGTGAATTTAAGCATTGCGCTATTGACTCCTGAGCGCAGCCTCCATTGCTTCACCTGAATGGGCTCCCTGCCACAGGAGCTGGGGCGTGATCTCGGACCACCACAGTTCACATGTCCCTAACTGGCTGCTTAATTTGCAAATTGTGGCCTTCATGTTTTGAAGTAATGTCCTTTTGCCCAGGCCATCAGATCGTTACCCCCTAGGTGTATAACTAACACGTTGGGGGGACGGGTGACTCCCCCAGTTCCTGCTGTAGTTTGCCCAACAACCCATTTCATCGCATGCCCGGGTACCCCAGCCAAGTTATCTCGGTGTTGGAAAAGCCATGCCTCCATTTCCTGCTTTCAACCCACTGTGCCAATCTGCAGACGCCAGAGTGGCTAATCAACCAGACCTTTGTTCCTGGCAAATAAAGAAATGTGATTTTGCCAAACATTTATTGACAACACAGCACGCAAATTTGCAAACAGTAAAAATACACTACACAACACACTGCTGCCAGTAACAGGGAACCGGTTGCAGCAAGCAAATTAAGCTACATGGCTCAAGGCCATACAAAATTGCAAACTGAAAATTCACTTCACAACACACTTCTGCCAGTCGCCAGGACCCGGCTGCTAACGAATATTAAAGTTTGTGGGCTCATGGCTGTATGCATCTAGTATGTAGTGGGATTTCCAACGCCCCACCTGTTTGATACCCTCTGCTGGCAAGCATTCCTTAAACGCTGTAGTTGCTGCCCCTATGCGGAAAGAGTGGCTGCAGAAACGCTTGCTAGGGTCCTTGTTGCCAGACAGCGTCAGGCACGCGTCCATGATATTTCCCACCTGGTGCTATGTAAGGGGCGTGCCGTCTACATGTAGAAAAAGGTAACCGTCTGCTACCGGGCTCAGGGCCAGATAGGTGGTGAACAGACTGACTGGGCACCCCCCAGACTGTGCAGCCAGAACACCCTTCCCTCCCGCACTGATCCATCTTATACCTTCTTAGCGTTATTTTGAGGGAACCCCCTGAGAGCACCGTGTCTTGTATTTTCAGGGCTACCCCAGACCTGTCATTCTTGGCTCTGGCCACCAACTCACTAATTCTAAGTGCCCCGAAGAAAGCCAAGCTGAACATGGCAGCAAACAATGCCGCCTCAAAAGCTGAGTGAGTAGCCTTGTGCATCCAATCTAGCATCCCCTGCAGTGTCTCAAAGTCTATGGGGGACCTATTGTCTGGTGCCTTTGGTTCGCTCCTGGCCCACCCTTTTAATGCAGCTCTGATCAAAAAGGATTTGGTAGGATCTGACTGGCCCCTTGGTCTAGCTTGGTGGTTGATTGCTGCAAGATGGCCCAAAATCCAAGAATGACTCTTGCCATTGTCTTTAGCCCACAATATGAAAGACTGTACTCTACTTCCTAAGGAAGACCCGCCTTCTTCCTAGGCTCCCACCACTGAACACACTTTTTGAACGCATGTTGGACAGGCCACATGAGGGGCCGCTCCCCCCTCGGCCCGACCAGGCCCGAGCCCGGTCACACAAGTGCCACGCACCACCACTGCTCGTCTTCCGTCCCATCCGGGACCCCGGCCCCTGAACATATCGACCTCGTGGGCCCGACCCACTACTGGCCCGCGCGCCCAGCCTGGGCGCCATCTTGGACACTCCACCACGAGGCCGCCTGGCCCCCGATCGACCTCAACCCTGGGCCTAGCCAGGCCTCAGACATCCCGGCACCACCATCCACCCAGGAGGTGAGCGGGCTACTTGGCAAGTCAATGGGAGAAAGAGGCGTCGATGGCTCTCCCCCGCCAGGTGCCGCTCGCCCATCGCCTCCCCGGGCGCTGGCTCCACCCCCCTGCTGGGTGTCTGGACTCCCACATCCCGGACCTCCCGACCTCCAAGTGCGAGGGTCCGGACATCAAAGGGCACCAGCCCTATAACTGGGGCAGCTCCAGAGCAGGAAGGCAGTTGTATCCTGGAGTCGAGAGACGCAGAGAAGAACTCATCCTTGACGGACTACTGGCGCTGCCGTAGCTCTGCCTTGCGCACCATCGTCCTGCCTGCTGGCGCTGCCGCAACCTTCGTAACCTTCGTAAACCTTCATCGTCGTCGGGACCTGCTGGCGTGGCCGCGGACCGTTTGTAACTACCATCTTCATCGGGACCTGCTGGCTCCGCCGCGGACCGTCGCTTCCTTCGTCCATCTCGGGACCTGCCTGGCTCCGCCGCGGCCCGATCATCTAGAACGCCGAGCTCGAGGATTGAGAGCTATTCCCATCTTTTGGTAACAAGACTGTCCCGCTACCCTTTTCCCAAACCAGAGACCAGAACCGAGGGGACCCCTGAGTCCAGACCTCCTTGTATCATTCATCGTACTTAAAGAATTGCCTATAAAGTATCGTTGAACTTTACCCTTGTGTGGTGTCCGTCTGTGGGGGGGAAGTTACTTGTCTGTACGATCGTTGGAGACGGCTCTCCCCGGAGACCTCTCCCCTTATCCTCGGCCGACCCTCCCGGTCCGTCTAACATTGGTGGCCAGCGGCGCGATCCGAATCACCGCATTATCGTACAGAGAGTAGCTCACCCCACGACGAAATCACGATGTCAAACAAAGAAAGCGGATCCACCGAGAAATTTCAAATGGAGAAATTGGACGAGTACAGCCATCGTGAATTAAAACAATTCTGCATCGAACTAGGTATCGCTACCACCGGTCTAAGTACCAAGGACGATTTCAAGCATGCCCTAGAGTCTTGGGCAGAAACCGGGGCTGCCGGAACCCCCGATCAAAACATCGCCGCAATAGAAAAACAAACCACAGCCCCTGAAGAGCGAAGAACGGGTCTCTCGCAAGACGAGATCCAGGAACGAGAAAAAACCCGACTACACGAGCTGGAAATGGCCCGGCTCAAAATGGATGTCGAACTTAAGTTGGCCGAACAAAAAATAAACTTAGAGCACCTGCGTCTCCGAGAAGAAAGAGAGGAAAAACAGAGACAAAGGGAGCTCGAGGAGAAGAAATTGGCATATGAACACGAGCGAAAATTAGCGGAGATCGACCTACGCAAGCAGAATAAGGAAGTAGGGGTGCCCGAGCAACCCCACACCCCAGGGGCAACAGAGAAAAAGGTACACATCCCCAAGGATGTCGTTCGAGAGTACTTCCGAGAGGACGACATCCAGCAATGGTTTAAGGCCTACGAAATCGCTATGACAGCCCACCGGATCGATAGAAGCGACTGGGGAGCCGGTCTATGGGGGAGATTCCTCAACGAGGGCCGCGACGCCCTACTACAGCTCCCGGACCACCAGATGACCTCCTATGACCATATGAAAGCTGCACTCCTCACCCGCTATGGCCTCACACCCGAGATGTACCGTCAGAGGTTCCGAGACTGCACCCGCATCCCGGGTACAACTTGGGTGGACTATGTAAACTATTTTAGCCGAGCCTTCGAGGGCTGGATCAAAGGAAGCAAGGTCACAACTTACGAACAACTCTTCAACCTCATGGTATGGGAGCATCTATCGAACAATTGCTTCATCGAGCTCCGCCAGCACCTCCTCGATAGCAAGTTGACCGATCCCCGGCAGCTCGCAGCCGAAGCTGACCGGTGGGAAATCACCAGAGTGGGCCGGAATGGGTCCTATGAACAGAGCCGGAACAACAACGGGCAGCACCGTCCCCGAGGAGGAGGAGGAGGCCAAGGACGTGGAAGAGACAACGCTCCGGTCGCCCCCGCTAGCAGCACCACCCCCCCAGGCCAACCGGGGCAGCACCCCGGCGCGACCGGGATATCGAGCCAATGTTACGTGCCATCGATGCCAACGAGTCGGCCACTATGCAAACGATCCAAACTGCCCCCAGTATCAGAGCCCAAGACCCCGCCAAGTAGCCGCTGCTGCTCTGGGGGAGGAACAGATCTCAGAGGAACAAGAAGAATATGAGCAAGAGCATCAAGAATGGGAGCCCGCCGCCATGGCTCTAGCCTGCTTAGGGGGGAAAGACATGGTCCCGCGGGTCCCCCTACCCGCTAACACTCAGAAGTACAGTCAATGGGTGAGCATCAATGGACGCCGGGCCGAAGCCCTCCGTGACACCGGGGCCAGTGTGACAGCCGTCCGCTGTCACCTGGTGGCCCCAGAACAGTTCCTACCAAACATTCTCTGCCCTGTCCGTTCAGCCGATAACTCAGAGAGTCTGTGTCGGATGGCCTGCGTCCCTTTCGAATGGGGAGGGGTCTCCGGCATGTTGAAAGTAACGGTCCGAGACGATGCCCCCGTAGACTGCCTCCTGGGGAACGACCTTGAAAGCTCTCCGTGGGCAGCCGTAGAACGACGAGAACACCTGGGGATGTTAGGTATCCCGGACTGGGCATGCGTCACCACCCGGTCCATGGCCACCCGTGCCAAACCCCGACCCGAGGAACCCGAATGGCCGGCGCCTCCGCCTCCGGTCGCGCCAGCCGAAACCACCGACCGTGACGTCCCCCCAGAACCAGCTCAACCTCCAGACCTCGCTAACCTCGACCAGTGGCCTCAAGAGGGGGGGCCCACGCAAGAACAGTTTCGCCAAGAACAGAAGACCTGTCCCTCCCTCGAGGGACTCCGCCAACAAGCCCTCGCCCAAAGCGCGGGGGATACCTCCGGAAAACATTGGATCTACTGGGACAATGACCTGCTATACAGTGAACAAAGAATCGCGGAGTTGGGGGCCAGCCGAGTGCTAGTGGTGCCCCTCCGTTTTAGAGACTTTCTGCTAAACCTGGCCCACGATGTCCCCCTGGCTGGACACCTGGGTCAAGATAAAACCTACAGCCGCCTAGTGACCCACTTCTTCTGGCCCAAAATGAGGGACGATGTACACCAGCATTGCCGATCTTGCCCCACGTGCCAAGCCAGTGGAAAGAGCGGCCGCAAACTAAAAGCCCCCCTGCAACCTTTTCCCGTGGTCACCACCCCGTTCGAGAGGGTCGGAATAGACATTGTGGGGCCCCTGGACCCGCGTACAAAACAAGGCCATCGGTTCATCCTGGTGCTAGTGGACCACGCCACCCGCTACCCCGAGGCTGTTCCCCTGCGGACTGTGACAGCCCCGGTAGTCGGCCGGGCTCTGATGGGAATCTTCTCCCGTGTGGGCTTCCCCCGAGAAGTCGTCAGCGACAGAGGCACAAACTTTATTTCCAAATATATGAAGTCCCTCTGGCAACAATGTGGGGTTACCTACCGATTCACGACCCCCTATCACCCTCAAGGAAACGGACTCGTTGAGCGGTTCAACCGCACGCTCAAAGGGATGATTGGGGGGTTGGAAGAGCCCCTCCGTCGCCAGTGGGATGTGCTGCTGCCGTGCCTCCTCTTCGCCTATCGGGAGGTCCCCCAGAAGTCCCTCGGCTTCAGCCCGTTCGAACTGCTGTATGGACATCCAGTACGGGGGCCACTCAGCCTAGTCAAGGAAGGCTGGGAGATGCCCCCTCTAAAGAACCCCCCAGATGTTTTCCGTTACCTCCTCACCCTCCGCAACCAGACCCGGCGGTTCCGAGAGCTGGCAAAAGCCAACCTAGAGGCCAGTCAAGAGGACATGAAAAAGTGGTATGACCGGAATGCCTCCTCCATCGAATTTGAACCTGGGCAACAGGTATGGGTGATGTCCCCCACCGAACCCTGCGCCCTGCAAGACAAATGGACGGGGCCCTTCAAAGTAGTCGAGCGCAAGGGCCCTGCCACCTATCTCATCGACATGGAATCTGCCCGGAACCCCCTCCGGGTCCTCCACGCTAATAGACTGAAACCCCACTTTGTGCGTTCAGAACTCAGCCTCCTGATGGCCACAGACAATGGGGCTGAAGAAGACTCCGAGCCACTCCCTGACCTCCTACGGACTCGGGAGAAAGACGGCTCCGTGGATGGGGTCCGACTCTCGGAGGCCCTCACCCGGGAGCAACGCCAGGAGTGTCGAGACCTTCTGTTGCAGTTCGCCAGCCTGTTTTCCCTCACCCCAGGTGTCACTTCCTGGTGTGTGCACGACGTGGACACGGGGGACAACCCCCCTATCCGCCACTGGGCCTACCGCGTGCCAGATCGGGTACGGGCCTGCATCCAGGAAGAAGTGACCAGAATGCTCACGCTCGGGGTCATCGAGCCCTCAGACAGCCCCTGGGCCAGCCCTGTAGTCCTGGTCCCCAAAGCAGCCGCTCCCGGCACCACACCAGAACTCCGGTTCTGCGTCGACTACCGGGGCTTGAATGCGGTCACCCGAACAGACGCACATCCCATCCCCCGGGCAGACGAACTAATCGACCGCATGGGAGCTGCCCGCTACCTCAGTATTTTCGACCTGACGGCGGGCTACTGGCAGATCGGCCTCACACCCCGGGCCCAAGAACGTTCTGCCTTTTCCACCCCTGATGGCCATTACCATTTCAAGGTCATGCCCTTTGGCATGAAGAATGCTCCAGCAACATTTCAGCGGCTCGTCAACCAGGTCCTGGCAGGGCTCGAAGGATTCAGCGCCGCCTACCTAGACGACATCGCTGTATACAGCCACCATTGGCCCGAGCACCTCCACCACCTCCAAGCGGTGCTACAGGCCCTCCAGCGGGCTGGCCTCACGATTAAGGCCAGTAAATGCCAAATTGGTCAGGGGTCCGTAACCTACCTCGGACACCAGGTGGGAAGCGGTCTGGTGGCCCCTCTGCAGCTCAAGATTGCCGCCATCCAGTCCTGGCAGCCCCCCATCACCCAGACCGAGGTACGCGCCTTCCTGGGCCTCACAGGCTATTACCGAAGGTTCGTGAAGGACTATGGTACCATAGTGGGGCCCCTCACAGAACTCACGTCCAAAAATCAACCCAAGAAAGTCAACTGGACCCCGGAGTGTCAAACAGCCTTCGAACAATTGAAGGCCGCCATGTGCTCCGCCCCTGTGCTCCAGGCCCCCGACTACAGCCGGGAGTTCGTCGTCCAGACGGATGCCTCCGACCATGGCATTGGGGCAGTCCTGTCTCAAGTGAACACCGAAGGTCTTGATCAGCCAGTGGCCTTCATCAGCAGGCGACTCCTACCCCGCGAACAACGCTGGAGCACCATAGAGAGGGAGGCCTTCGCTGTGGTATGGGCCCTCAAAAAGCTCCGGCCCTACCTCTTTGGCACGCACTTTCGGGTGCAGACCGACCATCGACCCCTGCAGTGGCTGATGCAGATGCGGGGGGAAAACCCGAAACTACTACGTTGGTCCATCTCCCTACAAGGGATGGACTTCACTGTGGAGCACCGGCCTGGGCCAGATCACGCCAACGCGGATGGCCTGTCCCGGTTTTTCCGCCTCGACGAGGAGAGTCCCCAAGAGGATGGGTGACTCTCCCCGCCTTCAGCTGGGGGGGACGCATGTTGGACAGGCCACATGAGGGGCCGCTCCCCCCTCGGCCCGACCAGGCCCGAGCCCGGTCACACAAGTGCCACGCACCACCACTGCTCGTCTTCCGTCCCATCCGGGACCCCGGCCCCTGAACATATCGACCTCGTGGGCCCGACCCACTACTGGCCCGCGCGCCCAGCCTGGGCGCCATCTTGGACACTCCACCACGAGGCCGCCTGGCCCCCGATCGACCTCAACCCTGGGCCTAGCCAGGCCTCAGACATCCCGGCACCACCATCCACCCAGGAGGTGAGCGGGCTACTTGGCAAGTCAATGGGAGAAAGAGGCGTCGATGGCTCGCCCATCGCCTCCCCGGGCGCTGGCTCCACCCCCCTGCTGGGTGTCTGGACTCCCTCATCCCGGACCTCCCGACCTCCAAGTGCGAGGGTCCGGACATCAAAGGGCACCAGCCCTATAACTGGGGCAGCTCCAGAGCAGGAAGGCAGTTGTATCCTGGAGTCGAGAGACGCAGAGAAGAACTCATCCTTGACGGACTACTGGCGCTGCCGTAGCTCTGCCTTGCGCACCATCGTCCTGCCTGCTGGCGCTGCCGCAACCTTCGTAACCTTCGTAAACCTTCATCGTCGTCGGGACCTGCTGGCGTGGCCGCGGACCGTTTGTAACTACCATCTTCATCGGGACCTGCTGGCTCCGCCGCGGACCGTCGCTTCCTTCGTCCATCTCGGGACCTGCCTGGCTCCGCCGCGGCCCGATCATCTAGAACGCCGAGCTCGAGGATTGAGAGCTATTCCCATCTTTTGGTAACAAGACTGTCCCGCTACCCTTTTCCCAAACCAGAGACCAGAACCGAGGGGACCCCTGAGTCCAGACCTCCTTGTATCATTCATCGTACTTAAAGAATTGCCTATAAAGTATCGTTGAACTTTACCCTTGTGTGGTGTCCGTCTGTGGGGGGGAAGTTACTTGTCTGTACGATCGTTGGAGACGGCTCTCCCCGGAGACCTCTCCCCTTATCCTCGGCCGACCCTCCCGGTCCGTCTAACAACGCAGGACCTATATCTCTTGTTTGTCCCGGGTGCTAGAGACAGCTCACCCAGCCCCCTCAGACGATTTTCCACTTCAACAGGAACCAAAGGTGTGCTGGGAAAGGGGTCCCCTCCTCTCTCACTCTCGGCCATGCCTCCCAGAACCGGCGCTACTGAAAATGAGAGAGAGCATCAGCCACTGTGTTCTGCACACCCTGAATTGCGTTGCGCCCTGCATTCAACATTATTGTACAGACACACTCGCACCAACTTCCTCAAAAGGCACAACACCAGGGGGCAACTTGATGACTGGGAGTTAATGGCCTGCACTACCTCCAGATTGTCAGACCACAAGAGGACCCTCCTAGCCGTCAGTACCGCAGCCACAAGTGGAATGCCACCACAATCGGGAACAACTCTAACACTGTGATCTTGGCCGTGATCTTTTTCTTGTGCCAGGCGTTGGGCCATTTCTCCGCACACCATTCCCTGTCTAAAAGGGCCCCGAATCCTTCTCTGCCTGATGCGTCTGTATATATGGCTAGGTCCAGGCTGCCTGCCCAGGGAGCTCTCCAAATTACTGAGCAGTTAAAATTGGCCAGGTACTCCGCCCACATGGCCAGGTCCTGTCTCATGCCTTTGCTTAATTTCACCATGTGGTGCTTCTTTGTGACCTTGGCAGTGGCCCTGGCTAACCTTCTGGAAAACACCCTACCCGCTGGGATGACCCTGGCTGCAAAATTCAGTTTCCCCAGTAGGCTTTGGATGCATTCCAAGGTGGCCCTGTCCCGCCCAACCACAGACTGTATGCGTTATGCTAGGTCACAAACCTTGTCTGTCGGCAATCTGGACTCCCTTGCAATGGTATCAAGCTCGATCCCAAGAAAAGTTCAAACCTGCACCGGACCCACCCTTTTACCTGGCGCGAGGGGGACCCCCAAGTGACCGGCCAATTGCTCGAAATCCACAAGGGCCTGCTTACAGTCCTGCGTGCCGTCACTCCCTATGAACAAGAAGTCCTCTAGGTAATGGGTCACCCCTTCCACCCCGTAGGTCTCCTGGAGGGCCCATTGCAGGAAGCAACTGAATGCCTCAAAATATTCAAACGACGCAGCACAACCCATGGGCATGCATTTGTCATAAAAGTACCTGCCCTCCAGCTTGAAACCCAGCAGGTGATGGCTGCTCGGGTGGACTGGTAGCAAGCGAAAAACAGATTTGATGTCCGCCTTGGCTAACCAGGCCCCTCTGCCAGCCCTCCTGACTAGGTCCAATGCCACGTCCAGAGTACAATAAGACACGGAGCAGGTGCCCTCCTCCAGCCCATGGTTAACTGATGCCCCTTCTGGGTATGAGAGGTGGTGAATTAATTGAAAAGCCCCTGGTTCCTTCTTGGGCACCACCCCCAGGGACGAGACTACAAAGTTGTCCAGCGGGGGTTGCAAGAATGGACCCGCCAACCTGCCCAAGACCCTCTCCTTCTCTACCTTGGCCCGGACTACATCTGGTTGCTCTCTTGCTGATCTAAGGTTATCGGCCTCTCTGTTGCCCAGGGGGCCCACGTAGGGATCTTCAAGCCTTCGCTAACACCAAACAGCAGCGTGCGGCTATCTGGTTCATTGGGGTACCGTCTGAGGAGAGGCGTAATGTTGGCCCGGCTGACAGGGGAAGGGCCTTTGGTGGTGTGACCAAGTGATGGTGTACTAGCTGTGGTAAAAAGGCTCCTGAATAGGTCTGGGTCACTTGCAGGGACAATGTTGTGCACAAGGGTGGGTGATGGGTGGGGGGGAGCTAGAGATATTGGTGATCTTTCAGCCTCAACTTTGTTGCCCGCCTTTGCCAGCTGGCTGTCTGTCCTGCTTTGTAGGGCAAGAATCCGATGGTGGTTCCCGCCACATGTGTTACATGCGTGCAGGAACTTGCACGTCTTACCTCAGGGTCAAGATCCATTGTTAAAAAGACGGCATGTGCCTGGGGAGGACCTCCTGAAACCTCCCCTTTGTCTCCCCCCTGCGCGCTCCACGAAATACCTGTTTGCCACTTGCACCTGCTTGAAAGGACCCCCTGGAAGAAGATTGTCACACCTGCGTATTTACTTGGGGGCCTGCACTTTGCTGCGCATGGGCACCCATAAGGTCTATCGAAAGCTGGACCTCTTTTTGGTCCCAACACATCTCCGGGCACTGGGACATCTTCCACCTGAACTCCCCATCATAATTCAACCAGCCATTTCCCCCCCCACTTCATAACCTCGTTGTGTATTGTCCTAGAGTATTGTACCAGCCAGAGGCCCTGTTCTGGAAATTTCTCCATCGTCACAGAAGCTAGGATGGAGAAAGCCTCGAGCCAGTTTGCTATGTTCTTGTCTGGCCACGGCTGGTATTTTACTTTTTTATCATCATCCTTTGCCCCTATTTTCCTGGCGTCCAGGCCCTCTTGGCCTAACATGAGCTGGGTAAAAATGTCTATAAATTCACACCTCCAAATTCCTTCTTTGGTTGCCTGGGGCACCTGCCAAGCCAGTGAGCATCGCCCAGACAGCATCGGGCGGTGGTGACTTGTTGGACCAAAGCGGGCATGGGAGAGGGTGCGAGAGGAAACATTACAGATGCGGCCCCCGTACTGGTATTCACAGGAGGTGGAACCTGGCTGGATGTTTGAGGGATGAGCGAGACGGGTGCTGGTACTGTGATTTACCCCCCGGGGGTAGGGGTTGCCGGAATCCTACAGCCGCGGTGGCCCCCATCTGCCCCACTGGCTCACCAACACCTGCTGACCATACACTTGCCGTTGCTAACGTGGCCCCTTCCCTTACCGTAACGCTGTTGCACGAATGCGTGGGCTGGGGCCAACAGTACCTGCTTGTAACTGTGACATAAAACTGTTCATTGTGTCCATGAGTTTAGCAAAATCATGCCTAGTGGCGTAGTTACCATGGGCCGCAGTACTGTCTGTCGGGGTGGGGAGCCCCGGGGGCGGGGGACCACCCAGCAGTGTAGCGACCTCCTTCGTGGTCTGAACTGTTCTACTTCTGGGTGGGGAAGCGGATCTGCCAGGAAGTCCCTGATCGTGGGCTTGCGGACCCGCTTGGGCCTAGAGGGGCCTGCCTCTGCGCCGGGCTGCTGTTCTGAAGTGGGGGAATCGCAGACGATCCCCGAGTCCTCCTGCTCGGGAGCATTCATAATGCTGCTAGCCCATGCCAAAACTTTGACCTTGGCCATCTCAAGGAAATTCGCCCATTGCGCATTTTGTGAAGTACCTGGCATCGAGTCCTCACTTGGGATCTTTGGAGAAACATTTTTGGGTTTGCGTTATCTAGGGAGAACCTCTCAAGTTCCCTGTTGCCCCCGGCGCTCCTTGCCCCACCTTCCCCTATACTTACTTATTGTGTGGAAACGGGAGTGGACCTGGGGCGTGACATGCCCAAAGGCCGGTTCAAAGTGTGCCCTGCGTGCACTGATGGTGTGGGGGGGCTGGGGAGAGAAAAGAAGACGTTAGCTGCGACCGTAGCGCGAGATAAGCGACCATTAGCGCCCGCCCGCATTGCTCTTGCTGTCTCTCCTGCTCCCACCCGCAGGTGCGAGCCCTGACCAATACCTGCTCCTAATTCCTGCTGTTCATCCCTTCTCGTCGGACCGCCTGCGACATCGCTTCGTTAACGAACGGTTCTGACCTGGAATAAAAAGGAGAGTCTTAGTGCGCTCCGGGACGAGCCCTGCGTCCAGGAACCCCTCGCGCACTCTCGCATCTCTGCTGGGGACCCTTGGTACCTGCTGCGGGCACTTTAGTCGCCGGACCCCCCCAAAGCCGGGAACACAATCAAAGGACACAGCCACTGCAATTTAAAGACAAGTTTGCCACGCACATTACACTTGTTAAGACAGTAAGGGGAGGGGTACACATACTTCCACGCCCTGTACCTGCATCCTACGAAAGCACCCCCCAAAGTTGTCCTGAACCAAGCACAGATCAAGAAGGCAGCATTACCTTGACATTGAAATGCTTGTGAAAGTGCTGTGCAATCCCCCCTCCCTTAAAAGCACATATGTCGCAGTTAAAACTCATTTCTTTTTCGTGCCCCTCATTGAGAGTCCTGACACATCGGGCATCGAACACCAACATCAGCAGCCTTTGCTGTCGGGGCTGGGCCATGGCTCGCTTGCAGACTAACAGCCACGCTCGCCCCACTATCGCCCCGAGATGCCTCCCCTTTTGAGTAAAATCGTACATCACTTGCCCAGAGTACACTTGCCCTGCTAACAC
Organism: Lissotriton vulgaris; assembly: GCF_964263255.1. Taxonomy (NCBI): domain Eukaryota; kingdom Metazoa; phylum Chordata; class Amphibia; order Caudata; family Salamandridae; genus Lissotriton; species Lissotriton vulgaris. Next base: position 1,326,744,908 of record NC_141693.1, on the reverse strand, counting down.
AAACACCCCAACCTGACTGTGTCACCTGCAACACCATCGTAGCAGTGCATTACGTCAATATGCTGGATGGACCGAAAACTTGTGCAACTAATTACCACAGCTTTCACGGAGGTCCTGATGCCTTTACAAAACGACCTGCCCTCCCCTGATATCCCCTGAGTGGGTGACCAATTTCGGCACCCATAATACAGTCCCCGCCGGACGGCACAGGAGCGACCGGGCAATAATGCTGTACCCTTACAGGCGTGGGCGCTTAAATTCACCCATACATTTAGGCCCTCTCTAACATAAGCAGGCGAGGTGCCCAACTGTGCCCACTTCCGGTACACCTGAGACTGGCCCCCACGCGCCGTGGTCCAGTGGGGGGGAACCTGGCCCCGGTTCTGGTGATTCCCGGGGGAGAAGGAAGAAGCGGGAGTGGCTGGTACTACGAGGAGGCCACCGCCGTCCATAGTCCGAAGCTGAAAGAGCCGTACATTAAACATGGCCCCCGCGGCCATGAACTGGTGCAGGCTGAGGCGACCTACCTGCCAGGTACAAATCTTGGCGAGAGGCTCGAGCATGGGCGTAGGAAGTGTGGGGGACGCGGGGGACATATCCCCCCCAGATTTTGTAGTGGGGGGGACGCGGGGGATGAGGGGATGAAAGAATTTCTCCTCCCTCCTTCTGTCTGTGGCAGGGCCATTGGTATGTCAAAGCGCGAGTGCTTTGACGTGTTAATGGCCCTGCACTTGACCTGTGCCCTTCCCTTTTGTTGTGCATCAAAAACTCCAAGAAGGTTTTCACACCTCATCACTCGCCCCCACAGCTGATTGCAGTCTGAACTTACAGGACGGATCAAGTTTGTAGATTGCTCACTGCTGACAGCCATAGCCCACTGGCGCGATCCAGCGCTGGGGGGCTGGGCAGCAGGCAGTGCGCCTGTCCCTGTTTGGAGCTAGTGCTTACCCACCCTTCTCCTCCCACGTACTGGTCACCAGGTCACCAAAAGATTCATGCTGTGTGTGTTATAACAAGGCCCTCCTATCCCTGATCCAAGGCAGTGTTGCACGTGCTGTGGTGAGTACATTTTCTTGGTAGTGTGCGCAGGAAAATGTAAAAAAAGTTTATTGCTATTAGAAAAATGAAAGATTCATGTGCTTATAAAAGGAGCTCCTGTACGAGTTAATTTTTGTGCGAATCAATCTGCTGAAGTGTATCTGTAGGCAGTACTGTATGTGAACGTGGCCCTCTTTTGGAAGCTCTAACATGTTCGTTTCAGTTTATTTCTAAAAACTTAAACAACACTTCTCCCGGAATAACAGATTGTGGAGTCTCTCTAAATTGTTTTTCAAGCCAAATGTACCAGTTATGCAAACTATGTGTAGTTCCTTTTAATATGCCCACATATTGTCTGCACCGAAAAACACAATTTTCTTCCACATGGTATCAAGATTACAGTTTGGGCCTGTAATATTTTCTCCCAGTTTGTAGCGTATTTTAGTATTCTGCATGCAAATCTATTTTTAACGGTGGGACTCCTGAACCTTTAAACGTTCAATTTAGCTACAAATATATTTAGTATTGAGGTGCATTCCCAGAGTCTGTGTGACCCCCAGCCCCTTTGAATTCGTCCGCTGCAAGACTGTGGAGTATTAACAACATATGAGTGTGGAAGAAACGTTAATAATGTACTTGTAATGAGTTTTGCAGTGGACCATAACTGAAGCTGTTCACTTTATAAAATATTGTTTTGCCCATAAAGCTTAAATTGCTTTCAGATTAGTCAATTGAGTTGGTGTTAATAGTCTGTGCAGCTGGACTGCAAGGAGGAGTCTCCAGTTTGCGCCTTTCCATTCCTGGTGCTTTGCAGCAATTTTAAGATATCCTCAGAGTTTTTCATTGCTCATATGGGTGTAATTTCTGATATCTATACGTTTCCCTCGTCTTCATTGCTCACGAGAAAGTGTCACTCATAATCATTGATATGTCACTCATAATTGTACTGATATTATGAAAATGTACCACAAAGCATTCTGAAACCTTGGCAGCTATGCTGACTGCATCCTGCCCCTCCTCAGCTGGGACCCAACTTTATTTGACTGTTTCACACTGCACAATTCAGCCACTCAAAAGCCTAATGTTTTGTTTAAATGTTTGAGCAGTTAAACCTCGCCCTGGAACATGAAAACAATTAGCACCAGACATAGTCTAAGCACACATCTTGCATTATATTGTGTCAGATGTGTTGGTCTGTCCGAATATTTTCATAAATAACAATTTAAATACCACTATTTTGTCTTATTTCAAATTTTATAGCACTATCCAGTCCAGAGTGTCGGAGTTCTTCAAATCACACATCCACATTATACAAAGACAATAAATTATATGTACGTAAATCAATTTACAGGATGTGTTACATAAGATAGTGAGGGTTACAAGGTGTAGGAGTCGCATGTCGACTCCTTCACGCCAAGGGAGTATACTTTGGATGTCCCTGATCCCCACAGGTCTTCTGGAGAACCTGGATGATGCACAGACACAGATGACGCAGAAGACTTGAAAAGCAGTGAGACCAGGAGCAGTAGGAGTCTTCCTTGATGCAGTTTTGGGTCCAGTCGAAGTCCGCCGAAGTCCAAGTGTCAAAATGGTCAAAGAGTGTCTTGGTTTCAGAGGTTGAGAGTCTTGTTCCACGAAGAATCTGAGGACCTACCCACAGGGGAGCCCTTAAGTACCCTAAGGAAAGGGTTGGAACGACTCAGGGGTCCCACCCAGAGGAGGGGTTGGACAAAGGGAAGAATACTCCCCTGGTCTTTGTCCAGTTTCGCGCCAAAGAAGAAGCCAGGGGTTCCTGAACTGGCAAATTTGCCCTTCAAAGCAGTCTGAAGCAACTGGCAAGCCACACCTCCCTGTGACAGGAAACCTATTTGTCTACCTTCTCATGTTCGAGCTCAGTAGCAGTAGGGCAGAATCGGGCATGTGGTTGGCAGCATCACTAGGTTGCTGGCAGACCCTGAAAGGCTGTTACTTGGAGTACAGGGGTTCCCCTAAGGAGCCCCCCAGTACTTGGGATCATCCTTGTAGCGCTAGAATTGGTGTTGAGGTATGATTCCAACATGTTTGCTACAAAACATGACCAGGTCCAGTGCAGCCATTATATAGTTAGACATCACGTAATAACTGATGCCCACTATATACCTTAAAATGGCTGACCGCTCTTACAAAGCCTGAATAATCAAATCCGGGGTTTGTAGGAGTCTCCAGCTCATGCAGGGGCACCCTCACATTTGTAACCAAGCACCCTTCCTATCATAGGGGTGACTTATAGATTTTGAGTGCAGTGACCTCAGACATAAGGAAACATATCTGTTATGAGAGGTGCAAGCAGCATCTCACACAGGCTGCAATGGCAGGTCTGTACTCCAGTTTAAGTAGACTTCTACGGTTGGAAAAATACATGCTGCAGCCCATGGGAGCCTCTGGTGTACCTATGCCCTGCGTACCTTAGTACCATACACTAGCGACTTATAAGGGTACACCAGTAGCCAATTGTGGATGTACCAAAGTACTTACCAGAGCCAATTTACGGGAGAGAGAACAGTTGCTGGGGTCCAGACTATTAGGATCCCAGCAATCTACAGACAAAACACACTGACACCAGATACAAAGTGGGGGTAACCATGAAAGCCGATTCTGCTTTCCTACACCCCCCAAACGTAAGGACATGAGGCTAACCTTGCCCATTTGAGTCTTTATTTTCTTTGTGGAAATATCTGGAAAGTCCATCTTTGTTGGCATGGTTACTCCTAGGTCTACGTTCTACTGAAAAGTCCATCCCCTGTAGAGAAATGGACCACCTCAAAAGTTTGAGGTTTTCACCCTTCATCTGTTTAAGCCATAAGAGGGGCTTATGGTCTATCTGAACAATGAAGTGAGTGCCAAACAGGAATGGCCTCAACTTCTTCAAGGTCCAGGCCACAGGAAAGGCCTCCCTCTTATCTGACCAATGCTTCTCCCTGGGGGTCAACTTTCTGCTTATAAAAGCTACTGGTTGATCCTGACCATCTGTATGAAGCTGTGACAATACTGCACATATCCCTATCTCAGAAGCATCTGTATGGACAATGAATTGTTTGAAGTAGCCAGGACACAGGGCACATGGCTTGCTTCAGGTTATCAAAGGCCTTCTGACAGCTAAATGTCCACTGAACTTTCTTAGGCATTCTTTTGGGGGTGGGGGCACTACTACCACCAGTGCTATTGCTATGGGCACTAGGAGGTTTAGGATTAATAGTAGCAGTATTGGTGTGGCCTTTTTCCTTACACAAATAGCACCAAGGTTTCTTGTTAGAGGAGGAAGATGAATTGGACCTACTCCCAGAGGAAGATTTTTTGAGGACCTTCAGAAGACTTTATTTCCTTTAGATTTCTTCCCACTTTTCTCTTGGACCTTAGAATCTTGGTTCTTCTGGTCACTACTACCATGAGACTTTTGTTTCCCCCTGGTGTGGACCCACTCATCTGCCTTCTTTCCAAATCTTGGGGAGAGGTCAGATCTGAGTCCACCAGTACTGGTGCAGTTGCTGATTTTTGACAGTCATTAAGGATGTGCTTGCTCACAATCATGCACATTACTTCTATGAAGCCAGCCTTCCAGAGCCTTAATAGTACTATATACAAAATCTACCCAGTCTTAAGTGTTTGCCTTTTGTGTGTCCCTAAACTTAACCCTGCATTGCTCAGTGGTAAACCCAAACCCACTTATGATGGCACTCTTCAAGACTTTGTTATTGTCTGCATCTTCTACCTTCACAGTTAAGAGTTTATCTCTATCTTTGTTAGCAAAGGAGAGCCACAGAATAGCTGCCTACTGGCCCTGAGGAACCTTCTGAACTACACAGGCCCTCTCTAAAGCAGAAATCCACTTATGAATGTCATCACCTGCTGGTAAGGAGGGACTATCCTGCTCAAGTTCCTAGTGTCAAAGGAGTGTTCCATAACTCTAGGTTCACTAGTGCTGCCACCATGGGATGATTCTAATACCAAATTCTTCTAAGCTCTCTGGACTTCTAGGGTTTCCTTATCTAGGGCCAAATGTTCTTTCTTGATTCTGAGCTTTGCTCTCTCATAGTTGAACAGGTGGTATTCCATTTCTAAAGAATAATCTCTCTTGCTAGAGATGGAGGTCTCTATTGCAGTGGCAGAGGAGGGACCTCCCATGAGCACTTTGTACCCCCCAGGAGGAACAAAGGGGGCCCTACCTCAAGGGCATCCCTCTGTGTCACTAGAGATATTCCCTGGGGAGTAGAGTTCTCCAGTAAGGGGTCTTCAGACTCCTCTTGGACATGCTCAGAAGCAGAGTCATTGGTGCTGGACAACTCTCCAAATGTCACTTGTAAATAAACATCATAGTCTTGAGCAAGGTCTCCACGCTTTCAATTAAATGCTCAATATTTTAGCCCGCATAATCCTAGCACAAGGCATATTTGCTTGTTTTGAGCATTTTATAGTTTTTGTGAGCCTCCCATATAACAAAGCTTTTGTACTTTAGTGCATTCCGTGCACTACTCATTTGTGCACTGCTAAACAAGGGGTTTCCAAAAGGGATCCAACTGACTTCAGTACTCAGACACACAGAATCCTATACCATGCTATTAAACTTGCCAGCCTTGTGTGGTCTTCCCCCAAACATTTTGCCTGCTTACCTCCTCTTTTTACTGATTCTTTTCGTTGGCCTTAGGACTCTGAGCACTTTACCGCAGCTGACCATTGCTAAAATGCGAGTGCTTCTCCCCCAAACATGGTAACATTGGTGTATACACAACTAGCATATTTAATTTACTTACAAGTATCTTATTACAGTGGTATACCATATACCCATGGCCTGCAAATTAAATGCTACATGTGGGTCTGCAGCACTGACTGTGCCACCCACACAATTAGCCCTTTAACCATGTCTCATGCCTGCCAATGCAGAGCAGCCTGTGTGTGCAATTTTACTGCCATGTCGACTTGGTATTCAAAACCCCTTGCCAAGCCTTAAATGTCTCTGTTATTACACATAAGTCACCCTTAAGGTAGGCCCTAGGTAGCCCATAGGCCAGGGTGCTATGTTACTAAAAGGTAGGGCATGTACATTTAAGGTTTGCATGTCCTTGTAGTGAAAAACACCTACATTTGTTTTTCACTTCTGTGAAGCCTACTCCTCTCATAGATGAACATTGGGAATACATCTGTATACTCTTTTGAGCTGTAATTCCTATTTAGAAAAGAGAAGCTGTGTCATGTTTTGCATCTTTGGAATGGCAATGATAAATCCTCTTTACCGGTAAGATTGGATTTCATATTACTATTTGACATATACCACTTTTACAAAGTGGACATTTCTCTGCTCTTACAGCTCTGTGTGCTTTTAGCCTGTCTCCGATACACTCCAATATGACTCCAGTTGCATTTTGAGGTTTAGGAATGTTGCAAAGAGAATTCAGTTTATTCTTCCTTTTTCTTCCCACCTTTGTTTGCTTGGTGCATGAAGATGTACGTTTCAAAAACACGTTTTTTCACATTTGGTCTATAACGCATATTAGCAAGCCCATCATTGCCGTTTTAGCTGCAGTTTCCTGTAACTAAAACTGCGATAATTTTAACGAGGTTCCTTGCTAATATGCCCCTATGTGATTGTATTTGTTTAACGTAGTGTACGGTTCTCAGACAATGGTCGATTTGTATCGGGTCACTGGAAACTCCAAAAGGTTGTCCTTGTCCCCCCCAGAAATTGAGTGTCTCCTACGCCCCTGGGCTCGAGCCTCCAGTGATTCCGGGCAAATCACCTGATCTCCCCGCGCCCACAATTGGATGCGTCTGTCTGCAATGCAACTAACAGATGCTCATGGAAAGGCGCTCTGATACCTTTCCGGTTGAGGTCGCGCTACATAAAACTACAAATAACATACAAAAGCGTCTGGTTTGCTCCCTGCTGTGTGGCCAGCACCGGTTACACACGTTATGTTAAGCCTATCTCCTCGCTGTTCGCTTAGCACATGCCTCGGGACAGGGAGTTCCGGACAAAGTATGCCAGATTATAAACTCTGCCCGTAATCTTGCCAGCCTTCCCGGCCCACCGGGGCTGGTTCTCTCTATTGCTTCCCTTTACGTTTAAAAGCACTGTCTGCCGACACGTCATTCTCCACAAGCGGTGTATCTTTCGCATACCTGGGGAGGGGGATACAGAGGGACTCGCTGTCTGCCCCGATGCAATATGGTGCCTGGCTAGTGCGCTATCATGGCCGCGACCTAGTAGCGTTGGGTGGTGGGAAAGCGGAGACAAAGAAAGCCCTAATACGACATCCAAGCCGCGGCCATACGCAGCTGCTGCCCTCGGGCCCCTACCCCTCCCGCCACAACCCTCATTCCGCTTCTGGAATCCGGGAGTACCCGGGGGCATGCCGGGGCTCGCTGGGACAGGCCCCCCCACAGGGCAATGCCCATGCTGTGAGGCCGCTACTTTGGCCGGGGAGATAGAAAAACCTGCTGCCAGGTGGTAAAGCGCGCAATGCACCATGTGGCTTTAATAACATACAACTGCCCCCTTTAACCCAATACCGGGACACCCCTGGCTGCGAGATGGGGACTAGTTCCGTGGCCTAAGACCGCCCAAAACTTCGCCACCCCGCCTGGCCGTAGCACCCCAAGGACATGGGCTTAATGTAACTGAGGTCACCTCGCGGCCTGTGGATGGAAGGTGGGGGGCAATCCCCCCAGAGAGCACTGCGACATAGTTGCGTGAGGAGGTGAGGAGGCAGAAACTATTCAGTATTCAAAGCGCAACCCTTACGGGACTCAGAGCCCTATAGATGGAAGGCCCTACCCGAGGGCGAGGACTGACCAGGCCTGAAGCTGCTGCTGCCCGCAGGACCACAAACGTCTCCCGTCCCAACCCCCGTCCCGCTCCCAAGCCCTGAACACCCCAAGTTGCATCCAAAGTTTACTGAATGGGGCAAGGCTGGGGCTGGAGCAGGAACAGTGCCCCTCTAAGGGCAATGCACGCATGGTGAGGCCCCTACTTGGGTGGGGGGAGGGTTTGGCAGAAATCAGGCCCGCCTTGCACGAACCTCGTGGTCCGACGCAACCTCAATGCAGCAGCTCCTAACGCCGTCAGGGTGAAGGACAAAGAGGCCGCCAGGTGGGTGGTGGAGGCATATATACCTCCCCCCTTGCCCCACCTCGGGATAAAGTGACGCACGGGACCCTGAAGGGGTCACCGGACACAAGGCTGTCCAGTGTGCCATTTTGTGGCACTAAAGGGGCCGCCCTCTTATGAGGGTCCCCTGGGGGGACGTGTCGGTCAGCCCGCATTTACTGTCCCACACCCGCAGCGTTTCCCCGCTATGGTTTGCCTGGTGATGGTGGACAGTAAAACAAGCATTGGAAATGCAATAGGTCTCGCATTAGAAAAGTTTGAGCTATTGGTGTTGTGGAAATGTAATTATTTTTTGAGTTATGTTTATGTTTTTCCAATAATAAAAGTATTAATTTTGTTCTTTGAAATGGCAATAGTTATAAAAGTAGCAAATGTGACACCTATAGCATTAGTAAAGGTACATGTTTAGTTTTCCCTGTCTTACATGTATTGATCTGACAATTCCCAATAGCGTAGAATTTTTCTAAATAATTAATACTGACATAATATTTGTTGTAATTTATAATGGTACTAGATTTAAAGTTTGTAATTTATCACTTGACTATCGACGGCAGAAAGGGGTGTCGAAAGATGGGAGGGGGAGTTGGTATCCTTGGTTTGCTTGCGCTGGACGGTAGGGGTCAGACATGGTGCGATTGGGCGTTGGTTCTGGGCAGTCGAGGTGCGGGGTGGGGGGATATGCGGGCAGCTGCAGTGCTCGTGGCGGCTTTAATGGTGGTGCAGTCTGAGAAGAGAGGGCTGCTGATACAGGTTGTGAGGTGGGGGGTGGGGTGTCAGCCGCATGGGCCACTCTGGAGCATAGCGTTGTAATATAGAACGTTACGGCCATTAAGGGGCTTCCGATGGCTCTGGGGATGGTGCAGTGCCAGGCGAGCAAGATGTGGGTGAGGTAAAGGGGAGTGGGGGGATTGTGGCACCAACGCAGTGCCCTTTTCCACAGGACGTGGCGGGGTTGGCAGGCATCCAGAGGGGAGAGAAAATAAATGATTAAATAAAGTTTTCCGTGTAGCAGAACAGGCGGTTTGCAGGCGGTGCTGAGATGGGGTGGGCGGAGATCGGAATTAAGTGAGGAGGTGGACGGGGCAGCAGGGGCGACTCTAGGAGAGTCAAAGGGCTGCGCCTGGGGGGGGCGTGTGGTGTGTCCATTGGTGGGTGGTTGGAGTTGCAGTGCAGCGTTGGAAGGGACAGTGCTAAGGGAGCAAGTTGGAGGGAGGCAAAGGGCGCCACGTGGGCACCAACACAGGGCAGCCAAGGTGGAAATTCACAACTCGCTGTGAAGTGTGTCAATGGTTTCATTGTACTGAACCACTGCTCCCTTATGTGGTGGGAAGAAACAAAATGAAATGTGAATGACACTTTAACATGCTGTGGAAAACGAGCCCATAATCCTATCGATGCCCAGGCCGCTGGCGCAAACCGCCTCTTAGCTCCCATATTGATCGGTTACCAAAATAAAGAGACGGGCGCTGGAAGCAGGAATCAAGAACAGAGTTTATTTCTCATGAGGAGAGCATGTCATTTCGGACACGAAACACAGTGTCTTTCGGGAGGTGCTCTAACAAGTGAGCTGAGACTCTGGCTTTTTATACTCTACAGAACACATGATAACACAATCAGGACGGTGTGACGCAAAAGGAAAGACATCCCTATAATCCTCGTGGTGATCCTACCCATATACATTCACAATGGGGACCCTTGACCTGCTGATAAGAGGGGAGGGCAATCACGCAACTGAGTGTTTTGTAGGATGTGTACGCCTGATCATAGCCCAAGGGGTGGGGTGGCTAAGACCAATAGAGGATCCTTTGAAGAGGAGTGACTTCATACAATAAGGGCAGTAAATGGTATCTCCTGGCTCAGGCGATGGCCTCGGACATGTGCGGTCAGCCGGACTCGGGGGAAAAGGGTCATCAAAGGAGTGGTATTAATGCCGCGTGGACAATCGAGTGCGGAGGGAAGGCTTGTCAACAGAGGGGCATTCATGGAAGGGAAGGAGGGGTTGGTCAGGCGCGGCCGTGATTCTCAAGGACAGGGTCTTGCAGAAGAAAAGGGTTTATGACTCGCCTACGTGAGGAGAAGGGAGGGGTAGCCAGGGTGGACACAAGGACAGAGTCACACAGAGAGCGAGAGAGATCTTATGACCCGTACATGAGAGCGGGGGCAGTCAGGTGCAGCTGGGGGAGGGCTATGTCTGCTGAGGCAAAGGATGCCTCTCCAAGATGGAATAGGGGGTTTTGTGCGAGTCAAGGGGGAGAGTTGCCTTTCACAGCGGGGTCGCGCAGAGGGAGAGGGATTTTGAATACACGCAGAAGGGGAACCAGTGATTCTAATCTTAGGCGGGCAAAAAAAAGGGGGGCAGGGTGCCTAAAATGGCTGTTATGTATACACGGGTACAGGCCTTTGCTGGCAGTAGGGTGTAGTTAAATGCTTTACGGTATTCAGGGTATGCGCAGGAAGAGGAGTGGGAAAAGGGAAATGAACGTTGCTTATGTACATCAACATTTCTATTTTTCTACAGTCGCCCCTTTTTACATAGCAAAAGTTCATTTTCGTGATCGATGATGGTACATGTAAACAGGCACGGTCGCAGAATTAGCATTGTCAATATTAGCATATGGTATATAATCATGGACAGTTGATGTGTTTGGCAGGATACGGCACATAGGAGATTGCATTTGTCGAGTTCCTATCATTTCAAAGCACTACATAGCATAAATGTTTCTGACTAAAAATGTAACCAATGAACAGTTTTGACCAGGTAGTTGAGAGCGGAATTCAGTTCAATATACAATATTTCTTCGTCCCAGTGTCTTTTTGTCAGTGAGCCATCACTGGTAGGCTCTAGTCCGAGTACTTTCGTTGGCGCTGTTGAGCACCGGCGGTGGAGCTATAGGTCCAGCTCTGTTCTATCCTTTCGCGTTGCAGGGTGCGGTCAGTCCTCTGCTGTTAGACCACAGTCCTGTTTTCTAAACAATCCGGTTGGTGGCGCCTTATGCTCGGCACCCATAGTTCTATGGCAGCACCCTAATCCCAGTGGAATGCTGTTTTTTCCTTTGGCAAAAAGTCACGTGGAAAAGAGGGTGAGTGTGGTTCAAATAGTCGATAGGGGAGAGGGTGGAGTTGGGTCAGAGTTCCTGGGACACGCAAAAGGGACCAAGGGAGCAAAGGATAACAAGCAGGCAGGCCCATCCATCGGGCTCAAGGAAGGGGGACGGAGACTCCAGGCACACGTGGGTTTAGCAGGCGAGTGGCTTCGAGGTGGCTCGCCGTTTTTCATTTTCCACGTTGAAGTTGCGGTCTCGTCCCGTATCCTGTTGCTCTGCGGCTCCACCTTTGGTCGAGGTCACACGAGTCCCAAGATCCGCGGCCAGGCTGTACGTCACTTCTGACCCATCTCCTTCGGTGATCGTGAATCTTTGAATAGGTACAAGACAATGTTTCAGTGAAATGGCAAAAGAAGATATCTATGCATGCTGAATTCCTCCCTCAATTCTACGCATTTGGGAGATACGTTCATTGGTCACAGTCAGAGGTCCATTACCAAGCAGTGCACGTGTCAGTATTCCTACTGGGCTCATGGCAGGTCTATTCATCGTCTTATTTATAAATCAAGTGAGGTTTCCATCAACCGCGCATTACATCATATTCAGCATTTTACAGAGCATTTCCCATCAGGACTGGCTAACCTTTTCGAACAGGGCGGGGGTGCTATTATCGAGAGTCAGGCAAAACAGGGTCTTCTCGAGGGTCAACAACTACTCATGTGTATCAAGTTTATATTCGGGACAGAAATTGACGTCTATCGAAAATGGGGCGGGGATGCTTCGGGCGCTTGCGCTTGGGTGCAAAAGGGGGTGGGGCAATCCGGGCGTTGGGAGTTCAATCTGGACGTTGGCGTTCGCCTCTGAAGAACAGACATAAGGTGCCATTGACATACAGTTCCCTTATAAATGGCCAGATTTGGGGGACTTTAGTCGTCTTACCTGTCCTTTCCTTCTCAGCCAATTCAAGTTCATTCATTTTTGCAGAAAGGAGAGGCAGTAATGTGGCGAGATACAATTATTTTAGTTTCGGCCAATTTCGCTGAACACCTTCGTGTTCAATATGTATCAAATCAGACTGGTGCCGGTGGGGCACAATTTCACAAATGAAAGAGAGAGAATAGGCAGACTCTCATAGAGAGTGAGAGTCGTCCGCAATCTAAACGAGCCATTCGGTACACGTATGACATGTAGGGAGAGAGAGAGAGAGAGAGAGAGAGAGAGGGAGAGACGTGTACAAAAATAGGTCATTTAGTGCGCTCACAACACGGAACAGCAAAGGTTAGGTAACATGCAGATACAGACAGAGGGAAGACATAAATCCGTACATTATACACAAACTCAGACAGGGAGGACGGCACGTGTATTACACATATATAAGACATTCACGACAAGACAGGAAACAATTGTCAGCCCACAACATCTGTTTTTATCTGTATATCCTACGTATCTTTACTATCCTGTTTTATCTATGTGCTTGCTCTTTCTACCCTTCCCCCCTTTCCCTTCTCGCTGGTCACGCCTGCGAGCGTTCCCAATTACCAATACTCACACCTCGGCTGGTCGATCAGTAATTAACCTGGTCGTGCTAGTTACCCATGGTTGGATCTTAAGCCATTTTTCCGTTCCCTCCTGTGGTGGGAAGTTCTCCAGGCTGAGGCAACGGCAAGTATTGATCGGGAGAACAGTCGGACAGCTTGGCTATATCTATAAGAGTGTGAGAAAGGGGGTAGTGCATTTTGAACATCAGCAATATTTCTAACTTCCTAGACGGGTGGTGCAGTGGCAACCCTTACCTGTATAATTTTTCTTTGTCCTTTCCCTACCTAGTCGAACGTCCAGTTACATTATTTAATACGTCATTTCTAGTCAATTTTTTTTTTTTTTTTTTTTTCGTCATTCAGTACCTGTCCAGTTTCTATGTCAGTCCATCCTCTCAGTCGCTATGTCCTAAGGAGGAACAGTCATGTTAAGCCTACGTCTTTAAAAAGCTTATCTGTTATAACGACTAAAACACATATTTCCCCTTTCCCCTTTTTCCTTTTTCGTCGGTGGTCCGACCGTCGCTCTTCCATACTTCAGTCGACGTTCTGACGTGACCTGCAGAAGGGAGGAAGAAGGGGTGGGGGGCAGCATTCAAAGCACATCATCATGCAGTAGTTCGGAAATCTTTTTACCTACCATATACTCGCCTGATCTCCTCGTACTGCATTCCCTTGCCATCTCGGCATTTCAGCCCAGAGGGACCAGTGGTGTCATATAGACAATCATTGACGATCTGAGTATCTACATGAGCCACTTGGTCGTAACCGTCTTTATCGGGTGCAAGGGTGACGGTCAGAAGGCATTTTCTGTGGTGTCATTTTTAAGGGTATCTGAAACACTTTTCCGGTTGCTTGTGGCACATAAGGTAGCTGCCAAATATCTGATCCCTTTTGATCTACATCCTTCATCATACTTACTCTTCGCTCACAGTAGTAAGGCATTACAAAACTCATTAATGCAACTGCAACGACCATGCTTTCTTCTTCAAAATACTTTTAATAAACGAAATTGGTGGCAGTTCATTGCATAAAGTGCAGCAGTGCAAATAAAATCGTATTAAAATTACCTTACAGAGCAAACATGATGCGTGTCAAAAAAATTCATTTTAATTAATTCAAAAATTCATTTATCCAATATTCATTCGTTATCTAAGTTACACCAATTCATTTTCCGAATCATAATCAGTACCCACCCCAAGTCAATTCATTATCCAAGCACATACTCAACGCCCTTCATATCTACTTTCATTGTCCAAAAACTGCACATAGATCTCGGGACGACAAGCTGCGCAACCTGGGTGCAACAAAGTTTATTCAAATACGTTTCATTTTTCGGCGGCGCCATTTTAGGTGGGGTCAGGCAAGTTCCAGCACAGTCAGGAAGTCTCTAGTCTCGCGTTGTTGGCCCAGAACTTTCCGTTGGTAGTTCAAAAAGTTTTGCGCTATATGGTTAACAGTTTAGCAAATATGGGCCATGAGTCAAAGAGTGGGAAGGGTGGCAACAATTTTCCTACCGGGTCATCCTGGCGTTCCTCCGGAACTGAACAAGTCCGTGCCGTGGCTTCTTTTTAGTCATTCCCAATCCGAGGCTGGTGCCGGCAGGAGTTGCACCGGTGTCGTGGTTCCCAGTGAAGGGGGCGGGGGCACCCATGCGGAGGGGTCGGGGCCCCCTGGCTCTTATAGAATCTTCAAGGTTGAGGGGAGAAGGCATGGAACGTGTGCCCATCCTGGGCAGAGGACCGCTTTATGATGTTGACCCTCTTTAAGTAAGAGCATTGGGGTGTCGCTGGAAGCCTCCACCTGGAGGGAGGTGGGGGAGGCTCGTTCGCGTCACCTCCCCCTTCCAGCGACCCCGCGCCGTTACTCGGCTCCGTCGTTTCGATATGGGCCGTGCTGGCTATTGAAGATGGGGGGGTGGTCGGCGGCTGAGGCAAGACAGCCCCCCCTTTTCCTTGACATGTGGCGGGACTATCTGCAACTGTCCAGACGTCGACATGTGGCAGCACTACCTGTAACTATCCAGGGAATTTGACATGTGGCGGGACTACTTGATTCGCCGCCATTCTCGCCTTCGGCTTCTGCCTTCTTCGTGGGTCGGACCAGGCGAGAGACAGAAGGGGGGGGGGTGGTCGGCGGCTGAGGCAAGACAGCCCCCCCCCCCCGTGGCCTGCAGGGCAGCGGGAGAGGAGAGAAGGAGAGGACTCTGCCATTCTTTGGACCGCCTGCCCAACATCATCTCCTCCCGACCGTGGTCAGGCGGGCCCCTCGTGCCTCGAGGCCTCGCCTTCCGGATGGGCGTAACCGCGGACCTGTTGCACCCTGGGAGCCTCCGGAATGAGGGTAGGTACTTATTTGATTGTTTCCATTTCATGTGACCGTTATTTGGGCGTGGCGGGCAATGAGGCAGGCATGTTGGGAACAGGAACAGGCGTTGAAGCCTAGCTACCTCGTGGCTATCTTTGCTGTCAAACTTCTCGCCATTTTATATTTCTTATTATGAACTATTTCTAATGTTTCTTATTTTTAGTGAAGTCAAAAGCTCATCAGGGGGTTACTGACTTAGCCTGATTTCCTTTTAGTTTTCTTTCTCTTCCTTAGCGTGTTTCGAGCTAAGGCTTTCTGTTAGTAGGGAACGGTGATCACTTCATATTTTTATGTGTCCTTTTCACTGGGGGGGGGGGGGTGTACTTCTGGGCGGACCAGACGAGTTCCCTCCAATAAATGGTCCGGGGTGGAACGAGATTATCGATCAAAAAGGGGAACATATATTCCTTCATTGGGGTATCATCCTGGACAGACCGAGCGATGTACTTCCATCTACTAGGGTAGCCTCCTGGACGGACCAGATGGTCTACCTCCACTAAATGGCCCATAAGCGGGGAGTATATGTCCTCCATAAGGGTAGTCTCCTGGGCGGACCATGCGAGCTACCCCCCAAACAGTGGGGAGTGGGTAGGACTGACGAATTCACAAAGGGGCATAACCTACCCTTTACTACTTGCAAAGACTAGATAGAATATTTCTATTCCACGTTGTTTGCAGGCAAAAAATACCTCAAACGAAACAATTCCTGGAACAATAATGTCCAGGTTTTCAATCAATCAGTGGGGAGAAAAACAGGCATGACGGATTACAACGGGGACAAATGTCTGCATTGCCTGCCCTTCGCTATCCAAAAAGGAAGACAGAATATTTCTACTCGTCTCAGTTTGTAGACAGGGAAGATCTCAAAGAACAACCATCGACTATCAACCGACTTCAAACAATTCTCAAAGAACAACATCGATTATTAATCGACTTCAACAATTCTTAAAGAACAACAATCGGTTATCAATCGACTTCAAACAATTCAGTGGGGAGAAAAGTAGGCATGACGGATTAATACCGGGGACAAAAAGTCTACATTACCTACCCTTCTCTATCTGCAAAGAGGGACGACGTTCCTATTCGCCGCTGTTTGAAAACAGAGAATGTCTCGTTCTCAGAAGAGAACCAATATGTCAAGTAGCCCTTAAGGCTAAATGAACCAATACCAATAATTTCGGTATACAAATACCGATTTTCAATACAAACAATCAACAATCAGCAATTTCGGTATACAAATACCGATTTTCAATACAATCAATCAACAATTGGGTGGATAGAACCACCCTACCAATCAGGCGTAGGAACGCCCTACTTAATCTTACCCGGACCGGACCATACGGATAGTTCTTCGACTTCCTCCTCCAGCGCCCATTCGTTCTCTTACTCCATGTAGCATTCCTGTGGGATTCCAGTCAGGACAATAGGTCACCGCAAGAGAGGTCCGTTCAGAATTGGTGAAGCTCTGTCGATCGGCCGCCGGGCGAGGGCCCTCTCAAGGCAGGCATGCCCCGATCATTTTAGATGTTCACTTCTTCGTCTGGATCTCTCTTACCGAACCCCATGTCACTGATGGGCCCCACGTTGGGCGCCAATTGTGGAAAACGAGCCCATAATCCTATCGATGCCCAGGCCGCTGGCGCAAACCGCCTCTTAGCTCCCATATTGATCGGTTACCAAAATAAAGAGACGGGCGCTGGAAGCAGGAATCAAGAACAGAGTTTATTTCTCATGAGGAGAGCATGTCATTTCGGACACGAAACACAGTGTCTTTCGGGAGGTGCTCTAACAAGTGAGCTGAGACTCTGGCTTTTTATACTCTACAGAACACATGATAACACAATCAGGACGGTGTGACGCAAAAGGAAAGACATCCCTATAATCCTCGTGGTGATCCTACCCATATACATTCACAATGGGGACCCTTGACCTGCTGATAAGAGGGGAGGGCAATCACGCAACTGAGTGTTTTGTAGGATGTGTACGCCTGATCATAGCCCAAGGGGTGGGGTGGCTAAGACCAATAGAGGATCCTTTGAAGAGGAGTGACTTCATACAATAAGGGCAGTAAATGGTATCTCCTGGCTCAGGCGATGGCCTCGGACATGTGCGGTCAGCCGGACTCGGGGGAAAAGGGTCATCAAAGGAGTGGTATTAATGCCGCGTGGACAATCGAGTGCGGAGGGAAGGCTTGTCAACAGAGGGGCATTCATGGAAGGGAAGGAGGGGTTGGTCAGGCGCGGCCGTGATTCTCAAGGACAGGGTCTTGCAGAAGAAAAGGGTTTATGACTCGCCTACGTGAGGAGAAGGGAGGGGTAGCCAGGGTGGACACAAGGACAGAGTCACACAGAGAGCGAGAGAGATCTTATGACCCGTACATGAGAGCGGGGGCAGTCAGGTGCAGCTGGGGGAGGGCTATGTCTGCTGAGGCAAAGGATGCCTCTCCAAGATGGAATAGGGGGTTTTGTGCGAGTCAAGGGGGAGAGTTGCCTTTCACAGCGGGGTCGCGCAGAGGGAGAGGGATTTTGAATACACGCAGAAGGGGAACCAGTGATTCTAATCTTAGGCGGGCAAAAAAAAGGGGGGCAGGGTGCCTAAAATGGCTGTTATGTATACACGGGTACAGGCCTTTGCTGGCAGTAGGGTGTAGTTAAATGCTTTACGGTATTCAGGGTATGCGCAGGAAGAGGAGTGGGAAAAGGGAAATGAACGTTGCTTATGTACATCAACATTTCTATTTTTCTACAATGCCATAGGATGACGATGCTGACGAAAAGCATATATTATGTGTTGGAAAACTGTTGAAGCTTGTGAGAAATCTAAAGCCATCTGTAGACGAGGCCTAAAATAGCCTTTGTGGATAGAGATGATTATAACAACTTTCGTTTTATATTGCGACTCCCTGTCCTCTTGAAGGTCTTAGAGAAACAAGCGTCCCCATCGAATCCAAGAAATACCCCTTATGAAAACCTTCGGAATAACCTGTAATCTGAGATCATAACAGTTTTCAGTAAAGAGATGTGGGAGTACATGTTTGTTTATTGCATGGCTCGGCTTTGGGCTGGCCTTAGGATCAAGTAAAAACAAGTAAAGCTGGTGGCAGTGAAGCAGGGGGCGGGGCAGCAGAACCCTTTGATGTAGCTCACAGCCTGGTGGCGTGAAAGTGCAAGCAATTAGGGCGGAGGAGAAGTGAGACACAGATGGCTGGCTTTCATGTGCACGCGCTTTTTAGGTCAATGCGCTTGCGCATTGAGCCTTGCTTTTCACGGGCACAGCATGAAATCGCCCGATGGTTAAGCTCTCGTTAAGCCCCAATATCTCTCGCAAGCTCAATGCGCAAGCGCATTGACAGCAGGACCTAAAAATGGCTAATTGTCTGCACGTTCTGATTGGGCAAGCAGAAATATAGCCATTTCTCGATGGCCCTTACTCCGTCGAGCGGTCGGAAAGGTTTGGCTATGGCAGTGATGAAGTAGTCGTACAAAAGGGGGTGGTGATGGACGGAGCATATGAACCAATCAAACACTCACACCCTTCCGAGGACCGGTTTCTGGCATTTCAGCCGTCTTCAGCCCGGCTTGCTTGAATCCAGTGGCAAAGTGAGCAAGGGACTCACGTCTGAGCATACCCTGCCAACATATGGTGAACAAAGCGGTACAAAAGGGGATGGTGATGGACGGAGCATATGAACCAATCAAACACTCACACGCAGTCAACAGATCTGGATTTAATCCATCACCGTTCTTTAGCCCACTCTGCCACCCCAGTTCAGACATGGCCATATGCAAATCAATCTGACCCTGTGCCTCATGGGAACAGTCCAGCCCGAACTGCCCAGCCATGCCTTCCCTGGACCGGAATCAATCTTCCGAAGACCGGTTTCTGTCATTTCAGCCGTCTTCAGCCCAGCTTGCTTGAATCCAGTGGCAAAGTGAGCAAGGGACTCACGTCTGAGCATACCCTGCCAACTTATGGCGAACAAAGTGGTACAAAAGGGGGTGGTGATGGACGGAGCATATGAACCAATCAAACACTCACATCCAGTCAACAGATCTGGGTTTAATCCATCACTGTTCTTTAGCCCACTCTGCCACCACAGTTCAGACATGGCCATATGCAAATCAGTCTGTCCCTGTGCCTCATGGGAACAGTCCAGCCCGAACTTCCAAGCCATGCCTTCCCTGGACCGGAAACAAGCTTCAGAGGACCGGTTTCTGGCATTTCAGCCATCTTCAGCCCGGCTTGCTTGAATCCAGTGGCAAAGTGAGCAAGGGACTCACGTCTGAGCATATCCAGTGATGAAGTAGTCACCACCAGAGCCAAACCGAAGATCAATCTGCATTTAAATAAGGCGGGCTGGCCTTCATGTTGGCGGTATGTCTACTCCATCGCCATTAAGACAATGTATCCCTACCACCAACATGTAAATCAGGCCCCCAGTCTGTATAGCTGTTCTTACTTTGTTCTCACTCCGTAGACCTCTTAGGTGTCGCAGTCTTTTCCGTGTTTATTGTCTACCTGTTTTTTCTATTTTCCATCATTATTTTCTTTCACTCTTCTTTTCTTTTGTTAGTTTCCCTCTTCACTCTTTCTTGTTTGCCGTCCCCCTTCTGTCATCCCACTCTGCCCCTCCTCTCTCTTTTCTTTCACCCTCCTGTTCCTCTCCCTCCACCTCCAGTACCCTCTCTTTCTCTTGTCTCTTTCATCTGCTTCTACATTCTCCCTGTCCTTTCTACATTTGTATTAGCTCTCCCTCCTTCTTCATGTTTATTATTCATTCTCCTTTCTGAGCCCTCCTCGCTCTGATTTCCCTCCGCCTCTATGCCCTTGCCCTTTTCTGTACCTTTTTGGTATTTGTACATATTTAATATAATCTGTTCTTTCTGCTGTCCCTAGACAACAACAGAGGAAGAGATTGTGCAAGAGTGAGTCAAGGCTGATAGCAGCCGCCAGTGTGAGATTCGCTGCAGGGGCCTGGGATGGCAAACCCTCAAGGAAAGACAAGAGCCAGGACGAGGCAAACATACAGCCTGGGAGAAGCTAACACCCAGAAAACATGCCTACCTAGGGAGAGAGGGGTAACCGGGGGAGAGATGGACACCCAGGAAACATGTCTACCTAGGGAGAGATAGGTTAACCAGGGGAGAGATGGACACCCAGAAAACATGTCCACCTAGGGAGAGATGGGGTACCCGGGGGAGAGATGGACCCCCAGGAAACATGTCTACATAGGGACAGAGGGGAAACCGGGGGAGAGAATGATACCCAGGAAACATGTCTACCTAGGGAGAGATGGGGTAACCGGGGGAGAGATGGACCCCTAGGAAACATGACTACATAGGCAGAGAGGGGAAACTGGGGGAGAGAAGGACCCCAGGAAATATGCCTACCTCTGGAGAGAGGGGTAACCGGGGGAGCAACTAACACCCAGGAAACATGACTTCCTAGGGAGAGAAGGGTAAATGGGGGAGAGATGGACACTCAAGAAACATGCCTACATAGGCATAGAGGGGAAACTGGGGGAGAGATGGGCACTCAGGAAACATAAAAACCTAGGGAGAGAGAGGCACAGCCGGGGGAGTGATGAACACCCAGGCAACATGCCTACATGGGCAGAGAAGGGAATTGGGAAGAGATAGACACCCAGGAAACGTTCCTACATAAGGAGAGAGGGGTGAATAGGGAAGAGATGGAAACATGACAACCTAGGGAGAGAAAGGCACAACCGGTGGAGAGATGGACACCCAGGAAACACGCCTACATAGGCACAGAAAGCAAACAGGGGAGAGATGGACACTCAGGAAACATGCCTACATAGGCAGAGAAGGGAAACTAGGTGAGAGAAGGACACCCAGGAAACACGCCAACATAGGCACAGAAAGGAAACTGGGGGAGACATGGACATCCAGGAACCATGCCTACATATGCAGAGAAAGGACACTAGGGGAGATATGAACACCCAGGAAGCATGCCTACATAGGCACAGAAAGGAAACAGGGGAGAAATGGGCGCTCAGGAAACATGCCTTCGTAGGCAGAGAAGGAAAACTAGGGGAGTGATGGACACCCAGGAAACATGCCTACATAGGCACATAAAGGAAACAGGGGAGATATGGACACTCAGGAAACATGCCTACATAGGCAGAGAAGGCTAACTAGGGGAGAGATCAACACCCAGGAAACATGCCTACATAGGCAGAGAAGAGAAACTAGGGGAGTGATGGACACCCAGGAAACATGCCTACATGGGCACAGAAAGGAAACTGGGGGAGAGATGGACATCCAGAAACCATGCCTACATAGGCAGAGAAGGGAGACTAGGGGAGAGATGAACACCCAGGAAACATGCCTACATAGGTGGAGAAGGGAAACTGGGGGAGAGATGGACCCCAGAAAATATGCCTACCTAGGGAGAGGGGTGTAACTGGGGGAGAGATGGACACCCAGGAAACATTACTACCTCAGGAGAGAGGGGTTACCAGGAGAGAGACTAATATCCAGGAAACATGACTACCTAGGGATAAAGGGGTTTTGGATTTAATTGCGGCCTGCACCGTGGCGCGTAGAGCCCCCCCCGCGGAAGAGCGGGTCCGGAGTCATTACTTGAATGGAGCCTATGGTGCATGTCTTTTTTCCTCGGGGTAAAGAACAGCACAGCAATCACCCTCAACAACTAGAGCGACCCACTGTGTTTTTTTTTATTTAATCGGGAGAAAAGAGCAGCAAGACCTACTACAGGACTATTGATATATTAAAAACTGCATGTACCAGACTGCATCAGCAGAGACGCCAGTAGGCGGGACGTATGAACACCATTTAATTTACCTATTAGGCTGCGCCTCCTATTTGCCATTTCCCAAGAAGAAGGGCGCTGTGACACTCCGTGGGGGGAGCCCCAATGACCCCACGGTCCCGCAGGCTACCCGCATTCCAGGATGCGCAGATGCTTCTCGCGGTCACCCCCTTTGATATTTTTCATTATGCGATCGAGTCCCGTGTAGCTTAGGAGCTGACTGTTGCTATTGTGGACATTATAAAAATGTCTCGCAACTGGATAGTTAAAATCATGATTCTTTATGGGTCTCAGATGCTCTAAAATACGTTTTTTACAGGCAGCTTTGTACTGCCTATATAGCGAAAGCCACAAGGGCATTGTAGGCAATAAACGACAAAATCAGTTGTACGGGTGATAAATTTAGATATCTATCTCTCTTTCCCATTAGATGTTACAAAGGTTTTGCAGCTACGGCTATTTGAGCATGCACTTGAAAAAGCCTCTACTACTCCTTAGCCAGGTAGAGGGGACCTCAGTTTGGTAGTAGCTGTTGCCCAATTTATCCCTAAGAGAGGGCGCTATTGTGTATGTTATTGTGGGAGAATGACCAATCATGGGATCTGATTGTATAAGGCCCTAATGTTTTCTCATAGCATACCTCAGTTTGTTTGATCTAGCATTGAACATAGTAATCATTCTGGGAGTAGTGGAAGATGTGTCCTTTTCACTGATGACCTTAGATTTAAATAGGACATCTTCCTGTTTAGTAACTTTCAATTTTACAGCTGCCTGTCTCAACACCTTTTCTGAATAGCAGCTAGCTTTGAATCTGCTAAGCATTAGATCTTGTTCTTTGTTAAAGCTCGAGTCTGTGGAGCAGGAGATTAGCGCGCATCCAAAATGGTTGCGTGAGCTGTGAGCTCCCGAGACCCTCGCTGCCTCCACCGACTATCCTGGCACTAATCCTGGTTTAGACGACGGGATCTTCTTGCAGCGACTCTCCTAATCTGGAAAACTCTTTTTGAAATTTGATTTGGACGCCGGATGCCCGACTTGCTCCTTCTGGAGCCCCGAGGCCTACATCGTGGCTTATCCCGGACCTTGGGCATTGGGAGCACCCCGAAAGTAGTCGAACAACAACGGCCTGTGGCATGAGACGGTTGCCCGGGACCTACTTTCGGTTTCGTTTCTCCTTGGCCGCGAGGATTGGAGATAGCTGATCTCAAGCCTGCTGGCTACTGCAGCTCCCTGCTTGATCCCCACTGTGCCCTTTGTTTCAACACCTTGTGGAGTTTTCCTTCGAGGGAGCCATTTACACCAGATCTCGAAAGCCCTGGCTGGGCGGGCTATCCACTATGGCGGTTAAGTCTGAGGGTGACAAACGGTCTCTCAAGACTGCAACTCGTGGTGGCGGGACCCAAGCTTCCGGAAGAACCGACTCTACGAGATATTATGGGAGCCATCACCAGCATACAATCGGCGAGGGGCCAACAATACGAGACCTTGGCGGCCAAGATCGACACAGTGGCTGTGGACGTGGGCCTGATCAGGGCAGATCTGGGGAAAACCAACGAGAGGGTGAAGTCGTTGGACATTAAGACTGCCAGTCTCACCTCGGATGTATCCGAGCTCCAGACCGAGGTCCGCACCCTTCGATCCTCTAGCGAACGGTTTGCTCGCCGCCTCGAGGATTTTGAAGGTCGTGCTAGGCGAAATAACATACGCATTATCGGAGTTCCGGAGACATCGGCAGATCAATCGACGGACCTTCTTGTTGAGGACCTGATCGTTAATCATCTTGCCCCTAAAGGCTTGAGCAAGCTTTTTGCTGTGGAACGCGCTCATAGGATTCCGGGCGGCAGACGAGCACAGGGGACGGCCCCGCGGCCCATCATTGCGTGGCTCTTCAATTATAGAGACAGAGACACCATCTTGCAGGCTTCGAGGACCAACGGCCCCACCAGGTTTGAGAATACCTCTGTTAACTTTTACCCTGACTTTACTCCCCTGGTGCAGAAGCAGAAACTGGCGTTCTCCGGGGTGAAACGTAGACTACAGGATTTGGGCATGAAGTATGCCATGCTTTTCCCCGCTCGACTGCTCTTCTTCGATATGCCTGAGGTGGCCAGTGACTGGTTGGACACTTTATCTACGCCTAGAGACAATGATGACCACACTGGTGGTGCTGAAGGTGGCCGACGGGAACAGGAGGATTAGAGGCACCGGCGTATGCTCCATTGTACTGTGTTACGATATTTTGTTCTCCTTCTTTGGGTCGATGACTTTTATAATTTGGACCCTGGGGCGGCGGGGGGTTCGGGACTTCTCCTCCTCCGGGGGTGTTTTTTCCTTTTCATCTGTAGTTTAGTTCTTGGGGTAGGGCGACAGGCGAACTGCTGAATGGGGTGGTTTCTTGGTTCCTCGCAGGGGTGCAGGGTGGGGGGTTGTTGTTCTGGGGCTTGGGGCGAGGGGTTTGGGTTTTCCGGTTTTTGTTCATACTGCATTTGGGGCTACGTCTTGTTGCTTTTTCCGTGTTTCCTTCGTGGGGTTTGGTGGACCTGATTTCTTACTTCCGGGATGGGGGGTAGGGGGCTACGGGTCTTGAGCTGGAATGTCAATGGCTTGGGGGACAAGATAAAGCGGGGTATTGTACTTCAATATGTGAAATGTCATTCTCCCGACATCATACTTCTGCAGGAAACGCACCTGGTTGGGAATACGTTTCATGCTATGAATCGGAGGGGCTACAGGTTGGTGGCGCACTCAGGGTTTACTTCGGGCTCCAGAGGAGCTGGTATTATGCTTCGTAGTTCCCTTCCCTTCGAGATAGACGACACGATTTTGGATGACAGGGGTCGATACGCTGCAATTGTTGGGAGGTGGGAGGGAAGAACTGTAATTGTCCTTTCGGTCTATGTCCCCCCTGGCCTGCAGGCTACCACGTTTGTTGACTTGGGTAAATTGTTGCTGGGGCTCCCCGAAGGGCTTCTAGTGATGGGAGGAGACTTTAACTCTGTGATGGATGGTTCGCTGGATCGACGCCCTCCCAGGACGCTCACACCATCCCAATCTGGTCTTAGTGGGTTGCTAGATACATTTGGTATGGTAGATTGTTGGCGGATGCTGCATCCGGGTCAGGCCCAATATACCTTTCACTCTGGGGCGCATGGGAGTCTGGCTCGGCTTGATTATCTTCTTGGACCCGCTGCCCAGGCCACGCAGGGGCGAGAAGCCCGACACTTGCCCAGAGGCATTTCGGACCACTCTCCGCTGTGGGTTCATATTGATCTCCATCTGAATGCTGGGGGCCGAATCGCCCCAATCAATCCCTGGCATATCCGGACTCCAGAGACTAGAGCGGGGTTAGTTAAAGCCGTGGACCTTTACTTTGCGGAGAATGTGGGATCTGTTTCATCCTCAGTGTCCCTCTGGGAAGCTTTTAAACCTGTGATACGGGGCCAGGCGCTATCGCTTATCGCTGGCTCTAAGAGGCGACACAATGAGGAGGTTGAATGGCTGGAGGCCGAGGTGGTCACTCTAGAGAGAGGACTTGAAACTGGAGTCACGCAGGAGAAGTTGCATGTTCTGCAGTTAAAACAGTCTGACTATAAGGCCTTGGTCACGAATGCTGCGAAAGCCATGAGACGGGAGCAAATGGGCCTTCTATATAATGTGGGCGATAAAGCCGGGAAGTTGATAGAGTGGTTGGACAAACAGGAGAGATTGGGTCGTGTGGTGTCGGTGATTGAGCGTGAGGATGGGGTACGTGTGACGGATACACTGGAGATAGTGGAGGAGTTTGCTTCCCACTTTCGAAAGGTGTATGCTCCGGTCTCGGACCGGCCTGAGGAGGATTTCTGTCTTTTGCTTCGAGATATTGCCCTGCCTTGTCTTTCTGAATCTGATAGGGAGCGAATGGAGGTGGATTTTTCCACGGATGAGGTAGCGCTCGCTATTCGCTCCATTCGCTCGGGTAAAGCTACGGGACCAAACGGCCTGCCCATCGAGCTGTACAAGTTGTGCCCAGACAAAATGGCGTTTTATCTTCGCGCAATGTTTTTGGAGTCGAGAGAGAGAGGTCGGCTTCCCCGAGATCAACGACTCGCCTCCATTGTGGTGATTCCCAAGGAGGGTAAACCACGTGAGTTCTGTACCTCGTACAGGCCTATTTCTCTCCTAAATGTCGAACCCAAGGTTTTGGCGAAGGTGTTGGCCAACCGATTGATAACCGTGATAAGTGATCTGGTGCATCCGGACCAATCCGGTTTTATTCCTGCCCGTAACACTGTGCTGAATCTACGTCGCCTTCATGGCGTGCTGGCGAGGGCGGATACACTGCGTGAGCCGGCCATTTTGGTCTCGTTAGATGCCACTATGGCGTTTGACACTGTGGAATGGCCGTACTTATGGGCGGCTTTGGCTAAGTTCGGCTTTGGGCCGGTGTTCATTGGTTGGGTCCGTTTGCTATATGAGGAACCCTTGGCCCAGGTGGTTGTTAACGGTAGAGTGTCGGCTCCCTTCGCTTTGGGTCGTAATACGCGGCAGGGATGTCCTCTTTCCCCGTTGCTTTTTGCGCTGGCTCTGGAGCCTTTGGCAGCCTGGTTGAGATGGAAGCCTTCCCTTAAGGGCATCAGGTGGGCCCCCGGTTTTGAAGATCGCATCTCGCTCTATGCGGATGATATTCTTCTTTACCTTACTTCCCTGCGGAAATCCTTGGGAGTACTATTTGATGTTCTTAGCTCCTTTGGCAGGAACTCGGGACTAGTCATTAATTGGACCAAGTCCTGTGTTTACTCGCTTACGGATGATGTCCCGCTAGTACCACGTCATTGTCCGATACAGATCTCGTCCACAGGATTTAAGTATTTAGGCATTCACATTTCACGTGACCCGACGACTAGATACCGGCTCAATTTGCTTCCCCCGCTCGCTCGCTCGGCTACGTGCAGATGTAAAGGCGTGGAACAGGCTGCCTCTGTCCCTGGTGGGTAGGGCGGCCTTATTCAAGATGATGTCTCTTCCCAGGTTTCTGTATGCTCTCCAGAACACGTTAGACCTAGTGCCCTCCACTCCAGCTACTTCCGTGAGATAGAAAGCTTGCAAAGGAAACTGGTGTGGGCCGGCCATCCCCGGATTGCCTTCGCCAAGCTTACGCTACCATGGTATGATGGCGGAATTGCGTTACCGGATATCCGACGGTATTACTGGGCCTCACAACTGAGTCCGGTTAACCATGCTATGTACGGTCCGGCTGCTAATCCGGCCTTTGCCATTGATAAATGGTTGCTTCCGGGCGGAGACTACAATAGGGCACTTTACTCGAAACGGTTTGATGTGGACCTGTCCGGGCCTACAAAGGTCGCGGTAAGGGTTTGGTACAACGCCACCGCTGCCACTGGTTGGTCGGATACCCTCACTCGGGCGACTCCACTCTATGCGTCTGAAAAGTTGGGTGAATTGTGGACGACTAAGGGGTTCGATAAATGGGACCTTATTGGAATTAGTGTGGTTGGTGATCTATTGCGGAAGGACGAGATTAAATCTTTTGAGGAGCTGCAACGGGAATTTCAACTCGGCCCTTGCGAACACTTTCGTTATCTGCAAGTTCGGCACGCCCTTTCTTCTGTGATGGTGCCTGGGACGTCCGTCCCGGACTCCTCGCCCCTTGGGGATAGAGTACTAGATGGGCATATCCCGGACAGTACGATTTTGCTAATATATAAGAAATTAATAAACCATCGGGTGGACCTTCTTGTACAGCTCCGCACGTCTTGGACCGGCGATGGAGTGGAGCTTGACGATGAGGACTGGCAGGCGGCGATATCCTCTCCAAAGGAGGTGGCGATCTTGGCTCGTCTGAGACTGGTGCAATTAAAAATCTTACAACGAGTGTATATGACGGGTCCTTGATTGTTGCGGATGGTGTTTGTTCCAGATGCTTTGTGTAAACGTGGCTGTGGTATGGTGAGTACATTCCTCCATATCATATGGGAATGTCCTGCGGTTGCCTCATTCTGGACTCGTGTGCATGGTGTTATGTCTGAGGTTACGGGTGTTTCTATGTGTGTACTTGGGTGGTCAACCAAAACCTTCTCTTCTCCTTTACATGTACATATGGCTAGACATGGGTTTCCACTTGCCGCCGGGCCCTGTGGGTTGTCGGCTGAAGGGCTGTGTACCTTTTCTCCTGTATAGTACTGGGACAGATGCCAGCCGACCCGCAGTGGCTGTATGTTTGCTTTTGTATCTTCATGTCTTTTTCAATAAAGGTTTAAAAATAAAAAAATAAAACCTTGAGTCTGTGCTACAATTTCTACGAGCTCTCAATGGCTCCCCATATGGTATGCGTTTAAGCAAAGACTTTGGATGATGGCTGCGAGCATGTACAGTGCTGTTGCCAGCTGTTTTTTTTCCCAAAAAGATTGGTCACCAATCTGTTATCTTGGACAGCTACATGTACATCAAGAAAGTCACATTCTGTTTCACTGATTGTATGTGTGAATGAATGTAAGATTTAAATCATTGCTCAATAGACTTTGTATAAATCTTATGGCTTTGTCCCTGCTGTCGAAGGGTTTGATTACTAGTGTTAAATCAGACAATTGATCCTCCAATGCTTTTCTTTGATCTTTGGTTAAATTGTCCTTGATGCAGTATTTCTCATCATTCCTCATGACCCTCAAATCATTCATCATTATGGAACGAAAAGCTTCAATATTGTTGTATGGGACGTTGGGATTGTATTTAGACTGGATTTTTAAACCCACTGTTTCCAAATGAGTGTCTTGTAAAGCCTATCTCACTGAGTGTATCACCCACATTACTCTCTGTGGGGCTTTCTGGGTTGCTATCTAGATCATTTATATCCATTATTGCCTCCACCTCAGCCAGCATGAATTGATTGGAAATGTTGATAGGAGATTGCGCTGTTATTCCTCCACTCATTTGTATTTGATGTTTAGGAATCATGTGTAATTTCATCAATTTAAGTTTTCTGATATACAGAAAGAGATCTATTCTTACATCAACATAGTTCCAGTCGACCACCGGCCAGAATGATAGTCCCAATTTGAGAAGATATTCTTCTTCTGACGATAGCATGCGTGCAGATAAATTGATAATCGATTTGTCTACAAAATCCATTCCAACATTAATGTTCATAATCCTTGCATGCCAAAATGTCATACAGCCTACTCTCCTAGTTAATCGTAGTTTTTCTATTTGTTTGCGCCCTTTTCCCATGGTCGCCCTCGACCCTTCCTCTTCCTACTCCTTCTTCTCTTTATGGTGTTCGTTCGTTTTTTCTTTTTGCTGTTTCAGTACCACAGTAGTGGTAGCATTTTCAGAATCTGTGCTCACATCAGAGCACAGATTCTGAAAATGTGCGTATTTAACAGCAGTGTTGTGTTATGACATTTGAACTTGACAAAGGCTAACAGGCTGAAACGCGTCGTTCTCTTTCTTTTTGCACATTAAAACCTCTGGATATGACTTGGGTGTGCCGCCTTCTTTCGCATTGAAGGGACTGTTTTGATTATTGTGGTATGGCCGCCACGGCAGGCACCAGCAGCAGGAGGCAGGCGTACGGTGTTTGGCTGAAATCTTTCAAAATATATATATAGATGTATATATATATATATATATATATATATATATATATATATATATATATAGACAGAGGAATAGCCGGGAGCGGTGTTGGAATATATACATATATATATATATATATATATATATATATATATATATATATATATATCCAACACAACCTCCAGTATTGCCGAAGGAAGGTGCCACAATCGGGGACTTTTGTTGAGGTTCTTTATTAGTTAGCAGATACAGCGTGATGCATTTCGGCGTGAGCCTTCCTCAGACGCCTCTGCCCAACTTAAAGTTCGTGCACCCAGCTGATATTGGTCTCTGCAGCACTCCTAATTGCTGAGTGCGCGCCTCCCCCTGCCATGTGATTGTCAGTTTCAGCGTAGAGCTAATCACACTGCAACGCCCAACATACTTCAACCTGGGTTGGTGTGACGAGGGGAAACCGAGGTAAAGTCCTTGTGTTTGTGGCATATACAGGGCTGGGCGAACTAAAAACAGTCAATATAAACCAAAGAGCCTCTCAAGTCCCCACACAACGCTTCAACCTGCAGCTTACAGGTCCGCCAGGTCGTGGGCTGGTAGCAGTGTACCAACACCATCCATGAAGTCACAGATTGCCGTGAAGCAACGTTCCATGCTTTACTGCTTTGCTGTCGGTGGACTGCCTGATGCCAACAACTTGACGGGAAACAAACTGCTTGCGCAGACACCAGATAACAGGCAGCCAACTTGCGAAACCTGAGCTTCGTAACGTGCCCCTGGTTGACACGAAAAACACAAAACACAACCTCCAGTATTGCCGAAGGAAGGAGCCACAATCGGGGACTTTTGTTGAGGTTCTTTATTAGTTAGCAGATACAGCGTGATGCATTTCGGCGTGAGCCTTCCTCAGACGCCTCTGCCCAACTGAAAGTTTGTGCGCCCAGCTGATATAGGTCTCTGCCGCACTCCTAATTGCTGAGTGCGCGCCTCCCCCTGCCATGTGATCGTCAGTTTCAGCGTAGAGCTAATCACACTGCAACTCCCAGCATGCTTCAACCTAGGTTGGTGTGACGAGGGGAAACCGAGGTAAAGTCCTTGTGTTTGTGGCATATGCAGGGCTGGGCGAACTAAAAACAGTCAATATATACCAAAGAGCCTCTCAAGTCCCCGCACAACGCTTCAACCTGCAGCTTACAGGTCCCCCAGGTCGTGAGCTGGTAGCAGTGTACCAACACCATCCATGAAGTCACAGATTGCCGTGAAGCAACGTCCCATGCTTTACTGCTTTGCTGTCGGTGGACTGCCTGATGCCAACAACTTGACGGGAAACAAACTGTTTGCGCAGACACCAGATAACAGACAGCCAACTTGCGAAACGTGAGCTCCTTAACGTGTCCCTGGTTGACACGAAAAACATCCAACACAACCTCCAGTATTGCCGAAGGAAGGAGCCACAATCGGGGACTTTTGTTGAGGTTCTTTATTAGTTAGCAGATACAGCGTGATGCATTTCGGCGTGAGCCTTCCTCAGACGCCTCTGCCCAACTGAAAATTTGTGCGCCCAGCTGATATAGGTCTCTGCAGCACTCCTAATTGCTGAGTGCGCGCCTCCCCTGCCATGTGATCGTCAGTTTCAGCGTAGAGCTAATCACACTGCAACTCCCAGCATGCTTCAACCTGCGTTGGTGTGACGAGGGGAAACCGAGGTAAAGTCCTTGTGTTTGTGGCCTATGCAGGGCTGGGCGAACTAAAAACAGTCAATATAAACCAAAGAGCCTCTCAAGTCCCCGCACAATGCTTCAACCTGCAGCTTACAGGTCCGCCAGGTCGTGGGCTGGTAGCAGTGTACCAACACCATCCATGAAGTCACAGATTGCAGTGAAGCAACGTCCCATGCTTTACTGCTTTGCTGTCGGTGGACTGCCTGATGCCAACAACTTGACGGGAAACAAACTGCTTGCGCAGACACCAGATAACAGGCAGCCAACTTGCGAAACGTGAGCTCCTTAACGTGTCCCTGGTTGACACGAAAAACATCCAACACAACCTCCAGTATATATAAAAACACGATTCCTACAATAAAGACATGTGTTATTGCTGCCAATCCGCTTTTTAATTGTACAAGTCGTTCTGCCCTTGGTGGCAATCCAGGTGGGCTGGGTTAGTGTGAGGAACCTTGCTGCAGCTGCATCAGCAAATTACAACTCCCAACATGCACCACTCCTGGAAAGTCGGGTAAGTTGCTCCCCCGGCTCCACTGTATCTCATCTTGAGTGCTAGATTGATACAAACACAGGTAGGCGGAATGGTTATGTTGTTACAGGAACAAGTTCCCTACCTGGGTCCCCAAGACTCCCAAACCGCAAGTGACTCTTCCAGCATGCCCTGAAGCAATGAATGCAGTGATCCTGTCTCCTCCGTGAAGTCACAGACTTCTTGGTTGCAGCGGTGCCTTGCTGTACGAGGATGCGAGGATGCGGTGGGCCAGTGTGCTTCCAATACCTTGGATCCTATTTTACGTGCCGTAGCTGCCCTTATGCCTCTGGCCACTTGAAAGGCGGTTCTCCTCCAACTCGCCCGGGCCTAGTGCGCAATATATGAAGAGCACCATTCCTACAATGAAGAACCGGTGATACACAGCGGGGTTTCCAGGAAAGGCGTTTATTGCAGCAGAATATGGCATGACGCGTTTCGACATAATTGTCTTTATGAAATGCCTGTAACAGAGTTATTGCTGCCAATCGGCTTTTAAATTGCACAAGTCGTTCAGCCATTGGTGGCAATCTGCCAAAATATATATCCAAAAGCCCTCAGATCACGTACAAATGAGCATATTCACTCATGGATGCTCTCGCAAAAAAGCAGTCCAGAAATGACAAGTCAGGTGAGCTGGTTGCGAACCCAGGCGGGTTTAAAAAATGCTCAAGGTGCAAGGCCTGTACCATAGGCCAGAGCACAAATACTTACATATCACCCTTCAGATCAAACCATTAAAAAATCTAATGTGCCTACAATTGTAGAACTGAGTAAACGGTTTACATGCTCACCTGCACATGTAACTTGTGTTATATAGGCAGCACCACACCAGCAGTTTACAAAAGGGTAATACAGCACGTGTGCCATTATAAGTACTGAGCAAACCTACCCAGTTTGAAGACACCACGCAACGCATCACCAGAATGATCCTACTCAAATTAAGTATTTTGTGATTAATACGGTGCCCCTAAACAGGAAAGGTGGGGACTGAAGGAATTTGAAATGAGGTAAATACGTAGGGCCCGATTCACAGAATAAACTTAAGACTCAATCCTAAACTTACTACTATTTTGGTATTCACAGAATCCACTTTCTACTTTTGGCATTCACAGAATGAACTTACTACTTTTGGTATTCACAGAAGTTAGGATTTTGTCTTAAGTTTGTCTTAAGACAAACTTAAGACAGACTTAAGACAGACTTAAGACAAAATCCTAACTTCTGTGAATACCAAAAGTAGTAAGTTCATTCTGTGAATGCCAAAAGTAGTAAGTGCATTCTGTGAATACCAAAATAGTAGTAAGTTTAGGATTGAGTCTTAAGTTCATTCTGTGAATCGGGCCCTAAGTCTCAATTACAAAGCACCGACTGGTCTCAATCATGATGAGGAGTTACATTCCTGTCTCTAATTATGTAATTTTAAATATGTAAATCATAATGTCTGTATGAATGCCCATATGGGCCGGATTTTCGTTTCTTGTTTCTCCTTTTTTCTCTTTTCTTCCTTTTTCTTTTTCTCTTCTTTTTTTCTTTTCCTTTACTCATATCTTTTTTCTTTTTCTTTTTCTATGGTCTTCCACAGGATTATGGGAATGTCAGGCAAATTGCACTAGTGCCAGCGCATGTGATCTAAGATGCAACGGCATGAGAATTTACAAATTATGAATTTGATTAATTTGTCATGAATGTATGATCATTCACCCTAGATGTTTGCGGTCATTGGAGCATATTAAACTTTGACTCTGATTTAGGGACTGTTCATTTGGGCTTGATTGTAAGCTATTTCCCAATGAGACCGGGTGGTGATCAACACAGCACGACTCATACTGAGTATATTTAGTTTATTAATGATAGTGGTAAAAGAAAACAATGAGAACCATACATAGTCCTGTGAAGCATAAGCTGTGTGTAATGGTTGTGCCTTTTGAATGAGATCGGGCAGCCTGGCCGTCGGGGCAAATTGTACAGTAAGATTGAAATTGCTATCTCAAATAAGAGTTGGTAATAACAGTTGGTGGGGTATACAGAAACTCCATGCAAAATATGGCAATGAACATTTATAACAATAATATTAATTGTAAATCAAGCCAGAGTGATTAGGATCTGCATTATATGTAAAAAGTAATTTTGTGGCAAACGTGTGTTGATTTTGATTTATTTAATGTACAATCATCTGCAATGAATTGGGACGTAAGTGTTGGCTTCATATCTATGATTTCGACTGCATAAATGTGTTGTCAGTATATGTGCATGTCATGTGACCAAGGACCCTCCAGTCGGCCGACTTGCGTAATGGTGGACGAACAATAAATAAATACAACCTGCAGGAGGTGTCTGCTTCAATCATGTTGGAGATAAGAGATTGTTTGTGGATATATGTACTTACATATATTTCCACGAACAATCCCTATAGATACTCCTGGAGGGAGAGAGAAACGGTCAGTGAAAGATAGAGACTCAGTAGGAGAGATGGACCCTCAGGAAGTGATTGACAATTATGGACAGACAGACAGTCAACCAAGGAGAGAGAAACAACCAGGGAGTGGTAAACAACCAGAGGAGCAATATGAACACAGTCAGGGAGAAAACTACAAACATTTATTTTAAAGTGTTTTCCATTCTGCCTGTGGCAGTCCGTCTTCGCTGCGGACCAGTTGCATAATCGAGCCCCTGAGGCGGGTCCTAAGCCAGTGCGGGGCTGAAGGACGTGGGGCTTAAATTGCTTAACATTACTGATAGACACTCGTCATTAGAGTAAGTAGCCAACACATCTGTGCCCTACTGTGCATGTCGGATTGGAAGGGTGCCTTTCTCTGGCTAGCCCAACATGCGTACTAGAGGCCCCTCTTAGAGTCTCTCCAGCTGCTCATTAGTGAGCCAAGGTGATTCAAAGCCGAAATCCCCGTCTCAGTAATTAGCATTGAGGTTGTCTGCACTATGCAATCCAGTGCTGCTGTAATAGCAGGAGCGGCACCTAGTATTGCTTAGAGGTGTATTACTGGGGGCCTCTGGCACTGACTGAGTGTGCACGTGAGGCATTGGCGGGTGGAAGGAGGTTGTCTCTCTCTGTCTCCTTTTCGTGTGCCAGGTTTGTCTCACTGTTGTGATGCAAATCCGACACCAAATGTTAGGATGTAAAACGTTGCTAAACACAACAGGGAAGAAGGGTCAGAGGGAAAATATTTAGAGACCTACTCAGGGTGAAGTCCCCCAACCAGTCAATGTAAGAAACAAAAAACACACACTGGGGGTCTAAAACTGGGCCTAGTGTGCTCCAGACGACAAAACGCACACTGCTAACCAAGTCAGTGGGCGTTGCTGAGGCTATAAAACATTTAGCTTACTCATAGAGTGCCAAACAGAGCAAACCGTATATTGGGATTCACTTCAAATATAGAATAGACCCATACAGAGAAAAGTTGGAAGTCCATCACCGTCAGATGTAGATCATATATTCTCATTTGGCCATCCAGATAGGAATGGTGTGTCCCATGATCATTGAGACTGGTCCATAACCTAGGTTTGTCTGGGTCTCATCTCCAAATGTAGTGAATACCATGTGAGCAAAGGGATCGTGATGGAGTCCGGTGCAGTGCAAAATAATAAAGTGTAGTGAAGCTAAAAAAGGATAGACGATCAATACAAAACTTTAATATAACTTGATCACTCCCTTAATAAAAACAAGAACAGTGCAAAGATGCAGTCTAAGCATATAACTGCATATATTCGGCCAACATGTTTCAGCCTGAGGGGAACCAAATCCCGTGGCTTTCTTCAGGGCCACAGTCCTTAACGTTTGCTACTGCGTATCAAAAAATGTGAAAAATGACTAAATCAATCAAAGGATACAACTGTGTCGTGATAAGTTTCTTTCAATCCTCTGTATCAACCAGTGTCGATTTTATCTGTATTGTACAGGGAGCAAACCTCACCTCTCCTGGAACCTTGCTCAGGATAATATGAGGCCCCGCTCTGTCCGTCATGGGACACACCATTCCTATCTGGATGACCAAATGAGAATATATGATCTACATCTGACGTTGATGGACATCTAACTTTTCTCTGTATGGAGCACACTAGGCCCAATTTTAGACCCCCAGTGTGTGTTTTTTGTTTCTTACATAGGATGTAAAACGTAACAGTGGTTGGTGTTTTCTATACTAAAAAACGTTATTACTACCCAAAGGAAACCTTTTTAACAACTTTAGATTGTTGAAAGGTTCATTAAAAAGCACAACGTTTATAAACCTATGTCTTGAAGTTTGATAAAAAAAATGATTGCATGTGGCACTTTGATGCCAGTTCACAGCTCACTGTGCTATATGAGTAGGATGGTAACTTATGAAGTGCGAGGAACAGAATGCTCTCTGTGACAAAAGCAGTAACCCACTGAGCTGTCTACAAAAAATTCCAATCTGTGATACATATGATACTTGTACTTTGCCGAAGGAACATTAACCCTATATACTAGTTTAGCTAGAGTCAAAACTCACTAAACAAATGATAGATCGCTCCGTTCAATGTGTTAATCACCAGAGTTAACATGTCGTTGTTATTATCCCCAGAAAAATGCAGCACACACGAAGGTCTCTGCAGGCTGCTATTATCTCTCCCAAGACGACTATTCACAGGGCACCCCCTAAAACTTGGCGCCCAGTGCGAGGGCAGTGAGGCATGGCACGTGGACAGTGCTAGTTAAGTAAGTAGGAGTGGTTAGGCGAGGCAAGAGACACGGACTGTGTTAGTTAAGTGTGGAGGGAGAGGCATGGAGTGTACTAGTTAAGTGCAGAGGAGGGGTTAGGCGAGGCATGAGGCACTGACTGTTAGTTATGTGTGGAGGGAGAGGCATGGAGTGCACTGGTTATGTGTGGAGGAGTGGTTAGGCGAGGCATGAGGCACTGACTGTTAGTTATGTGTGGAGGGAGAGGCATGGAGTGCACTGGTTATGTGTGGAGGAGTGGTTAGGCGAGGCATGAGACACTGACTTTGTTACTTAAGTGTGGAGGGAGAGGCATGGAGTGCACTGGTTAAGTGTGGAGGAGGGGTTAGGCGAGGCAAGAGACAGGGACTGCGTTAGTTAAGTGTGGAGGGAGAGGCATGGAGTGCACTAGTTAAGTGCGGAGGAGGGGTTAGGGGAGGCATGAGGCACTGACTGTTAGTTAAGTGTGGAGGGAGAGGCATGGAGTGCACTAGTTAAGTGCGGAGGAGGGGTTAGGCGAGGCATGAGACACTGACTGTGTTAGTTAAGTGTGGAGGGAGAGGCATGGAGTGCACTAGTTAAGTGCTGAGGAGGGGTTAGGCGAGGCATGAGGCACTGACTGTGTTACTTAAGTGTGGAGGGAGAGGCATGGAGTGCACTAGTTAAGTGCGGAGGAGGGGTTAGGTGAGGCATGAGGCACTGACTGTTAGTTAAGTGTGGAGGGAGAGGCATGGAGTGTACTAGTTAAGTGTGGAGGAGGGGTTAGGCAAGGCATGAGGCACTGACTGTTAGTTAAGTGTGAAAGGAGAGGTATGGAGTGCACTAGTTAAGTGCGGAGGAGTGGTTAGGCGAGGCATGAGACACTGACAGTGTTACTTGAGTGTGGAGAGAGAGGCATGGAATGCACTAGTTAATTGCGGAGGAGGGGTTAGGCGAGACATGAGACACTGACTGTGTTAGTTAAGTGTGGAGGGAGAGGCATGGAGTGCACTAGTTAAGTGCGGAGGAGGGGTTAGGCGAGGCATGAGGCACTGACTGTGTTAGTTAAGTGTGGAGGGAGAGGCATGGAGTGCACTAGTTAAGTGAGGAGGAGGGGTTAGGCGAGGCATGAAATACGGACTGTGTTAGTTAAGTGTGGAGGGAGAGGCATGGAGTGCACTAGTTAAGTGTGGAGGAGGGGTTAGGCCAGGCATGAGACACTGACTGTGTTAGGTAAGTGTGGAGGGAGAGGCATGGAGTGTACTATTTAAGTATGGAGGAGTGGTTAGGTGCGGCATGTGTGGGGTAGGTGTTGGTGGCACCAAGAGGTCGAGATTGGCCCTGGAAAGGTTGGCAGGTTCGCACTTGGACCGCATTATTTGCCCGGACGTGGTGGTGGGGAGTTATAATAACCTGTGGAGCCCTCAGAGACGACACCTTTCTGTTTCATGCTGCCTCGTGAGCTTAGCCGAAGGAGCACGAGGTGGCTGATGGGTAACAACGGGGTGCGGGCTCTCGGCCGTGGAGGGGTAGAGTTGTTTGAATTTAGCCTCACAGCGGGTGCCAACAGCAGATAACGGTAGGCGGAGACGAAAGGCACCGCTGCTCAGCTGGTTGATGAACAACAATAACCAGGCTACGGGGAAACTAAAAGAACAGTGATGAAAATATTTGGAGGTGAGAGGGAACTTGTCCTAAGAACATCCTCTTCCCATTGTGAGCCAGGATTGCGTCTATTTCTGGCGCGTGACACATGCGGAGGCGAGGCCTGACATCCTTCCATCCTCCTCGTGACCCAGAGCTTCCTTCGTCCTCAGGTGCCCTCCCCTGGGGCAGCGCCTAGGCAAGGATCCTTGTCAGAGAGACCTTTGGAACAATCTTCCAAGCAGAGCTACCCCCACACTACACGCATACGCCTGCCAAGGAGATGCCCCCCCTCCAGGGCGGGAAACGGTCCACACCACACCCCTATAAAGAATGTGCCCAAGAGTGAAGGCGGCCGCAGCACTGCCGCTCCACCTCCCAGCCCCAGAGCCACAGAAAGAGCGTGAGCAGCCATCACTACCCTCTGGTCTGACAATCACCACCCCTGTTCAGTCACCAGGCTTCAGGGACCAGGCGACTATTTAATCATTTCCCAGGGCCACGGGAATTATGTGACTATGCGGGCCGTTGTGTTTTTCGCATAATTTTAGATTTGCCACATTTATCCTGCTGCATAATCTACAAATGTTAAAAAAAATTCTAACTCAAACAGTTCAAAAGTTACTAAAAACGCAGCAAAATGTGTTGCTGCGCAGTGGAAGGCCCTTTGCAAAAGCTGACTGGTCACCTTTCTGTTGCTTATTGCTGTATTTGAGTGTTAAACTGGTACTATTGTGGTGCGGCAATGCCCAGAC
The DNA here is from genome assembly GCF_964263255.1 of Lissotriton vulgaris. Classification (NCBI taxonomy): domain Eukaryota; kingdom Metazoa; phylum Chordata; class Amphibia; order Caudata; family Salamandridae; genus Lissotriton; species Lissotriton vulgaris. Next base: position 1,326,706,089 of record NC_141693.1, on the reverse strand, counting down.
TGTGTTAACAAGTGTGAAAATGACAAAATAATGAAGTAATACTATCACACAATTTTACGCATGAAACCGCATAATTTGCCTTTTCTTGCCACATAATTTACTCAACCCTGCCACATAATTTGCCCAGTCCATCATCCTAATTCCAGGGCCTTGTCAATATCCAAAGACAGCAGTCTGCCAGGCCCCCTTCCAGTCCCCACTCCTGGGACACAGACAATGGGCCACTAGCTAACCGCTACCCAGTGACAGCAGTTTGCCAGGCCAGCTACTCACCCTTAAGTCCCCACTCCAGAGCCCCTGTGTGACTTCCTAGCCACCACCCCAAGAGAGCAGATCACCAGATACCAATTCAACCCCTGAAAAAGGTGCAGAGTGGGGAATGAACGTGGAGCGGACTCGCACGCTCAGGGCTGATTGGAGCGCCTATTTAAGGCGGGCCTTAGCGCGGTGCTGGTCAGACCATCTACCACATCGCTGCGCTCGCGCTGTTACTAGAGCAGAGTATTTTAATGCTTCCTGGTTTTGTATTTGGGTTCGTTTTCTGTTCTATTTACCCCTGTTTTTAGCCTGCTTGCCTGCAGCCTGCGCCCCTCTCTCCCCTCACCTGCATTTAAAAAACGGCATTCTCTGCCTGAAAAGCACCACCATTTCGGTGGGTCCGGGTCCTGGGGGTCATTTTGGGCGCCATCTTTCTTTGGGACACCTCAGCCAGCGGCGGCCGCCATCTTGGAGTGGACTCGCACGCTCAGGGCTGATTGGAGCGCCTATTTAAAGTCGCTCCCTCACGCGCAGCGTGACGCGCAGGTGGACGCCTTCGCTTAGCCTGAGTCGTGCCGGAGTCCTGCCCGTCTGCGCCCGTCAGCGTCCCGGAGGCGGCGGGGCGGCGGGGGACGCCGGTTCGGTGACACTCTGGCTGAGATGATTTGTTACACCTCTGCGATGTTGCGGGATATGCGGGCCACTCCAGCTCTTGCCGCTTCGTCTTCCCGGGGCGATTTAAGGGTAAACGACGTTGTCCGGGTTGTGGCTGGACGCCTTCCTGGACCCGTGTCAATGTTCCTCGTCCTGCAACAGCTGGCGCACAGCATCTTTGTTTGCTGCTGAATACGAGGTCGGTAGGTTGCCATGCCCTGCATATTTACGATCTTCTTGTTAGGGAAAATCCCCTATGTCTGCTACTTACCGAAACCTGGTTGGGAGAGGCTTTCAACCCGGATGTCTTCTCAGCCATTCCTCCGGCGTACAATATCTTCCGGCAGGATAGAGTGAAGGGTAGAGGTGGGGGAGTGGCGGTAGTGGTGAAAAAGAGCGTTTCCTGCTCAGTTCTTCCCCTTAATTCCATCGTGAGCGCTGAGTCGCTCGCCTTCACGCTCAGACTGTCCCCGGGCCAGGCTCTGAAGGGGTTGTTGGTTTATAGACCACCTGGCCCTGTGGGTTCCTTCCTGGAAGATCTGCAGACAGCTGTCTCTGAGTTGGTGCTGACCTCACAGCACTGCGTCGTGGCTGGTGATTTCAACTTCCACCTTGACGTAGTGGACGACCCGGATGCGGTCAAACTGTTGGATATTACATCTCCACTGGGTCTTATACCGTTCGTGTCGGGGCCAACTCATGAGAAGGGGCATACCCTGGATCAGGTGTTTTCGTCCGTCCCTCTTACGGAGGTTGACACCCTGCCGGATAACAGTGCCTCTGTCTTGTCTAGAACGGCCTCGAGAGCGCTGCACAGAGTGACACCTGATATGCTGGAACAGGCGCTTCTGGATCACCCATGCCACCTTTCGGGCGATCTGGATAGCGACACTGAGGCTTTGCAGCTATGGCTCATTGATAGGCTGGACGATCTGGCCCCCAAGGCAGCCCCCCGGTCCACGGCGGCACGGCAATCTGCACCGTGGTTTACGGAGGTGCTTCGTGTGGCTCGCAGCCAATGCAAGGTGGCCGAGAGGGCCTGGCGCCGTCTGTATGATGGGGAGGCTAAACTCGCCTACAAGGCGGCGGTGAAGGCCTACCATCGGGACATTCTGGGAGCTAAGAGGGACTATTTGGCTAGGAGGATCGAGGCATCTGCGAACTCCTGTAAGGAGATCTTCACCATTGTGAAGGAGTTCACGACCCCTAGCTCCCAATCGCCCCCTTTAGTTTCTCCGGATACGTGGGCATGTGATCTTGCCGGCTTCTTTACTAATAAGATCAAGGCGATTCAGGCCTCCTTTGTGAAAGGACCGGAGGATGGAAGCGGCGTCACCGGGGCTGGGTGCGGACTTCCGCACACACCGGCGGCGGTGCTGTCTGATTTTCCTGCTGTTTCCAGCGATGTGTCCAGGCAGCTGCTGGCCAATCTGAAATCTGGCTCGCCACTTGACCCCTGCCCCGCCAAATTTTTGGCTGGGATGGCGGCGGTGGTGAATCCGCTGGTTAATCCCATCCTCAACGCCTCTTTGAGGGAGGGGAGGGTCCCTAGCTCTTGGAAAAGAGCGATGGTGATCCCCCTCCTAAAGAAACCGGGTCTCGACGCCGAGGTTCTGGCCAATTATAGGCCAATTTCACTTCTTCCGGCCCTCGCGAAGATCACAGAAAAACACGTCCACGGTGTCCTGTCGAGCTTTCTGGAAGCTAACAATCTGCTCCACCCATCCCAATCCGGTTTCCGTCCTAATTTTAGTACGGAAACGGCATTGCTAGAGGTCACTGAGATCATCAGGGAGACTCTGGATGTCGGCGGGAGGGCCATGTTGGTCATGTTAGACCTATCGGCGGCCTTCGACACCGTCCCCCATAGGGCGCTCTTAGCGAGGCTTTATGACATCGGCCTTAGGGGGATGGCGCTCAGGTGGTTTACATCTTTCCTTGAAGGCCGCCACCAGACGGTCTGGGTTTCCCAGTGCTCTGCCGAGATGCCGCCACTGGGAGTTGGGGTTCCACAGGGTTCTGTGTTGAGCCCCACGTTGTTTAACATCTTTATGTCCCCTTTGGCGGCCTTGGTGGAAGCATATGGGGCCCAGATCGTCTCCTACACCGACGACACGCAACTCCTCTTCACATGCGGGAAAGACCAGGAGTTTGATGGAGGGAGAATTCGGGACTGTCTTACATTGGTCTTTGACTGGTTCCAACGGAACAGTCTAAGGGCCAACTCAAGCAAATCCGAGGTTCTATTCTTCGGTTGCGCTGCCGATCCGGAGTGGCAGCACTGGTGGCCGTCCGACATGAGCCCTCCTGCAAAGTCTTCCTTGGTGGCTAAAAACCTGGGTGTCAAGCTGGACAACCAGCTGTCGCTGCGAACACATATTCTGGGTCTGGCTGGCACCTGCTATGGAATTTGAAAATGCTCCGTAAATTCCTGCCCCTGCTGTCTGAGGAGCACAGGCGTATTACTGTGCAGGCTCTCGTCGGCTCTAGGCTAGACTATGCTAATGCCCTCTTTCTTGGCCTCCCTGATTACCTAGTTCAGCGCCTACAGGTGGTACAGAACTCTGCCGCCCGGGCTATCTTTGGCCTGCGTAGACGAGCCCGAGCCTCCTGGCTGCTACAGGCGCTACACTGGCTGCCTATCCAGAAGCGGATCCAGTTTAAATCCCTGACTCTGATGCACAAAGCCCTGTTTGGATCAGGGGCTGGATATCTGCGGCGGAGACTGGCCTTTTATCGACCAGTCCGCTCCTTGCGCTCGGAATCCCTTTACAAAGCGGGGGTCCCTCGGGTGAGGAAGGCCCGCACGGGAGGGCGTTCTTTCAGCTGCAAAGCTCCACAGCTGTGGAACTTGCTTCCTCTTTCGCTGCGCAGCACTGCCAATTTGTTCCAGTTCAGGAAGAGCCTGAAGACCTGGCTTTTTAATCTTTAGGCTGTTCTTATTGTTTCAGTTTGAGTTCTTTTCTTATTTTTTTTGCTGTGTTGTGTTGTGTACAGGTGGAAGAATGTTCACCTTCAACGCCTCAAAAACCTGGAACACCCTTCCCCCTCACTTGAGATCTAACCCTAACCTTGCCTCCTTCCGCAAGCAACTTAAAACCCATCTATTCAAATCCCCGTAATCAATTCAGCCCCCCATCTTCCTCCCAGTTTCTGTCAGCCTCATTACACCCCCTCTTCTGGTTCCCTAGCGCTTGGACGCCCCAGGGCAGCAATCGCGCTGTATAAATGTATTTTCATTCATTCATTCATTCATTCATTTTTATTCTGAGTTGCAGGTGGAAAGGGCCGGGACACTCTTTTCGAGTAGCCGTGCGCTATACAAGAGCGTTATAACATAACATAACATAACGTGGGCGTAGGCATAGCCATGTAGCTATCAGTGATGTAGCAGGTCCAGTGTATGCCGGGGCCCAAGGTGAGAGGCCCTTTGCTTATGGATGTTTTTACTACCCAACAGTAGGTGAGGGGGCCCTCTCGCCAATGCTTGTAATAGGGCCCATGGTAGCCTTGCTACGTCATAGGAAAAGGATGCTTAGTGGTGAATAGACACCCCTATACCACAACCCCCCCTCCCCCTCCCGGAGATGAATGATAATATAATAGATATATTATTTTAGCCCTGTCTCTACTCAGCAACTAAATGCAGGAGGCTATCTATCTATCTATCTATCTATCTATCTATCTATCTATCTATCTATCTATCTATCTATCTATCTATCTATCTATCTATCTTTCTATCTATCTATCTATCACAAAAGTACATCCCAAAGTTTCCTCTTGTTGTTTAAGTGCTTTAGGATAGAAAGAAGGCCTTAAATATCCTAAAGTGATTATAGATTGCTGTAGACTTTTCCTGATATTGAGAAGATTTTTTTCATCTCTGGTCGACTGAAGAAGTTTATTCCAGAAGGTGGCACGCTGGATCCTAACAGTCTCACGTAAAACTTGGAATCACAAGAGCCTAAGGTATGTTGATGGTATCTTACAATAGAGTTTATAATGATTAAAATTCATGGATAACGGAGTAGTGAAGGCTTTGATCAAACATTTTAAGAATAAGACATAATGCCTTAAAATGAATCCTCTTTTTGGTCAAGCAATGCCCGGAGCTCATCTGTGTGCCAACATGGTTAGATGTGAGCAGACGGAAGATGACACTGGGTGCTGTGTTCAGAACGTGTTGGAGTTTAGCAAGATTTAACTGTTAAAGCTAGTTTATCTCTTTCGAAACCATGTGCCTGGTCTCGTAGAAACTTTGATGGAACCACCGATTATTAAATGTGTCAAATTTTAAATTGAAGGAAATGGAATTAATTGAATTTGGAATGAAAGATCTCAGAATGGTAACTATATAAATCACTTGCAGCCACATGTACGATCATTTAATTTTGTGACACGCAAATTGCTATGTTTATCGACCCATAATTTGCGACACGCAAAAATGAAATATACAACAGTGCCTCAGACACTGTTTGCGATTCCCAAATGGGTCGCAAAGGACCTGCCTCATTAACATTCATGAGGCAGGTCGCAATTTGCAACCCATTGGGAATTGCCAGCACTCACAGGGATGATGGTCTGCTGGGGTCAGCAGACCATCATGTCTGTGACTGCTTTTTAAATGAAGCACTATATTTTTTTCAAGTGCAGCCCATTGTCCTTAAAGAAAAAGGGGATGCATTTAAAAAAAGAAAAATTAAATGTTTCTGTTTCATTTTTTAAGGATAGACAGTAGTCCGTGGGACTGATGGCGGCTCTAAAAAACGTTTTTACTGCCAGTCACAAAGGGAAAGGGGTCCCCTGGGGAACCCTTCCAATTTGCAACTGGCTGACCATCAACTTGGAGGTGGTATACTGCGATTTTTTTGCAACCGTATTCTGGTTGCAAAACAATCATACATGGCAGTGCGACTTGCTAGTAGGAAAGGGCGCTCTTGGTAGCTAGAAAATCTACACCGTCAAATCCAACTTGCCAGGTACCTAAGGTGAGGTGAAGGTGCTTTGCCATTGAGCACTTCAACTCAGAAACTACTATTAAAACGATTTGATGATATGAACGAATGGTAATCAGCCAGAGTACAGCCTTGGCTGGCAGAGCTATCTATAGACTAAAGCCTCTCGTAGGCAACAACAAAAACAGTGTTCTTTCTTCACCCCCCCTCCCCAACAGTGGCTTCTTTTCATTTCTATTCAATCCCTCCTGCCCTATTGATTCAATTCACCTGCACCCCTGTTTTTCCCACACCCCACTCTTTTTTGGAAGGGTCCTGCAGTTCCCATTTGCCGTTGTGCTGCTGAAATTCGCAATTGCAAAAACAACAAGTGATGGACTGAATGTGGATCAATGTCACACACTCCCCCAGTCAAAAGATCTGGGCCCAAATCCATCGTTTTTTTGCACTCCACACCACCCTGGGTTAGACAATGGCGATATGCAAATCAGCTCTGACCCTGTTGCCCCATGGGAACAGTCCAGTCCGAACTACAAAAGCCATGTCCTTCCCAGAACAGAATCAAGCATCCGAGGACCGGACCGGTTTCGAGGTAACACCTCTCATCAGCCCGGCTAGCTTGACTCCAGTGGTGTGGAGTGCCTGGGACCCACGTCTGGGCATCCCCAGCGCACTTAGGGCGGCAATTGCAAAAACAACAAGTGATGGACTGAATGTGGATCAATGTCACACACTCCCCCAGTCAAAAGATCTGGGCCCAAATCCATCGTTTTTTTGCACTCCACACCACCCTGGGTTAGACAATGGCGATATGCAAATCAGCTCTGACCCTGTTGCCCCATGGGAACAGTCCAGTCCGAACTACAAAAGCCATGTCCTTCCCAGAACAGAATCAAGCATCCGAGGACCGGACCGGTTTCGAGGTAACACCTCTCATCAGCCCGGCTAGCTTGACTCCAGTGGTGTGGAGTGCCTGGAACCCACGTCTGGGCATCCCCAGCGCACTTAGGGCGGCAATTGCAAAAACAACAAGTGATGGACTGAATGTGGATCAATGTCACACACTCCCCCAGTCAAAAGATCTGGGCCCAAATCCATCGTTTTTTTGCACTCCACACCACCCTGGGTTAGACAATGGCGATATGCAAATCAGCTCTGACCCTGTTGCCCCATGGGAACAGTCCAGTCCGAACTACAAAAGCCATGTCCTTCCCAGAACAGAATCAAGCATCCGAGGACCGGACCGGTTTCGAGGTAACACCTCTCATCAGCCCGGCTAGCTTGACTCCAGTGGTGTGGAGTGCCTGGGACCCACGTCTGGGCATCCCCAGCGCACTTAGGGCGGCAATTGCAAAAACAACAAGTGATGGACTGAATGTGGATCAATGTCACACACTCCCCCAGTCAAAAGATCTGGGCCCAAATCCATCGTTTTTTTGCACTCCACACCACCCTGGGTTAGACAATGGCGATATGCAAATCAGCTCTGACCCTTTTGCCCCATGGGAACAGTCCAGTCCGAACTACAAAAGCCATGTCCTTCCCAGAACAGAATCAAGCATCCGAGGACCGGACCGGTTTCGAGGTAACACCTCTCATCAGCCCGGCTAGCTTGACTCCAGTGGTGTGGAGTGCCTGGGACCCACGTCTGGGCAACCCCAGCGCACTTAGGGCGGCAATTGCAAAAACAACAAGTGATGGACTGAATGTGGATCAATGTCACACACTCCCCCAGTCAAAAGATCTGGGCCCAAATCCATCGTTTTTTTGCACTCCACACCACCCTGGGTTAGACAATGGCGATATGCAAATCAGCTCTGACCCTGTTGCCCCATGGGAACAGTCCAGTCCGAACTACAAAAGCCATGCCCTTCCCAGAACAGAATCAAGCATCCGAGGACCGGACCGGTTTCGAGGTAACACCTCTCATCAGCCCGGCTAGCTTGACTCCAGTGGTGTGGAGTGCCTGGGACCCACGTCTGGGCATCCCCAGCGCACTTAGGGCGGCAATTGCAAAAACAACAAGTGATGGACTGAATGTGGATCAATGTCACACACTCCCCCAGTCAAAAGATCTGGGCCCAAATCCATCGTTTTTTTGCACTCCACACCACCCTGGGTTAGACAATGGCGATATGCAAATCAGCTCTGACCCTGTTGCCCCATGGGAACAGTCCAGTCCGAACTACAAAAGCCATGTCCTTCCCAGAACAGAATCAAGCATCCGAGGACCGGACCGGTTTCGAGGTAACACCTCTCATCAGCCCGGCTAGCTTGACTCCAGTGGTGTGGAGTGCCTGGGACCCACGTCTGGGCATCCCCAGCGCACTTAGGGCGGCAATTGCAAAAACAACAAGTGATGGACTGAATGTGGATCAATGTCACACACTCCCCCAGTCAAAAGATCTGGGCCCAAATCCATCGTTTTTTTGCACTCCACACCACCCTGGGTTAGACAATGGCGATATGCAAATCAGCTCTGACCCTGTTGCCCCATGGGAACAGTCCAGTCCGAACTACAAAAGCCATGTCCTTCCCAGAACAGAATCAAGCATCCGAGGACCGGACCGGTTTCGAGGTAACACCTCTCATCAGCCCGGCTAGCTTGACTCCAGTGGTGTGGAGTGCCTGGGACCCACGTCTGGGCATCCCCAGCGCACTTAGGGCGGCAATTGCAAAAACAACAAGTGATGGACTGAATGTGGATCAATGTCACACACTCCCCCAGTCAAAAGATCTGGGCCCAAATCCATCGTTTTTTTGCACTCCACACCACCCTGGGTTAGACAATGGCGATATGCAAATCAGCTCTGACCCTGTGCCCCATGGGAACAGTCCAGTCCGAACTACAAAAGCCATGTCCTTCCCAGAACGGAATCAAGCATCCAGGACCGGACCGGTCCTCGGATGCTTGATTCCGTTCTGGGAAGGACATGGCTTTTGTAGTTCGGACTGGACTGTTCCCATGGGGCACAGGGTCAGAGCTGATTTGCATATCGCCATTGTCTAACCCAGGGTGGTGTGGAGTGCAAAAAAACGATGGATTAGGACCCAGATCTTTTGACTGGGTTGAATGTGTGACATTGATCCTCATTCGGTCCATCACCTGTTGTTTTTGCAAACTCGCTATAAGTGTACTGGGGATGCCCAGACGTGGGTCCCAGGCACTCCACACCACTGGAGTCAAGCTAGCCGGGCTGATGAGAGGTGTTACCTCGAAACCGGTCCGGTCCTCGGATGCTTGATTCCGTTCTGGGAAGGACATGGCTTTTGTAGTTCGGACTGGACTGTTCCCATGGGGCACAGGGTCAGAGCTGATTTGCATATCGCCATTGTCTAACCCAGGGTGGTGTGGAGTGCAAAAAAACGATGGATTAGGACCCAGATCTTTTGACTGGGTTGAATGTGTGACATTGATCCTCATTCGGTCCATCACCTGTTGTTTTTGCAAACTCGCTATAAGTGTACTGGGGATGCCCAGACGTGGGTCCCAGGCACTCCACACCACTGGAGTCAAGCTAGCCGGGCTGATGAGAGGTGTTACCTCGAAACCGGTCCGGTCCTCGGATGCTTGATTCCGTTCTGGGAAGGACATGGCTTTTGTAGTTCGGACTGGACTGTTCCCATGGGGCACAGGGTCAGAGCTGATTTGCATATCGCCATTGTCTAACCCAGGGTGGTGTGGAGTGCAAAAAAACGATGGATTAGGACCCAGATCTTTTGACTGGGTTGAATGTGTGACATTGATCCTCATTCGGTCCATCACCTGTTGTTTTTGCAAACTCGCTATAAGTGTACTGGGGATGCCCAGACGTGGGTCCCAGGCACTCCACACCACTGGAGTCAAGCTAGCCGGGCTGATGAGAGGTGTTACCTCGAAACCGGTCCGGTCCTCGGATGCTTGATTCCGTTCTGGGAAGGACATGGCTTTTGTAGTTCGGACTGGACTGTTCCCATGGGGCACAGGGTCAGAGCTGATTTGCATATCGCCATTGTCTAACCCAGGGTGGTGTGGAGTGCAAAAAAACGATGGATTAGGACCCAGATCTTTTGACTGGGTTGAATGTGTGACATTGATCCTCATTCGGTCCATCACCTGTTGTTTTTGCAAACTCGCTATAAGTGTACTGGGGATGCCCAGACGTGGGTCCCAGGCACTCCACACCACTGGAGTCAAGCTAGCCGGGCTGATGAGAGGTGTTACCTCGAAACCGGTCCGGTCCTCGGATGCTTGATTCCGTTCTGGGAAGGACATGGCTTTTGTAGTTCGGACTGGACTGTTCCCATGGGGCACAGGGTCAGAGCTGATTTGCATATCGCCATTGTCTAACCCAGGGTGGTGTGGAGTGCAAAAAAACGATGGATTAGGACCCAGATCTTTTGACTGGGTTGAATGTGTGACATTGATCCTCATTCGGTCCATCACCTGTTGTTTTTGCAAACTCGCTATAAGTGTACTGGGGATGCCCAGACGTGGGTCCCAGGCACTCCACACCACTGGAGTCAAGCTAGCCGGGCTGATGAGAGGTGTTACCTCGAAACCGGTCCGGTCCTCGGATGCTTGATTCCGTTCTGGGAAGGACATGGCTTTTGTAGTTCGGACTGGACTGTTCCCATGGGGCACAGGGTCAGAGCTGATTTGCATATCGCCATTGTCTAACCCAGGGTGGTGTGGAGTGCAAAAAAACGATGGATTAGGACCCAGATCTTTTGACTGGGTTGAATGTGTGACATTCATCCTCATCCGGTCCATCACCTGTTGTTTTTGCAAACTCGCTATAAGTGTACTGGGGATGCCCAGACGTGGGTCCCAGGCACTCCACACCACTGGAGTCAAGCTAGCCGGGCTGATGAGAGGTGTTACCTCGAAACAGGTCCGGTCCTCGGATGCTTGATTCCGTTCTGGGAAGGACATGGCTTTTGTAGTTCGGACTGGACTGTTCCCATGGGGCACAGGGTCAGAGCTGATTTGCATATCGCCATTGTCTAACCCAGGGTGGTGTGGAGTGCAAAAAAACGATGGATTAGGACCCAGATCTTTTGACTGGGTTGAATGTGTGACATTGATCCTCATTCGGTCCATCACCTGTTGTTTTTGCAAACTCGCTATAAGTGTACTGGGGATGCCCAGACGTGGGTCCCAGGCACTCCACACCACTGGAGTCAAGCTAGCCGGGCTGATGAGAGGTGTTACCTCGAAACCGGTCCGGTCCTCGGATGCTTGATTCCGTTCTGGGAAGGACATGGCTTTTGTAGTTCGGACTGGACTGTTCCCATGGGGCACAGGGTCAGAGCTGATTTGCATATCGCCATTGTCTAACCCAGGGTGGTGTGGAGTGCAAAAAAACGATGGATTAGGACCCAGATCTTTTGACTGGGTTGAATGTGTGACATTGATCCTCATTCGGTCCATCACCTGTTGTTTTTGCAAACTCGCTATAAGTGTACTGGGGATGCCCAGACGTGGGTCCCAGGCACTCCACACCACTGGAGTCAAGCTAGCCGGGCTGATGAGAGGTGTTACCTCGAAACCGGTCCGGTCCTCGGATGCTTGATTCCGTTCTGGGAAGGACATGGCTTTTGTAGTTCGGACTGGACTGTTCCCATGGGGCACAGGGTCAGAGCTGATTTGCATATCGCCATTGTCTAACCCAGGGTGGTGTGGAGTGCAAAAAAACGATGGATTAGGACCCAGATCTTTTGACTGGGTAGAATGTGTGACATTGATCCTCATTCGGTCCATCACCTGTTGTTTTTGCAAACTCGCTATAAGTGTACTGGGGATGCCCAGACGTGGGTCCCAGGCACTCCACACCACTGGAGTCAAGCTAGCCGGGCTGATGAGAGGTGTTACCTCGAAACCGGTCCGGTCCTCGGATGCTTGATTCCGTTCTGGGAAGGACATGGCTTTTGTAGTTCGGACTGGACTGTTCCCATGGGGCACAGGGTCAGAGCTGATTTGCATATCGCCATTGTCTAACCCAGGGTGGTGTGGAGTGCAAAAAAACGATGGATTAGGACCCAGATCTTTTGACTGGGTTGAATGTGTGACATTGATCCTCATTCGGTCCATCACCTGTTGTTTTTGCAAACTCGCTATAAGTGTACTGGGGATGCCCAGACGTGGGTCCCAGGCACTCCACACCACTGGAGTCAAGCTAGCCGGGCTGATGAGAGGTGTTACCTCGAAACCGGTCCGGTCCTCGGATGCTTGATTCCGTTCTGGGAAGGACATGGCTTTTGTAGTTCGGACTGGACTGTTCCCATGGGGCACAGGGTCAGAGCTGATTTGCATATCGCCATTGTCTAACCCAGGGTGGTGTGGAGTGCAAAAAAACGATGGATTAGGACCCAGATCTTTTGACTGGGTTGAATGTGTGACATTGATCCTCATTCGGTCCATCACCTGTTGTTTTTGCAAACTCGCTATAAGTGTACTGGGGATGCCCAGACGTGGGTCCCAGGCACTCCACACCACTGGAGTCAAGCTAGCCGGGCTGATGAGAGGTGTTACCTCGAAACCGGTCCGGTCCTCGGATGCTTGATTCCGTTCTGGGAAGGACATGGCTTTTGTAGTTCGGACTGGACTGTTCCCATGGGGCACAGGGTCAGAGCTGATTTGCATATCGCCATTGTCTAACCCAGGGTGGTGTGGAGTGCAAAAAAACGATGGATTAGGACCCAGATCTTTTGACTGGGTTGAATGTGTGACATTGATCCTCATTCGGTCCATCACCTGTTGTTTTTGCAAACTCGCTATAAGTGTACTGGGGATGCCCAGACGTGGGTCCCAGGCACTCCACACCACTGGAGTCAAGCTAGCCGGGCTGATGAGAGGTGTTACCTCGAAACCGGTCCGGTCCTCGGATGCTTGATTCCGTTCTGGGAAGGACATGGCTTTTGTAGTTCGGACTGGACTGTTCCCATGGGGCACAGGGTCAGAGCTGATTTGCATATCGCCATTGTCTAACCCAGGGTGGTGTGGAGTGCAAAAAAACGATGGATTAGGACCCAGATCTTTTGACTGGGTTGAATGTGTGACATTGATCCTCATTCGGTCCATCACCTGTTGTTTTTGCAAACTCGCTATAAGTGTACTGGGGATGCCCAGACGTGGGTCCCAGGCACTCCACACCACTGGAGTCAAGCTAGCCGGGCTGATGAGAGGTGTTACCTCGAAACCGGTCCGGTCCTCGGATGCTTGATTCCGTTCTGGGAAGGACATGGCTTTTGTAGTTCGGACTGGACTGTTCCCATGGGGCACAGGGTCAGAGCTGATTTGCATATCGCCATTGTCTAACCCAGGGTGGTGTGGAGTGCAAAAAAACGATGGATTAGGACCCAGATCTTTTGACTGGGTTGAATGTGTGACATTGATCCTCATTCGGTCCATCACCTGTTGTTTTTGCAAACTCGCTGAAATTCGCAATGGCACAGGTGAAAATTATTGTTTTAATTTACTACTCCAGGTTGCATCTACCATCTTGGAACAGTAAATAAAAAAGTAAACATTATGATGCATACAATCTCATGCATGTGCCAGACCATCACACATGTTTTCTCTTTATTTTGCTGATTGCTTACAGCATCGTCATAAAGCAGTGGCACAGTCAATAGGTCAAAAAGCCAAGACCTGCTGACTTTGCCAAAGCTTGTTTCATTTTTGTTATGCATGTGTAATCCCACCATTCCTGGACTTGGTTGTGTTGATAAAATCACATGCTGATCATTTTCCTCGGTCTGTTGGATGTATCTTGCTGTAATTGATTAGCAATCCAGAGAGATGAGAAGACTAAAATGTGGTATGTTCGGAGGAACACAACACAGAATACATTTTACACTAAGGCGAAATTTACCAAATTCATTTCAGTACAGACAAGGGGCAATGGACTTTCAGATTCCTATCTCGATCAAGGGACTTTGTTCAGGAAACTTTTAGGGTATGTTATACGAACATGACTGTTCGATATGGAAGAACTGGTCACCCTAGCCATGTCAGGCAGGACGCATAAAAACTCAGTCGGATTCCGGTTGCGAAGCGGAGGGGGGCAGAAAGAGTGAGAGAAAGTTTGAGCTGTACAGTTGGAGCTGTACTGATGCACTGTGTCTTACATTAGGCTACTGGGGTTGAGGTTTGCTATAAAAGAAGTACTGGTGGAACATTTTCCTCATTTAGATTTAAAATAAGAATGAGGAACCTCTGCATCCATAATTGTAGCTCCCTATAAGGCCTGCTCCACTGTAGTCTTCGCATTTCCCCTTGGATGTAATTCAACAACATCTATGCTATCTTTAGTCTTCTTACCAGGAGTTGAGGTGTCAGGTCTTCAACAATTGGGTCTTCCGACTTTTCACCAAACCTGTGTTATTATAATCAGTACATCTTCAAAGGGTGTACACACTGTTTTCTTCTGAATGGGTTATTTCACAATGGCAGGCAATCTGGATGGAATTTCAGACTTGTAAACTTTCACCAAATACAAAATGAATAGGATCTTATATTTCAGTTATGGTAGATGTGTAGCTGTCACACTCTCCTAGGGGTGGTCCCAAAATCACATCTGACACACCACCTGAGAAAAATATTTCATCCACTACGTTGAACTAACCACATCTCAAGGTATGTATAGCAAAAGTAGAAGTAGAGTCAAGAATACTATGTTTACCTTGATAATGTAGTTGTAGATACTGTAGCAGAGATAATATTTATGTATGTTGACATTGATGACCTCGATATTGTGTCGTACAAATGTTGCAATGTATTCCTGTCTAATTCTGTATGTTTCTCTGCACTTAAGTCCAGTTTTCCCTTTTCTATTGTTTCTCTGTCCTAGGGATTCCGTTTTTCTCAACCTCAGTGCATTTATCTGTGTCTCCCTGTGCCAGAAAGCTTTCCATGTTTTTTGCCCTCATTTAGAGTTTGGAAGAAACTGAAAATCCTCTAATTTTTGGAAGAAACTCTAAATGCAGATTACAATCCATTGGCTGAATTGCCACTAACACAGGGGTATTGGTGTTTGGGTGGATTCTTATCTGTATTTTGCTCTTCCTCCAGATATTGATTTTCAGCTCCTGCCAAACTCTTAATTAGTCAAAAAATATATGGAATGCTTTCTGGAAGAGAAAAATGACAAAGGGATAGAACTGGATAGTAATGGGGTAGCTTTAGAAAAGGAAAATCTCAGGATGGCAGCAGAGATAGCTACATCTGGGAAAAGAGATTCTTCCTCCAAATCTGCAGGCGTATCTGCGATGTACAGAATCATTTGTGTTATTTTTGTTGAAAGTCAAGGTGTCTTGGAATGATTTGGGAGTTTTGATTTCACCTTTAGAGCACAGGATTTGAAAGGCATGCATACGGCTGCCACTTTATGGAGTTGCTTCCTCAAAGAAGGATTGGCTGATGTATTACAAAAATAATCAAAAGTCGTACCAAATAATCAACCAGTTGGCAGTGTAGAAATGTCAGTTGTTTATTAAACAACCAATACTCTATAGAGGAGCCCCTCCGACGTCACCCAGCCAGTGTGTGGAGAAGACTGCTGATTCACACTTAGCACATGGCATATATACTTTCATGGCGTTACATGAGATCATCGTACATGGAAAATTACTGGTAGGCACAGTAGTTTAAAGGAAAGACCATATATGGCACACAAAGCCTATTTAGAAGTCTGCTTCTGCTATTATTGGGGAGGGTCAGAAGGGGTGACTCCCTTTCGTCTCGGTGCCTGGGAGCACGGGTACGGCGCCTCCAGGAATGCGCTTATCAACTCTGAAACCTGATGCGACCTTGGGTATCAGAAGGAGGGAGAATAGTATGAATTCAGCTGTCTGTATAACTCAACTAACGGAACTTACTCGGCTGCTGGAGGGTGGCACGTGACCACCGTCCAAGTCTAATGCACATACAACCAAAATGGAGTTCTCAATCTACATACAAGGGAAATATAATGCAAAAAGACGAAAGGAAGGCTGCATTAACATAAACAGTTAGTGTGTTCTATACTATGCATATGAATATAGATACATCGTGCTAACACAAAGAATTAATATGAATGTATAAAATAAACTTTATCCCTCAGGCAGTCGTTGGAAGAATGCCTGTATGCCTGTAGCTGATCAATTGAGCTATGAGCGAATAACGCAATCTCTGATCAGACGGTTGGGGCTGAAGTCAGATCGGTACCATCACAGATTCAAACAAAGCAAAAGAAGGGATGCTGTTTCGTTTGAAACATAGATTCATGGCTTGTTGCATGATTGGAATCATTGGGTGAGAGGGAAGTGGGTCAAGGACTTTCTTACTCTTAACCAGTGGATGGTGACAGAGTGACTCACAAGGAGTGCTGGCCCTGCTTATGCAATAGGGCTGACAAGTGGGTAGCTAACAGGGATAACAAAGAGCTGGAAACATATGGCTATTAGCCAAAGGGAGAGAGGAGCTCTCAACATACTGATTACAATTATAAGGTAACAACCAGTACAATTTCCGAGGGCACAAGGGAGGCCACAGGCTAAAAGGGTATTCGATTGAAAGCCATGAATACAAGAAAAATTCAGGACAGGAAGGTTTGTTTGAGTCCAAAGTGGTTACTTGTTGTAGGTGTCACAATAAGGAGCACTGCAGGATGGATTGTCACACGAAAGACCCTATAGCAGATGCACCCATCATATCGATCCGTTTGACTATAGAAGAAAGGACTGGGGGCCCTCTTGCACTCAACATAGTAACAATGGATATTTGGGAAAGGTATTCAAATGCTCTTAACCAGTTTAATGCGGAGATCGAGATGTTCACGTCCTCTGCATTACCTTCCAGTGCGGTTGATGTGAGCGCATTGTCCTGGGCACTAACAGAGAAAATCCTTTTGGTGCAAGCTAAGGGTTCCACCGCCAATGCATACAGCAAGGGAGACAAGGGCAAACCCTGACTGGTGGCTATAGGAGCAGACACAGCACCATTAACCGGTATGGGGGCAGTTTGCAAAGTATAGAGCATCATAACCAGATGCAGAAACACCTCCCCTACTCCAAAGCGGTGCAGCACAACTAGCATAAATCCCCACTCATTGAAGTCAAATGCTCCACAACAAGAAAATCAGAGACAGCCCCAACCTCCAGATCAATGCACTGGATAGTGCAAAATAGTGTTCTCAGATTGAAGGCGAGACTGCATCCTGGAACAAAACCAGACTGTCTGGGCCCCACTACCCCAAGAAGTAACAGAGCCAATCTGTTGGCCAATACCTTGGCGTATAGTTTAGTGTCTACCTTCAATAGGGACTGCGGTCGATAGGACAAGCAGTGATCTGACGGCTTGCCAGGTTTCAGGAGTGAAACTATTAATGCCTTGTGCATGGTAGCAAGCATTTTGCCCATTTCCACCATCTCCTCATGTGGTGTAACCAGGTGAGGGACCAGTAGATCTTGGAAGGTCTTATAAAAGGCTACAGTAAGCCCATCTGTGCCTGGCGCTTTATCCGACTGCATGCCCTTAAGTACCTCACATATCTTAGATGGTTGCACCCGTGCCATCCAATGTTACCTATGCTCTGTAGTGAGCCAGGTTATAGCTATATGTGCTAAACAATCAGTGGCAGTGGCATTTTCATGTGGGAATCGCAACAGGTACAAGTCCATGTAATATTTGCAAAATCTGTCCGCAGTCTGGTCAGTATCATTCACGGGTAAGCCCTGCTCATCTTTTACCTGTAGGACAACATCAGATTCCAATTAGCAATGCAGCTAATGTAGCACCAGGATGGTCCCTATCCCCATAAGTGCGCACTATAGCATATTTCCCCAAGTGATGAACTTTATTCTGAGCTGTCTTGTGGAACTGTTCCATCTTTGCTTCGATATCGCCCGGGAGCAGCCTTCAGCAGAGCTCTAATGTCCCTGCTCCAACTCTACAATTTCCTCCTCAAGAAGCATCAATCGTCCCCACAGCGACTTAGGACCCTTGTATGCTTAGATAGTGTGACCCCTCTGATATAGACATTGAAGGCCTACGACACATACTTATCGACCAACCCCACATTATTTTTAAAAAAATCCTCAATGGCTTGGGCTAGTTTAGTCCTGAATACTGAATCCAAAAAAGAGTGAGGGAGGAAGTGCCAAGTGAACGCTGTAGTACCCCAGGCCCGAATCTCCATTTCTAATAACACAGGTGAATAATCAGAATCAGTCCGCAGCAACGGCTCATAGTGCTGGACCTGAGATACCAACCCTCTCGATATAAGACAAAAATCAATACACGTGTGAATGTCATGGACTGTAGAGTAAAGAGTTTTTCCCATCCCTGTGGGAGATACATAGTGCCAGGCATCGAGGAGGCCTCTCTATTCGCAATGTCTATGAGCTATTGTGCTGCCACTGAGGGTTTTCGAGGGTAACCCTTGGATCAATCACAGTGAGGATTCAAAACACAATTAAAATCCCCACCCCAAAGCTGTGGCCGATCTCCCCACTGCAGCAGGCGTGCAAAAAGAGAGTAGTTAAACGATGGGTCATAATGATTGGGCCCATACACCCCAGATAGCAGGACCATCAAGTCCTGTTTGTAGCAACAGGATACAATAAACTGCCTCCCAGGGACAATGCATGTCTCTTTTAATGAAACCCCAGAACCTTAACTCACCCAGATTAGTACTTCCCGAGCATAGGTAGTAAAGCCTGCTGCATAGGATATGCCTTGCATTCTTCGCTGTATCAACACACTGCACCCCTGGGCTAAGTGAGTTTCCGGCAATAACACTACCTCAATTCTATGCCTCTTAAGGTACACCACCACCTTAGGTATCTTTCTGCATCATTGAGACCCCTGGTGTTCCATGTGAGAAATCAGAGTAGTGGAGACTGACTAGAAGGGCCGGTCTCCCTGTGCCCTGTGTTAGCCATCGACCAGTTCAAGCCCTACGTCCCCCGCCAGGCCCGGCCATTCATCGAATGCAATGCTCTTCCACAAAGAACACTTAAAATACTGTTGCAATGAATACAGTCCTCCCCCTCCCATGCTATGATCATCCCCAACTTACACAGCAGTAGTGTATTCCACACTAGCCCACCCTTGCCCCCAAAGAAGGAATTCAAGACAATGCAGGTGTTATAGAAATGGTGTCAGATGTTGTCGGCCCACAGTAGCCTTGCCGTATACATTCACATGGGGCCCCTTGTCTGATATCATGGGTGCCTAAAGAAGAGAATAAATTAGTGCAACAGATTGCTCCAGTGTTAGCAATTTCTTGCTTCAGATATGGGCACAGAGGCAGCGCAAGTGTCTCCAAGACAGAAGCGTACCGCCATTCCACTCACACCACCTCCTGGATGCCACATTCCAGTCACCAAATATCCGAAAGGGGCAAAATAGGCTCAGACTCCTATCTTCTGCACATCCTCACTGTCATCAGCTGTTCAGCTCGGTGAGTCACGCTTACCCCAGTAGTGTCTCTGTGCTTAAGAAGTTACTGAAGTTGTTTAGGATCTGTGAAGAACAGTGCCTTGCTATCAGCCATGACTCTCAACCCTGTGGGGTAGAACATGCTATATTCCAGTTGGAGCTCGTGGTGCCTTCTCTTGGCAGGAAGGAAGAGCTGTCATGCCTCTTGTACTTGTTGGGTAAAATCAGGGTACAAAGAAATGTCAGCGCCCTCATGTCTAAAGGTCTACAATTCATGTGACTTTCTCAGATCCGCATTGCGATCCCTGTTATTCAAGAGCCTTGCTATCACAGGTCTAGGCCTGGCCACCAGGACACAGGGCAAGGCAAGGATGGGCACATTCTACCACACATATGTCTCTGAAAACATATTACGATGATGATGATGTACTTTATTCGATAAAAAATGTAATCATGAAAGTATACAATTTATACAGTACGTTTAAGAGGATAAAAAACAGGAGCCCACCAAACCTTATATACATATAGCATCATATACTACCCAAATTCTAAAATCTATAAAATATACACTAAAAACAAATACATAAAAACCATACAAAACATCCTGTCATGGGACCATCAGGCGGTTAGGTTAATTGGGGGGTGGGGTTAGTCCTCCTCGTACGTGTCTGCCATGCACTACCCAAGTATTTATCTACCCCACACACCATAGCGGTAGAGGACGTGTCGGTGCAGAGGACACGTAGGGCCATTTTGTGGCACCTAAGGCCCAGTCCTTTGCATAATGGTTTTAACCATATCTTCCTGGCGACCCTAAATGCCGGGCAGGCAAAGAGAAAATGCGCCACAGACTCAATGGGGGCTGCACATACAGGACAGGCTTTTGATAGATCACCTAAGTTATTCCACCCAGTGGTGAAATCATTCACCGGTAAAGTCCTGAGCCTAAGTTTTAGGTAAAGTGATCTATCTAGAGGTTTCTCTAGAAAGTCTAAGAAGGGTTCAAATTTTCTTGTCCATTTGATCTCAAGGAACCGCTCAGAAAGAGGACCCCCTACACCTCTGCATGTGGCCATCTCCTGGACCCAGTCCCAATAGAGCTTCTTAAGCACTAACTTGGGAGGCGGTGTTTGGCTCGTCCATGATTCACTTAAGCCCAATTGTACAACCAGTTGCCTCAGATTGCAAAGCCACTTGATCTTGTTACCCGTGTTGAGCAAAATAAGTTCATCTAGAACTGCTGCATAGTTGTGGAGCTCCCGGGTCCTTCTCAGACGTACCCAGAAAAGTAGTGGGCGCAAACGCACTATGTCTTTGAGGGGGGGGCCAACCCAAATCTAGCCGTAGTGGGATTAGCGGGGTGGAAACTGGGAGGGCCACCAGATCTCTCATAAACTTGTTTTCAGATGAAACTTGCTCCGTTATGTTCTCGAACCCCCACAGCTCGGATCCATATAGGGCAGCCGGTAGTACTTGGCCTTCATAAATTGCGAGAGTCGGTGCCACAGGTTTACTCGTTGACTCCCTCTGTTCCCTTAAAACCACCCCTGAGACTCTTTTGTAGTTTAATAGCATTTTGGCCAGGTGATCTTTCCATTTCATCTGGCTGTTTACCCTAACACCCAAATAGTCGAAGGAATCAACCAGCTCCAAGGGGACACCATTAAGCGAAACATTGTTCCTAAATCTCTTGGAAGGTGAAATGGCCATAAGCTTTGTTTTAGAGGTGTTGATGGTAAGGCCTCTGTCAGTGCAAAACACACTTAAACGGTCCAAAAGCTTTTGGAGGCCTGTGGGGGATTTAGAGATAAAGATGGTGTCGTCCGCGAAGAGTAGGGTAGGTGTTTTTTCCCCCTGAAGGGATGGTGCATCTGCCGCTTCCTCCCTCAGATGGTCCACCACTCCATTCACAAAGAGGGAGAACAGGGTCGGTGCCATAACATATCCCTGGCGGACTCCACTCCTCACGGGCACCCTCTCTGTCAGTTGTCCCTGGGTGCCCCATCTAATCCTCGCATAATTTCCCTCATGAAGCTTCACAATGAACCCCAAAAGTGGCCCTGGAAAGCCCATCTTCTCCAGGATATCCCATAGCCTTGCACGAGGGACCAGGTCGAACACCTTCTTGAGATCTATGAATGCCAGGTAGAGACTACCCTTGTTGATGGTCACAGCCTTCCAATAGATCGCAAAAAAGCAGAAGACCTGATCCATCGTGCCCACCTTTTGACGAAACCCTGCTTGGAAGTGAGAAAGAACATGCTCCTCTTCCATCCAGACACCCACCCTGGAAATGATGACCCTGCCAACCACCTTCTGGAACACGTCAATCAGACTGATCGGTCTGTAATTGGCAGGGTCATCTCTGGCGCCCTTTTTATACACAGTTACCACCTCTGCTCCCTTCCATGAGTCTGGCACAGGGTAACCCTTGGAAATCAGATTCATTATTATGGCAATGAGTCTGGCCCAGGCAGCTGGTTCGTTCAAAAGGAGGTCCCCTGGAATCCCATCCGGGCCAGCTGCCTTCCCCGGGGTCAGATGTCTAATGGCCAATAATACCTTAGAGGGCAGAAATGGTTCCTCGAACACCAGTGGGGATTGGGTCCTAGTATTGGGGTCTGAGGGAGGTGAACATGTCACTTCTATCCCACCATACAGTGCAGAGAAGTGGGAATACCATTGTTGTTCTGTTATGTGGTTAGCAATAGGTCGATATTACGTCTCACCAATTCTATGATAAGGCGTTCTATGTAGAGTTTCATGTTATCAATGTTCGTGGACTAAGCTATTCCCGCAATACATGTATTGTTGTATTGTTTCTATGTGAGCAGGCATCTAAATCTTCCGTCTTTGCCTGTAGTGTGAGGAGCAGTTTATCCATCTTCTTATGTGCAGCCAAACCATTGCTTGTTCATCTTCTGCTTCTGATACTTGACGCTCCACAGTTTTCAAACATTTCACATTCTTCTCTGACATTTCTGACATTCTATCTAATCTGAAAGAAAGTGCCCCAATTTTACCATCCATCTTCGTGAGGCTATGCTGCATGGCAGTTAGTATATGCTTCAGATCTGCATCAACCGTCAGCTCCGATTCCTCTGTCACAGGCCCCCATCCAGCTGTGTCTCCATTGCAGGTCTTGGGGGTCCCTTGGAGATCAAATTGCAGTTTTGTATGGGATTTGTCCATCTTGCTCATTTTGACAGAACAAAAGGGTGTGGAGTTAGTCGGTTTAATACTCCTGGTGTGTCTATCTCCAGCAGTGTCCACATGCAAAGTGAATTAGATGTGCTTCCAGCTACCTGCTGCATGAGGTACTCCCAGTCTTTGCTGGTGAGTTGAGGATAAAACCAAAGCAGGTAGACCTTTGGCGACACACAGGTGGGATTCCTGTCCCCAGCAAGGTATGGTGCACCACAATTGGTGTTTGCTGTCCAGTCGTGGTAATGGCCAGAGCAGATAGGTGTGCGCAGTGAGCGACACGTGTGTATCCAACATGGTGCACGCTAAGGGGTAAGGGTGCCTTGTCTCATCTAGATAATGTGTCTATGGTGATCAACCATATACACCACGATGAAACAACAGGCCTCTGCAGCCTGATGAGAAAGTAGGCTCCTTGAGGATAACGAAGTCCAGTAAGTGTTACTCATACATTAGGGCACATTATATGGCCAGATCAGTGGCAGTCTATTTGATGACTAATGTAAGCAAACTCTTATCTGTGCTGGAGGGAAGTCCCTTGTTGGTGACTGATGTCAGATGGCAATATTAGTCAGTGAAGCTGGTAAGCCTGTACCAGCCAAACTTTATTGTGTCCCAGGTCTGGCGAGGAGTCTCTGCAAATAGACCTCTCAGCCTCAGTGGGGTCGGCCCCATACATCCAATGCACTCTGGGTGCAATGTCACACAGGGGCCGGTAGTGCACCACAGGTGATCCGCTCGCCCTGTGGCTGACCCAGTCACAGTCCCAGTAAAGTCGGCGTGTTTTCCGGCATAAGCCCTCGCCCTCGGCTCCTCATGCCCCGCAGGCATCGGCCTCCCGAGGTCCCCTTTCACCTGACATGTGTCCGCAGCCTGCACGTCCCATCGGCGACTCAGTTCAGTACCTCGTTTCGGCCTCAGTCAGGCAGCCCCCTCTCTGCCACAAGGAAGGGCAAGGGCTCTATGGATTTGCTCTGCCACTCGCCACAACCGCTCCCACTGATCGGAGATGGTCACGCCTCCACCCTGTTTAGGGCCGCAGGCCCAGCGCAGTCCGCTGCTTACCGCAGCTCCGCACCCAGCCGACTCCGGGACTCCTACACCAAATTGCAATGAAGAAGGATATTGGGCGATCGGTGTACAAATTAGGAGCAGATGGAAGCCTTTAGGCAATAGGATCATATAGGATAGACGGGTGGCACTTAGAGTGCAACCATTTACGAGCTCAACATGCTCTGCCCCTTAAATATTTTACATTTGCATATGTTGTTTGTGTCACGTGTGCACTAAATATATTTTCAGAAATATTATTTTAGTTTTTAATAACATTTTGTACATATTTCTTATAATAATATATGCATTAAATATATATTGAATAGTACTATTATTTAATAATTGCTTTCTTATAGTACTTTTTAATATTATATCATTTGTAACTATTTTTTACATGTTTTTATATTGTTAAACAGTTTTTATTTTTTCTGCATATACTATTTTCAACATGAAAAAAATATATACATTGATTTTTAAGGGACAGTAGTATTTTTTATGGGCTTTTAGCAGTGAATTTGTTTACTACTACCTCAATTTTCTAGTCTATTATCGTCAATTTCTGTCATTCCTCTTCATCGCGGTTCCCTGCTGCTCTACGGATGAGGTAAGACACCCTTTAAGTTACTTTTTGAGGTTTTGTGGCTAGGAGTTTGGTAGGTAGGAGTAGTAAAGCTAGTTTTGTGTTTCATTTAGTTATAGTTTGGTAGTTTAGTGGTGCATTTGTGCAAGGGGTCTTTTATTGTATTGTGGTAGGCCGTATTGTAATGTTTGCCATGTGGTATGATTTATTTATTGTTTGTATTATGTGAATGTTATTTTTAGACAAATGCAGTTTTTAACTGTATTAGTGGTTTTTGTTATATGTGGGTGAGTATGTTGTGTTTTTTTACAGGTTCATTATCGGGATCGAATATGTTTTTTGTATGCTTTTTTTATTTAAAGGGAAATTAATTTGGTTATATTTTTACCAACATTACTTTGAAGTTTTCTTCTATTTTTCAGTTTTCCAGCAGTGTTTCTAAAAACATTTTTTGTGTGTGTCTAAGGACTATGGATTGTCTTTTTGAACAGTTTTTTTATCTGGTTAATTTGCGCATTCTTTTTAAACATTTTAAATTGATTACTATGGATTTTCTGAGGAAGTGAGGAATTTTGTGGACATCAACCACACAATCGTAAGGTTTTTTTTAACATTTAGCAACACTGAGGAAATGCTAATTATGTTATAGTTATGTGATGTGTGTTGGTGTAGAAATCATTTGTTTACATTGTATTTATTTTTTACAGCTTGATTGTTGCTGTTTATTTACTACTGTGTGGTGTCTGTTGGATATTCTATT
Organism: Lissotriton vulgaris; assembly: GCF_964263255.1. NCBI lineage: Eukaryota > Metazoa > Chordata > Amphibia > Caudata > Salamandridae > Lissotriton > Lissotriton vulgaris. The sequence continues at coordinate 1,326,681,220 of NC_141693.1, read as the reverse complement.
AAATGTAATTTTATATTAATTTAATATTAATGTATTTTTACTTTTTGCACTTAGTTATGTGTTGCTGTGTATATATATATATATATATATATATATATATATATATATATATATACTACTATTATAAAGAGAGAACTGTGCCCTTTGAGCCAGGTAAACTCAAAAAGTACACCACCAATCGCAACACCCAATACAGCGTTGGAAAGGGGAGGTCCAGGAGATGGACATTGGCTATATAAAAATAAAAAAAACGCAATTAAAAAAATGTACCATAAAAAAAATAGTCCCTTGAAAGTAGCGCCGGCCGCGAGGTGCGTCATGACATCAGGAGCGAGGGGAGGAGCGGCGTACGCTGACATCCGAGCATTGATTGCAAAGAGCGGAGACTGGAGGACTGGTGAGACGTGATTGGAGCAACCAACGCTGACGTCTGAGCATCAATTGCAAAGAGTGGAGACTGGAGGACTGGTGAGACGTGATTGGAGCAACAGAGAGGCGAAGAAAGGGGGACCCGATAAACGAGAGACGTGTGGAGAGTAGCAGAGAGGGTCAGGAAAGGGGTCACTCACTTGTGTGATAGTCACAAGGCAACAGCGTTAGGAAGGGGGCGGAGTGACGTGATGCTGAGGCGGCAAGGGAGCAGGTATTGAGGCACAAAGACCGAGCGCACGGGAAGGGGTGCTGTGAGAAGGTGTAGTAGATGCCGCATGGGAAGGGAACAGGTGACAAGGTGTAGTAGATGCCGCGTGGGAAGGGGTGCTGTGACAAGGTGTGGTAGATGTCGCGTGGGAAGGGAACAGGTGTGATGCATACAGCCAGCTGGAGCACAAGGGATATGGCAGAAGGCTTGAGAGGGCTGGTATGCGTAGAGAGAACCAAATAGTGGCTTTTGCAGTACGATCATCCTTCAGCACAGTCAGAAAGTCAGTGAGCAAACTAACAAGAGTGGATATGATGCAGATGTGTCTACAGAAGTCGAAAGAATGCTGCCATAGCATCTAAAAATGTGACCAGGAGGTGGATAAGTGGGCTCTTATGCAAACCCAAAACATGGTCTGAAAGAAAAGGTTTAAATACACCCAGAGCCTAACCGATCCCTTTTTCTACGTGCAGGCGGGGGCTCTGAAGCCTAATTGCTCCCGGACAACGTCGGGACGGGCTGCTAGTATATATATATGTGATCAAGGCTGCCGTGTTGCAGCCGAAACGCGTCATGCTGGGGACAGAAGAGCAATAAACCACCCTTGAACTAAAACTTATCGCAGTGTTTGTGGTCTGTACCTACGTCGAGGACTCTGCACTTTTGCCGAGAGTAGGAGTTGGAACGGATATATATATATATATATATATATATATATATATATATATATATATATATATATATATATATATATATATATATATATATATATATATATAATTTAGACTGATACATTTAAATACATTAAATATCATTAATAAATGAATACATTTGGTTTGTGCATTATTTATGATTATTTTATTGGCTTACATTGAGCGGTATACTTTTTAAGAGGAGGCTCATTGCTATGGATTCTAGGTAAGGTTTAAAAACAATTGTTTTTTGTTTATCAATAGTTGTTCTATGTGCTGTAACAGTTAGTACACTTCTTTAGTTCATTTGGATATTTTAGGTTTAATTCGAGTAAGAGATTGTTGTATCCTAAGTTGTTTGTAGCGTTGCTTTTTTTTCTAATTTCTAGGAATTGGAAGGGTGGCTTCAGTCTAGTGTGGTTCGGGAGGCGTTGTGCCATCCTTCCACTGCGTTTTTTTTTGGCTTGTTAGTCCATGGTGCTGTCATATACGTTTACGTTCCACAATGGTATTTGATACTTAGGTTGGTGTCTGTGGCAGTAACAGTGCAGTCTGCCATCCCGAGTATCTTCAAAATAGTGCATTAGGGGACTTAGTTTCTGTTCATGTGTTTGGTAATAAGGGGACCCTATGATGAGATCTTAGATGTTAGCTACTTCTGTGTCTGGTACATATGCCAAGGCAATTTCTTTTACACTTAGGGCCTCATTACGATGGCGGTAGGACCACTATCGACAGCATGTTGGTGGCGGTCTCAACACCAACAGCTCTTCAGTCCAACCATGGCATTACAATGCTGGGGGTCGGGCCCATGTCTGTCGGGGGACGGACTGCCTGCTCCGCAAGGACCATTGATCCTGACGGGGCGTTGTTTGGAATCATTCTCCCAAATGGAGGCGGTGCAGAGGTAGGCACCACTGTCAGGATTACGATGTCCCTTTATGACAGCCTTTTCATGGTGGTCCGACCTCCATGAAAAGGAGGTTGGGAAGGGACTTTGGGGCCCGAAACAGGGTCCTTGCCCTCGTAGGCCACTGCAAAGTGTCCCTGGGGGCACATGTAGTGCCCCTATGCACCTTCATGCAACGTGTGCCATGCACCAAGTGCTCCTTTATACTGCGGCCCTTTTCCTGGGCTGCAGCACAAGCCACCGTGTAAAAGAGCCCTTTCTGACCACCAGCATGGCGGTCACATTGTAAATGGGTGGTCGGACCACCACCTGCCGGTCGGGCGGTTTACTGAGCGCCATGCTAGCACCCGCTATCAAAATGAGGCCCTAAGTGTAGGTTTTGTGTGCCACAGTGCTTTCCACAATGATACCTCATGGGTGATTTTGTCAGATATTGTGGTGCACACTAGTGTGGCAAGAAATGGGTGCTATTTGCAAAAGTATTTCTTTATTTATTGTTTTGTCTACTATTTTTTTCATCATTTAGGTCTAATACTTTTAAGGAAGTGTTCTGTAAAATAGAGTAAGTCCGAATTGCAATCAATCAATATTCTCAATTAAGAGACCATGGGCACCTGTCACGCTATTCTCAATAGATTAGGTGTTAACAACCTAGGCCCTTAAGAATTGCCACATACCCATTTTTGGGCTAAAAGGGCAAGAAATATGTTGACTGTATAATACAACTCAGGGGCCATTAAAATCTCATGAATTCTTTGTATTTTTTAATCTTCACAGAGGGCTGTTATCAGAATATATTTTGGGTTGCTCGTAGTCAATTTTAACTTACCATCATTATCTATTCTACCTTTTCTCATCACCTCTACAACATCCTAGAGTTGGTGGTGGGATAATACCCTTATCACCAGGATGGGGAAAAGATCTCTGGCAAAGTGACCCCCCCTATGTGGGGCCCATTGGGCATTGCAGTACCTGCCCAATGGGGAGCACAGCCCAATGATAAAGCATGCCACCTCAGTGGTTGAGGATCTGTGCATCATGTACACGTTTAACAAAAGCGCTGCAAACTACAGGCACTTGTGTGTTTGTTGTAAATTTATACAGAAAATGGTGCATTTTGCTGTAAATTGTTTCAGTGAATGGTGTGTAGTTACTTGAATCGGCGTAATGGCATATTTGAGGAAGGTATCCTAACACATATTTTGCCATGACATAATGCTAATCCAGCAACATGTGCCTATGCCATTCCCTGCAAGCGAGGTCCAGGACCTGTCCTCTTAAGTGGCAGAGTTCATCAAGCATGCCCTTATAGTAAACAGTGGTCTACAGACCATGCCTTCAGTTTATCACATTAAGTGGTGATGGTAGAGTACAGAGTTTCTATGGCTGTAGCTCTGTCAAGACCTTTTTCCTTCCTCTGTGTGAGTGTGGTCTACTGAGTGTAAAGTTCTGCTGTGGTGGGAAGCCTAGAACCTGGTGCTGATATACAGTGTCCTTGTCGACTGCATGTGCAGTGCTTATGTAGCACATGTGTGGTAGTAAAACCGTCTATGCTTAGAGTCTGAGTACTGGGGCCTGTTGGATCAATTTTGGACATCCTTGGTTTAGAATGGCACAAGGTGGAGGATCAGCACAGCTTCCTTCAGACTTTGAAAGTGTACTGCCTACATTTCTGTGGCTGGAGGTCAGAGACCACAGGAGGATGGAGAAATTACTCCCTTTAGAAATTCCATGAGGACTTTGTTAGCAAAGACTACTGATCAATTCTTCCTGAGGATTGCTACATGGTAGATGGAAGAGGTGGTAAGAGTGACTGTAGTTTCTGTTGTTCAAGGGGAGGAGGGTTCTAGACACAAACTGATGTTTTATTTGTCTACTTCAGAAAGACTGACAGCTAGGTGTCAAAAACTTACAATTCACTGTACCAATGTTTTGGATCTCTGCTTGTAGCCAACGTCATTGCTACCTGCAGTGAGAGATATCACTTTGCACAAAGGATTTATCTGGAGAGCAGCAGCACTGAAAGAGAAACAACCCAAATCAATTCCGAAATATCTGCCTGTTTATCTATATTTCCTGTCTAGAAAACCTAGATAAAATTGGACACAGAGCATCCCACGTTTGCCTCAGTTCCAAGCTCTTCATGACCATGGGAGGAAATGCTTCTCAGAATATTCAAAGAACTGCTGTGTGACCAGAGTTGGTGCCTGCTTCACAGCCTATCTCACATAAGGGAGGGGACATCACTTTAAGTCTGCACTTTAAGCAGGAGTCTGCCTGGAAGTCTTAGAAACCTGCCTGTCTGCTGAGAAAGGGAAGAAGTGTGCATAACCCTGCAGGACAAGAGATTCAGTGTAGGAATAGCCTGAGAGGGGTAGTGATAGTCAGGAAGTGAACCAGAAGTGACTTATGTATGGAAGGGGTCCTTTGATCTCCCAACATTGTTTTCATAGTGGCCCACATGAAACCTTTTACAAAAAGCCACAACTGAGGATACATGGGTCAGGACCCTAGCTGGATGGGAGGGAAAACATGGCGGCCGGCTAGGAAGCGGGTCGCGGACGTCTGAGGAGTGGTGATGTCGGTTTGCGAGGAGCGGTCAGTTGTTTAGCGGATTAGCGGATTTCGAGGACGTCACATACCTGAAGGAGAGCGGAGACGCTGCGGGCATCACGGCAAGCTACCGGCTAATCTTGGAAGCCGTTTGTCGGCTGGATTCAGGGAACCGACAGCGGATGGCGGAGAGCTCGGCTCTGCAATCCGCCGAGAGTGAGGGGGCGGAGTCACGCCATTTGCCGGCCGGGAGCTGGGGGAGAGCGGCGCTAGGAGTAAGCAGAGGGCGAAGAGTGCTGGCAAAGATTGGAACACCGACTAGTGGCGGCAGGGGTCGAGGAGTGGAGACCCTTACGATCAGCCCCCCGCAGCAGTGTAGCAGTATCCAGACTGAAGGAGCCAATCTCGGCGAGGAGCAAGTAAGCAAGGGGGTGAAAGAGGGCGGAAAAATAACAAGATATCAGCTGAGGAGCAATAGACCAGAGAGACAGGGCAGTCAGTTGGAAGCGAATAATCTTGACAATATACAAGGGGGTTCATCCTCTATTTCAGTAGAGTGTAAGAAGGGTGATAAAAATGAGGGGATAAAAGGAGAAACATTTTCTAAACCTACTTTTTCTCCCTCAAAGAAAGAGAGAAAAAAGAGACAAAAAAAAGAAAAGGCTGGATTTAAGACCCCAATAACTCCCTCACTCAGCTCATACTTTAAGCCTGTCCCTAAAGTTTTGGTTTTGAAACCTGGTTCCACTTCCCAGCCCCATCTTAGGGCTGAAGAGGTAGTAGAGCAAGCCGAACAGGATTGGTCAACCCTCTTAACGCCTAACCCCTTTCAGGTTCTGGACACAGAAATGGAGGCAGAAAATGCTGTTAGCCTTGACACAGACCTAGCAGAGCCATCTATCAATCAGATATTCCAATCTAACACATCAGATTTATTAGCGGAAAGTTCAACTGTGGTCTCTACTGAATTGGGAGAGAATGTGGGAGAGGATATATTTACAAGGAAAGATGAAACTTCAGTTAAAGGGAAAAAAACTTCCTCAGAAGAAACTAGTCCTACACAGCATGAGAGACATGCTTCAGCAGATCTGTCTGTTATGGAACTGTTAAGGAAACTGGAGCAAGATATTCATCTAGGTTTTGAAGCCTCTAAAAAGAATCAAGAGCGTATAAGTGCCACATGCACTTTGTTAGAGGACAAGATCGATAAATTAACTATACGTGCAGGACAGATGGAATCTGAGATGAAAATGGTGCAGGGAAGAGTCTTGGATAACCGCAAAGAGATAGAGACATTATATTCTCAGGATAGAGAATTAGATGAAAGGGTAGAAAGATTGGAAAACATGCAAAGGCGCAACAACCTCAAAATTCTTAAACTTCCAGAAGGGAAAGAGGGGACAGATATAAAGACTTTTGTTGTGCAAATGCTAAAAAAAGAGCTATCACTAGATGAAACTGAGGAGATGTTGGCTCGAGACATTCAACGAGTACATCGCGACCCCTTTAGGCTGAATTCAGACCGGGTAAAGCCAAGAAAAATTCTGATCAATTTTGCAACATACTCACTGAAGGAGAAAATTTTGCAACTTGCTCTAAAGAAAAAGTCTATTTTGATAGATGGAGTATCAGTGGACATTAGGTCGGATCTGTCTCCAGCTACAGCGAATAGGCAATGGGAGATGGGAAAACGATTGACACCCTTAAGGGAGTTAGGAGCTACGGCCCAGTTAAAATTTCCCGCCTTCCTAAAAGTCATGTGGCATAACAAGATGTACACATTTCGCACAGTTGATGAAGTAGATGCCTTTCTGGATGTTACTCAAGTAGCATAGAAAGTAGCATAGAAATAGAAAACTGACCAAGGTATATGTAAAAAATAAATAAGTGACATCACCACTGAGACGTCCACTGGCCTGGGCCATGGGAGTAATGGTTGGGTTTTCCGGGGAGGGAATTGAGAGCGAGGGGAGGGGAGGGAGAGGGTTCAGGGAAAAAAATATATATATTCCTCATGAGCTATCTTGCTGTGTTCTAATCAGAAGGGAAATCTGGGTATTATATGATAAGCATGATGAGCAGGGTTAATAAAAAGGAGCTAAGGTTCCTCACTTGGAATGTTAATGGGCTCCGAGTCAAATCAAGAAGATTACTAATTTTGAAATATTTAGAGGGCTCGCCAGCACAGGTTATTATTTTGCAAGAAACACACTTAACACAAAAGGAATGTAAGGACATATTCACTACTCAAAAATGGATTGGAAATGCTATTTACACATCCCAAGACTTGGTTACAAAGGGAGTGGCTATTTTGATTAGAAGAGGATCTGATATAGTAGTTGAAAATAGTCTAGTAGACAGTAGAGGGAGATGGGTGATTTGCAAGCTACGATTGCCGGGTGAAACGCTAGTAGTAGTTGGCTATTATGATCCGAATACAGACAATCCTACAATTTTAGAGAAAATTGAATTGGAGTTATTGGAATTCTCAGGTAAAATTGTTATGGCAGGAGATTTCAACACAGTATTAGATGGCAAGCTGGATAGAACTGGTAATCCTAGGGCAATAGTGAATAGTAAAATGACTGCTAAAGTTAAGTTAGTGATGGTTCAGCTAGGGTTGTGTGATATTTGGCGACTTAAAGCAGCACAGCAGCTAGGATAAACGTTCTATAATAAAAAATACAAACATAATTCAAGGATAGATTTTTTTCTGATAGACACTAGGTTGAAAGAGCGAGTTATCAATGTAGACCACATAGGGGCACATCTATCAGATCATTCTGCTGTGTGTTTAAACTTAAGTTTGGAACCAGAAGAGACGAGCCCGGTTTGGAGATTAGATCGCACAATTTTAGCCGATGCAGAAGTTTTAGAAAATCTTAAAGAAGAGATACAAATTTTTCTGGAGATAAATTTGGGATCAGCTAGAGAAGACATACTGTGGGAAACATGCAAAGCATTTATGAGAGGTAGAATGGGAGCTCTTGGTGCAAAAAAACGTAGATTATATTACAGTCAAGTGTCTAATCTAGAAAAAGAGATCCGAGAGTCTGAATTCATTCGAATCTCTCAGGGATCTACTATCTCAGATGGCCCATGCGAGAGAAAACTCTTAGATTTAAAGGTTCAACTCACTGCAACACTTACCCAAAGAGTTAAAGAGAGATGGGAAGCCAGTCAGTTGGCACACTTTTCATATGGAGAGGGATGTGGTAAGCTACTAGCATGGAAAGCCAAGAAAGATGTCACACGGAATCAAATTAAGAAGATTAAGAAACCAGGGTCAGATCAAGTTATTACAGAAAATAAACAGATTGTAGAAGCTTTTCAGCAATACTTTGCAGATGTCTATACAGAGGACCTTTGTCCAGATAAGGTTGAGATTGAGTCCTGGTTGCCTCTAATACAACCGCTCGCAGATGAGGATATGTTGGAATTAAATAAGGAAATAACTCAAGAAGAGCTGATGAAAGTTATTAAGGAAGGGAAAAGAGGGAAAGCCCCTAGGCCAGACGGTCGACCTGTAGAAGTATACAAAGCTCTAGGAAATACGGTGGTCCCCACTTTGTGTCATTTGTATAACAAAATTTTTAGAGGGGAAGTGGCAATCCCAAGCTCATGGAATGAAGCAACTATTGTTTTAATACTTAAACCAGGGAAATCTCCAAAAAGTATGGATGCGTACAGGCCGGTTTCACTTTTAAATTGTGATTACAAATTCTTTTCCAAAATCCTAGCTGATAGGCTTGGTAAAATCATTCATAAATTGATTCATGAAGATCAAAGAGGTTTTATTAAGAAGAGATACTTAAAAGATCTTACTTTTTCATTGATAGGTATGATAGATTTAGCCTCTAAATATGAATACCCCTTGGCAGTGATTGCGTTAGATGCTGCCAAGGCTTTTGATCGAGTCAATTTTGTATATTTAAAAACTCTTTTGCACCATCTTAATTTAGGAGATAAGTTCACACAATCTATCTTTTCTTTGTACTGTGCACCAACATCAAGAGTACTTGTAAACGGAACCCTTACGCTCCCTATTAGAGTAATGCGGGGCACCCAACAAGGATGCCCCTTATCACCGCTACTCTTCAATATATATATAGAGCCTCTTGCATGCAAAATTAGAGCTTCAGTAGAGATACCCCCCTTTGTTGTGATGGATTGGTCCAAGAAACTTGGGTTATATGCGGACGATATTATTGTTTATTCTACTAATTTAGTTGGAACTTTGGAAAATTTAGTGAATACGACAAAGGAGTTTGGTAAGATTTCTGGATATCAGTTAAATCAAGATAAAACTGAAATAATGACTTGGAATCTTAACACTGAAGGTGTAAAAATAACAAAAGAAATGAGGTATCTGGGAGTTAGGATTACTCAGAAAATTGAGGATTTGGCAAAAACTAATTTTGATAGGGTGAAGAAAGAGGTTAGTGACACGTTAAAAGGCTGGATGAATCTACCCCTGTCAATATATGGAAGATCTAATCTTGTAAAGATGGTGATTGTACCTAAGATTACTTTTTTGTTTGAGACTATTCCGCTGGGCTTTAAAAAGGAATGGCTGGCGAAGCTACAAAGCATGATAACATCGTTTATCTGGGCGTCAAAGACCTCTCGAATCGCATGGAAGAAAATAAGGAGGAAAGTTGAAAAAGGAGGGTTGGCGGCTTCGGACATACGAATATATGCATGGGCTTTTTGTTTAAAAAACTGCAGGATGTTGTTGGGTACCCCTGCTAGTTCTCAGATCGGAGGACTTTTTGAGATAATGCTGAAGAGATCAGGTCATCATGAGTTTGGTTTTTTGTATAAGTTTGGAGACCCTAAGTTTTTCAAAAAGGTGAAACTCAAGACTTTGAGAGACTTGGCTGAGATATGGTATAAGATCAGGAAATTATCTAAGCTTTCGTATTTCAGCTATAGTGCCCCAATATGGGGTTCTCCTGGAGCCCCTTCTTGGACAAGAGATGCGCTTGCTTTAAATTTGAAAAAGGAACCTGATTTGCAAAGGTGGAAGGACTTGTTTCAAGACGGCAATTTAATTCCTTGGGGTATTTGCCAGCAAAAGTGGGGCCCAGTTTTTTCAAAATATAAATACTTACAGATCCAAAGCTGGGCAAGCCATTTGGAAGTAGAGATTGGAGTGGAAAATGAGTTTGAGTCAAAGTTGGAGACAGGGGCATTCGAGAAGGAAGTAGCTTTCTGGTATTGGCGAATACTTGATATGGAGGATGGAACATTTGATCTACCAGAGACCCTGTGGAAGGAAAGCTTGCCAAGGATCGCGACAGAAGACCAATGGCAAGTAACTATGTGCATGCTATATAGAATTGTTAAACTGTCAAACCTAAGGCGAAATCTTTTATTTACTATCCACAGGGCGTACTGGTCTCCGTATAGGCTCTCTAAATTTAAAGATGGAGGGATTGTTGGATGTCCAAAATGTAAAGCTCCAAATGTTGATGACCTACACATGTTTGTGTCTTGCCCAAATATCAAGAAATTCTGGTTTGACGTGAGTAATTCTCTCTCCAAATCTTTGAACCAACCCATTGAGGTAAGCCCTGAATTAATTATTACTGGGAGAATTGATTTACAAAATAGATTTTTGAATAATAATGTCAGACTTATTTTTTATGCTATGTTGTTAGCACGTCGAGAGATATGTAAACTTTGGGTCTCACCACTTAGCCCCACTTTATTAGACTGGGTTTTAGCTATGAGGTACATGGCTAAGCTTGATATGTTAGACCGATCTAAAAGAAATAGAGGATTTTGGATACCCTTCTTGCTAAATTTTGGTTAAAGTTAAGTTTATGTTAAAGTCCAATGATTAAGCCCGTGCCTGTCTCGCTGGTATATGAACCATCCCAGGACGATAAAAAGAGTTGGTGGAGGACACACATGTTGGGTCAGGGGGTCAAGAAGGATAGTTTAGAGGAAGGCCAGGCCCAAAAAATATGTGTTGTCTACACCCCATTACTCTAAATCCAGCCTAAGAGACAATAACAGCCCAGTGGTGGATTAGAAAGAAGAATGGGCGGCAAGACGGCAAATGAGGATAAAAAAAAATAAATAAATAAATAAAAAGCCACAACTGAGCAAAATCAGCAGTTCACTGCGGCTGAAAGAGTAGTGCCCCCGCTACCGCCATCAGAGCCCAAAAGCTCCTATATGACCAAGGTGTGCACCTTGATTGACCCGGAGGCTGCAACAGCCAAGCCCATCGACAAAGTCAACAATGGCCCATAAGCACGCCTGACTAACCAGAGTGCCTAAAGTCCCAGGCCCAGGTAGGCTGCAACTGCCAAAGACAGACAGCTTGTTGTAAGTAAACTAGTACAGATGACCAGAGGTAGCCAGGAGGTATATTTCAAGTAGAGGGTTTATTGATAAGATGTTACAGGTTACAAGAAGGTCCCACCAGGAGCAGTATCTTTGCTACTCAGCCCACTCTCTCCAACTGTCATTCTCCACACAAGCAGGCACACCAACATTCCAATCTCTCTCTCATCAGGCATTCCAACATTCCACGCAGACACCACATTCATCCTGGCTGAGTAGCTAAGGAGAGGATGCATTTGAGGTAATTAAGTTACAACATATCCCCTTCCCTTGGAGAACAATAAACAACAATAATTTACAACCTCGCAGCAAGAAAAGAAAAATGAAAGTACTGTGACAGGGAAGAAAGAAATTAATAAGTAGAAGAAATAGACTAGGAAGAAGGGAGGGTGAAACAGTGCAAAAAGATACAGTGTAAAAAGCTTCAAGATAGCACATCCCCTTCCCTTGGAAAAAAACATACAATTAATAGAAATAATTACAACATGGCATGTAAAACGTTGCATGTAAAACATTGCAAGAACAACCTTCGAATAAAGCAAAATAAAAGTAGAGAGAAAAGAGAAAATAGAATAAAAAGGAAGAAAATATGATGAACAGAAAGAAGCAAGACATTAGTGAAAACACTACAAATACTTGAATTCAAGGGGTTCAATGCCCAAACAAGTATAGGGTACAGACCCCATCGCGCATGTACAAATAAAGTTGCCCATTGCACATTACATTTCCAAAATAAAGCATGAATTTAATGCCATCGCGCATAAAGATGGGTACACAGCCCATTACACAACATAAGAAAAGATGGGTACATTGCCCATAGCGCAACAAAACTAAAGATGGGTACACCGCCCATAGCGCAACAAAACCAAAGATGGGTACACTGCCCATAGCGCAACAAATCCTTTTTTTAAAAATTTTTTTATTATTGAAGGAAGAACAAAAAACACATATGTTATACATTTCCAAAAAAACAAAGTACATGAGTAGTTACAGTATTATTTAGGTAAACAGTTTATAGACAGAAAGACGTTAGAAGCAGAGATCTGACAAATACTATGCTTTGGCAGAAATAGTTGTATAAAGAAATAAAGATTTACAGATAATATACAAATATTTAAGCTGGCCTCGTTTTCTTTCTGATTCATTTAAATCATGATTCAAAAAAGTTTAACCAGATTTTTTCCTTCTTTTGTAGATCCTTAAGGCCCCTATGCCTTGCTAATGACAGTTCCATGGAGTTGATTTCTTTCATCAGAAGCCACCAATCAAAGACAGCTGGGATATCCTTAGATATCCATAATCTAGCGATGACTAACCTGGCACAAGCAAAGATGATAGTTATTAATTCTTTATAGGGACAATTAGTTTCCTGGATATCTAGTAAAACCAATTGTGCTGAGAGTGGTGGTGTGACGATTTGTTTATTATTTAAGACTTCAGACAGTTCTTTCCAAAATAACAAGAGCGCTGGGCATGAATAAAGCATGTGTTCTATGCCTGCCGCTTCATGGTCACATTTCGGGCACTTAGTTTTCTTATTGACTTGATTACCCCGTACCCAACTAGCTATCCTCTGTGGTGTATAATAAAGTTGAGGGATGGTTCTGTACGTCTGTAATCTCAAGCTAGTAGACTGCACGATCAAGTTAATGTGTCGTAAAGAGTATGAGATCTGTAAAGAATTAATATTCATACCCAATCGGAGAGACCATTTGGCTACTATTTTCGTGAAGTCTTCGTTTTTTCCTTGTGTCAAATATCCATACCCTAGACTTATTAATGATTTTACTTTATTATAATATAGACATTTAAGTATGTCTGATTCGATCACTTCCGTAATTTTCATTTTAGAAAGTAGATAGTCCCTTATCTGAATATATTTAAAGTACATATTGCCGCTTAAGCTATAAATTATTTTAAGTGCTTCAAAATCCGTACTGACCATAAAGATCGCCTAGTATGTGGATGCCTTGTCTCTTCCAAAGAAAGCCTGCTCCATCAGAGAAGATATCAAGAAGCCCTGGATTATCCCATATTCTAACCTCTGCGTTGTAATATGTGATTTTCCCAATAGTCATTATTTGATCCCAAATTTTTTGATATGCTTGGCTGTCTTAAATTTCACTCGCTTGAAGTAGTTTTGGTCTTGCAAGCGGTGCAAGAATTGGTTGCTATCCAGTCCCAACATAAACCGGTGGAAAAATAATGGAGTGTCATTTTTTAGCAAACTTCTAATACGACCATAAAAAGTGGCTAAAAAGTAAAACCTAAAATCAGGAAATGTTAATCCACCCTTTTCTGTTGTCAGTGTTAGTAATTTCAGCGCCCTTCTTGCTTTTTTGTATGCCCATATGAAGCTGCTACATATACCCTCCAATTTTTTGAAGAAGATGTTATTGGGTTGCAAAGGAATAGATCTAAATAGATATAGCACCTTCGGCAGAATTTTCATTTTTACTAGATTAATACATCCCAAAAGACTAATCGGGATCTTGTGCCATTTTTGGAGTGACTTTGCAGTTTCTTTTAGAAGAGAATCATAATTTAGCCTTATAATTTTATCAATATTGGATGCTAATTTGATGCTTAAATACGTAGCGCTTGGACATAAGCCTGGGATAGGTGCCAGAGGTTTATAGTTGGCTATTACCTGTGTTTTACCTACATTTAGTTTGTAGCCTGAAACATGGCCGTAGTTAATAGCTTCTTTTATTATTTCAGGTGTAGCTTTTACTAGGTCTGTAGTAAATACAGCTATATCGTCTGCAAACGCAGTGATTTTCAAACTCTCTCCACCATGTACAAATGGTTGAATATTTCCTTGCTTAGTTAGTGCATTTAAGAATGGCTCCAGGCAGTGTACCCATCTTTGGATTTGTTGCGCTTGGAGCGCAACAAATCCAAAGATGGGTACACTGCCCATAGCGCAACAAAATCAAAGATGGGTACACTGCCCATAGCGCAACAAAACCACAGATGGGTACACTGCCCAAAGCGCAACAAAACCAAAGATGGGTACACTGCCCATAGCGCAACAAAATCAAAGATGGGTACACTGCCAATAGCGCAAAATACTAGGTTCACTGCCAGTTGGGCACAACAAACTAATGAGTGAACTCAAAAAAACTGTATGTAGAAGCAAAACAAGTCGTACTGATACATGAGCACATGTAAATAATAATGCGAGAGTGAGGAGTATGTAAGGCTTAAGCTTAAGATGCATTTGAGGTAATTAAGTTACAACACAGCTGCCAAAGAAAACTGCCCTCCCAAAACTGCTGAAGACTCCTCACCCACAGGGTCAATGATGCCTCTGCCCCGAGAGTTCCAAAGTGACTGCTAGAGGAAAAGTGCTTCACGCATCTGTTCCGCAAATGCTAGGACTCCAACAGCTGGAAGCAGGCAATCCTGGGGCAGCAGAGCAAGGGCAAATGAGGTACTGAGACTTGTTCAGAATCCTGCTGAACGAACAAAGGCTTTTTCCATTCTGATATTGCACTTATGCGAAAGTGAACTGAAATATTGGTACACCTACGCCTTAGGGTGAGTGAATGACTGCACCTGTGCCATATCCAGTGTGGTGTTTCCGATTAGATGCCAGGGATTACAAATGCTGGGGAACTCTGTTAGTGAGTGGTGGGGACAGAATGGTGTACTGCTAAGAGTCAAACAGGATTTAAACCCCAAATTGCATAGTACCGTGTGCTGTGTAATACTGATTCAAGTACATTATTTTACTCATTGGGTTGGACAATGTTTAATTTTGTCTATTGGTTGATTGTTGAGTCCTGAGTTCTTTACCTAGACTAAAGTCCTGAAAAGACTGTGTCTACTCACACTTGTCACCTTGAGAGTAAAGTGCGGAGAGGGTATGCGTGCCCAGTTTGAGAGTCATTGTAGGACGGACCCCAGGACACCAGTGGCATAAGATCTCAACCACCACAGTTAAGGTCCAGTAGCCCCTGCCTGCTTTGCAGCCTTCCAAACGGGGTATAAGAACATTATTTAATAGTTCTCACCCAGTGCACATAGGAACTAGGCCCAGGTATATGTGTATTCTAACCAGGTTACGTTATAGAACAGCTTCATGCCAGAAGAGATGCGAACCTACGGTGGGATAATATACAGTAATAAGACTGTTTATCAGCACATACACACAAACTAAAATACAACTGTTAATCAGTGGAACAAAGAGTTAGGTTTGTTGTCATCTAACTAAAATCTTATCACTGTGTGTCCTTGTAGGCTGAGGGACAAGTGCATTGATAGAGGTTTTAACACTCCAAATTGCCTGAAAATGGCACAAGGATGGCATCGTGTTATATCTGAAGAAAGTATTGGCGTTTTTGAAAGGTCATAGGTTTGAGGTATCCAAGGTCAGGGAAGTTGGTGACGTCCAAGGTGATGCCATAGGCACAGACCCTACAATGTGCCCTGCTCACATCCAAGTTGGCAGAAAGGGAACGAAGGATCACATCAAAGACGTCTGATTGAGACAACCTGCAGTCACACTGCTTCAGGTTGTCCCTGCTTGCTCTTATGTATGAATAAACCAGCATTGAACTAAACCTGTGTGGCCGGATTCCTCGTTACAAAGTTGGCGATGAGTTGGTGAACATCGCAGAGGGAAGGAGCAAGCAGAGGATTTCTCATAGCGCTGAACTCTTGAGCGAGTGATGTACCTGGGAGAAAGCAACATTTATTGAAGAGGTGCAGGTGAAATAAGTGAGTGATTTACTGCTATTGAAATGTAAGGGATGTTACTATCGGTTTCTTGACTTTGCTGATTCCTGCTCACACCCTATTCTGTTGAGCCTGTAGCGCAAGCGTAAATCGGCAAACCACCTCTGCCTCAGGCGCTGAGGATTTGACTGCACAAAAAGATAGGAGCAGTGAGGCACAGCAGATGTCATCACGTTTGTAATGCAGGAGCCATATTGAATTGGGCAGCAGATGACGCTAGCTGGTAGCTGCATAGCCGTGTGATTGTTAGAACTGGTTTAGTCTCTAGTTGGCAGAGGTAGGTACCACTGTCCAAATAGGGACCCTTGCTTCTAGTCAGGACAAGGAGATAACCCTCTGAGATAACCCCTGCTCACCCTCTAGGTAGCTCGGCACGAGCAGTCTAGGCTAACCAGAGGCA
Organism: Lissotriton vulgaris; assembly: GCF_964263255.1. Lineage (NCBI taxonomy): Eukaryota > Metazoa > Chordata > Amphibia > Caudata > Salamandridae > Lissotriton > Lissotriton vulgaris. The sequence continues at coordinate 1,326,664,925 of NC_141693.1, read as the reverse complement.
ATGCGTAAAGTATTTGTACCAATACTCACAGTAACACAGTTAAAACACCACAAACTGACTCCACAACAGTTTAGAAAAATAAAGGTATTCAATCTAAACTACACAAGACCAAAATGACAAAAAATCCAACATACAGAGTTCAAGAATATGGTTTCAAAAGAGTTCTTAAGGGTTGTCATAAAATTCTTTAGGTTGCGATAGAATAATCCACAGATGCGTGAAAAGTTCACAGTTGCGTCACGTTCACTCACAGTACCTTTTAGTTGCAACAAAGTTCCAAAAGCAGGAGCTGGTGCGGTGGAAAACAAGCGATGCATTTCTCCTGAGACCCTGTGGAGGCGATGCGACAGCCCCGCTGCAGCAGCGGGCGTGTTGCGGCGATTCCGGTCTGTATGGGGAGGAAGGCCATTTGTATGGATTCCGGTGCGTAGGTTCCATAGGAAGTTTGTTCTCGCAAAGGCACGATGCGACGATCTCGTAGGGGCTGCGACGATCTCCAAGGCGACGATGCGTGGTCCAGCGGTGATCCTCTCTCTCGCAGCTCCTCGATGCGATGGTTCTGCGACGATGCACGCAGCAACGTGATGCGGTCCGCAAGCAAGCGGTGCGGCGATCTCACTCAGTGACGACAGGCTCTGCGACGACACTCGCAGCGATGTTCGACTTTCCCGCACCGGTCTGGTGCGTCCCGCAAACAAAGGATGCAACGGCTTTGGCAGCGGCGTCAGGCGCTGCGACAATCTCGACCTTCGTAGCGGCGGGAAACTTCTCGCACTGTCGGGGATGCGCTCTGAAAGCAAGCGATGCTACACTTTTCAATTGCAAAAGTCTCTCAAGTTTAGTTTCAAGCTTCCCAGCACAGGTACAACTTCTAGATGCCCCACAACTGTATCAAGCACTCTAGGAAGGACAGAACTCTCTCAGCAGAGTTCAGGGAAGTTCGGGGTGAAGTCCTTTTGTTCCTGGGACTTCAGAACAGGGAGCCAGCTCTACTCAGGCCCTTGGAGATTCCTTCAAGACAGGGGACACAGCACCACAGCAAAGTCCTTCCCCTCTCCTTGGCAGCAAAGCAACAGGTTAGTCCAGCAGAGCAACAGCAGGACAGTCTTCCTTTTTCAGTTTCAGCTTTCTCCTTGGCAGAGGTTCCTTCTTGATGCCAGGATGATCTAATTTTCTGTTGTCAGGGGTCCTGTTCTTATACCCCTAAAAGTCTTTGTTCTCTTTGTGCAAGTGGGCCCTGAGCCTGGTCTGAACCAGTTCTGGGTATCTCCTGAGTACTTTGTTTTCCTGGCTGCTCCTTTCCTTTTAGAGTGAGGGGCAGGGTCGTCAGCCGCCTAGCAGGAGGTGGAGCCAGCATTGTGGAAGGCAGGCACAGCCCTATTCAGGCCCAGGTGCTAACTCCTCCCACCACTCCAGTTGCAAATTCAGTCATTCAGCCTAGGGCTGACTCAGCCAGCCTCCTGGGGAATCCCCAGGCCCTGTCACTCTCAAATCCGACAGTCAATACACAAACAGGCCAAGGCACACAGAGGGCTCAGACAAGAGAACAGCAACTTTCTAAAAGTGCTGCTCTCAAACACAGGATTTAAAAACAACCTTTCCTAAAAGATGTGTTATTAAATTCTGAGTTCAGGGATACTAGATACTTATGTCCTATCTTGTTCCTATGAGAAGAAATGCTGGAAGCCACTGTAGCCAGCATCCCCCATGTTAATCTATGGAGCAAGATAGCCTTACAATAGTGAAAAACGAAAATGGCTGTAATTCACTACCAGAGCATGTCACCTGCACTAGTACATGCTCTACCTTTCACATACACTGCACCCTGCCCAGGGGGGTACCTTGGCCTTCCATAGGGGTGACTGATGTGCACAAAAAGGGAAGGGTTAGGCCTGGTCAGTGGGGACACTGACCAGGAGGACATGGCAGTTTCTAAACTGCCCGTAGGCACTGCAGTGGCAGGCCTGAGACACCATTTTAGAGCTACTCCTGTGGGTGGCACAATTCGTGCTGCAGGCCCACTAGTAGCATTTGTCATCAGCAGCCCTGGCACACCAGGTGTACTTTACTAGGGACTTCATGGTGATACAAATATGCCAAACATGTATATCCAATCAGAATAACAATTTACACAGAGAGCATATGCACTTTAGCACTGATTAGCAGTGGTAAAAGTGCGTAGAGTCCTATTGCCAACAGCCACGGGTCAGGAAAAATAAGGCAGGAAGAAGCAAAAAGTTTGAGGATGACCCTGCAAGAAGGGCCAGTTCCAACACAACCCCCTTCCAGCCTAAAGCCAGGGTAGACCAAACGATACCTCGATGGGATTCCCTGCTTAAGGTGATAGAACACGGAACCTGGCCCAAACAGCAGGGCACTATTCCTGTTCTACGTCTTTGTTCTGACCGACTTTTTTGGCCCTCTTTTGAGGGAGGATGATTGGAAGTGACTCCAGTCTATTATCATTCTAGTGCAAGGATCAGAACCATAGACAGGGCCTATTCATAGGGCACAGTAATGCACTTTCTTACCCTTTTCCTTAGATCAGGGCTTATAAACTTATGTTAGGGGATAGATTCATTAGTATTAGTGATAATCCGTCCTTTTGCAAGAGTGTTAGTATACCTTCTATGGAGTTATGCTTATTTCGGGCCTTGTAGGCCTCAAACGGGAGAGACTCCATCTTGCTTTCTGCCCCGGCAGCTTGAGATGCTTCTAGGTCAAATGTAATGTTTTAGTTTCGAAGTGTTGTTCGCTTGGAGAGAACCGGCTGAGGCTGGCCCTTATCGAAAGACTGTATTTTTCTCCACTCCGAAGACACAACATCAGGCCGGCCGGCTGGGAACGTGTCCTTGGTACGGGGAGGTACAAGAATTTGGTGGGCGGCAGGTTACTGGCCGTAACTTTCCATGAAAGGACAAGCTTCCATATTAGCGAAAGCATGAGGCAGTGAGTTAGTCAGTCTGTAGGCGGCAGCTAGCCGTTAGTATCAATGCCATTAATTATTTCCAGGCAGACAGTCGCCATTTTGAAGTCCGAGAAAGACCAAGAAGCTGATACTCTCTTAGAAAGATTGAAGTTATTTTAGTTGGAGCAGCTGGCGAGCTTTGACCTACACAAACAGAGCATTCCGAATGAAGCAGTTAGTCAGGAGAACGAATACCAGAGTGGCTGAAACTGAGTTATAAGATCGAAGCCAAGAAGTGAAGATGGTCCGTGATTGAGAGGAGAGAGGAGTAGCGCAGAACAGCCAGAGAGAAAGCAGCTAATGAAAGGAAGGTTCCAGTGACTTGGAGGGAAGCAGAGAAGACAGAGCATAGCGGTGCAGACGTGTACCCGTGACTGCCGAAGTGTGACTTTAAGACGAGCCAAGGCACAGACGAGAAGGGAACCTAGATGACTGCTGAATCCAGACTTCACATTAATCAGGTGACGTCGACCTTTTCTTTCCCCTAGTGTGCACATTCTAACCTTTCACTTTTCTTTGCAGAATATATGTCATGGTGTAGTATTGTGTTTTTATGATCATTGTAATAAAGTACCCCAGTTCTTAGTGAACCAGCATGTGCCTCGTATTCTTGTTCAATCAGGGTAACCTGTTCTTCTAGTCAGGCATTGTTTTCATGAACGGATGTAATTCCCGGTCAGGTAAGAAGTGACTGAGCAATGAGGGAGAGAGGGACCCCATGATGTGAAGAATAGATTGTACATCATCTCATTCGGTAAACCGTTGTATAATTCATAATATTGTAGTATCATATCCCGAGTAGCCAATGAGAGATTCCTTCCAAAGGTATTCATAGGAAAGTGATCGTCGTTGGTAAGCGGCGTTAATGAGAACACCAGGCGGTTTACTGGTGCGTAGATCCGCCGGATTTTGGATCGGAATGTGAGTGAGAGAACACCAGGGAGGACACTGGTGTGTAGATCCGCCGGATTGTGGATCGGGCTGTGAGTGAGAGAACACCAGGAAGGATACTGGTGCGTAGGCACGCAGGATTGCGGCTTGCCGAGCGAGCACTGACTGTGGTCAGTGTGTAATGGTAACTAATCAGAACTGCCCTAGTGTAGACTAGTCTGGGCCTAAGTCGCCGCGAGACTAACTGGTATGAGTGGGATATTGTAGAAAACCTATGCATGTATATTGCTAATTCCCCATCCTTAGGTACAAGGCATATACATACCTATTGTAAATACGTCCTAAGGAGGGAGGTGATTACGTTCCGGCTGGGTTGGAGGTGCTCTGAGGAGCTGATCCTATCTGGTCCGAGAATCCGGCCGTTACATCTGGAGTCACGAACTGTTTACGTAGCCTGTGTGCGCTGTATTGTTTTCATATTGTTGGTTTGCGCTCGGCTCGTACGTGGTTTATTTTGTGTTGTTTGTTAATAATTGTATATATCTTTTTTGTGTGTCAAAATGTTTTCGCAAAATCGAAATCTACTTTTAAATTGCCTGTTGAAATTCCCGGCTGGGAATCAACGCCCTACGAGGCCTTGGCCCGTGAGTGGGCCGATTCTACTGGTTTGAGTGAGAATTGGACTTCTTGTTTGGAGCAGGCGGAGCCGGCTGATGTGGTTTCTTGCTTGCAGAAGGCACCAGTAGTGAAGGGTGATGAGCTTCCTATTTTAGGACGCAGAGGTTGGATTGTTTTGACTGCATACAGAATTCTTCCTGAGAAATTTATGAAATTACAGCAACGATTTGTGGATATGGAGGAAAAGTTTGTTGAGGTGCAAAATGCGCACACTCTTTTGCGATGTCAAAATAAATTGCTTGCCGACAAACTTGAGACTTATCAGACTGTTGCCGAAAGGGCTGCTGTTCGCATTGCGAAATATAAGTATAGACACCGTCGCGGTCGTGTTTGTGAACGGAAAGTGCGTCTGGTCGTGGCGAAAGCCGGACTGGATTGGAACCCCGACGAATGGGATGGTAATATCTGGGACTCGAATGATTCTGGTTCCTCGGCTGAGGAGTCTGACAGGCGCGAGTCTTCTCGCTCCGGACGTGATTGTAAATCTACTTCTTGTGACAAAGATGATGATTCTAGAGGCCGTGGTCGCTCTTCCCATTCTAATGACGTTTCTCATCCTGATTGTTCTTCTAAATCTATAGATCGGGCTTCTTCGGATGCTCGTCCGGAGGTTTCGACGCACCCGGTTTTTCGCCGCAAATTACAACAAGCTCCTGGTAACCCGAATGGTATTGCTTTGGATAGTTTGGAAGACTTTACTCAACAGGAAGTTAGTGACATTTTACAACGATTTCGACAACGGCCTGGTGAGGCTTTGCTTACGTGGATGGTGCGCCTTTATGAATTGGGCGCTGCAGGTATCATGTTAGATGCAGGAGACGCCTTGAAATTTTGCTCTTTGAGTTCCGATTCTACTGTACAAGATCATTTTCGAAATTTTAATGGTGCTGGCCAGATTAGTCTACTCCAGTTAGCGACTGATGGCTGTAACCATAAATATCCTACTGAATCTGACTGGCCTGTCAATGACAAGCCGTGGTACACTTTGCGCGATGCGGCGCAGCGGGTAAAAGAGGAGGTGATGAAAACTGCGATCTTTCTCAGTACTGCTGACAGGTTGTTGGATTGCTTATTGACATCTTCTGTGCGGAATCGCATTATCCGTTCTTCCCCTGTTGCTTATAAGCAGGTTATGATGACTTTGTTGATCAATCAAACTGGCAATGCTTTATCTATGGTGCTTGAATCTGTCCGTCAGCTTGGTGAGTTGGGTGACTGGTTTAAACCTGAGAGACAGTCCAGACCGGAGGGTCGTACTGCTGGGGATTATAAGTTCTCTAGACGTGATATGTTTCTTGCACTGTTGGATGATGGCGTGAAGAAGGAGGACATTGATGGAGAACCTAATAATCGCTTATGGGAAATGTTTAGCAAGCGTGGTTTGGATCGTAAAGAGGGTGCCCGTCGTGTGCGTAAGAATGACTGTGATCGTGGATGTTCTGATGACAGTGGTGATGACAGACGTTGCGTGGATTCTGATTGTTGTGGTGAACGGTGATATGAGCGTGATGTGTCCCCTCGTCGCGAGAAGGAGAGGGGGCGTGAGGGGGAAAAAGAAAGGGGGAGAGATGATCGTGTCTACAACAGATATAGAGATGAAAGGGATCAGTCCCCTGAATTGAGGAGAAGGGAGGATCGACACAGACTGTCCGATCGTAACTCACAGTACCATACAGATGACAGGAATCCATTTCGTAAGGGAGATGGATATGAACAGGATGTTTTGATACCCAAAAAACATGCGAGCATTTACCCTGATTTGTCCTGGTTGACAGAGCGCAGTAAGAACGACTAGGAAATAGGTCAAGCTCCAGTATGCAGGTGGGCTCACAAAGATAATAGACCCTATGTAGATATTGAAATTTTTTGGAAACATCGTAATATCCAAAGGGCCCGAGCATTGGTAGATACAGGAGCGGAGGCCACTCTTATTCATGGAAAATCAAAGAAATTTAAAGGCCAATTTTTTACAATTACTGGTTTAGGTGGAAAGGAAACTCCCGCAGTGCAAACTACACTTGAAATGAGAATAGGCAGAATTCCCCGAAAAGAATATTCTGTGTTAGTTGTACCACTGTTGGAGTATATAATTGGAATTGATATTCTAAAAGGAATGATTTTACATTTAGATGACGGCTGTTATCAATTTGGAACTAAACATTATATATCGTCCAGACCTGTACGGGTTGGTCGTTTACGAATGCCCCCCATAAAAATCCCTCAGGCTACAAAAATTGTTTCTCAGAAGCAATATCGTATTCCAGGTGGCCATGAAGAGATTAGTGCCACTATTCAGGATTTGGTTGATGCAGGAGTTATAACTCCGGTTACTTCTGCTTGGAATAATCCCTTTTGGCCCGTGCGCAAAAGTGATAATTCTTGGCGCATGACTGTTGATTATCACGAGCTGAACAAACATACACCCCCTTTGACTGTTGCAGTACCGGATATTATTACTTTAATTGAAAGAATCCAAAAGCATCCAGGTACATGGTATGCATCCATTGATATTGCCAATGCTTTCTTTTCAATTCCGATTGCCCCCGAGTGTCAGGAACAATTCAGTTTTACATGGAATGGACGTCAAATGACGTATAGAAGTCTTCCCCAAGGCTATGTACACAGTCCTACGATCTGTCACCGGCTAGTGGCGGAACATTTGTCTGAAGTAATTGTACACCCGCAAATTCAGGCATGTCATTATATTGACGACATTTTGATTCAAGGTGAAACACAAGATCAAGTTCAGACCCAATTAGATCAGATCCTTGAGTGCTTACGTGAAAAAGGTTGGGAAATTAATCCCTATAAGTTACAAGGTCCGTCCCAAAGTGTAAAGTTTATAGGCATCAATTGGCATGAAGGTCACAGAGAGGTGATCCCACAGGTTAAACAACAAGTTTTAGATTTTGCAGTCCCAAGAAACAGAAAGGAAGCCCAGAGCTTCATTGGCTTGTTTGGTTTTTGGCGTCAGCATATTCCACATTTGAGTCAGATATTGGCCCCTTTATATCGAGTCACTTGTAAAAAAGAATGTGTTTGAATGGGGTGAATCACAGCAAACTGCGTTTAATTTGGCAAAAGAAGCAATTCAGTATGCTCTGGATCTGTGGCCTGTTTGCGAGGGTGATGTGGATTTGAATGTGTCTGTGCAAGGTCTTTATGCAAATTGGAGTCTGTGGCAAAAACGAGGCAGACAAAAAGTACCATTAGGTTTTTGGACCAAAAAGTTACCTGAGGCTGGTGAGCGTTATACACCTTTTGAGAAACAGTTGCTTGCGTGCTATTGGGCTCTGGTGGATACCGAGCAATTGACTTTGGGTCATGATGTGATTTTGAGACCTGAAATTCCTATCATGCAGTGGGTTTTGAGTTCGCCAAAAACTCATCGAATTGGACATGCTCAAGAAGCGAGTGTGATTAAGTGGAAATGGTACATTCAAGATAGGGCACGTGTGGGTCCGAAAGGTGTAGCATCTTTACATGAGCAAGTGGCGCAGGCCCCATCGATGGAGACTGGAAGTGATTGTTCTGTACCTGTAGTACAGGAATCTCCTGTTAAGTGGGGTAAGCCATTTGATGATTTGTCCGCGGAGGACAGAAAACATTTATTTATTTATTTATTTTGCGATTTATAGAGCGCCTGGTGACCCGTAGGCATCCCCGCGCTGTAAATTTGTGAGAACCAGGAGAGGGAGACCGGGGAAACTATTTGGGGAACAGGAAGGTTTACATGTGTGGTTTACGGATGGTTCAGCAAAATTCATAGGAGAGAAACGGCATTGGAAGGCAGTGTCCTATAATCCGATCACACAAAAGTTGCTGAGTACAACCGGTGAGGGAAAGAGTAGTCAATTCGCTGAATTATATGCAGTTTACCAAGTTTTGAAGCAGGAATTACCTGGCACATGTCATATTTTTACTGATTCCTGGTCCACTGCTAATGGACTGGCGGTCTGGTTACCAACTTGGCATTCTCATAATTGGGAATTGCATTCAAAAGAACTGTGGGGAAAAGAATTATGGCAAGAAATTTGGGAAATGCTCCCACAGAGTACTGTGACAATCTTTCATGTGGATGCTCATACCCCGATAGACTCCCTTGACAAATTCTTTCATAACATTGCAGATGAGAAATCTAAAATTGCTGAGGCAGTGGTGGACATCCAAGATTCTGATTTGGCGGGATTGGCGAAATGGGCCCACCAGAAAGCAGGACATTTTGGAGAGAGAGCCACTAGCAGGTGGACTGCTGATCGAGGAATTTATATTCCTTTACATTACATTAAAGATACCATTTTGCATTGTCCCATCTGTCAACATTCTAGACGACGAAAAGTACCACAAATTGTTAAAGGTCATTTACATCGAGGAAAATTGCCCGCTCAAATTTGGCAGATTGATCATATTGGTCCACTCCCTATGAGTAAAAATTGCCAATACGTTTGTACAATTGTCGACACCTACAGTGGCCTTTTAGTGGCCTTTCCTTGTAAACAAGCTACTCAAGTGAATACCATTAAAACATTGGAATTGATTATGCTCTATTATGGTGTTCCATTTCAAATTCAATCTGACAATGCATCCCACTTTCGTGGAAGATTGATACAGGAATTTTGTGCGGAAAATAATATTGAATGGGTGTTTCATATACCATATTATCCACAGGCATCAGGCCTTATTGAAAGAATGAATGGTTTGCTCAAAGAACAATTACGAAAATTGACTGACAATAAATATAAGAATTGGAGAGATTATTTATTTCAAGCATTGTTAATTCTGAACAATCGTCCCTTTTTGAATGCTGAATCTCCTTTGATGCGTTTGTTTCCCCCAAATGTCGAGGCGAAACCTAATTCCATTGGCAACACTGTAATGTATTGGGAAATTTCCCCCGGAGCCCTGGCTCCATGCAGAGCAACCCCAGGTTCCGCAGCCTTGGACCTGCATGCCATGAATGACACTGTGATTAAGAGTAAAGATCGAGTCATCATTGAAACTTGTGTTGGTGTCTGTATACCAACTGGAAATTTTGTACTGATTGCCCCTAGATCAGGCCTGGCCTTAAAAGGCATTCAAGTACTCGGAGGAGTGATTGACAGTGATTATCAGGGAGAGGTTAAGGTTCTCCTGCTGAACAGCAGTGAGATTGATTTATCGATTCAAAAGACCGACCGAGTTGCTCAATTGCTAATTATGCCTGTTTTCAGTGGTGAGATTCAGAAAGGCACTGCCCCAACGTTGCTAACTGTGCGAGGCCAGAAAGGCTTTGGCTCTACAGATAACCCTGGAGCGAGAATATGGGTGCAATCGCCTAAAAATCCCCCTGAACAAGCTGAAATCATTGCAACCGGTCATGACAATACCATTTTGGTAATGAGACCAGGGAAAGATAGCTGGGAAGCTGTCCCGGCTGACAAATGTTATTTACGAGAATGAATAATGCATGTATTTGATTTTCTTTCAGATCATTCTTTGGACTGCTGCTGCAGGATGTGCCGGCGTTGGACTCCTTTTGGTCTGCTACGTCGGGAGAGGAGGGAACCCACAGACTTTGGTTGATTGGAGAACCCGAGTACCGCGTTCCTTCGCTGCGTGGGATTCATCATCGAACTTTTGGACAACTTTAGCTAAACGAGTTACCAATTCTCCGCATTTTTGCTTGACACCGATGCGTTCAGTAACTGATATTCTAGCGACCTGTTTGGTTGCTGTCCCCGCCTCGCTAGAGACTCTGAAGCATATTTTTAATATATCACATGCCCGACCCAACGTAATTCTAGGCGATTTTGCAGCTCACGAGTACTGTCCCTTATGTACTATCCTTTCAGATTCAATGCCCCTGATTCATTCCCAAATCACTACCTATAATATCACCCAGGGTGACCTGTGCTTTTTCCTTACTTGTGATCCCAATGCAATTACTGAATGTGTAAAGTTGAAGCTCAAAGCAGCAACTTCTTTTTCGGCTCATGAACGAACTTTGTGCTCCCGGAGACCTCCAAAGTCATGTACTTCTGTTAAAAAAATATGACTTGTAAGAGTATAGTAGTTGCCCCTAGCCATTACCGTACAATGCTGTTACCTTCTGGTTGGTTATTTTCCTGTGGCAACACCTCTTGGCCCTATTTTCCCGCAAATATTTCCGGAGGCCCATGTGCCATCACTAGACTGAGTTTATTAATGTTTTCCTCACACCCTAATACCTATTCCCGTATAGTTCGTGATGCTATGATGTTACATGAGGACTGTGATTCTTCCCTACATCTCTATTCCGAATCTGAATACCTTAGTTTACCTATTTCAATTATTGGTGTCCCAGCATTGGCTGTTTATAACGCTAAATCCATCGGAAAAATGGCCTGTTGGATGGTCAAATCAATTAATCATACTTCTACAATTTTATCTGATATGTTATTAGATGCCCAGGGTGAACGCAGAGCTATTTTGCAAAATCGTGCGGCCATTGATTACCTTTTGCTAAAACATGGACATGATTGTTCTGATTTTGAAGGTCTTTGTTGCTTTAATCTTTCGGATCATACTAAATCCATTCAAGCTCATATTGACAAACTTCATGACTTGACTGAAGAGGTTAGAAAACACATTGACCAGGGTTGGTTTGAGTGGCTCTTCAATTGGTTACCTGGCTTACATTCCCTACGACAGATATTAGGGGGTATTGTGATTACTATTCGTATTTTAGTGGCTATTTGCTGCTTTATTCAGTGTATTCCTTCCCTACTCCAATACTGTAGATTCGGCACGAGGAATAGATCAGTTAGTTTTGTTTCCTATTATTCTTCCACAGATGTTAGTTCCGTATAATGAATGATTAATAGACTAAAGTCAAGGGTGAAGTGTTCTGACCGACTTTTTCGGCCCTCCTTTGAGGGAGGATGATTGGAAGTGACTCCAGTCTATTATCATTCTAGTGCAAGGATTAGAACCATAGACAGGGCCTATTCATAGGGCACAGTAATGCACTTTCGTACCCTTTTCCTTAGATCAGGGCTTATAAACTTATGTTAGGGGATAGATTCATTAGTATTAGTGATAATCCGTCCTTTTGCAAGAGTGTTAGTATACCTTCTATGGAGTTATGCTTATTTCGGGCCTTGTAGGCCTCAAACGGGAGAGACTCCATCTTGCTTTCTGCCCCGGCAGCTTGAGATGCTTCTAGGTCAAATGTAATGTTTTAGTTTCGAAGTGTTGTTCGCTTGGAGAGAACCGGCTGAGGCTGGCCCTTATCGAAAGACTATATTTTTCTCCACTCCGAAGACACAATATCAGGCCGGCCGGCTGGGAACGTGTCCTTGGTACGGGGAGGTACAAGAATTTGGTGGGCGGCCGTAACTTTCCATGAAAGGACAAGCTTCCATATTAGCGAAAGCATGAGGCAGTGAGTTAGTCAGTCTGTAGGCGGCAGCTAGCCGTTAGCATCAATGCCATTAATTATTTCCAGGTAGACAGTCGCCATTTTGAAGTCCGAGAAAGACCAAGAAGCTGATACTCTCTTAGAAAGATTGAAGTTATTTTAGTTGGAGCAGCTGGCGAGCTTTGACCTATACGATCAGAGCATTCTGAATGATGCAGTTAGTCAGGAGAACGAATACCAGAGTGGCTGAAACTGAGTTATAAGATCGAAGCCAAGAAGTGAAGATGGTCCGTGATTGAGAGGAGAGAGGAGTAGCGCAGAACAGCCATAGAGAAAGCAGATAATGAAAGGAAGGTTCCAGTGACTTGGAGGGAAGCAGAGAAGACAGACCATAGCAGCGCAGACGTGTACCCGTGACTGCCGAAGTGTGACTTTAAGACGAGCCAAGGCACAGACGAGGAGGGAACCTAGATGACTGCTGAATCCAGACTTCCCATTAATCAGGTGACGTCGACCTTTTCTTTCCCCTAGTGTGCACATTCTAACCTTTCACTTTTCTTTGCAGAATATATGTCATGGTGTAGTATTGTGTTTTTATGATCATTGTAATAAAGTGAACTTAAGTAATCTTAGTGAACCAGCATGTGCCTCGTATTCTTGTTCAATCAGGGTAACCTGTTCTTCTAGTCAGGCATTGTTTTTATGAACGGATGTAATTCCCGGTCAGGTAAGAAGTGACTGAGCAATGAGGGAGAGAGGGACCCCATGATGTGAAGAATAGATTGTACATTATCTCATTTGGTAAACCGTTGTATAATTCATAATATTGTAGTATCATATCCCGAGTAGCCAATGAGAGATTCCTTCCAAAGGTATTCATAGGAAAGTGACCGTCATTGGTAAGCGGCGTTAATGAGAACACCAGGCGGGATACTGGTGCGTAGATCCGCCGGATTGTGGATCGGAATGTGAGTGAGAGAACACCAGAGAGGACACTAGTGCGTAGATCCGCCGGATTGTGGATCGGGCTGTGAGTGAGAGAACACCAGGGAGGATACTGGTGCGTAGGCACGCAGGATTGCGGCTTGCCGAGCGAGCACCGACTGTGGTCAGTGTGTAATGGTAACTAATCAGAACTGCCCTAGTGTAGACTAGTCTGGGCCTAAGTCGCCGCGAGACTAACAGGTATGAGTGGGATATTGTAGAAAACCTATGCATGTATATTGCTAATTCCCCATCCTTAGGTACAAGGCATATACATACCTATTGTAAATACGTCCTAAGGAGGGAGGTGATTACGTTCCGGCTGGGTTGGAGGTGCTCCGAGGAGCTGATCCTATCTGGTCCGAGAATCCGGCCGTTACAGCCTTCCTGAACCTAGTTGGATCACTCCATCCATACTCTCAGGGTCCACCATGCCAATCCATGTGGAACCCTTCACCTCACCTGTGGACACCACCTGTGAAGCACCTAACTTTTATTTTTATTTTTTTTGGTGTAAGGTTACACTGCGTCACGCCAACAACCCGGAGGCAGGCCGCGATATCAACAGATGTCTCCCAAGAAGGAGTAGCATATGAGGAGTCATAAAACAAGGCTGATGGCATGCCACCTAGGGAGATACATATCCCTGACCTGGGCAAGGAGTCCAAAAGTATAACCACTGCAAAGTGGATAGTCTTACATTTTTGGGTGCCGTGGACTGGCAAACGAACCCCAGGCTCTCAGCCTTGTCCCGCCATCCCGGCGAGTACAAGGGCCGCAGCTCAGTAAAACAGTAGTGCATAGAAAACACGTCCACGTGCACCTTTTCGCCCAACCCCCACAACAATCGGAGGGAAACAACAAACTTCGGTGCAGAGCTATTTCAACAAACATACATCATATCACACATACGCAGGGCCGCGTGTGCAAGGACCAGTCAGCAATAGAGGGACGGCAACAAGTGGCAGTGGTAGCGGCAGGAGGACTGCAAGGCAACACCCATGGGGCGGGGGCAGAGGGGGGGGAGGGGAAGTGGCGGGACAAAGCAGTGGGGCACCTGGCCAGGTAGGGGGGCATCATGTCAAATCTATCTGAAACGCAGCAGGCACGAAGCTCGACAGTAGTAGAACATTCCATAGCCCCCAGGCACATCTACCAAGCATGCATCCATCCGTCCAAGAAAATGCACACAGGGGTCAAGGTTCTCACCCCATGTCATCCGAAACACCCGCCCCAGGGGAGTCCACAGAGGCGTCAGAACCCGCCCGCTCTCTAGTCCACTGAAGGAAGGGTGCCCAGATGTCATTGGGCCTAGATGTGGTGGGCATCGTTTCCCAGTAATTCGTGAGTTGTGTCTGACCATATGTAACGTCTCGAACCCACGCGGCGAACGTAGGCAAGGCTCCACGGCCCCAGTGTATCGCCACCTGGCGTTTAGCGTAAAGTAGCAGCATCGCATGCAGTTTTCTGTCACAGGGTTCGGTGTTCTTAACGTATCCCAGGAGCCCCAAAAGCGGAGTGGGTTCATCCGACCTGTGTAATATGTGATTGATAGCTTCAAAAATACTCGGCCAGTACTCATCTAGCTTAGGGCAGCTCCACGCCACATGGAGGAAAGACGCATCAGCCCCACCACACTTCCAGCACGATGCATCAGTGCGGATGCCCATGCGATGTAGCAGTACCGGCGTGCGATAGTACCGGTGCAGGAACTTAAAATGGACCAGTCGTAGCCTATAATTCGGGGACAGCGCCGTGAGCTGCTTGCAGCAGTATTCCCACATGTCATCCGTCAGGGTTCCGTCCAGGTCAGCGGCCCAAGCTTGCTTGGCCGTAGGCACGGTAAGCGGGGCCTGCTCTTGCATGCAATTGTATAGCCTAGAGACCAGTTTCGCGGGGGAGGGTCATGATAGCAAGTTTTGGAGGGCATCGAGTTGTGGAGGCTCCTCAGGGAATTGGGGCCACATCTTCTTACAGGACTCCCGGAGAGAGTGATACAGAAGCGTGTCCGAGAACGAGGTAGGCCGGCCGTCCTCACGGACACCCAATCCACCAAACGTCCCATCGGGGTAGATGTCTGCGAAAGTGGTCACTCGTCTCCCCTGGAGCGTGATGGTGTCGCCCCTAGCACACAGGCAGGGCAGCATCGGATTGCTCCGCAATGGAATAGCCGGCGCATAGAGCAGGGGAAGTCCCGCCCTGTGCCGCAACTCCCTCCAGGCCCAGCGAATCATTTCTACGGTGTCGACCTCCCTCGAGGGGCAAGAAACCCTACCATACAGCGCCACCCGAAGTGGCATCGGGGCAACCGTGGCCAATTCCACTGCCACATGCGGCTGGTAAGGGGTGGGGAAAACCCAGAAATGCAAAAACTGAGCCTGTGCACACAGCGAGTATAGTTTTAGGTCAGGTGCTCCGAGGCCCCCCTGTCGCAACGGGAGCGTGAGCAGGGCCCAAGAGGTCCTCGCCTGCCCCCCAGCCCACACCAGTGACAAGAGCAAGGAGCGGACGCGCGCAGGGAAGCTTGCAGTCATGGGCAGCGGAATATTGACGAACAGATATAAGAATTTCGGGAGAACCACCATCTTCGCCAGTGCTATCCTCGCAACCAGGGACAGGGGAAGCTTGTTCCAGACCTCCACCCTTCGCTCCAGCCAGTCAACCGCTCTGCCGAAGTTAAGGGACCACAATTCCTGCGTATCACGACTGACCCAGACACCCAAGTATTTGACCGCGTCAGTCTCCCAACGCAGGGGGTAGTCCGAGGGAGGCTGAACTGTCTCGTCAGTTAGAGGGAATGCAACCGACTTGGACCAATTGATAGACACGCCCGCCAGACCCTCGAAACGTACGAATTCCCGGAGCAGTGGATTCATATTTTCCGTAGTGAAGCTGACATACAGAGTGACGTCGTCTGCATAGAGAGATCAGCAAACTGCGAGAGCTGAAGCCAATCCCTCTCGCCGTGTGGTGTTGGCGTATCCTGGCCGCCAGCGGCTCCATTGCAATAGCAAAGAGGAGGGGTGACAATGGGCATCCCTGTCTAGTCCCTCTGGAGATGGGAAAGGGCTCGGACACCAGACCATTCACTCGCACCCGAGCTCTGGGCTTATCATATAGCAGTTTGATGAGAGTGATGAAGTTATGACTGAAGCCCATCCTGCCCAGGATACGAAACAGGTACGGCCACTCTAAAGAATCGAATGCCTTAGTCACGTCTAGGAACACAACCGCGGCCTGGACGGAAGGGTGGAGATAATGCAGGATAGAGAAAAGTGTTCTGAGGTTGTGCGAGGTGGCACGGCCAGGGATAAACCCCGATTGGTCCGGGAGAGCGATGATTGGCAGCATCGGCTGTAGCTTGTCTGCAATGATCTTGGCAAAGATCTTAGCGTCCACATTAATGAGAGAAAGGGGACGATAGGAGTCTAGGAACAGTTCGTCTTTGTCGGGTTTTAATAGGGTGACGATTAATGCCTCATGCATTGAGTCTGGGAGGGAATTCAGCTCCAGCGCCTCAACGAATACTGAGTGCAGTTTCGGGGCCAGTTCTTCAGCATACGTCTTGTAAAACGTTGTGGTCAGGCCATCAGGGCCAGGAGCTTTGTTAGCTGGCAGGCTCTTGATAACCTGAGCTATATCTTGGACCGAGACTTGCAGGTCCATGTACTGCCTATGGTTGTCGTTGAACCAGACAAGGGCGATAGAGTCAAGAAAACTGTCCAGGGAAGCAGGAGCAGCAGAGTGTTTGGACGTGTAAAGGGAAGCATAAAAGTCAGTAAAGGCCTTCAGCACCGCCTCTTGGCCCGTGACCAGGGACCCCTCACTATTGTGTATAGTGTGTATATAGTGTGTTTGTGCCTGGGGAGCAATCAATCTGGCTAACGTCCTGCTTGGTCTATCTCCTTCCCCATATCTGCGGGCCTCGGCTTGTTTCCCTAGGAACTTCACCTCCCTCTGCGCCTCCTCATTGAAGTCCAGTAGTTTGGCCTTAAGACTGCCTGCAAGCGCCAACGTTGGGTCGCGACAGAAGGCCAGGTCTAGGTCCTTAAGCTCACGTTCTAGCTGGGTCAGTGTCCGACGTATGGTATGTAGTACCCCTGTCTGCCGAGCTATACATTGGCCCGTATTACCGCCTTAAAGGCGTCCCACACTATGGCCTCAGAGGAGGCTGAACCCTCGTTGTCCACGAAATACTTGACAATGTCTTCTCTGATTTCTTCCGTGAACACCTGATCTGTAAGGGCGTGAGGTGGCAGTCGCCATGAGAATGCCCTAGGGGCGACATTGGGAGCCCGCAGTTCTAGCATGCAGGGGGCGTGGTCCGAAAGTGACCTGGCCTGAATATCCACCTCCCCCACCCATGTCGCTACCTCAGGAGATAACAGCCAAAAGTCTAGGCGGGACCAAGCATCATGGTGACATGTGATACAGGTCCCCGTTCTTTCCCCAGGGTGACGAAGTCTCCACACATCAGTCAGTCTCCCCTCCTCCATCACATCAAGCAGCGCCTGTCTCGCTTTAGCATGCGTAGGTCTACTCGCACCTCTCCGGTCCAAATCATCATCCAACACTACATTAAAATCCCCCCCCACCACAATCAGGCTACAATCCAGCAATACAATTTGCGCCCAGACATTACGAATGAAATCTGGATCGTCCACATTTGGGCCATATATAGCAGCCAGAACCAGCGGCCTCCCCTGCAATGAACCATGCACAAGAACATAACGGCCCTCTTTATCCAGTACACAATTGTGCTCTCTCCAATCCAACCCTTTCCGTACTAGGACAGCCACCCCCCTGGCATAGTTAGAGTATATAGCAGAATATATATGCGACCACCTGTGATGTTTCAGCCTGGGCGAGGGGGTCGAGTTAATGTGAGATTCCTGCAAAAAACATATGTCCACATTGTGTCTGGTCAACATATTATGCGTCAATTTAGCTTTCTTATAGTCCCCAAGGCCCCGAATGTTCCAAGTCCATAGTTTAACTCCCCCCATACCGATGGTGTAGCCGGGGCAACCGGGCTTCCACCCTGTCCACCCCCATCACACAATCAAGACCAGCCCGTCGCACACATAACACCCCCCTGCGCAGCATAGAAGTGATAAAATAGATTGCTTTGCACCATTCCAGAACTGGTAACCAAACTCTCAACAGCCCCCCCCCCACCCTCCTCCCACGCCAACCCCCCAATCAGGTTGCGCTAAAATCCCATTTGTGCTCCGAATCGCACTTAAGTGAACTAAGAACAAAAACAACAGGAGATACCCCATGGGGGCGAGGTGCTCCTAGCTGACACCCCTGAGTGCACAGGGTGGCTGCACACTTAAGGATATCGCGACACCCGAGGGGTGCCCGGCATCACGGACCAAGCACTAATGAAGTTGCGTTCAGATAAAATCACCACAGACCTGGGATACAGTTGACAACCAAGTTCTTCCCAGCGTGGGCAGACCAGTCCTGTCATTTCCAGCAGCGTCCTCCGTTCCGTGTCTCATGAGAGCCGACCAATTCAGCAAATGTCAGCTGCAGAGGAAAGGGGTAACACGGACCCCATGGTTCCCATCCCCTCAATCGTTGTCGCTCATGTGGGCCGCGTCTTCCTCCAACCTCTGCGATTTGCGTCTGGCGCCAGGGCCAGAGATATGTTTGGCAAACTTCAAGGCCGATTTAGCGTCAGTGAAGAAGTGTGCATTGTGTTCATGAAAGACTTTCAGCTTGGCCGGGTATAACAAGGAGTATTGGACCCCGGCTTGCATCAGGAGTTTCTTCGCAGGTATGAACTCCTTCCTGGCCGCCTGGACGAGGGGGGTGAAATCAGGGTAGAACGAGATATGATTTCCCTTATGTAGGATCTTACCCTTTTCCCGGGCCAGCTGTAAGATGCGGTCTCTGTCCTGAAAATTGAGCAGTTTGGCTAGTATAGGGCGAGGAGTGGCGCCCGGCGGTGGTTTCTTGCCCAGTGTCCTGTGCGCCCTCTCCACTGTAAATACCTGGGACAGGTCCGGGTCAAATAGCTCGTGTAAGAGATCTGTAACAAAGACCTCCATTTTCCCGGTGTTGTCCGTCTCCGGAATGCCAGTAATCCTGATGTTGGATCTCCTGGAGCGCGCTTCTAAGTCGTCCGCCTTGGCACGCATGGATTCCAGTTCGCGCTCAATGTTAGTGATGTGCTGCTTAGTCTGCTGCTGGAACTCGGAACATTCTGTATTTCTGTTCTCAAGGCAGTCCAACCTCTTCTCATGCATGTCCACTTTGGACTTGACTGCCTCTAGCTGCGTGGACATTGCATCCAGCTTAGCGTCGATACTCTTCAAGCTAGATCTGACCTCCAGCATTAAAGCGCCAAAATCGATCTCAGCTGCAGGGCTTTTGGGAGGGGATGACGCGGCTCCTGTGTCCGTTGTTTGTTGCTTGGCCTTCTGCTTCTGGTCGAATGTCAGTTTGGGCTGCTTCGCATCCTTCGTGCCCCCCATCGTGGACACGCGAGGGACGTGGTGTGCAGGACGTGGTTTGGTGCACTCACCAGTGCGTTGTGGAGGCGACCGTGCAGGTCTGGCAGGCACAGCCCGTGGTGTTGCGCAGGAGAACTGGGGGACTAATAGCCCCTAAGCACGGTCAGGCTGGCCAGCGCCACTGAGCAATCCTTCCAAGCCCCCAAGCGGTCTGCAATGATGGGGTAGAGCGGGGGGTCTGGCCCCGGCAGGATCGGGCTGAGCACTCCGGCTTGCCTCGGTGCCCGGGACTGGAGCGCTCGCAATCAGAATACGATCGCCTCTCTCATTCCAAACGGCGATCTGCAGGGGCTCAGGGGTTCGCCAAGCAAGGGGTGCACACAGGTTAGTCCTTGTTGTGCCGCGGGTCGGCAGCTCCCCACACAGCGACCCGGCTTCACCACAAAATGGCGGCTTCGCGCGTCTTCCCTAGCCCCGGCCGTCCCCCGAGCCGTTACCTCAGGTCAATGGACGCTCCGCTCCCGTCCGTGGGCCCCGAATGTCACAATGCAGCAGTTGTTGGCGGCACCCGGCCTCGCGATGAGGGTGTCAGTGCAGTATATCCGCCGCCGACCGGCGATGGCCCAGAAATCCCCAGGGTCCGGTGAGAAGACACCGCCGCCGCAGGTTCCACAGCAGTAGGCGGCCGCGGGCGCTCGGGCCGGCGCAAATCGCGGCCGCCAGATCTCGCCGCTCAGCCCACTATGATCGTCAAGGATTTAGTCGATCGTGCCCCTGGTCAATTGCAGCACTTCCATCCGCAAACCGGTCCCCTCGGTAACGCTGTGAAGGATGATTTAAGGATTTATCAGCGTGCAGCCGGCGGAGCTCGCTCACAGAGCGGCCATCTCGCTGCTCGGTTAGCCACGCCCCCCTGTGAAGCACCTAACCTTAATTTCCTCACAGGTGTGTCCCAACAGACCGACAGCAAGCCACAGTGACCTCCAACAGTGAACAGGGATGAGACCCAGGCCTCATGCCTCTCATGGCTCTCAAACCCCTGGGGCGTCAGAGGGTGGGGGGCGGTAGCCCAAGGTGCTTGGCACCCTTTGTCCACTCCCTCTCTTGTCAGGTCAGGTCTGACACTCTGGCACTGACCCACCAGCCCCGGACCTGTATCCGGCGGCTGGACAGGAGGCTGAGGTGGGCTTCTCCACACCCAGTCATACTCTTCCTTGGGGCTCTGTACCCTCCAACCTGGAGCAGTATCCCCTTCTAGAATAGTCAGGGCACCTGTGGCAGGTGTCCTGCACCATTCATCCACCAGTTATGGGGTTCTATGCTGCAACTGGTATTCTAGGTCAGGGGGGGACACCCCGGACCTGGCCCTCAAACCTAGGCTCCAACGCCTCCAGGTCAGACAACACCTGAACCTGCCTTCCCCCCAGGGACCAACCCCTGCGGTGGAATACTTGCCTGGCGCACCAGGACTTCACTCACTGGTGTGCCCACACTAGGAGACAGTACCCACCTGGCCAACACCAGGGTGTGGCCTAGTCCACCCCCAGGGTGAGACTCCTGCCCACCTTCCAGGGGCAACCCTGTCCACCAAGACAACCAGGAACACAACTTTCCTACCAGTTCAAGACCTCCCTCCAGCAACTGGTCTCAACCTAGGGTTTAACCCCTCAGTTTATACCGGGATCAGAAGCAAGGACTCCCTCCCTCTGCACCCCCTTCCAGAGCGCTGCACCCTCCCCACTAGAGGGTTACCCCTGGGAACCATATTGGTCAGGACACTGGTGACAGATGTCCCTCCTTCCAGGTCAGGCAGATCCTGAACCTGGTCTCCCAACCCAGGGACCAAAACCTGCGGTTGTGCATTCGCCTGGCATGCCAGGACTTCTGGGGACTCAAATAGTACCACCTTGAAGGTGACACACAACTCATTTGTCCTGTGACAGGCTGCCTGGTGCAGATCTCCCGACCCCTGTCCACCTGACAGTGCGGGAAGATCCCCCAGGACAGAAGTGGTGTCACCATGGTCACTCCTGGGAGACTCAGCCCTTCTGACTGGTCCCTGACCCACTGGTTCGCCCACTGGGGACTCTTTCCCCCTCTCACCCATCAGTCTGGACTTCTGCACCCTCCCAAATGGAGCGGCACCGCCAAACACCAGAACTGATGGAGGCCTGGTTACAGGCACTCCCTATTCAACAGATACTAGGAGATCCTCCTCAAAGGGCCTACAAGTACAGTCTAGGTCCCCAACCTGGTGTTCCCTTAAGGAACCCTCCAGGCCCTGAGACTGGGTTTCGAGCACCGTGAGACACACCGTCCCACACTCATTCCTTCTCCACTGAGACCGGACATGAGCCCCTACACCCCTCCCACTACACTGGGACCTAACTGGGCTACACTGAGGGAAACATCGTTTACAACGCAACTTTTACCACGCAGTGCCTTTACGATGCAACTTTTACAACGCAAACCATTAAAACGCATTGCGCTGGGGGGCACTCTAGGATAGGGAATAGGTTTAATTTACTATCCAACACCTTCCCTACTATCCACGGGGCCTGGAGTTGGAATCGTAAATTAAACTATTCACTATCCAGCGCCCCAAAGCACTATGCGTTGTAAAGGCATGCGTTGTAAAAACCGCGTTGTAAAGGCATGCGTGGTAAAAGCATGCGTTGTAACGTCATACATCCCTACACTGAGCCTCTTCCACCTCAGAGGTCTGGAACATATCTAAGCCACTCCTTTTGGGATCACTCCCCAATGCCTCCTCAGACTCTAAGGAATCCACCAAGAGGTCTGCCTCCAACGCAAGCTCTCTGGGGTCAGAGAACTCACACTCCACCGGATGTTGGCATAGCTCTGGAAAACAGGGACTTAAAATATGCTCTCCAGCAAATGAATCACACAGCCCCCCACAGTTGTTAACCAAGCTACCCTTTGCCTCACCCTCCAGTGCCTCACACAAGTACCCCACACCACTCTCCTGAGACTGGCAAGACAGTATTTGACTGTCTCTGTCACACAACCCACACTCTTCTGGCTGGTCTTCACACACACACACCAAGGTTTCTACCCTGGGGGAACCCCTCTCCCTGTACCTCTCTTCTAGAGTCAGTAGAGTGTCCTTCCCATCACTGGGAATATGGTCCCCTGTGCCAGTCCCCCAATCTACTTCAGGGAAACTGAACTCCACTGGAACTACATCATAAACCTGAACCCCCTGGTGTATGCCAACCCCCTCCCTCAAGTCAGGCGCCACATCTCTGGGTGTTTGTACCTTTCTCTCAGCACTGGAAACTATAATCTTGCTGCCACCATCTGAGCTGGACTCCACCTACAACTCAGAAAAGCTCACCCCTTGAGCTACCCATGTTTCTTCTTCAGCTGAGACTCTCATGGCCTCACGCCTCTGGAGCTCGAACGCAAGTTTCCTCATTCTTAATTCATGGGCCAAGGTCAATTTCAATTCTTCCAGGGCATGGGCCTTTTTGCTCTCCTCCGCCGCCCTTTCTCTTTCTTTTTCCATCTGCTTCATCTTCATTTCAAGCCTCAACATTTCTAACTTATGACCTCCAGCCCTTTGGTTTTCCTCCAACTCCTCTGGGGATAAATTTTCAGCTGTATGGTTACTGCCAGCCCTTGAGGCTGCTCTGGACACAGGCAGATCCTGTGGCCTGAAACCATCCCTTTGTGCATCCTCATCCACTTCTGCATCATCTGTCTCCCCAGCCTCTTTGGTCTCCCACCAGGCCCTTACAGCCTCCTGTAGCTCCTCCTTCTTGGAGATGCGCTTCATGAGACATCCAAAGCTCCTGCAGAACTGCCTGAATTGACCTACTTTGTAATCACTTAACATTTCAATATCAACCTCCAGTTCTGCAACATCACTTGCTGGTTTATCATTCTGAGACATGATGCTTGGATCCTTTCAGTGTTACGATCAAAAATAGAACCAAAAAATAAAAAATGTAGTATGCGGTGGTGTAGTGGTCTGCACTCACTAGTGATGTACACCAATCACTGTGGATCTAGTACAAATACAAGTTCAAATCCCACCGCCTGACCACCAATGTTAGAACTGGGGGTCTCTAGTTGGCAGAGGTAGGTACCACTGTCCAAATAGGGACCCTTGATTCTAGTCAGGGTAAGGAGGAAACCCTCTGAGATAACCCCTGCTCACCCTGTAGGTAGCTTGGCACAAGCAGTCAAGGCTATTCAGGAGGCAATGTGTAAAGTATTTGTACCAACACTCACAGTAACACAGTGAAAACACCACAAACTGACTCCACAACAGTTTAGAAAAATAAAGGTATTTAATCTAAACTACACAAGACCAAAACGACAAAAATCAAACGTACAGAGTTCAAGAATATGGTTTCAAAAGAGTTCTTAAGGGTTGCGATAAAAATCTTTAGGTTGCGCTAGAATAATCCACAGATGTGTGAAAAGTTCACAGTTGCGTCACGTTTACTCACAGCACCTTTTAGTTGCAACAAAGTTCCAAAAGCAGGAGCTGGTGCGGTGGAAAACAAGCGATGCGTTGCTCCTGAGACCCTGGGGAGGCGATACGACAGACCCGCTGCAGCAGCGGGCGTGTTGCGGCGATTCCGGTCTGTATGGGGAGGAAGGCTACTTGTATAGATTCCGGTGCGTAGGTTCCGTAGGAAGTTTGTTCTCGCAAAGGCACGATGCGACGATCTCGTAGCGGCTGCGACGATCTCCGGGGCGACGATGCGCGGTCCAGCGGTGATCCTCTCTATGGCAGCTCCTCGATGCGATGGTTCTGCGACGATGCTCGCAGCGACGTGATGCCGTCCGCAAGCAAGCGGTGCGGCAATCTCACCCAGCGACGACAGGCTCTGCGACGATACTCGCAGCGATGTTCGACTTTCCCGCACCGGTCTGGTGCGTCCCGCTAACGAAGGATGCGACGGCTCTGGCAGCGGCGTCAGGCGCTGCGACGATCTCGACCTTCGTAGCAGCGGGAAACTTCTCGCACTGTCGGGGATGCACTCTGCAAGTGAGCTATGCGACACTTTTCAATTGCAAAAGTCTCTCAAGTTTAGTTTCAAGCTTCCCAGCACAGGTACAACTTCCAGAGGGCCCACAACTGGATCAAGCACTCTAGGAAGGACAGAACTCTCTCAGCAGAGTTCAGGGAAGTTGGGGGTGAAGTCCTTTTGTTCCTGGGACTTCAGAACAGGGAGCCAGCTCTACTCAGGCCCTTGGAGATTCCTTCAAGACAGGGGACACAGCACCACAGCAAAGTCCTTCCCCTCTCCTTGGCAGCAAAGCAACAGGTCAGTCCAGCAGAGCAACAGCAGGACAGTCTTCCTTCTTCAGATTCAGCTTTCTTCTTGGCAGAGTTCCTTCTTGATTCCAGGATGATCTAATTTTCTGTTGTCAGGGGTCCTGTTCTTATAACCCTAAAAATCTTTGTTCTCTTTGTGCAAGTGGGCCCTGAGCCCGGTCTGAACCAGTTCTGGGTGTCTCCTGAGTACTTTGTTTTCCTGGCTGCTCCTTTCCTTTCAGAGTGAGGGGCAGGGTCGTCAGCCGCCTAGCAGGAGGTGGAGCCAGCATTGTGGAAGGCAGGCACAGCCCTATTCAGGCCCATGTGCTATCTCCTCCCACCACTCCAGTTGCAAATGCAGTCATTCAGCCTAGGGCTGACACAGCCAGCCTCCTAGGAAATCGCCAGCCCCTGTCACTCTCAAACCAGACAGTCAATACACAAACAGGCCAAGGCACACAGAGGGGTCAGACAAGAGAACAGCAACTTTCTAAAAGTGCTGCTCTCAAACACAGGATTTAAAAACAACCTTTCCTAAAAGATGTGTTATTAAATTCTGAGTTCAGGGGTACTAGATACTTATGTCCTATCTTGTTCCTATGAGAAGAAATGCTGGAAGCCACTGTAGCCAGCATCCCCCATGTTAATCTATGGAGCAAGATAGCCTTACACTAGTGAAAAACGAATATGGCTGTAATTCACTACCAGAGCATGTCACCTGCACTAGTACATGCTCTACCTTTCACATACACTGCACCCTACCCAGGGGGGAACCTTGGGCCTTCCATAGGGATGACTGATGTGCACAAAAAGGGAAGGGTTAGGCCTGGTCAGTGGGGACACTGACCAGGAGGACATGGCAGTTTCTAAACTGCCCGTAGGCACTGCAGTGGCAGGCCTGAGACACCATTTTAGAGCTACTCCTATGGGTGGCACAATCAGTGCTGCAGGCCCACTAGTAGCATTTGTCATCACCAGCCCTGGCCCACCCGGTGCACTTTACTAGGGACTTCATGGTGAAACAAATATGCCAAAAATGTATATCCAATCAGAATAACAATTTACACAGAGAGCATTTGCACTTTAGCACTGATGAGCAGTGGTAAAGTGCGCAGAGTCCTATTGCCAACAGCCACGGGTCAGGAAAAATAAGGGAGAAGAAGCAAAAAGTTTGAGGATGACCCTGCAAGAAGGGCCATTTCCAACAGTGATGTAAGCAGCTGTCTATTTTGGGGGGCGATTCAATGCATAATTGTTTGTTTCAAGGAGTTAGCAGTACTGCGTTTAGTTTTTTAACACACAAATCATCAAATTTGCTTTTGGAAAAAACTCTGATAACCGATTTAATAAAAGTTCTACACAAGTTCCCCACACTGCAGAAATGTAAGCTTAAATCCTCCTCCCAACAATGTATTTTTATACATTACTTGAGCTGGCCAACTCTCCAAGCACACTGATGTTAAGCTCACAAAGCCAGCCAATCACTGAAAAATAGAATTTCACAGTTGAATAAGCAAAATAAATCTGTTGTAGCACTGATGGTCCAAACACAGCCTAAGGGCCGGTCTCTGAAACATACACCAAGTTCCCGCATGGAGGTTCACATAATTATTTTTTGGTGATGAATGGACAGTGGTCTATTGCGTTTTGACATACACTGAACAATTCCACATTATATACCTTTATTTTCCTGTGTGCACTTTATTCTTGTTAAAATGAGCTAGCAGGCATTTTCCTTCAGTACTCCTTAGGAGTTTTGGCATGCAGGTACGGATCCTGTGTTGAGATGGACCAAATGGAAAGAGTTCTTCCTGAACTACAATTGAAAAAGTGGATTTGGATGGTACAATGTCTCCAAAACACAAGAAACATATTCTTTTACATTTTTTAGGCCCACAAGGACTAAACACCTATAACCAACTGAATAAAACTGCTGCAGGAGAGGGTGATAGAAAAGCTTTCAGTTTTACGTTTGTTAATTTGAATAAGCATTTTACCCCAAAGGTTTGCATAGTATAAAAAGGTTAAATAACTGAAGTCTGAGTCCATTGATGACTATGTTAGTGAATTAAGGAATGTGTGTTAAGCGAATTGTTGGAGGATTTGATCCATAATCATGTGGTTATGCCCGCGTCAAATCCTGCAATTCAAGAAAGGCTATGGATGAATGGGAAGGCATGTCTGGGCGATGGACTTGCAATTGTGCGCAAAGTAGAGACGTCGAGTAGATGTGTGAGTGCATTGAGGACAGACGTAAAAGAATATTCAGAGACAGTAGCCAAAATAAAAGCAAACATGAAACAGAAAAATGCAGTGAATGCAGCTAGACATGTAAACGACTACAAAGAACCGCCCAAGTGTTAAAGGGGCAGAAGTTCTGAGCAACTGGTGTTTGAAAAATCATGTCATGCTACAAGAGTGAAGTGAAGCACATATGGAGTGTTGGGGCAATTTGCAAAGGTATGCTGGAGGAGAACAAAATCAGTAAAATGTGTGAAAAAGTAGGAGGAATCTGATGGTGACATTAGTAGTAATGATGAAGGCAACTCAGAATGTTGTTCCAAATTCAGAACAAAACTAGTTTTGAATGTTTCGGGTGGATGTCTGGTTGTGCAGAACTAGCACAATGCTGAATGAAGATTTGGGGGGTCGGCATCAAAATTTAGGCTGATTCCGGCCCGACTTATATGATAATAACAGAAAATATTTGGAAAATGTACTTTGTGGATAAGATGGGTACGAAGCTTTTTTTTCCTGAAATTGAATCAGAGGGTGAAGGAGGAGAAAACATTTAAATGACAGGATGCAGCTTGTTCAAATTTGAGGTAAAAAACCGTAGTGCTTATGGGAAACTGTATGTTTCTAAGAAGGGTCCATTGGTACGTGGATGGAAGTATCAGAAGGAGTTGCACATTATCTTGGATCCAAATGGTAAGGAACAAGCATGGACGAAGGTGTAAAAGTTAGGGAGAAAATATTTAACCCATTTCCCTCTGTGTTTAAGAAAAAGATCGGAAAACTGGGGGGATTCAAACATAAACTCAGACTCAGAGAAGGGACTATATCGAAAAAACACAAAGTTAGAAATGTTCTAATATCACTGAGAGAAGATGTAGCGAAAGAGTTGGATAAACTGGTGGATGTAGGAATATTATTACGTACTGACGCATCTGCTTGGGTTTCATTCTTGGTAGTAGCATGCAAGAGTAAGGGGCAATTGAGATTATGCATTGGCTTATACCATGTGATTAGTGATATTATAGTTGACCAGTTTCCCTTACCAAAGATCAACAAAATGCTGTCATTACTAAAAGAGGCCAAGTGGTTCTCAAAAATTGATTTATCTGCAGCGTATCACCGGATACCATTGTCCAGTGACAACAAACTATACACTGCATTCATCACACTGCAGGCCTGGTACCAATTCAGGAGGATACCATTTGGTTTGGTGTCAGCATCAGCCATGTTTCAATGGTTAATGTGTCAGTTATTTGTTAAGATCAACGGTGCAAGGTTTATGCAAGATGACATACTGGTATACAGAAAAATCAGATTAGAGCATGATAGAATACTGGTGGAAGTGTTGAGAATTTGTGGAGGTTACAGGGTTTGACTATTGAATATTCAAAATGTACATTTGCAGAGAACAGAGTTACCACACTAGGATATGTAATTAATAATAGTGATGGAATTAAACCCAAGGTGTCTTTAATTGATGCTATTTAGAATGCACCTGCCCCTAGCTGCAAAGACAAAGTCAAGTTGTTCAGAGGTTTAGCAGAATTCTACTTTAAGTATATTCCAAACTTTGCGGCAAGCACATACAAAAAAAGACAATTGTCAAAGAATAACAGTGAGGTTGAGTGGTCCCCTGAGTGTGAGTCGGATGTTTGTAATATAAAAGAGTTTATTACAAATGTAGCTTCATTGAAAAGTTTTGACCTGGAGGCCCACAGTGTAATTTATATAGATGTAAGCAGTAAGGGGTTGGGGGCTCTTCTATCCCAAGTGGGGAGAGATGGGAAGGAAAATGTGATCGCTTATGCCTCCAGATCAAGTTCGCCTATGGAAGAAACATATTCCTTGTTAGAAAAGGAAACATTGGTTTGTGTTTGGGCGACTGATCATTTTAGAGCGTTTGTGCAGGAAAATGTTTCACATTGAGATGGAACCACAAACCATTGGTGAAAGTATGTTTTTTTTAAATTCTTTTTATTGAATCACAGTATAACATACATTTACCGTCAACAGCGGCAGTGCACTTTCTTTAGACATGAGACATCAGAAGCATATTAACGTACATTTGCAATGAGCAAAGTATGTTGCATTGTTTAGCACATGACCTTCGCAGATCTATCACAGTGGGTACGACTACACATTAGTACCACAAGTCACTCAACCATTAAGGTGCTATCATCCTCACTTTCAGGTGTTGTAGTAGCAAGAAATCGTTCAAGTGTGTCCCAGATGTCCTTCAGCCTGGACGTTACAGGCAGCTTCTCAGAATACGCTGCCAATTTCTCTTTGCAATGAACCATGTCTGCCATCCAACCCTCTATTTTTGGGCTAAAAGCACTGTCCCATGTGAACAAGACGCAGCAATCCACTAGCAGTAGGGCAACTCTGACAAATCTACCCAGAGTACCTTTAAGATGTGGGACGTGGTGTAACAAGCATATTAGAGGCGTACAGGGCAGTAATGTGCCTGTTATGGTGTGTAATCGGGCCAGCACTTCCTCGCAGTATCTAAACACCAAGCTACAGCTCCAGGCTAAATGTAGAAAGTCAGCATTTGGTTGCCTGCATCGCTTACAGCGATCCGAGTCCCTGAGGCTCATCCTACACAGCTTTGAGGGGGTATGATATATCTGGTGTATGAATTTAAAATGGATAATGCGTAAATTCCCGTTCGGGGTAAGACGACCTGTCAACTGGCATATTCACTCCCAGTCTTCCCCAGTTATCTGTGGGTCTAAGATTTCATTCCATTTATGTAGACTTTTGTCAGGCTCTCTACTTGTCTCCTCTTGAACCGCTTTGTAGAGTCTGGTAATTAATTTCTTCCTTGTAGGAATCACTAACAGTAGCCGTAAAGACTGCAGTGTCGGAGGCTCCATTGGAAAGTCTGGATAGTGGTCTCATATGGCCCGCTTAAGGCGGTAGCAGGTATATTGAAATAAGGAGGTAGGGTTTTGTATATATTCCAGGTCGCTGTTTGTGAGATACTGCCCATTAGGGTACAGGTCGCCCATCTGAGCAAAGCCCACCTCTGTGAGAGATTTCAAAGAGCCCGTCTCTTGAGTAACTGATAGGGCGGCATGATGGGCCAGGGCAAGCGCCGGCGCATATAGTGGCAGTTTACACGCTCGTTTGCCCAACGCCTGCCATGCAGCCACAGTCATGTCGATCATATTAATTTCTGCCTTTGGCGTGTGTCTGTTCACGTGTGTCAGTATACTGCCAAGTGGGGTTGAATAGGCATCCCCATCTTCTACCGCTACATGTGGTGTATAGGAGTGGGGCCTTACCCAGTAATATGCATACTGTGCTTGAGCGCAGAGATAGTATACATAAAAATCTGGTGCAGTGAAACCGCCTTTGTCATAAGGGAGCATCAATGTTTGCCAGCTGATTCTTGGCTGCCCCGCACCCCAGATCAGTCTTAGAAGAAGGGTCCTCAGTGTTTTAAAACATTGTTGAGTTAGTTTAATTGGTATGGTGCTAAAGAAATATAAAAAGTGGGGTAGTACAACCATCTTAATCACAGCGATGCGGTCAGCCAGAGACAATGGAAGGTGCATCCATCTATTCACTTGTTGCTCCAGCACGTCGTGTGCTCGACCATAAGTCTCACTGACTACTACTTCGGGATCGCAGTGTACCCATTCCCCTAGGTATTTAACTGGATTCCTTGTCCATTCTAGGGGATAATCTACGGAGGGCTGAAATGTTATCATAGTTAGAAGTATGTTGACTGACTTTTCCCAATTGATCGTGAGACCAGAGAACAGACCAAACTTTATGTATTCACGAAGAACGGGGGACAGGTGTTGTTGATGTTGAGGTTCTCTAATAAACAGGACCATGCCGTCCGCATACATTGAGATGCCAACTGGTCGATGCCTGAAATAGAGGACAGACTCTCTGTGCCATTGTCTGATCTTACATGCAAGTGTTTCGAGCACTAGGGCGAACAGGAGAGGGGATAAGGGACAACCCTGTCTAGTGACACACTGTATCCGTAGAGGCATGGATGTGCAACCACCCACACGCACCCTGACTGTCATGTCTGTATATAAGATCTTGATCCACTGTAGGATGACATTTGGGAATCCCATCTTGCGTAATATATGAAACATGTACCTCCACTCTATAGAATCAAATGCCTTGGCCGCATCAAGCATGATAGCGGCCGCAGGCAAAGTTGGATTCAGGACATGGAACATGGAGAAAATAGTGCGCAAATTGTGGGACGTGGATCTCTCAGGATAAAAACAGACTGATCCAGGAGTACGAGGATGGTCATTAAATGTTAAATCTTTGTAGCAAATATTTTTGCATCTAAATTTATTAATGATAGGGGACGGTAAGAGTCAACTGAGGCAGGGGGTTTATCTATCTTGAGAAGCGTGATGATAATGGCTTGTCGAAGTGAGGGGGATAAGCATCCGGATTCATGTGCTTCTGCATACCTTTCCAGCAGATGGGGCACCAGAAGATCCACATATGCTTTATAAAATTCTGTCATCAAACCATCAGGCCCAGGGGCCTTGCCAATAGGAAGAGAGGATGGCATCTCTGACATCCGTGTCATCTATGGGAATGAATAAATACATGCGATGGACATCCGATAGCCACGCACAGGCAATATCTGATAGGTATTCTGCCATGTCATCCTCGTCTGCACAACCTTGCGTGGTATAAAGTGTCTCGCAGTATTCCCTGAACTGTTCTACAATAGCTTGTGGAGTGAAATGTTCTGAGCCACCACCATCCACAATCTTATCAATCTGATTATGATGTTCACAAAACATAATTTTGGGGGTTAGTACCCTGCCAGGCCCGCCTCCTTCCCCAATGCTCTGGCTACGTGTCTCCTTCCCCTATAACGCGCTTCTGTCTCTGCCAACTGGTCGTATTTGTGCAGCAGTTCGCTGATGAGAGCGAGTAACACATTCGATGGGGCCGCCCAGTACTCTTTTTCCAGCTCTTTCAGTGCCGTCTCTGTCTTGGAGAGTTGCCCCCTAATGTCCTTCAAAATGCCCGATGAAGTGCCTATACAGACACCTCGTATCGTCACCTTGAATGCTTCCCAGAGGGAAGCTTGACTGTCCACAGTGCCAGTGTTTTTGTCGAAATAATGAACTTTGGCAGACCTAATAGCTTCGCTAAAGATGGGATGAAGTAATGCTTCTGCACGGAAGCGCCATGTAAATGGGCGATGGGGATTAGTGGGGATGCGTAATAGCAATAGTACAGGATTATGATCTGACAGGGTGCGGAGAAGTGTATGTATGTCAGTAACCCAATTGTTAGAATTTTCATTGATCAACCAGTAGTCTAATCTCGACCAACTGTTATGGGCAGGGGTAATATTTGTGCCTTCCTGAACTTGCCCATTCCGCAACCTCCAGACATCAATCAGACCGAACTCTGACATGGTGTCTGGCACACACTGGGCAACCTTAAGTGTGCGGGCCCCCGACGGACTAGATTTGTCTACTTGTGGGTCTAGGTGCGTGTTCAGGTCCCCACCCCATAGCACTGCTGTCTCGGGCCATGATCGCAGCACTGTGAGCATGCGTAAGAAAGGTGCAGGATCATCCACCATTGGCCGATACATATTGATCATTGTGAGATTGGTCATCCCCAGCTTGCCCCGTACCATAGCGCATCTGCCCTCTGTATCCGTATGAGTGTGCGTGGGGTAGAATGAGATTCCCTTTTTAATCAAAAAAAGCACGCCACGTGCATAAGAAGAATAGGACGAAACCAGTCTAAACCCTGCCCATCTATGTGCGACTTTGGAGTCTGTACGGTAAGTCAGGTGGGTTTCCTGTAATAATGCAATCTGTACAGTATGCCTGTCTTGGTATGATAGTACCTACCGTGTCTTTTTCGGGAATTGAGGCCACGTATATTCCATGTCATGCATCGGTAATCCTCCCCCATTATCTATTTTGAAAAATCCTATCCTAATACATAGTCTGTGTGCAGCCACCAACACCCACTTAGCAACATCTCCAAATTAAACACTGATCACATTAATGACCGTCTCTTGAACCCAAATCCAACTCCCTCCCACTTCAGCAACCCAATCTACCCAAAGGCAAATTCCGATACCTTAACAAAACTTAAGAACAAAGCAGTAGTATTGGGGAACACCCAACGGGGGACGTAGAGGCTACAACCACTCCCTAGTAAAATCAAGGAGGGGTCGCCTTAGGAGCGTGATCGCTCCTGTCCACTAGCCCAACATACTAGCATAAGGGGAACATCCTGGTCATCTTCTACAAACCTCTTGACTCAGGATGTAAAAGAGAATCACGACTAGCTGATTAGAACAATGCAGAGCAACTACTGTAACCCTGTAACCTCTGATCTCCAGGACCCCGTGCACAGTGTTATACCTGAATGTCAACAACATAAAACAAAATGGTATTCAATAAACACATCCCGGCTGAAGTCGCGGGTCAAAATCAGGGAAAACATTGCCACATGTCAATAGTGTCACTGACCCTATGGTTTTTATGCAGTTAGTGTAATAAAAGGATATAGAGTGGCAATTAGTGATTGCATCAGTCATTCATCAACGTCAGATGTCTGCACGGGGGATTTCTGGTTTCTTCGCAGTTGTTTGGCGTGGCCCATGGCAAGCTTTAGATTCGAAAATATCTTGGCCTCCCGATCTGCACCTATGCTGGGTGCAGCATAGCATACGGGATCTGTTCTTTCATGAGGAGTTTTTTAACGCCTTGAAATTCCTTTTGGGCCGCTTGCACTGTGGCTGTAAAATCCAGGGAGAAGGGGGGGCGTGGCTTGGCGGGCGAAGATGGCGGTCGCAGCCTTGTAGAGCTCCCGCCGGCCCGGACTTAATCCGATCATTTATCCTGACCCCCGAGCCCGCTGTTGGTACCCAGTGCTTGCTTTCGATCTGGCGAAGTCTCCTGTCTACTTTGGTGTGTCGATCCTGCATTTCTTCCCTTCCTGTGATCGGAGGGAGGCGGCGGTGAAGTGCGGCCTGGTGACCGGCCGGAGACCGGGGTCCTCGAGTTTCGCGACGCCTGGTGGCAGTTGCGATCTGGCGGGTGCGGGTGGCATCCGCTACATCGCCCTTGGCTCATCTTTCTGGCCGCGATCGTCTGGAGATCGGGACGGTGCCAACAGCTCCTACTTATCGGCTCTCCCCCTGTGTGACCAGCGAGCGGTGACGGCACGGCGTGGCCCCGCGACAGTCTGGAGACGGGGTTCCTTGAGCCCCGAGGCGGCCGGTGACGGACTGGCGGACGGTGGTGGCATCCGATCTGCCTCTCCTGGCCCGGCCCACTGGATACGGCTGCCCACAGACCACGGAGCCGCAGCTTCTTTTTGTACTTTGGACAGCCGCTCGTGGGGACGAGTGCGGGTGCGGCCTGTCCCGTCTGGGTGACGCCGGGACCTCGATTTTCGTGACACCCGATCTCGGCGGCCGGCCCGCATTCCTCTCTGGGGCCTCATCTGGGCCGTCCCATTCAGGACTTGTGACAGTGCCCGAAGGTTCGGGGGTGGTGTCCGCCCTGCCCAGCGTGTGCCATGACCAGGGACAGAGGAGGTGGCCCGCCTAAACATGGCCCCATCGATAAATTCACTGGGCCGAGTGGTGGCGCCGGGGCGGCCGGTGGCAGCGGTGGCCCTGGGCCGGACAATGCAGCTATACTGGCGGCCATCACCCAATCCCGAGACATGCTTGATGCCAAGATTGGGGCAGTTGGGGCGGATGTCACGCTCCTGCGCCAGGACCTCCGCAACGCGGTGGAGCGGATCGCTGGGGCTGAGACCCGTATCACGGAGACCGAGGCGGACATTGGTGGCCTAAAGAAGCGGTTGGCGGAGGTGGAGAGCATCCAAAAGACACTGGCGGCCCGCGTGGAAGATGCAGAAGGGCGCGCGCGGCGCAACAACCTCCGCTTCATTGGCTTTCCGGAGCGGTGCGAGAAGGACAGCATGGAGCGGTTCTTAACCGGGTGGCTGGAAAGCTGGCTCCCCGAAGGGGCACTATCTACGTGCTTCGTGATTGAGAGGGCCCACAGGGCTCTGACCCAGCGGCCGCCGGAGGGCGAGCGCCCACGACCTGTCATCGCTCGCCTGCTGAATTATCATGACCGGGATGTTATCCTGCGGGAGGCGAGGAACAAGGGCTCACTCGCCTTCGAGAATCATACTATCATGATTTTCCCGGACTACACGAAGATGGTACAGCAACAGAGGCAATCCTTCATGGACGCTAAGGCTAAGCTACGGGGCCTCAAGCTCCAATACTCGCTCCTGTATCCGGCTCGCCTGCGGGTGATATATCAGTCTCGGACCCATTTCTTCGATTCACCGGAGGAGGTGTTCCGCTGGACCGATGAGGCGGTGCGACTCAGGCCCCATGCCCAGCCGGGGCTGGACCCGGGCAGGTCCCAGGGATCGTCGCCGGAGCGGACGGATCGCCCAAACAGGAAGGGCCGCCATCGGAGGTCTCGCTCCAAGAAGAGATCGGCTTCCGCCAGTGCATCGCAGTCGGGTGGTGCCAGGGACTCGGAGCACTCCGATGCGGGCAGCTGAACATTGCTGGGTCTGCACGCACTTTGTATGCTGAATACTGAACTGCTCTGCTTTGGCTGGTGAGACTGTTTCATTCTGTCCTTGATGTGCCAGTCGGTTCCCATGTGAAGACTCCGGTTATTGCCATGGGGACGCAGTGGGGCTCGGGGGGTACCATTTGTGGGCCTCAGACCCTCACGGATGTGAGTGTTGTTGGGGGGGTGGTGTGTGTGTCATTGTGGGGTTGTTGGGATCCATTGGTATGGCGGGCCCTGGGTCCTCTGTTTTGGACCCGGGTCTCTCCATGCCGCGACAGATACTTCAACGTTTTCTGAGGTATTGGGGTGGTGGGTGTGGGGCGTGGGGGAGAGTTCTGGTGTTGCGATTGTTGGGGGGGTTCTGGGTTGGGAAGGGGGTGCTGAGTTTGCGGGCTGGGGGGGGTGGGTCCACACGTGTCTGAGGCTTTGACTTTTGTTGATTTGCGGGTTGCACCAGGGTGGGAAGGGGGGCCGGATTCTGGACTGTGTATTGACAATGGCTGATACTGCGACTATGTCTCCTTCAAAGACCCTTCGGGTGGTGACATGGAATGTGCGGGGTATCCTGGATAAGATCAAGCGTGGGGCTGTGCTGCGGTGGGGGAAGAGGGAGATGGTGGATGTACTCCTGCTCCAGGAGACTCACATGCTGGGCTCCAAGGCCCTTAGCCTTCAGAGGTTTGGTTATCAACAGGTTTATCATGCTGGCTTTACGAGGGGGTCACGGGGGGTGGCCATATTGGTACACCGTAGGGTGGCTTATGTTCATGAGAAGCAATGGATTGATCCTCAGGGTAGGTTTGTCTTTATTAAAGGCCTGCTGGGTTCCGAGCCGGTGGTCTTTGGAAGTGTGTACGCCCCTCCCCCCCTGCAGTGGGCATTGTCTGAGCGGCTGTTTGCGCTGTGGGACGAAATCCCCGAGGTCCTGACCATGGTGGGGGGTGACTGGAATGAAGTCATGGATGTGGGCCTGGACCGCCTGAGGCGAGCACATGTAGTGCCTGACCCCCCCCCCGCGGCTGCTCCCACCCGATTGTGTGCGACTGTGCGTAGTCTGGGCTGGATTGATGTGTGGCGGCATTTTCATCCCGCAGTGCAGGCCTTCACGTATGTATCGGCGGTGCATGGGTCCTTCTCGAGGCTCGATTATTTGTTTGTACCGGGTGCCTGTCTGAGCCGTGTCAGGGATGCCGCAATACTCCCCAGGGGCCTTTCAGATCATTCCCCTGTCCTGGCCACCGTGACCCTTCCCTCTAAACGGCAACCCTTTCGCTGGCGTATGTCCGCCTGGCAGCTGCAGCGGCCGGAGTACGTGACGCATTTACGCGAAGCGATCGATCACTTCTGGCGCGAGAACTTGGTGGGGGGTGTCGATGCAATTGTTGTGTGGGAGGCGCTGAAGCCTACGCTCCGGGGCATTGATATAACTTGGTGTGCGGCCGCTCGGCGGGAACGTCGGGAAGCCATTGTGACTGCCGCGGCCCGCGTGGAGGAGCTGGAGCAGCGTGGTCGGCTCGGGGGTGACGAGGGCGTCGTGCGACAGCTCCTGCAGGCCCAGCAGACGTATGCCTCGGTTCTATACGAGGAGGCCCGGCAGGCGTGGCTCGCCACGCGCAGCAGGGTGTACCAGTGGGGCGATAAGTCCTGTACCATGTTGCATAGGCTTTGCCAGGCGACTTTCCAGCCCCTAGTGCTGCCGGTCTTACGGCGGAGGACGGCTCGGTCATGACCGACCCGGGTCTGTTGGCGGCAAGCTTTGCCCGCTACTACGAGGCACAATACGCTCCTCGTGACCCCTTGGTGGAGGGCGAGATTGCCTCATACCTGGATGACCTGCTCCCACAGGCAGTCCCGGATGAGACTAGAACGGCCTTGGAGGCCCCGCTCACGTCCGAGGAACTTGGGGAGGCCCTTGGCCAGTTGAACACTGGGAAGGCGCCCTGCCCGAGCGGTTATCCTGCCGAATTTTATAAAAAGTTCCACGTCCAGCTGGGACCCCACTTTCGCAGTGCCCTGGAGGCGGCGCGGACTCGGGGCGAGCTGCCACCTGACTGGCGTCATGCCGAGATTGTGGTCTTTTTGAAGCCGGGCAGGGCGCCGGACCGGCACGACTCTTACAGACCGATCTCCCTTCTCAACATCGAGGCCAAGATTTTGGCGAAAGCCCTGGCGAACCGCCTTCTGCCCCACATCGCCGACCTGGTCCACCCTGACCAGGCCGGGTTCATGCCGCGCAGGGCCACCCGGCATAATATCCGGCGGGCACAGGCGGCGATCGACGCCATGGGTGCTAGGGATGAACAGGCCGCACTTCTTCTTGCGGACATGGACCGAGCCTTTGACTCGGTGAGTTGGGCGTATTTGTTCACCTTGCTGGCCCGCCTCAATCTAGGACCTGTCTTCTTGTCCTATATTCGTCTCCTATACACCAATGTTACGGCGTCGGTCCGTGTGGCCGGCGCGGTCTCTGGGCGCTTTCAAATCGGACGCGGTACTCGACAGGGTTGCCCGCTGTCCCCCTACCTGTTCGCCCTGGCCATGGAGCCCCTGGCGTCGCGGATACGAATGGATGCCCATCTACGTGGCTTTGTCTGGAATGATAACCTAGCAGATAGGATTGCACTATATGCGGACGACGTCCTCCTGTTCCTCACTGATCTGCGGCGCTCGGGTCCCCGAGTTTTGGAGATCA
This sequence comes from Lissotriton vulgaris, assembly GCF_964263255.1. NCBI lineage: Eukaryota > Metazoa > Chordata > Amphibia > Caudata > Salamandridae > Lissotriton > Lissotriton vulgaris. The sequence continues at coordinate 1,326,626,754 of NC_141693.1, read as the reverse complement.
TGCAGGGGTTTGGTGAGGTCTCAGGGCTTCGCCTTAATCTGACTAAATCGACCCTATGGATTCTGGATGGCGGAGTGGTTGCCGACCCATGGGCCGCCGAATTGCGTGTGGCGACGGACGGCCTGAAGTATCTGGGTGTCTTCCTCTCGACCTCGCGGGCCGTGGCCTGGGCACGCAGTGTCTTGCCGGTGTGGGAACGGGTCCAGACAGATGTCAAAACGTGGTCCAGGATGCCCCTCACGATCTTTGGGAGGTCGGCCATCTTTAAGATGGTGGCGCTGCCGAGGCTGTTGTACCAACTCCAAAACTTCCCGCACCCTATTGGCATGGAGTGGTTCCGCCAGGTGAACTCTGTGCTGAGCCGCTTCCTGTGGGATGGCGGTGCAGCCAGGGTGGCCCTGAGGACGTGCTTTCTGTCCACATACTGTGGTGGTTTGGCCACATCCGACCTCCTCTCCTACTACCAAGCGTCACACCTACTTGTCCTCAATGAATGGTGGTATGGGGATAGGAGTGACCCGGCCTATGCCCTGGAGAGACATCTCATGGGGGATCATACGCTCCACACTATTCTTTACTCGGCCCGTATACGCCGTGGGTTGCCGTCGGTAACTAAAGTGGTATTTGCAGTGTGGCGGCAGTCTCTGCGCCGCATGGGTTGGTGGGGCAAATTAACAGCTGAAACGCCGCTGTGGCACAATGGCATGCTCCCGGAACTGGCGGCCTTGGCCGGGTTTGAGGGTTGGGAGGCTATTGGAATTACGCAACTGGGCCAGGTCATATCAGGTGCCACCCTCAAGTCCTTTGAGGAACTCCGTGTGGAGTTCCAGATGCCTCAGTCCCAGTTCTTCCGTTACCTCCAGCTGCGGCATGCCCTTGCCCCGAGCATTGCCGGTCTTGACTCCCTGCCGGAGTTCAGCCCACTTGAGGCGAAAGTGTTTATGGGAGACTTGGGAGACAAGAAGGTCTCTAGGATCTATCAGTCACTTGTTATTCACTGCTCCTCCACTCTCAGCTCCCTTCGGGAGGCATGGGAGGTAGACGTGGGCGCCCTAGATGAGGACGATTGGAGGGAGGCGCTGGAGTCCCCGCGCGGCACCGCTGTTGCGGTTCGGCTCCGCCTGATACAATTCAAATACCTGCATCGTGCCTATTATACACGTGAACGTCTGTGGAAGGCTGGTTTGATTGCGTCATCGGAGTGCCTGCGCTGTGGGGAAGTGCCTGGCTCCCTGCTACATACGGTGTGGTCGTGTGGTCGCCTGGCTGGATTCTGGAGGGGCGTATGGAGTTGCCTGGCTGAGGTCCTGGGCTGGGATCTTCCTCGAACCCACCGGCTGGGCCTGCTGCATATCATGGAAGGGGTTGGGGGCAACATGTATAAGCGCCATCTGTTGCTCCTGGGCCTGGTGGTGGCCAAGCGTGACCTGGCTCGGGCGTGGAAATCTGTGAGGGCCCCCCCCCTGTCTGCATGGAAGGCTGGGTTAGACTACTTCATGGGCCTTGAAAAACCGGTCTTTGAGGCGCGGGGCTGCCCACGCAAACATTTCAAGATCTGGAAGCGGTGGGCCGACTACCGTGGCCTGTCCTTGGAACCCCCGGCGGAGCAGGAGGAGGACATTTGATCGCAGTGACACTTCTGGCCCGAATGGCAAAGCCCTGGTTGCATTATACCTGCTTCTTCTATGTACATCGTCTTTGTGTTGCTTTCTGTACATGTGTGGTGGGGGGGGGTGTTGGGTACGGGTGGGGGTGTAGTTGGGGTTGGGGTAGGCTGCTAGGGCATCTTTAAAGCTGAGCTTCATTGACACTTGCTTCATTGATTACTATGTTTGTCACCATTACATTGATACTGTTGTGGTGATCTTGGTGTGTGAAGATACCACATTCTTGACACTCTTCTGCTCAATAAAATTGGTTGTGAAAAAAAAAATCCAGGGAGAAGGACACGACATTGCCCTGGTGATTGATGGTGCCTATTTGCTGGGTAATGCGTACAATAGTGTCTCGATCCCTAAAGTTTAACACCCAGATTCATGAAACCTATTTTTAGCGAATTCTAAATTGCGAGAAATACTGAATCGCAATTTAGAAATGGCAGAAAGGGAATTCATGAAAATCTGCGATTAAAAAATGCGAATCGCAATCGGCCGCAAATTCCGATTGCGATTTTCCCTAAATCGCAGAAAAATTGCAAAATCGGTCATTTTCCATGTAGAAATTACGATCTCGCTATTACCGAAATCGCAAATTACGATCTCGCTAATAGCGAGATCGCAAAAACGGGAAGTCCCATTTCGAGCACAGTGATGACATCACAACCAGGAAGCAGGCAGTTCCCTCCCTCATACTGCATGCAGAGCCTGATTTGGAAGCAGCACTGGCCAGAGCTTCACTCCAGACCACCTCTAGCTTGAAATCAGGAGACACCCCACTGCAGAAATGTCACAGGAAGCAGCAGGGAGCATTTCCACAGGGAGAAAGCGCAAAATTACATTTTCCGAACAAGAGCTGGAACACCTCATTGAGGGAGTCAGTAAAGACCACAACCGACTCTTTGGGAAGGACTCAAGGAAGGTGCCAGAGGCGGACAAACGTCGCATTTGGTTGCGCATCCGCGCCAAAGTCAATTCTGTGTGAGTGACCCAGCGCTCCATTGACGACCTAAAGAAGAGGTGGTACGACCTCAGAGGGCGTGCCAAGGAGAGGATTGCTGAGAGGCTGGGTGAGCGTGTCGCAACAGGAGGAGGAGAGCCCACAGTCCCACCCAACACTCCATTGGAGGACCTTGTTGAGGACACCTTGCAACCTGAGGCATGCGTGGGGGTAACCCGGCTGGACTCCCCCCGAACCATCAAAGAAACACAAGGTAAGTGCCATGCGACTGCGACCCTGTCCCCTAACAATGGCCATGACCCCAGAGCTACCCATTAGAAACCTCAGTCATGCAGGCCATGCACTCCAGAAAAGCCCTATTGCATTGTGGGACATGTAGTCTGACCACAATTTACATTCAGCCCCATACAGACAGACATGTCCTGTTAGAGTCAATCCAACAGCCAGTCAGGGAATGCCAGCCTGCATGTATGTAGCAACCTTCCATGTGCAAGATACATGTCATTAATCTACGTCCACTTTACATCACAGGTGGCGCAGAAGATCCCAGCACTGACAATGAGGGGCTGCAAATTGATGAAAATCCTGAGGATTCTGAGGGAGACGTCCATCCATCCCCTCAAGCAGGACCATCAGGGCAAGCACCAGCACCAGCAGCATTAGCACCACCTGCAACCTCAGCGACAACAGGCGCACCACAACCGCCCACTGTGACACCCACGTCAGTGGCATTGGCAACACCAGCTGCAGCCAGGACAACAACATGACGCACAGATGTAAATGTAAATGTGTAAATGTATAGGCATTTATATAGCGCACTACTTACCCGTAGGGTCCCAAGGCGCTTCGACCGCTGCGAAACCCTTCCTGGCTTCCCTGAGAGATGGTCCCTTAATGGGTATCTCCAGGGTGAGACCAGGCATCCCCGGCGGTCTGGTGGGGCCATTAGTGAAGATGAGGCAAGCTAATGCCCAGAGTTGCCGAGTGTGATCGCTGATCAGAGTGGGCACCGAGGCGAGAGAATTATCGAGTCCGCTGACCCTGGTCCACAGACACTGTGACAACACAGTCCAGCGGACTGGTCAGGGAGCGGCGCCAAACGACACCACGCGCCGGCAGGAGAAGGTGAATGTGCGTGTACCTGGTCTCTCAATAGAGAGCCTCATGCTGCGCATTCACCGAAAGCAGGCACAACATCTTGCAGCCATTCACCTGCAGCTGCACAAGACAGCGAGGAATGTGGGCCAACTGTCTGACAGGATGGAGAGAATGACCACAGCAGTGGAGGCAAACACAGAGGCCATGTTGACTTAGTAGGACTTCAACCGCCACCGCCATCGCCAGCTGCTGACACGCCTCTCGGTGTACAGGCGCTCTAACCATATCATCGGCAACGCCACATCACAACTGTCCCGAAGATCTTTGGCCATGCAGATCCAAATGGTCCAATGCTGCCAGGATGTCGCAAGGGCACTGGAGCAGGTCACCACTGCAGTGCAGGGGCTGCAGGCAACTGGCCACAGCCAGGCAGGTGGGGGGGATTATGCTAGTGAGGGAAACTCTAGCCACAGCAGCAGTTCCCCGCCACAGCAGCAGGCCCACTGCAGCCTCACGGGCAAATGTGGAGGAAGAGGTGGAGAGGCGACTCGGAGCGTCGGGCCGGAGGCGCCATTGAAAATTTGTGCTCACCATGCAGGGCCATGCTGATGAGACAAGCATGCCCTAAAAATAATAAAAAGGAGATGTATGACTCAATACACCTCTAATCTATCTGTTGTAAATAATACAATATTATTGTGAATACAACAATAATATTTGTTCAGTACCAGTACATCAGACTCATGTCATTATTTCAATTGTCATGCATGAGTGAAGTGTTGGGTTAGGGGAGTGGGAGCACTAGAAACAGTTGTTTGTGATTTGGTTGCGGCATCTGTGTCCTTCTGCTGGATTTTCACAGCGTGCATGACACACATGTGCAGGTGGGCGGTTGTCCCCTTCCGACTCACTGCCAGAAATCTCAACAGGTATCCTGCGCTTGGTAGCAATGTTGTGGAGTTTTGCACACATGGCCACGATGCGGCAGCAGACCTCAGGCTCGTATTTGAGGGACCCACCAGTCTTGTGCAGTATGCGGAAGCGGCTCTTCAAAAGCCCAAAAGTTCTCTCAATGCAATTTCTAGTGCGGATGTGTGCAGCATTGTAACGCCATTGCTGTGGTGTGGCAGGGTTGAGGTATGGGGTGAGGAGGTACTCACGGAGACCGTAGGCGCTGTCACTTGAATGAAAGGAGCAGAGGGTGAGGGTGAGTGCCTGTTATGCGCAGCTACATGGTGACAATGTACTATTTTGTGGCATGTGTACTTACCTAGAAGGTATCCTTCGCCAAAGTCTCCCATGGCCAGACGTGTGTGCATGCCGCTGTGCCGGAATATGAAGGAGTCATGTGTGCTCCCCGGGTATTGTGCCACTATGTCCTTGATGATTGTCTTAGCTTTGCACACCATCTGGATATTCAGGGAGTGGTAGGACTTGCGGTTCCGTTACATGTATTCTGTTTATACAGGTGGGCAGATGTGCATGTGGGTACAGTCAATGCATCCAATTACATGGGGGAATTGTGCAATGTTGTAGAATTCCAGCTTGGTTTGATTCAAGTCCTGTTGGGTGGTTGGGAATGTGATGTAATGGTTTAGCCGGGTCAGCATTGCCTCCAGGAAACTCTTTAGGCAGCGGGACATGGTGCTCTGGGAGATCCCCCCTGCATATGCAACTATCCCCTGGAAGCTTTCGGAGGCCAGGAGGTGCAGGCTGCACAAGACCTGTACATAGGTGGGCACGGCATTAGTCCACCTTGTTGGGTGCTGCATCAGGGGGTCTAGGTCCCGGATCAGCTTAGTGATCATTGCACCATTCAGGCGGTACTTGGAGTAGATTTGCTCCGCAGTTTGGCCCAGTAGGGTGATCCGCTGGCGGAATATTCGCTCCTGTATCCTGCGTAGGTTCCTTGCTGCAGCCTGGAGCCTCCGCCGCCTGACCACCATGTAGAGTCCTGGCATTGTGATAGTCCTCATGCTCCAGCTGTGTATCCTTAAGCGTGTTTGGTCAGGCCTGCACCTATGGCTAGTTTGTATTATTTTTTTTTCCTTCATGGTTACCACCTGTCGCTAAATGCGATTTTCGGGTTTTTCGCAATTTGCAATCTTTCATGAATAGCGTTTGCGAATATTTTGCGATTTGGCAAAATAATTAGCAGAATCCATGGTTTCTCGCAATTTCCGATTCACTTAGGGGCTTCATCTAAGATTCTGCGATTTATTTTGCGAAATCGCTATTTTTATTTTGTGATTTTCACAATCATGAATTGCTTTTCTTCAAATTGCGATCGCAATAGCTGATTTGCAGCTATTGCGATCGCAATTTTGGTTCATGAATCTGCCTGTAAGTCTCTAGCAATAATGGGTCGAGGTGGAGCTCCAGGCTTCGGGCATGGCACCAGAGAGCTGTGCGCCTGCTCAATAGCGAACATGGGTGAAAGGCTCTCAGCTGCGCAGATTTCTCTGATCATTGATTACACAAAATCTTCCAACCGCCCTACGTTTGTGGATTCCGGCAATCCTAAAATGCGCACATTATTGTGCCACGAACGTGCTCCAATGTCATTGTTTTTAGCCTTGATTCACGGCCAGTAGTTGCGTGATGTCATTGGTTTTTGCTGCAACTTGTTGTAGGCCGCCGAGATCCGTTGTTCCGCCTCGCCGAGTCGTGTTGCTTGTTTGTCCAACTTCGCAGACATGTGGTCCATCCGTCCGTTGAGGGCTTCTATCTTCCCATCGATAGATTGTAGGCTTGCCTGAATGGCGGAGAGTGTTTTCTCTATGGCGGACGGGGCCTGTGCAGCGCAGTCCAGCTCAGAGTCAGAAACCGCATTTTGCGATGATTTGCCCCCTTTTCGCAGTTCAAAAATAAGCCTTGGTTGGTTTTTCTCTGGTTTGCCCATGGCTGCAGGAGGCGCCTGTGCGGGAGAATGACTAGAGGCAAGTTTCAGGGGCCCGCAGGGCAGTGAAAGTTTTCACCAGGTCCTATTATTATATAGGTAGGGTGTCTGCCTGTGACAATATAGTGCCCCACTCCACGTGATTGTTAAATAGGCAGCTAGCGATGAGCGCGCCTCCAGATCACCTAAACGGTGCAAGCCCTCAGACAGCAGCACTCAAGAAGCGTGGTAAAGCCACAGAGGCCCCTCAAAATGGAGGCGATCATGAAATGAATGTCACAGAAAGAAGATGTCTGCCACACGAGTAGGCCCCGCAAATTGCATGCTGTGGCATAGGGTAGGTCGGGCATGCGAGGTCTCCACACTGTGATGCAAACTGTGTGCGCATACTTTTCAATGTTGTACCAATGCACTGGCAGCCACGAGCCGAGTTCTAACAGTGCCGGAGCCCTCCGAGCGGAGATCAGGCCCCCGTGCCCCTCCTCACCTTGTTGTGGCGCCAATTGTGGTCAAGATCACCAGGCAGTAGTTATTTTACCAGGAGGCGGGTGTCGCCGCTCCCTAGATGCGTCCCACTCCGGGTATGGATGTCCGCCGGTCGGGGCATGCAGTGCAGTCTAGACCCCAGCCCGCCAGGGCCTATCCCGCCAGAGCAGACCGGCGGCTCATGTAGTTGTAGCACCCCGCCAGGACTAACCCCAGGGTCAGCGACCCCCGTGACTGGAATGCAGGGACCCACCAGAGCTGTACTACAATGCAGCCATCTGGCTGTGTGCCAGGCCATGCCCCATTGGTAAAAGTACTTACCACTGAGGGCACCATTAATACATCTGCTAGAGTGGTGAGATTGTCAATTAGACTGGAATACTACAATTACACAGTAGAATTTGTTCCTGGCAAGGAAAATTTGATTGCGAATTTCTTATCAAGGATGCCCACACAACTGGAAAAGTTGTAAAGATTAATTGCGGAATTCAGATCAAATTGCATATGCACTTGACCTAGGAGATATGTGTTTTAAAAAAGATTCATGGAATATTGAGTATGTTATAAATTAAGTGTTTACCAAGATTAAGGTACATCTTGACATTGGATCGCCAGGAAAAGTAGGATTGAGAAATTTGATAAACCCATGTTGGGAAGTAAGATGTGGACTGAGTGTGCGGGGAGAGTATATACGGAGGTGGAAGAGAGTAATTCCTCCAACAAGCATGAGGAAATCAATAGTGAACTTATGTCATGAAGCACATTTTAGCATTGTTAAGAATAAACACACCGTTAAGGCAGTGGTTCCCAAATTGTACGCCGCAGCACCCCGGTGCGCCGTGATGAGAAGCCAGGGACGAAGCCACACAGGATGTGGGTCGTGGAAATTGCAACCGCAGCGCAACATGCGCGGGGGGGTTGAAATACCACCTTCAAAATGGTTTGGCCCAAGAGCAAGCTGCTGCCATATGCACACGTGCATACGTACGCACGCGTTGTACGTGCTTTAAGATGCATAGTCTCAGCATTACTGGCATACTCAGCTCGGAGAGTTTGAGGATCGTTTACTGATTTCTCTGACCACTGTACAATACTGGATTTGAATAGTCAACCCGCTGTGTACTTGGACCTTCGGTTTCTCCCTATTATTAAAACAAAATGAAAATACTCGGTAGCTTCACACACCGATACTTTGTATGCATAAACCATTTTCTCGAGCTGCACCCCCCATTCTTTTTCCTTTTTTTACAGCCCACTGAGTGGTGTTCTTTATAACACGGTTGAAGCCCTTAACCCTGCCATCACTGCTGGGGTTGTTCAATGCAGTTGTCCTGTATTTAAGACCTAACATTTCAAAGTATTGTCAGGTCTTAGCAGATGTAAACTGCACCCCATTATCACTAAGTAAATTTGCTGGAATACCTTCTAGCAGAAATACTTGATCCAAATATTGCAACACTTTATTGGTGTCTACTTTCTCCACAATCTTAAAAATAGGCCATCTGGAATACATATCAATGAGTACTGTGTTCTGTGCTGATTGGTCCCATTATATCTATAACTACGCAGTCCCATGAAAAATTAGGTACTTGACTTACTCTCATTAGAGCTCTCAATGTGACAATAACTTAGACGCCGTTTTACAAACGTAACAATCACAAACACATCCCTCTGTTTCTGTGTATACCAGGCCACCACAATGATACCTTAAGGCAGTGGTTCCCAAACTTTTTTGACCGGTGGCTCCCTTGACCTAATTGGCAGTTGGCCATGGCTCCCCACCATTTTTTTTACCGGTGGGCGGGGGGGGGGGTCACCGGGGCACGTCGCACACTTTGGGAACCACTGGTCTATATCATCCCATATATACAGAGCCAACTGCTCTAATGATGGACTGAAGGCTACGTCCTGGCAATCAATTGGCATGCCACAATGTTTATCAAATTTTGTGTTTCTCAGATTACTGAAAATTGTTGGATTATAAATCTAAATTAATTTTCATGATGCCCTCAGATTAAACAATGCCTATGGATTTTATGCCATTAAAATACATAAACCATGACAATTCTTGCATCGCTCTGCCTGGGAAGAAATGTGTCCATTTATGTTTAATTTCAATAATAATACTAAGAGTAGGTTGTTATCAATAAATGTAAAACGTTAATGCTTTATCATCACGTTATATAAAGCATAGACATCACCAGGACTCGTCATTGTGTGTGTTAATAATATATTACTCAGTAAGCCTTGTAAATGTAATATTCCATTATGGTATACTGTCTATGTGTGATGAAAATGTTTTGCAAGTGTGATGATCAGGGGTTAATTTGTAGTAAAAAAAATAATGCAGGGGCCTACCACAAACGCTGGTGAAGGGCAGAATTGTAAAAATCAAGGTTACCTGGTCTTGATTCCACTTCATGCCTCATTCTTCCCCAACACTACACCTCCTGTATCTTTAACTCACTCTTGCAGTTTTTTTTATTCCTGATTTTTAAGTTTGACGTTAGCCAAGGCCTTTTGATTTTACTAAAATGATATACATAATATACTTATAGGGATTTCAGCCAGCCCTCTTCACTTATTGATCTGTTGTTGTGTTATTTACATTTTTCTTTAGCCCCCTACAGCACAGAGCATAGGGCAATGGATCAGCCTTCTTCAGCTATAGGCTCATTTTACCGTGAGTGACAATGATGGGCTCTTTCACAAGGAGCATATCCACGCAAAAAGTATTTGCCTTCTGTTCCATGGACTAATATGACAACGTGTGCTCTGTGAGACTAAAACTGTTTTTGCATTTAGACATGTTTTGTATATTTCTGAGGACCTGCCAACTCCCCCAAAAATAACCTTTACAAAAACACTTACAATGGCAAAATGCTGACAGCTAATGCCTAGTGCGGATAAGCCCATGATTATGGCATTTGCAAAGACTGGTACATTTTGTACATTTTGTACAGTCGTCTCTAACTGAATTCCTTAATTATATGACTAATTATTTATGGCAATTTGGGCAGTTGTAAAGGTGCGGCGGCTTGCATTGTGCCACCATCAACTGTTATAGGTCTTTGTTGTACTAACAGAGTACGGCTGAGGGCTAAATTGCTTGGCCTAGAAGCACTGCAGATTTTGGTTTAGCTTTTAGTCCAATTACATTTTATTACGTTGAGGTCAATGATATAAAACAAGCATCACTGTACAAGTAAAAAAAAAATTCCGAAGGCAGGCAGGCAAGGTTGTAATTTAGCTCCTAATTTATTTAACATTTTTATTACTGACTTCTTTTCAAATTGAAGTCTCTGTTTTTTTTTACCAATCTTCTAAGGATGGGATATTGCAAAATGCAGTCATTGCTTTCTGCAGACGACCTGTTTGTTGTTTTGGGGCATGTGGTGAGAGGGCTCAAAAGGTAATTCAGTTTGCTTATTAGTTGTTTGAAAGGGAACCAATTAGAAACTGGGAAGAAGTCCATCCAGTACTGACTTTAAAACTTCGAAATTGAAAATATCATGCTATGTCGATGATCATAAATTAGAGTCTGTGACCCAATATTCATAAGTGGGTATTGTAATATTCTACCATAAGCCAACAAGGAGACAGTTTAAAATAAGGTGTAAAAGTATGACTGGTGGCCCATTAAGATCCAGTTCAGCAGCAACTTGTGAAGATACTGTAACCCTAATAAAAGGGCGCGCGTCAAAACCATTCCCCACGAAACCTAAAGCTCTTAAGTATGGCTCCCTTCATTTATCAGGATGACTGAAAATGTTGCTAGTCATGACATGGCGGCGCCTGCTGGGACAATTCTCCACTCAGAAATAAAGGTGGTTTCTAGTAAATCCGGAATTATGCAAACTAACACAACGTGGTACACTTCCCTGGCCCGGTTTTCTGCGGAATTCCTTGCTGGTTGGTATTGTAAGGAATTGAACATTATGAGTGCCCCAGGACACGTGCATTACACTTTGACCTGGGAAGAGAGGATTGACAGAGGCCCACAACGATCCATCACTCACCAGGTGAAGGTTCAAGTAACTTGTCAAATAAAATCCGTTCAAAGCTTGGATTAGCATTGAAAGACTTTAAAGGAATCCCACTCTACCATGAGTATTGGAAACTGTCCTTGACTTCATTTAGGGGTCGCCAGGTGTTACAGCCGCGACCCCTTGGCTGCACCTTGGGATCCCTGGCACTACCTTGGGATCCCTGGCACTGTCTTAGCAACCCCTGGCCTCAGAGGTGGCAAACTCAGTGGCAGGAACACAGAGGCAACTCTGCGTACTTTATTTTCTGCCTATTTTTGTTACACTAATAGTGAATAATGATAACATTCACTTTTAGTGTAATAAAAAATGGAGTACGATTACTTCGGGCAAGATATTCGCTGGCAGATGTGGTATGTAAAAATGATTTAAAATATTTATTGTGTGTGTGCGCTAAGTGCCTGTGGGTGAGTTTGTGTTTATGTGAGAGAGACTTTGTATGTGTGGGCATGTGTGTCTGTGTGTCTAAGCATGTGTGAGTGAAAGTCAGTGAGAGTTAGTGAAAGGTAGTAAGTGAGACTGTGTGAGTTTGACGTAATTGATTAAAAAAACCTTACAGCATTCATTACACCTCAAGGTCTTTACCAATACACCAAAATGCCTTTCAGGTTGGCATCAGCCGCGTCTGTTTTTCAAAGAGTAATGTTTCAGATTTTCAGAGACATTGATCAATACGTAAAATGTTTTCAAGATGATATATTGATTTTCTCAAAAGAAGAAACAGAACATGAAAGACATTTAAATAAGGTTTGCAAGAGGTTGGAAAAACATGGTCTCACCCTTAAAGCGCATAAATGCAAATTGTACAGAAAATCTGTTGAATATTTAGGCCACATATTTATTCTGGTGAAGGAGTTATTCCAAGAAATTCTAATGAGGATGCTATACTTAATGCTCCAGCTCCATCCAATAAGGATCAATTATTATCTTTTGCAGGTATGTACGAATATTACAGAAACTTTGTTGAGAATTTTACAACAAAGATGGAGCCTTTGAGAAAATTATTAAGACAAAATATTCCTTATGAGTGGTCAAGTGAACAACAGAAAGCGTTTGATGATTTCAAATGAGAGATTTCAAGTGCACCTACTTTAAAACCGTTTTGTATGAGGAAAGAATGCATTATTACTGCAGATGCCAGTTTGTACGGTATAGGAGGTGTGCTGGCGCAAAAAAGTGGTAAAGAGGAGTGGAATGTCGCATTTGCATCAAGAACACTTAATGAAACAGAACACAAGCATGAGATTATTGAGAGAGAGTTTCTTGCGTCTGTATGTGCTATTGAACATTAGCGCATCTATGTGTGGGGCAGCAAATTGATTTTGAGGACAGATCACAAGCCTTTAGTTAATATTCTGGAGGTTGGAATTCTAGGTCAAGGATTGCCAGGTTAGCATCAAAGCTCCAAGAATACAATTTCAAAACAAAATATGTACCGGGAAAGAAAATGATTCTATCACACTTACCATGTTGTCACAATGAGGTGAGTATAGTCAAAGAGTGTGATCTCGTGGTCAATATCAATGATATTGTACCAGTGCAGTTCAGTGAGATTACTGAAAATATGTGGGAAGAATGTGAATGCAAGGATGATGATTGGGAAGACATAAAAAAAATTGTGATGGAAGGATGGCCAAGAATGAATAACATTATGTCTGAATTGTTACCATTACTTAATGTGGCAGATTAACTGGAGATAGAAGGTAATCTACTCTTTAAAGGTAGTAAATGTATGCAAGATGTGATTCTTAAAATTGCTCAAAGAACCCATCCAGGAATTATAGCCATGAATCGGTTGATTAGGAATTATTTCTGGTGGCCTAGAATGGATAGATTTATTGATCGCATAGTCAGGGATTGTGAAGTATGTGTTTCTGGTGAAAAAATGTTGAAGGTGAATATTCCCCTACTAAAAATGGTAGAATGGCCTAAGGAACCTTGGCAAAAAATCTTTTGGACATCTCGAGGTCTTTTAATATTTTGCCAAAAAAATCTCACTTTGCATTTGTCTTAGTTGTCTATCACTCCAAGTGGCCAGAGGTGAAATTTGTGTCGCAGGCAACCACTCGAGCTGTCATAAGTTTTTTAAAAGAAGTGTTTACACATTAAGGATGTCCGTCCACTTTAGTCACAGATAATGGCATGCAATTGACGTCCTCAGAGATGAAAGTATTTTTGAGCAATTGAGGTATTAAACATATTTTTACATCATTATATGAACCACATGAAAATGGACAAAGTTAAGCGCTTTAATCGGGGTTTGAAAGGTTTTGTGGTAGAAGAAATTAAGCAAGGAAGTGGTTGTTTGAGTGCGTTGAGAGAAAGGTTATGGTTATATCGTATCACTCTCAATACAACGATGGAAATTAGACCATTTAAATTGTTGAAAGGAAGAGACCCGGCTTCCACCGTTTGTCCCTGATGGTTCAAAGAAAAGTGCAGGAAGGATTGTTTTGAGAAAGAGTGCTTACAAGATTGCTTTGAGAGTAAAAAACAAGCGAAACAAAACTAGGACACATCTAGAGGATAAACTGTGCAAACAAGTTTTTGGAAAATTAGGTTCGGTCCAAGAGGTACTATGTTCCAGGCAAAAGGGTACTTCAAGGGGTGTAGCCATCATCGTTAGAGCAAATAAGGGGATTAAGGTCCTGAAATGGGACACCGATCAGTCTGGCAGATGGTTGGTGGCAGCCCTCTCCATAGGTAGTTCTCCGTATACATGTGCGGTATATTATGGCCCCAATGAGGATAATTCCAGTTTCCTTTTGAAATTAGGGAGTATCTTACTACAACATACCGCACCGGTGATATTGGGGGGAGACTTTATTTAGTTTTCGATAATCAGTTAGACCGTACTTCAAGAGCGAAATACTGTGTTCCGAAGAATTATTTTTCAGCTCTTAGGAACATAATGAGGGACTTTAACCTACAGGATGTGTGGAGATCTAAATATGGAGCTGTTAGAGAATATTCTTTTTATAGCAAAAAATATAAACAGTACACCAGAATAGATTTTTTTTTGGTAGATCGTGTTATAATGCCGGATTTAGTGTCTGTATCTCATATTCCAATAGGCCTGTCCGACCACTCAGTGGCGGAACTAGTAATTAATTTAAGGGCTAGGCCTACAGAGGTTATATGGACCTTGGATAGAACACTTTTGTTGGATGCGGACAGTAAACTTATGGTTAGGGAAAGTATTATAGAGTTTTTTCGTTTTAATACAGGCACTGGCACAGAGCAACCGGTGTGGGAATCTTTTAAGGCCTATTTGAGAGGCATACTTAGTTCACAGATGACCTATAGAAGGAGGTTAACTAAGAAAAGGGATACAGATGACCTGGAAACTATAAAGCAGAAAGAATTACAACTACAGGTAGCAGCCATCGGGGATAGGGACAATATCCAGAGGCTGGAAAAAGAACTCCTAGAATTACAGTCAGGATTTAAAGCAAGGGGTGATAAAATAATTAAGGTCAGGTGGGAGGTTAGCAGGCTGAAAATTTTGAGTACGGAGAGAAGTGAGGCGCTCTCTTGGCCTGGAAGGCGAGATCAGAGCGGAGTAGGAATATCACCAACTCATTAATTCAGCAGGATTTGGGGGCATTGCTGTTGGAAAAAGAAAAGATTCGGGAGGAAGCAAGGGGGTTTATGAGGGGGTTATATCAAGAGGATAGCTGTTGTGGAGTTGAGGGGCCGGAGGCTTGGTTAGGGTTGATGGATTTGCCACAATTGTGTGAAGTAGATAAGACTATGTTGGCTAGTGAGATCTCAGAGGGAGAGATAAGGGTGCAGATGAAGAAGATGAGTCAAGGGAAAGCCGCTGGCCCTGACGGCTTGCCAACAGAGGTTTATGCGGACAACCTGGAGGAAATTCTGCCCGGGCTTATGACACTCTTCAACAGAATTTTCCTACAGGGAGGTGAAGTTCCCCTTCATGGCTGGAGGCTATGATTGCCCTAATCATAAAACCGAATAAAGATCCTCAAAAAATAGAGTGGTATAGACCGATGTCTCTCTTAAATTCTGATTTGAAGATATTCTCGGGATTCCTAGCAACCAGATTAGCTAAGGCTATTATTCATCCTGATCAGAGAGGGTTCATACCAGGCAGACAGCTTAATGAGCTTACGTTTCAAGTGATCGGGGCAATCAATTTAGCTCAGTATAAAGGGCTGCCACTCACCATTGTCTCGATTGATGCTGCTAAAGCGTTTGACCAGGTCAACTGGGTGTTTCTATGGGAGACTATGACACGTTTTGGGTTCCCCTCTATTTTTATAGAGGGAGTTAAACCTTTATATAGGAGTCCACGGGCCAAGGTATTGGTTAATGAGGGGTTGACAAACTGGTTTAACATCTCCAGAGGAACGAGGCAGGGCTGCCCCCTGTCTCCTCTCCTGTTCGATGTATATATCGAGCCTTTCATTTGCTCCCGAGGTCGGACTCTGTTATTACACCTTTTAAAATGGGGAAATGGGAACTTAAAACAGCTTTATACGCAGACGATCTCCTCCTTTATACTGCTAACCCTATAGAGGCTAGTCCTAGATTATTTAAATTAGCTGAAGACTTCGGCAGGGTATCCGGATACAAAATTAATAAAGAAAAAACCTTCATTTAAAGTTGGTGATTGTGTCAGGATTTTGAAACCTGGATTGATCGATAAGGGTACAAGCAAGTTTGGCAAAGCCATACAAATTAAGAAAGTTTTTAACTATAGCCTTATCACTCAAGATGGGAAAGTGTGGAATATAAGAAGGGTTGCTAAATGTCCTAATAATTACTTTGCAAAAGTACATAAGATTAACAATGAAGAGAAGAATCTCAGTAATGAGCACCTTGCAGTGCAATCTGATATTGCTCACAGTGAATGTGGAAATAATACTGTGGCTTCAAGAGTAAAAGTTTCTAATTGTTTGAGACAATTTCCCTAAAAATTGTATGTTTTCTTTAGTACTATGCATCCTCATTAAAGTTTTGAGCGTCTTTTTTCTGCAAAGTTTTGTTACTTTTGTTCTTTCTTTTTCCTGCCATTTCTTTATTTAATGAGGGAGATGTGTTACATTCTGTACATTTTAGGTATACTGTCACTTTAACAATCATGATCTTACAGCCTGGGTTTGCATGGCATGCACGTTGCCTATCTTTGTACCGTGTTCCATGTCCTTCCTAGAGCTTTGGTTTGTAGCTTCCAACTGTGCTACAGTTGCATCTGGAGTCACTGAAGGATGGATGTATTTTGGCGTACTGAATTTAAATCAATCTTATTTCGAGTAAAGAAGACTGGAAGATTATTATAATAAGGCAATGCTGCACCAAAGTTGCTGTACTGCCTTGCATCAAAGAGAGAGACAAAAAATGTGCCATATCAACTAACATTTGTCATTTTTTCTTTCTCCGTGCAATGGTGTACTTTTGGCAGCCATGCACCAATGCACACACCCTTGGGCCATAGCCCAAGGGTGTGTGCATTCTTTGAAATATACGTTTTGTACTGGAAGGGGTATGTAATGTTTTTGCTGCGCAGGGGTGTTTTCCTACACATCCCAGCCCTGCATACCATGTTGGTTGTGCCCACGGTCAAATGACCACGGAGTATAAAAAGGAAGACGGGGCTCCAAAGAGGCAGACCCATACAAGACCACAGCCAGTGTGTGCAAGTCTTTATTGCACGTCTATCACCGTGCCAAGTGTCAGCACCACACCTAGGGCTAGATGTAGGTAAAATAGATTTACCGATTTTTATTTACCGAATTTTACCGATTCGGTAATTAAAAATCGGTAAATCTAAGGGGTGGATATGTAGGTATTCCAGATGTGCTGGAATACCGATTCGGAAGTATTCGGTATTTACCGATTCGGTAAATACCGAATCGGTAATGCCCATTCATTCCTATGGGCTTTGAAGTCCATAGGAATGAATGGGCATTACCGATTCGGTATTTACCGAATCGGTAAATACCGATTTTCACAAGGGTGCAGGAGGTGTCACTTTGACACCCTCTGGCACCCCCAAAACAGGCTCGGGTGCCATGTGGCAGGCATACATGCCCTAAGGGCAGGTCTGCCTGTCACATGGCATAGGTGTGCATGCACACATGTGCATGCACACCGGAATCGGTATTTTACCATCAAATTGGATTTGATAGTAAAATACCGATTCTGTAAGGCCTCTGGGACTCTGAAGAGTCCCACCTACATCTGGGCGCCTCAGAAACGGTAAAATTACCGAATTTTTATTTTACCGAATCGGTAAAATTACCGATTCGGTAATTTTACCGATTCGGTAAAATAATGCCCCCTACATACCTGTCACCCATTTACCGATCCGTAACGGCCAAAATCGCCCGTTACCGGTCGGTAAATGGCCTCAAACTGCCACCTACATCTGGCCCCTAGTCCCAGAGTACTGGGTGAGGCCACTGTCACAACACCTGGCGATGCAGGATGGGATATACTGGCCGCTGTGTGATGATCGGCAGAACCTGCAGCATGCCGCTGTCTGCAGCAGAAAGCAGCATTGCCACATGGTGAGCGTGACTCCACCCATCAGTCTGAATCACTTTTCCAGTAAATGCCACGTGCCGATAGCGAGCACGCAGTATCCAGCTCACAGCCCACGCTGAACTACAGTGTGTACTCCATGAGAGATCAAAAATGTACTTGTTTGGATTAATAGCCGTTCTTTCAAGTTGACTTGAAAGAACGGATATTAATCCAAACAAGTACATTTTTGATCTCTCATGGAGTACACACTCTCCATTCTTTAAAACCTGTCTTCCTTTATGAAGCTCAAGAGGTCCAGAGCTTCGAGTGTGTCTCCAACTACCTACAAAAGTAGCTTATCAAAGCGTTGTTTAAACCTTGGAATCCTTGGGCCTTTCTGTCTTGTTGGTACGCTGAACTACAGTATTGCTGAACACAATTTGTTTTTGTTTTTGCTTATCTCAGTGGTCGTTTTTTAATATTTTTTTATTGAGCAAAAAAAACCTTAGCATTTAAAACAAGAAAAATGGTTAGGTGAACTGCAGACTGTATGCTAACGTCCTTTTTTTTTTTTTTTAAACATGTTTTTATTATTTTTCTAACATGAAGAAGAACAGCTGTCTCTACATAGAGGAAAGTACACATTATCTTCAGTATAGCAAATCCAGCAATGACTTTACCACTGCGCATTCTCAGGTCTGGTATGCAATAATAATCAGTAATAGGCTCGCATATGTCCCCTCGATATGTGTTCCGGGCCGCCCATACCCTTGTCCATTTCCGAGGGCAATTCCTGTTTACATAGACTGTCCTTTCCGTAATCATTATGACATCCATGTCCCTGCACCAGGACTCCAATAGCGGACGGTCAGTGGCTCCCCATTTTTGCGCTATTACGTTTTGCAACCATGAAGCCCAGTGTCGCCCAAGTTTGACCATATCTCGTCAAATCATTTGGTTCCCATATGTTAAAGTGGCATCTCCTCGGTTCAGGTAATAAAGAGACGTGTAGGGTTTGTGATATCGTACAAAGAACTTTACGCCAGTAATCCAATATAAAGGGACAGTCCCAAATAGTGTGGAAAAAGTACCCTCTTCCCCGCATCCCTGTAGACAGTATGGGTGTTGTGCCCTGCCAATTTTATGAAGTGTTGGCCTAGTAAGGTAGGAACGATGAAGAATTTTCAGCTGCACTAATCTGAGTCTAGCTGGGATTCCCACCTCCCGGGGCGAGGCCAGGGCCTCCTGCCATTCTGTCTCGTCCATGTCTTGAATATTGTCGACCCATTTATCTTTTAGGAATATCGTGGGATCTGGGATGTTATTGAGTATTTTACAGTAAGTGAGTGATGTGGCTCGCGTTTGCATGAAGTCCGTAAGAAGTCTATCCTCCGGGGGGGAGGCCTCCGGTACTTCAGTGTCCTGTGGTAGGAACGCCATAAGAGCATAGCGGATTTGTAGATAGCGAAATGTTTCAGTGGGTGCCAGTTTATACTGTTGTTGCAGCCTATCGAAGGGAATGACCGTCCCTCTTTCCCAGAGGTCGCCCACTGTGGAGATACCGATGGCATCCCAATGTCGGAATCCCTTACTATTTCGAAGTGTGCCGAATTGTTTTGAGTCCCAGAGCGGGGTGAGTTTGGTGATGACACCCTTCCATCCTAGATGAGCCTGTGCCCTGTACCATAACAAGACTGTGTGTCGTGTTGGCCCTCTAGCAATTGTGCACGCTTTGGGTTGTATAGGTCCGCTAATATATTGTCCGTTCCAAGTTGTGCTCGATCAGCCATGAATGCAGGGTCTGTGTGGGGAACGTGAAGCCATTGGTTAATAATCTTAAGAATAGTAAAATTGAACATTTGGGAGCGCTATTCCGCCATCATACCAGCTACGGTGTAGCTTTGTTTGCGCAACACGCAGTGGTTTGTTACCCCAGATGAGCGTGGACACCAGTGCCGCCACATGTTTGAAATATTGCAAGGACCCTGGGAAGGGTGTGTTCTCCAGTGTGAACACAATTTTTTGACGACTCCAGGGCCACAGAAGGTGGCCCAACTGCATGCCTCCAACCTGCATAACCCAAAGTGCCTGCAAAACTGACATGCCCATACAAAAAAAAGGGGAGGACAAAAGGAAGGCAGCGCAGAATCCCTGTTCGGTATGACACTCTCTAAGGATTAAGGTCACGGTGCGCCGATCAGCCACACTGATCCATGTGTCAACACTAACAAGGAGGATGAGCAATCAAGACATCTCCATTCCACCCAAGGCAGCTTAGAGTCGGCTGGCATCAGCAACTATCAAGTCAGTACCCACCACCGAACTATTCGCCATAGCTGATGCACCCTCATCCCAAGCCACAAAATAGGCCATGTGAATGGACCGCATAGAGACGTATTTTGCAGCAGTCGTACTGGAGGAAGAAAGAAGACGATCAGTGCTGCTCCACCTTGGGGCGATTCCGTCCACAATAATCCCAAGAAGGTACGTGAGGCCGGTTCTCCTGTATGTACACTATGCTCAACATGGAGCTGAGTGAGCATTTTGTCCCACTTGCAAATCCAGGCTTTGAACGGTCTCTACTCAGACAAACCCATCAGGCTACTCAGGAGTCAGGAGATACATTCTACGCCAGGCTATGCATTTTAGTATCCACTGCACCCTCCATGTAGAACAAGATGAAGGAAGCAGCCAGTTCATTTGGAGCTGCGCATCTGCTCTGCTACGAGAACACACCTTGCAAGTGCCACAAATGACAATGGATGGCCTCTTTACCATGGGTAGATCAAAGGAGCTGTCTAAATCAAAAGCTGCTCACACGGAGTCCATGCTCCAATGGGCTATTAAGTCAAAACTGGTAAATCAAATAGGTGCTGCCTCCTCAAACCCTAAGAAACCAGATCATCCTAAGAAACAGCGAACAGTGAGGCAATGCAGGTGGCCCTGTGGCGCCAACCCCCATGAAGGTGGCTGCCCAGCCAAGGGAAGGAATGTTCAGCCTGTAGTCTGGCAGCCAACACCCACAGCCAAAGGACAAAGGACAAAAAAAGAGAACTGAGAATTAAGTGCACACTGAGTTGGGGATGGCTGATGATGATGCTATTGGACGAAGACAAATCCAAAGGAACTGTCCACATCATCCACATTGTGTAACCCGAACCCAAGCCAAATCCGACGAGCTCCCCGATGCAAAGTCATGGTCGACAGACAACAGATAGTGGTGCCCATTGATATGGGATCCTCAATGAACATCCTACCTCTGGGGGTTCTACTTTGAGGGATGGTGACACCCCCCGTTTTGTACTCGACTACCACACTGGTGTTTGCCTATGGCACTGCCACTGCCACCTGCCTCCCTTTGTCGGGAGATTTCACCACCATCATCAGCCACCAAGGTCAAGACATAAAGACTAAAGTATATGTAACCAAGGGAGGAGCTGACAGGCTACTAAACTGCTACACAGCTGAACTGGTTCAATTTGCCTTTGGAGTGCATGCCAGCTCCCTTGACTTGTTTCTCGCAGAGTTTGAACAACTATTTCAAGGCATCAGATGTCTAAAAAAAACTTATAGCCCATCTTGACATTGACCAGTCAGTACACCTGGTGGCTCTGAGGCATCATCGCATGGCTTTCCACCTCTGAACCAAGGAAGAGGCCGAGCTGTTGAAGCTGGATAAAGCAGACATCATCGAGAGAGTGGAAGGTCTCACATCATGGGTGTCACCCATCATTATAGTAAGCAAGCTCCAACAGCCCGGGGAGGTGCGCATATGTTTCAAAATGCAAATTCGGAACACTGCTACCAACCGGGAGCGTCACCTGACCCCCACCATCGATGACATTGTGGGAGAGCTCACAGTCTCCCGATGGTTCTCACAGATGGCCTTCACCCTGAGTACCAGCAAATTCTCCTTGCTCCAGGTTCATGGCATTTGACTTCTTTTTTACGCACATTTTTTTTTTGAAAACGTAGTTTATTGGGTTTTATACAAACATCATACATGTTACATTCAATCCGTCAGTTATCTAGTTAGTTCAGTCCCCGGTCCAGAATGTAATCCCACTATCTTTTATACAGTAGGAGAAAATATTAGAAGAAAATGCAATCGCCACATTGTAGTGGAAACCCTAATGACAATAAACAGTTCTCAATTCTTTTATCATCCCAACATCCCCCCAACTTGTGTTGCGACCCCT
This sequence comes from Lissotriton vulgaris, assembly GCF_964263255.1. Taxonomy (NCBI): domain Eukaryota; kingdom Metazoa; phylum Chordata; class Amphibia; order Caudata; family Salamandridae; genus Lissotriton; species Lissotriton vulgaris. The sequence goes on along the minus strand of NC_141693.1, from coordinate 1,326,604,921 downwards.
CCCCTCCCTCCCATGTTGCCGGTTTGTGCTATCTCACGGATCTATACAGTCGTGTGGGAATAGGAGTCACTACCTATGCAGCTTCTAGTTATGCCTGTCCTAGTTCGGGGTACCCGCCAATTCTACTATCACCTCACTGTCTTCTCCTTTCTGGTAGTCCTGTAGTGCTTGTACTAATGTTTCCCAAGCCGCCGCCATCTCCAATGCCCTATCTGTGTTTAATTGTCCGGCCAGTTGGTATCTAAGCGTGCTCTCACTTGTCGCCCACTTCACAAATTCAGTCCTCCATTTCTCACTGCTAGGACCCACCTTTGCTTTCCATCGTCTTGTTATTTCTCGTTTCGCTAGTAATAGTCCCATATCTATAAATTTACTTGTGATTTTGTTTTTTGATGTGTTGGGAAACCAATGCAGTATACCAGTGGCTATGTCAAAGGTTAGCTGTCGCTCCGTAATGGTGTTCAGTATCTCTCCTACCTCCTTCCAATAGTCCCCCATCTCAGGGCAAGACCAAAGCATATGCAGTAGGTCAGCACCTGTTCTCGTACGGCGAGGGCACGCTGCCTCCTGCGCCTGAAAATATTTCTGAATTTTCTTTGGTGTCAAATAAGCTCTATGAAGAATATACAAATGTACCAGTTGGAATCTCGCGTTTCTTCTGCCCTTGCAGGCTCTGCACATGATCTGTGACCATGCCGGGGCAGGAATGGGCCTTCCTATGTCAATGTCCCATTCTCTCAACACCTCCAAGGGAGCTAATCCCTCATTGAGCATCCTAGAGTAAAGGCACTGACCGCTTTGAAAGTCCCAGCCGCTATCATAGTATATTGGCATGCCATGGTCGTCTTAGGTTCCTCTAGCCCCTCCCTCCAGTGTAATTGGAGTGCCCTAGTTAGCGCTGCGTGCAATAGGAATCCCCCCTTGGCAGGTCGAATCTCTCCTGCAATGTCTAAAAGGGCAGCAAGGCCCCGTCTTCGTACAGGTGCCCTATTATTTGGATTCCTGCATCTTCCCATTCCAGTAGTGGAGTCCAGTCACGCCATGCGGGAGCACTGTTATCATTCCTAGAGGATCTCAGGTGCATATGGATGTTGCACTCCCGCCCGACGCTGCGAGCGATTCCAGCATAGTCTCAATGTTTTCTCCTCCATGAACAGACCCTTAAGATCCAGTTTCTGCTGCAGCACTATGTAGGACAGCACATGGCGTGGTATGCCCCTACCTCGCTGCTGATCCGGACCCCTAAATTATTTCGCCACTGCCTGCGTTAGAACCTGGAATTGGGCCGCCAGGTAATTCAGCTCAAAATCAGGGACCGCTATTCCTCTCTCAGTTTTAGGTCTAATAAGCGTCGCCAACGCTACCCGGCGTCTGCTCGTCCCCCACAAGAAACTCACTATGAGTGACTTCAACAGTTTAAACATTGAACACGGGATCCACACCGGAAGAGTACTGAAGAAGTACAGAAGTCGGGGGAGCGCTATCATTTTTAACAGCGCTATTCGCCCCATCACCGATAGAGGGAGTTTGGCCCAAAAGGCCATGCTACTCTTCAATGCCCTCAAGCCACGTCCCACATTACCTTCTAGCATATCGGCTGCCGTATGATAGATATGTACTCCCAGGTATTTCAGACAGGTGGGTTCCCACCTCACCTCCCTTTCAGTAATCGGCTGGGGTTCTCCCTGTCTTAATGGGAACAGGCACGTTTTCGACCAGTTCACCTTCAACCCTGATACAACGCCAAAATCCGAAAGCAAAGATCCAGCTCTCATCAGCGCCCCACCGGCATTATCGAGGAACAGCAGCAGGCCTCACTGTACAAGGAAATATACTGCCGACTTCCTCTACACCATAGCCCATCAGTGTGGCTTCCCAGTCGAACTTTCACCACCAACGGCTCCACCGCCAATGCAAACAGCAAAGGGGACAACGAGCATCCCTGTCTCGTGCCTCGATTCACTGGGTACTTTGTGGAGATCAGCGATCCAACGCGCACTCTAGCTAAAGCCGATGTGTAGAGCACTTTCGTCCAGCTGATAAAGCCGGCCGGAGGCCAAAACGCTCCATCGTGATGTATAAATAAAGCCATTCCAGGCTGTCAAAAGCCTTCTCAATGTCCACCGATAACACCATTGGCCGTGGGGCCTCCGGCTGGTCTTCTTCAAGCAACCTCACTAATCTCCTGATGTTCGTTGATGTGTTCCTCGTTGAGATAAAACCAGCCTGATCTTCATGGACCAGTGTGGTCATATGTTGTAGCAGTCGGGTCGCAAATATACTGCTCAGTATCTTATAGTGGGTTGTCAGTATCGACAAAGGACGGTAGGAGGCCGGGTCTGTCCCCTCCCTCCCTGGTTTTAAGAGGGGAATCACTAAGGCCTCTCGCATTGAAGCAGGCAACCTGCCCAGCTCCTTTGCCTCTCTATAAACTTCTAGGAGTCTTGGTGCCAGTGTATCTATATATTGGGAGTAGAACTCTATCGGCAACCTGTCAACTCCTGGCGTTTTATTTCTAGCCATGCGTTTAAGAGCACTTCTAATTTTGTTTATTTCTATATCTCGACCAAGGCATGTCGCCTGTTCCCGATCAAGTTATGGCAATGAAAGACCCTCCAAAAAGGAGCCAATTTCCAGGTCTCTCGCCACTACTGAACTCTTGTAGAGCTCTTCATAGTAGCGCAGAAAACGCTGCAAGATCCCATTCTGAGTGTACACCCACTCCCCGTCATCGTCAACCAGAGCCAAAACAGGGGAGCCCCTCATGGCCGGGTTGGCCAGCCAGGCTAGCAGCATCCCCGCCCTGTCTCCCTCTGCATGAGCTCTTGTAGTATAGGCCTTATAGTCATAGCAGCGTAACCTTTCTATTCCTGCAGTGACCTCTTCCTTCGCTGCCTTTATCTCCTCCCAAAGCTCAGGTTGAGTAGGTCGGGCCAACTCTGCCTTACGCAGTTTAGTCTCGACTCGCTCTAGGTCCTGGAGGAGCATCTTCCGCACTCCCGCGTGTTTCCCTATGCACATGCCCCTGATCACCACCTTAAAAGCGTCCCACTCAATCGCCCTTGTGGAAGCAAAGCCAGTATTCTCTGCAAAATATTGGGTGATCCCCTCACTCACTTCTCTCTGGAAAATCGGGTCTTCCAGTGTCTCAGGGTGGAGCCTCCAAGTGGGGATAGCCGATATCCCGATCATTCAGTGCATGGTGAATAGCAGTGGATTATGGTCGGAGATCGTTCTGGCCAAGTATTCAGTTCGAACTACGCTGGGCAGCACCGTTGGGGAACATAGCACCGCATCTAATCGGACATGAAGATCGTGCATCCCGGAGTAATAAGAATAATCCCGGTCTAGTGGGTGATGCATGTGCCAGGCATCCACCAGATTCCACCTATTCTGCCAGTCCTGTCTACCTTTGGTCAGTCTGTCTATTGGTGAGTCAGCTAATGGGGGTGTGACCTATCCAGCGATATATCCGTTATGGAGTTGAAATCGCCACCAATTATCAAGGAGCTTGCAAGATAGGACGCCAGCGTGCCAGAAAGTTGGGTCAGAAAACCTAGTTGATCTACATTAGGTGCATAAAGGCTACAGAACGCTACATCCCTGCCCAAAGTCTTCCCTCTATGGCCACAAATCTGCCCGAAGGGTCTATTGTCTGCCGTGTGAGTTGGAAAGGGACCCCATCATGTATCCAGATTAGAGCCCCTCGTGCAAGCGCTGAATAGGTGGTATTATATTCCTGTCCCCTCCACCGTCTTTGTAATGCCACTCCCTCCTCTTTAGTCAAATGGGTTTCTTGGAGTAATGCTATGTGGACCCCTCTGCGAACCAGATACGCATGAATCTTGTGGCGACGTGTCATAGTATGTAGGCCCTCACATTCCAGGTAATACTACGTAAATCAGCGGTATCTCCCATTCCCCACAAGTAACATCTGCTTCTCGGACCATACATTTGCTTCTACACCGGTCAACATCCTCCCCCAACTGTGTCCCCCACTACTCCACCCGCCCCTCCCCCCAGAACAGGACCTAGTAACGCGCCGCTAGCTTCCATCCAAACCAATAACAATTGTAACACATTCCTACGACCATCAGACGTCACTGAAGGCACGCCATAAGGGCAATGAGGGGGACCAGGCGCCAACAGGCCGCCGCCCAGTGTCTGTGTACTTCTCATTATCAGCTGAGCCCCGGAGAAATAAGAACTATAGCGATCCCTCCTCCCCCCGACTCATAGTCCATGGGTGGAACCTACTATAAGAAGTCTGGTTTGTCAGTGGTGACGTCATCAACACAGTCCAGCAGCCATTTTAGTTCCCATCCAACATGCCTTCTGCTGTTGATGGTGTAACCTTCGGCAAATGCACACTGTCTACCTCCGAATGTTCAGTATCGGTGCGTTCGCCGTCCTTCTCCGAGTCCGACCCTCCTAGTGATGTTCCTTCATGTGTCCCCAACAAGGCCGATGCTACCTCGAGCACATCTCGACGTTCCGCTTCTGTTTGTTGTAGCGAGGGCCTCCGCAGTCTGTTTCGAAGTCTCCTCGATTTTCTCTGAGGCAATTGACCTGCAATCCGCTGCGTGCCATGGTCGGTGTCCTCCTTCCCAGCTCTGTATAACTCCAGCCAAGCCCAGGCCTCATCAGGGGTTTCATGAAAATATGTTTCCCCGTCAACAATTACCCTCAGTTTAGCCAGAAATTGCAGGGAGTATTGGAGACCCTCAGTTTGCAGCTCCCTCTTAACCACATGCGCGCTGCTCTTCTTCTGCTGTCATGCTGACTTTTTAAAAAACTCATTGTTCATGACGAGCTGGGCTCGTCATCAGTGTTTGAGGAGGCTACACCATGACGAGCCCAGCTCGTCATCAGCCTCGAAGGGGTTAACGGCTAGGAAGGAGGATCGACGTTGTTGTGTTTCGTACGTGTAGTCAGGGAACAAGTTAACTTTACTGTTCCCCACGTAGTAGGGACCATTTGTCCGTGCTTTCTGCAGCAACAAGTCTCTATCACGGAAATGCAACAGCCTTGCTACCACCGGTCTCGGAGGTCGGCCCTACTGGGGTGGACGGGCCGGGATTCTATGCGCTTGTTCTAGAGTGTAGAAAGTAGAGAGGCCTTCGGGCGCTATCACAGTTCTGAGCCAGTTCTCGAGGTATTGCAGCATGTCTGTCCCTTCCGCTTTTTCCGGCAGGCCCACTACTCGGATGTTGTTTCGACGATTACGTCCTCCAGCGTCCTTGGCCCGCTTCTCTAGTGCTCCTATGCGATCTAAAACATTCGTCATTGTGGCCTTGAGGTCTTTCTGCAGAGGTTCAATGGTGCGGATCGCTCCCTTACCGTCTTGACTCTATCCACCAACTTGCCATGATCAGCGCGTAGTAGTCCCAATCCCGTGGCCACCTGTGCTATGTCCTGCTGCAGTGTCGCTCGGGAGTCCGCTATCGCTGCCAGGATTTTATCCAGCTGACACTGTAACTGTGGGTCGTCTAGCTGCTCATGTTCTTCCTGTTCCTCTCGACCCGACGATTCAGATGTTGAGCTCCGTTTTTTTCCCTTTTGGCTTGCTCATGGTCCAACACCGGTGGACGGGGGCTCTCTTGCCCTCCTGGCCCGCTGTGCGTGTGCCCTGCACCAGGGAGGTTCCCCAGCTACTTTACTCTCTGGATCAGGCTTTCCTGATAGCTGTTCTCCTCATGGGGCATCTGCAGTAATCTGCCGCAGCGTCCGACAGGTCTCCGGTGCTACGTAGTGAAACCACAAGTCAGCTTTGAGTTTCAATTCTTCAGATGTCCCGCACCTCTTTTCGAGCTATAGTAGCCGTCCTCTAGGTGTCCTGGTATCAGCGCCACTCAATGTCCCTGCGCTCAGGGTCTTCCACCAGTTTCAGCTGCTTCTCCGATCTGCGATGGTTCTAGTTTTGTTTCTAGGCCATGGCCGCCATCTTGATCTGTTCCGATAGCGGCACCGGCTAGCTTTCCGACGGACGACACCAGGATATTAGGGCAGGTCCCGGTCCCAAATCGCTGTCATCGGGAGCACAAGCCCTTCCCCTTTCCTCTGGTCGGGGTGGGAAGTCTGGATCTCCGGTTTATCAGGATTTATAGGGGCTCAGCTGCGGAGTCAACAATTTAGGCGGCCGCCATCCTCGGCTCCAAGCCACGCCCCATCCACTTCTTTCAAGCACATGGGGCTACAAACATCTTAGCATTGGCATCTCTAGCGCCGCCAAAGTGTTTTAGGACAGCATCAGGGGCGTGTTGGCCAGGCTCACTGGCATCCTAAATGTCAGCGATGACCTTTTGATCCATGCCTCCACCATGGAAGAGCATCTCCAATGTTTGTGAACTGTATTCCATCGGCTGAGGAGCTGCGGCCTCACATTGCACAAAGACAAGTGTGAGTTCTTGAATGAGGAACACTGCTTTTTTGGCTTCTGTTTTTCTGCCAATGGTATCAACCCCGACCCTGTCAAGGTCCTCGACATTCAGGGTGCGCCTGCACCCTCCACCGTCACAGGAGTAAGAGGTTTCTTAGGCATAGGCACAAATTGTGGCTGTTTCATACAGAATGTGACTCAGCTCACAAGACCATTGCAGGAACTCACAAAATCATTTAACCCTTTGTAGTGGGGTCCCGAGCAGGAGAAATCTTTCCAGAACACTGAGAAAGCTCTATCTGCTGGAACAACACTGGCCTACTTTGATCCTAGATGAGACACCAAGTTGCCCGTCGTCACCAGCCCCACAGGTCTTAGGTCTGTCCTGTCCCAGAAACATCCATGTGGAGAATGGGCCCACACCGATTATGCCAGCCATGCCCTGAGCAAAGGTATTCTCACATTGAGAAAGAGGCGATCTCCATCCATTGGGGCTGCCATCATTATCACATCTATCTTTACGGAAAACCATTTGTACTCAGCACGGACCACAAACCGCTACTACCGCTGTTCAGAGGGCCAGCCTCGAAGTCTCCGCCCAGGATCAAAAAGTGGATACCACAACTCCAGGAATACCATTTCTCTGTGGAATATCCACCTGAGTCCCACAATCCAGCTGATTATCTCTAGAGGCACGCATGGCCTGGCACTCCTCAAGGGACACAAGGCTGAGGAATATGTACAGATCGTCATAGAGAGATTACGCCTGCTTCTTGTCTCGTTCACTGACACAATTGAAGCTACCCAAACAGCCGACCGTCGCCAGCAGGTGATGGCCGCTGTCTAGTCAGGAAAATGGGACAAAGTCATGGCTTCCCTTTAAGGCAAAACTGTGTAAGCCCAGAACATACTCAAGTCTCTAGGACACATAAAATATTATTTCTCTTTCTCGGCTGACGGATGCCTGCTCCGAGGTCCAACGCTAGTTGTGCCTGCCTGTCTGACTCAGAAAATTGTAGACCTGGCTCATGGATCCTACCATGGAGTTGTGAAAACCTAAAACAGGTTAAGAAACAAAGTATGGTTCCCCAGTCTAGATGACAAGGTCAAGCATACTGTACTGCAGTAGAGTCTCTGTCAAGCCATGGGGGGAAATGAGCCTCTTCCTCTTGTCATCACAGAACCATCACCATGTGCCCCCTGGCAATGTGCAAGCGTTGACTTCGACAACCTGCCAGGCGGAAAACAGTTCCTCGTCGTCGTGGATGACTAATACCGATACACGGAGGCTGAGATTGTGAGAACCACCTCAGCTGAAGAGCCTATCCCAAAGTTGGAGAAGATTATAGCCACTCACAGCCTAATCAAAGTCCTTCATTCAATGGCCAAGACCTAGCCCATTTCTTAAATCTCATCGGACCAAGCATCGAAGAATGACTCCACGTTAGCCTCAAGCCAAGGGCAAGGCCGAGCGGTTCGGGCCAACCCTGACAAAAATTATGCAAATAGAACAGGCTGAGCAATGCTGTGAAGAGAGAGGGAGAGGTACTCTTTTCTGAAGGACTATCGTTTGACACCCCATTCCGCCACGGGAGTGGCTCCAAGCACTCTGTGTTTTGGCCGCTGGATCTTCAATGTCATTCTCCACTATCCGATCTGGGAACATGCCCGGTGCCAAGGAATCGTGACCAAGCAAACAAAAAAGAACAGAATCACTTGGCGCCCCAGTGCTGGCGGACCCAGACACTGAGGCTCTCTGTGGGTGATTGGGTGCTCCACAAAGACTCACCTGGGGAGCAAGTTCAGGCTGCCGTTTGAATTCACCCCATGGAAGGTATCCGAGATCAGCGTGACTATGATAACGGCGGTTAGAGACCACAAATCTGTAACACGAAATGTATCACACTTCAAGCAGCTCAGAGGAACCCTGACAACACCCGGACTCATCATTTGAGCCTGATCCTGGTCAGGAAGATCACCAGGAGGCAAGAGATCTTCTACTCACCCTAAGTGTCCCTGGGAGAATGTCCTTGCTAACGCCAATTGGAACTGATCCAAACCATCAGGTCAATCTGAAATGGGCATTGAGTCAGAGAGCAACGGACCAACCCTGAACAGCCCGGACCTGGTCGAGATCTCCTAAGATACAACCTTAGGCGATACCCCCGCTGTCCCTGCAGCTCCAGAACTATGTGATGGACTGACACAAGACCCAGAGGTGGAGAAATGAACCAGAAAACCTCTGTATCACTTGTGTTTTGGTTTGTTCCTCATTCAATGTGTGTGTATGCTCATGGATAATTATTTATTTTTATTTTTTCTCCAGAGACTGCCTTTCTGGCCTTTTCGCTGTTTCATTTTTTATGTTTATCATTTACTGATGCGTTTGCCATCATAGTAGAAACGTTATGATCCTGGCTATCTGATTTATGTTAAAGGAGGAATGTAATGTTCTCGGCCGTGCAGGGGTGTTTTCCTACACACTCAGTGCCGCATACCACGTTGGTTGATTCTCCAGTCACATGACCATGGAGTATAAACAAACAGGAGGGGCTCCGTAGAGGCAGTCCCATGCCAGACCACAGACAGTGTGTGCGCGTTTTGATTTTCTGTCTGTCACCATGCCAAGCACCACCACCACTCCTATGCCCAGAGTACTGGGTGAGGCCACCAACACAACAGGGTCCTTTCTGGTACAAAAACAATGCTTTAAGACTTTTCCCTCTTTATAAGTGGGCTGTAGAATATAATATACATACCAAGTTGGAAAAACAAGGAGAAATGAAAACATTTCTCCTTGTTACTGCCTAAACGAGGCGTAAAATGTTGATGCAAATTCCTATGCCAGCAATGTTTGTAGATAGGGATTTGAATCAAAACCCATGGGTAGTGGCATGAGAACGCCTATGCACCACCTATGGAATACCCCCTTGACACAAAGTAACTCGAAGCAGCACAAAGTGCAACTCAGCTTTACTTTAGGAAACTATCCAATGCAAATCCTGATTTGCATTGGGTGGTAAATTTCCCCTCTACACTTTGCGCTGGGTTAATTTAACAAAATTGTAGCAAGCCTAGTGCAAACGGTAAAATACTGGTACTGGCATAATAAAGGTAATTCACGGTTCAGAGGCACTCGCGAAAAAATAACATAACGTGTATTTGTAAAGTGCACATCTACCCAAGGGTATCTTGGTACTGAGTAATAGATGCTTATTGTTACCCAACTCAATGGTACTTATTTTATCAACCATAGCAGGATGAAAGGCTAAGTGGACCCACCAGGATTTGAACCTATGACCATGAGGTCCAACACAGACCCCTACAATGGGCACATTAGTACCCTAAGCCATCAGACCTGACTTATACCAGAATACTTGAGGAAATACTTGACTTGTGGACACCAATGGCAAAATGCTGGTACTATCACAATGGAGGGAAGTCTTGGCATAAAGTTTGACAACCTGACATATGGGAGAGTGGCAACCATGGCAAAAAGCTGGTCTTGACATCATGAAGTAGGTTTTGACATAACGGTCACCTATTGTATATGCGTGGCATAAATTGAAAAAAAATCTGCCACTGGCATATTTTAAGTCATTTTTTTATTCAAGGGGCACCCATGACAAAATGCTAACCCCGGCACAATGGAGGAACATTTTGATGCTTGGAAGCACAAATACCACATTTTGAAACAAATGGGGTCACCTTATGGGGAACGTCAGGTAGTATTGACTTGGCACACTATGAAAGGATTTGAACATTTAATGGGTGCCCTTTAGAACCTATGGCATTTATCACATTTATGTGAAAAATGTGCTTTAAAATGCACTAATTCACATCCTTCGTTTAAAATATTTCTCGGGGAGAAGTCTTGTAGGAGAGGTCTGGCTTACTAACTTTGCTCACTCATTACAATTCAGGGCAAGAATTATGATCCAGAGCTTTCAAAGATCAAGTCAGCACATAATATAGGTGGTATCTAAAATAGACATTTGTTTGTGGTAAGCTGTTATACTACTCATGCAGGTATTATGGCACTGCAGCAATACATTTTTTTGTGATGTTAGGGTCATGCAACATGTCTTTCTGGAAAATGCCACAGTCTAGGGCCATATGATGCACACATTCTGGAATGCCTTGAAGATAAAAGGGTATGTAATGTCACTTACGCTACCCCTGGCATTATAGTGAATCAACAGCCTTGCTGCAACCCCTAATACCAGTTCTAGTACATAAACATTCCTACTTTCTTTTTACATAGCAAGACATTCTTTCAGGGATACTGTTCTACTTTACTGTTATCATAGCACAAAGGCTATTTTTAAAATGTGCGATCAAAGTTATCTTTTTTTTATTGCTTTGCATTTATTATTCAATTTCTGACTGAAAAGCAGGCCAGGAACCCTCGCAAAACATCATCTTCTCCCCTGATCACCTTTCACGGCAGGAGAGGGATCTTCTTCTGGATGAACGTAGCCAAGCAGAAAAGATGGGGTTGGGGGACTGGAGGTTGATACACTGCCTCTGACTGGTCTACAAACCTAAAGACAGGTCCATCATCTCAATGAAATTATGATACAATGACATCAAGCTTCAAATCTCTTTACTTTGGAAGCACCACCCTTTGCACCACATCGATTCCAGAGCGAGTAAGTGAGAACTATGTTGTTGGCATTCCTACACTATTACAACACCGTTTATGCTGGGCTAATAAATAAGCTCTCTCAGAGGTGGCAAAGGCTTATAAACCAGGCAGCAAGAATGTGCCTGAATCTTTGAAACAGCAAGCAATTATAAAAAAAAGTCTTAAAGCACTCGATTATCTCTGGTTAACACAAGGAATACGTTCAAGTTTCCCCACGTCATGCAAAGTGTTTACCAAGAGAATAAACTAAATCATACAGAAACTGCCAACCCACTACACCTTGACCACAAATCTAGGATCAGTGGTGCAACATCGTATCAACAATGAGCCTTGAATTGAGTGAACTGTCGGGGCAAAACCATGATAGTCTGGGACCTGGGGTGTGAAAAGCTCCAACTGTTTATGTGTTTATGTTTGTTTATGTTTATGCATAGGATTTATGAAGTGCCGGAATCACCCCCGTAGGGGTATCTCCGCGCTATAAGAAAAAGAAGGTACAGGACAAGCACAAATCAGTCCCAGAATAGTTCAGTCTTCAGGAATTTTCTGAAGGGAAGCGGCTGGGGCTTTTGCGCAGGGCCTCCGGCAAGGTGTTCCAACATTTGGACATAATTTCCTGTAGCGGTGGACCACAAGCAGCCCTTTCCCTTCAGATATAAGCAGTCTGCTTGGACAATAGAATTTAAACTTGTCTGCCAAATAGTAGGGACTTCTACCATAAAGTGCTTTATGGGCGGGGCAGCAAAGTTTGAATTTGATTCTTTGGCGGATTGAAAGGCCGTGCAGCTGTTTCAGCAATGGCCTGGAGGCAGTATAGAGCGACTTTTTAAGAGGCAAGCGTGCAGCAACATTCTGGACTATCTGTAGTCTGCTCAGCAGAGATTAGTTTGCTGATACTAGCAGACCAATGACCAGTGCCTAGATCAGAGTTTTTTGGACAGATAGAGGCAGCCACTGGAATCCTCTGCGCAGAAGCCTCAAGGTGTGATAGCAGGTCCCTGAGATTGTCATAACTTGATCCCTCATGGATATTGAGACATCCATGCGGACCCCAAGATTTTTTGCAACAGGAGTCGGGATCGGGGTGGACCCCAGACAGCCGGCCACCGATTAGGGGACCAGGTTGTTTGAGCAGGACCAAACAGCAGGATTTTGGTCTTGGCCGCATTTAACTGAAGACAGTTCTCAGTCATCCAGGATGATATAGCTAGCATGCGCTTAGCAGAACGATGTTCAACTAGTTCCACATCCTTATCAAAGGACACGAGCATTTGGGTATCTTTAGCATAAGAGTAGGGAGTGACACCATACTCCCTAATAATCTTAGCAAGGGGGGCCACATAATCATTAAACAAGGTTGGGCTCAAACAAGAGCTCTGGGGCACTGCATTAGTAAGCTTCAAGGTTTGGGAGCAAAAGGGGGTAAGGTTGATTGTCTGGGTACGTTGTTCTAAGAAGCTAGTAAGCCATTTAAGTACCTGTTCCTGCACTCCAGACTCTCTCAATTGATAAACCAGTTTCTGATGAGAGACAGTGTCGAAGGCTGCTGTCAGATCCAATAAAATCAGCAGCACAGCCTTATTGTTGTCCAACTCCATTTTTATATAATCTGTACACCAATAAGGGTAGTCTCTGTAGAGTGATTGGGCCTAAACCCAGACTGGGAAGGGTTGAGGGTACCTTGCGATTCAAGATAATCCATCAACTGAGTGTTAATATACCCTTCCACCATTTTGCTCATGAGTGGTAGAAGCGAGAAGTGGCGATAGTTGGCAATCGCTTCAGTGGGTAGATGAGCTTTCTTCTTGATTGATAGCACTTGAGCGACCTTCCAATCAAGAGGGAGTACCCCTTCATGCAAAGACGAATTGAGGATGTCACAGATAAGAGGCGCCAGGAAAAAAGCTAATAGGGCAAATACATGTGCTGGCATAACGTCTAGTGGAGATCCAGATTTCGTAGTTCTTAGTATGGCTTCAAACTGAAGTATCAGTATTGCATTAAAACGCTGTAGCGCGTAAGGGCATAACCTAACAACAAACAATCAGAAAACTCTTTTCAAAACTAATCTTTTGAAATTGGCTATTAACTGACTTCTCTACAGAAAGGGTGTTGTCATTAAAAGGTACCAGATGAGAAGTTTTCCTACACTTGATTGGGCTTCAACTTGCTCCATGACCAGTTTCGCATAGATAGTTTTTATTTGAGTGTTTTTATTTTTGTTGTTAAAGAATATACTTTTTTCTTAAATTGTTGTAATTTATACTGTTTTTTTAAGTGTATCTGTTGTATGTTATTTTTGTATGACCATATTGTTTGTTTTTAAATTTTTGTAAATGTTTTAAAGGATTTTAGGAGTGGGGGGTTGGGTTTATTTGGGAATAGATTGGTGAATAGCTTTTCTTATTAGGTTTGTTATATTTTAATTTAACATTTTGTATGGTTTATTTTTCATTTACATTTACAACATTTTAAATCTTATCTTATTTATATTTGATTTGGTTTTTTTATTAAATGAAATAATGTCAATTTGATATATATTTGTTAAGAGTTTTGTGCTGCTAAAGGCTTAATAATAAATGTGGACAAAACAAAATACTTAGTCCTAAACCCACCTAGGAAACTGGGCCACCCACCTACACTTAACTCTGTTCCCCTAGAGAAAGTGGCCGAATTCGATTACCTCGGTATTCGGATTACGGATAGGATGTCCTGGGCAAACCACATTGATAAAATGGTCCTCAACCATAGGAGAGTAGGAGGATCTCTCATGAGGGAGTTCCGGGCCTCACCTAGGAGATCACTTACCCCAGTAATCGACATCTACAAGGCCAAAGTAGTGACATCAGCCTTGTATGGGGCAGAACTGTGGGGCCACTGCCGTTTGGATGCCCTATCGACAGCGGAGAGTAAGCTGCTAAAATCCTTTATCTCTATTCCACTGAGCACACCATCTGTACCAGTGCTGTTGGATACGGGCTGTAAAAACATTAAAGATCAAGCCCAGCTCCGCCCGCTCCTACTATGGACACAAATCTGGAGGGGTGAAGAGCTAAAATCCTATGCTGACGGCCTGGGGGAAATAATGAGTATGGGGGGTTGGGCTAAGATAAGATGGTTAAGGGAAACTAAAAATCTTTTGGAAAAGATTGGACAAGGGGACTGTTGGTCATCACGCTCAGCCCCTCCAAAAGAAGCTGTCAAGGCGCTTTTCTGGAAATGGATTGCGGAGCGCCTAATTACAAACTCGAACCACTGCAAGTCCACTGTTGCTTTTTTACAAATTAAGGATATTGTGGCCTTTGAACCCTACCTAGACTTGATTATCCTCCCCTTTGACCGAGCCCTTTATTTTAAATTTAGAGTTGGATCCCTCCCGCTGGGTGCTGTGGTATCAAAATGGACATCAGCGGCCCGCACTTCCCCCAATTGTGCATGTTGCCCGAACAGGGTTGAGTCCATCGCGCATGTCCTATTTGAGTGCCCGGATTATGCAAGGCCTAGGACTTTTTGGTTAAAACCTCTTTGCCGGAATATGGGCACACGTAGCCACCTAGAAGCCTTGCGTATTCTAACTACGGACACTTCCCCCTCTATTGTGTGTGGAACAGCAAAATTTTTAAAACAGTTTTGGCTTATTCGTTGTAAGAGATTGTCAGTAGCGGTTTAATTCCCTTTTTAGCTAAATTATCTATGGGCACTACATGTCCTTTTATCCTTTTTAACGAGTTCTTATACTGACTTCTTATAGCTATGTTTTTATTGTGTGCATTGTTATGATTGTATTGTAAATGTGCTTATAAGATATCTCTGCATATCGAATAAAAGCTTATGACTGACTGATTGGTGAATAGCTTTTCTTATTAGGTTTGTTATATTTTAATTTAACATTTTGTATGGTTTATTTTTCATTTACATTTACAACATTTTAAATCTTATCTTATTTATATTTGATTTGGTTTTTTTATTAAATGAAGTAATGTCAATTTGATATATATTTGTTAACTATTGAAAATTATTTGTATGTTTAAATATTTTTTTATTGTTTTCTATATTTTATAATTCTTAAGTAGTTTGTTAACCATTTTACTAGTATTCTTTATGAAAGCAATTTGTGTAAATATCTTTTGTTTCATGTTATTTACATTAAAATATTCATTTTTATAATTATATTTTATTTATAATGAATCTATTTAACTAATTTATCGATCATTTTAAATTAAAATAATGGTGTAATATGTTTATAATTTATCCATACTTTAAAAATGTTTATATTGTAAACATATTTTTTTAATGTGTTTCAATTTTTGGTTTATGTATTTAAAAATTAGTATTTGATACTTTATTGATATTTTAATTTAATATAATGTATATTTTATTAGTAAATCTCATCTCCAAAGTCAAACACTTTCCCTATTGTGTTCATGTTTGAAGTGGGATCAGTAAACCTGACCCCCAAGGTCCAACATTTTTCCTTATGTGGTTAAGTTTGGAGTGTGAGTACTAAATCTAACAGCCTCTAAAGGATGAAACTCACTCAGAGTGGTTACGATTTGAATGGAAATAGTGAATTGGACCTTCTCCCAAAGTACAGCACTTTCTCCAACGTGGCTCTGTTTTAGTGGGGAGCCCTGCCTTAACCTTGTGGGCACGTACCTGATTGAAACTTCGCCGCCACCACCACGAGTCCTACGGCACATCGCCGTCACTGCCGCCATTCCCGGGACCACAATACCTGGCAGCACCTGCGGCGCGCACACCACCAACACGGCCAGCTAGCGCCAGGAGGCACTTAAAAGGCTTACAGGGCTCCGGTGGAGCGGGAGACCTGCTTTAACATTGATTGGGGGCACTTACCTGATTGAAACTTCGCCGCCACTGAGTCCTAGGGCACATCGCCGTCCCTGCAGCCATTTCCGGGACCACAATACCCGGCAGCACCTGCGGCGCGCACGCCGCCAACACGTCCAGCTAGCGCCAGGAGGAGCTTAAAAGGCTTACAGAGCTCCCGCGTCGCGGGACGTGCGCGGGCTGCGCGGGGCGAAGCACGGGCCAAGGGCGGGCCCGTCTGAGCCCCTCGGAGATCGGACGAGGCCGGGCCGGGCCAACCCTCTAAATCTGCCAATCCAGCAAGAGAAAGTGCCACAAATTAGGAATCTTTCGGGTGAAGGTAACCTGTAACATTTAGTTGACTGGACTTGCCAGTGACGAGTCGGGAATGGCATCTTGAGGTTGGGCTTTTTTCCTTGTAGCTGCGGATCCAGGCTGTTTTTATCTAGAGTGGCGTGACTGAAGACAATACTTGGGAGTTTCCTACATCAGGAAGGACTCTAGTGCCGGTACTGGCAGTTTTGGAACTTACCTGGTATCGGCTCAGTGTGAATCTTAGGCTCCATCCTGACATTCTAGGATTTGCTCCCGGTAGTGGATGAACACATTATAATGCCTTAGAATCGACTTTGATGGTGTAGCTAGAATATTTTCTCGCTAAATATAGGCATTGTAGAATTTTAATGTGCTTGACTCTTTTGAAGAAGCGCTGGTTGTTAAATAATTTGTTTATAGTATAAATTTTAGTCAGGAGGAACTTCTTAATATCGTGGTTTATATAGACTTACGCACTCACGTTTACTTTCTTAATGTACATGCTGATTATATTGTAAATGTTATTGCTAAACTGAAGGGAGCAATTACTGAAAGTTACTTATTGAGTTAAGAATGAGTAGGTGTAAAATTTTTCAAGGAAAAAGCGTGGTAGGAATGCTACATGCCTTCTTAGCGAGGGCTGAATCAGTTCTCAACAATGACATTCTTATGACAGAACGTAGGTTATCCTTGGAGCCTTTTGTAGCTCAAGGTAGGCTCTCTCTTACCCGCGCGTTTTCCGCAGTCTCACCGACCATAAATCAGGCTTTACAGCAAGATCAGTTAAGCCAATCCTCTGTTGGAATTTCTGTATCACCAAATATTCCTGTTGCTCCCGTGCTTGTAGAGCAGGAATCTAGTCAAAATAAAACTAAAGTGAGAACCAGAGGGCAGAAAGCTACGAGGAAAACTAATCGCCCAAATAATTCGCCTGAGGTATTGAGGAAAACTCGGGGTGTTTCGAAAACAAAGAAACCTGTGACAAATCCTACAAAGAGAACTAAGGATGTAGACCCTTCAATAGGTATTAGTCTCGAGGGTAATACTTCTATTATATATCAAGAAAAGGTAGGGTCAGCATCTGGAACTAGATTAGAGGGTGATTTCTGGGGTAAGTTAGAATCTATGTTACATATAATAATAGATCCCATTATGCAGAAAATAAGCTCTGTTGAGAACAGGTTGTGTAGTCTAGAGAAGATGGTGGTATCTGCCCCCCAATGAAATCAAGGGCAATCTCGACAATGCCTACAGCTTTAGCTTTTATGGAAGGGGGAAGAGCAGGACAAGACAGGGATGGAGGAGATCCTGATGCCTGGCCATCTGCTACTAGTAGGGCTCCTGCAGTGAATGGCTCTACTAACCTAAAGTCCGTTAGTATAGTTCCTGTAGTTTCTAGACAGCTTCCATCTACAACAACACGACCCCCTACCATGCAGAGAGATCAGATACAAGAAGATAAGACTCTACATGTGGTAGCCCTCCCTACTATCGACCTTCCACCAGAATCAACTCCGTATGTAGTGATCCTGGGGAATGTCCCTGCTTTACAATGGGGGAAGATGGAAGATTATGACCAGCTCCTGAATAAAATAAATCACTGGTTTACACAAAATATCACGATTGGCCCGCTTATACTTAATAACATACTTATGGTACGCAGGGTTAATTGGATAGGGGGCTCACGTAAACAAGGGATGGGTGTAGGAAGGGGGAGGCTCTAGTTGGCGCAGTGCAACACTAGCGACAAGCAGGGACTCTCTCTTCCTCGTCAGGGCTGAGGGTTACCTTCCAGACAACCTCTGCTTACCCTCTAGGTAGTGTGGCTTAAGCAGTCGTAGGCTAATCTTTGGGGCACATAGGGTTAAACACTTGCAATATTACACCGTCACAACCAACCCACCACACAATGAGACCAGACTGTATTCTGTAAAAATATATATCTTTAGATAGAATTCAAGCAGGCTTATGAATACAGTTATCAGACTTTCAAGTAGCGGTTCCAAGTTACTTAGTTCAAGTTGCCACAGTTCGTTCTAGCAATAAGAGTTCTTTAGGGCCTTCTGCCCAGTTAAACAAAGTTCTTGTGGAGCAGGCGGCTCCCAGGGGATCTGTCCCACGTCGCGTTGCCTTCCCGGGGTCGCTGTTCGTTGCGGCTCTCAGCCGGGCAGTTCACGGGTCATCCGGGGCAGCGGTGTTCTGTGGCGGCAGGGTCCTCTCCTCGTCGTCCGCTCCGACCCTGGAGGCGGCGGTTGCGTGGTGGCGGCAAGTGGCAGTACGGTCCTCAAGTGCAGGACGTACCCAGCCAAGTGCCGGTGCAGCTGTGCGCTCACAGCTGAGCTGTCGGGCAAGGTACCGACCTAGGGGACTCTCACAGGGCGACTGTCCGTCTTTGCAAGTGGATTGGCTGCTCGTGGCGCAGCCAACTCGAGAGCTTGGACCGGACGGGTCCTCCTTCGCTTTGCTCTCGGGCTCCCAGTGCAGTTGCGGTCACGGTGTTCGGGCCAGCGGCGGCTGGTCCTCACTTTGCTTTCGCTGTTGCTTTGGGCCCCGGTCACGGTGGTCAGGTGGATGTCGTTGCCTTGGAGGAGATTCCTCCGTCGGTACTGCACGAGGAGCAGCACACGCAGTTGCTTTCTTCAGGGTGTAGCGCCCACTGGTCCTGGGGCGCTGGTCAGGGGGCAAGTTCAGTTTCAAGCCCTTGGAGATCTTTTAGCAGAGTTCGGCACAAAGTCTTGTAAAGCAAAAGTCTTTTCGTAGTCTTTCCTTTTTCCTCTCCTTCGGCAGCAAGGCACCAGACACAGGCAAGAGACAGCACTCTTCCTTGTCCTTCCCGGTCCTTCTCGTCGGGCAGAGTTCCTTCTGTAGCCCAAACAGGATCTAATTTTCAAGGAGCAGGGCTCCTTCTTTTATATGGCATTTCTTTTGTTCTCGCAGGCCAGGGGGGCCTTTGCATAGCCACTCTCAGTCCTTGAGTACCCTGGCGGGTGTACTCCGGCTTCTGCTTTCAGTGTGAGGGGCAGGCGCATCAGACGCCCCACAGGAGGTGGAGCCAGCATTGTGCGGACAGGGGCAGCCAGAGTACCTTGTGGATGGGGCTTCGCCCTTCCTGGGCCAGGTGTCGGCTGAATCATCCGACGCTCCCCAGGAGGGTGGAGCCAGCATTGTGGTGGCAGAGCACAGCAAGATCCAGAGTCAAGAGCCACTCCTACCTCCCACTAAGGTGTAATCTGCGCATTCACCACCTGTCATCCTCCCAGCCCTGTCACTCACACGTCCCAGACAGTCAGATACACATACCAGCAGAGGCGGGCTGAAATGGTTAGGCAAGCAAATGCTAACTTTCTAAAAGTAGCATTTGCAAACCCAGGATACTAAATAAACTTTACTAAAAGAAATATTTTATCATCCTGAGTTCAGGCATACCAAACACGACGCGCTACCATGCCCCTTGAGCCTGCTGGGATTATAGGGTGTAATAACTCCAGCAGCTCAGTCTGTCCTAATGGAGCAGGTAGCCTTCAATAGTGAAATACGGTCTTGGTTGTAAGTCACTACTAGGACGGCCACACACTTCAGGGCTTGTCCTACCTTACACCTACAACGCACCCTGCCCGCAGGCCTATCATAGGGGTGACTAATATGTAGTCAAGGGAAGGTTCGGGGGCTGGCAAGTGGGTGCACTTGCCCAGCTAGCGTGACAATACGAGACCGCACGCGGGTTCTGCGGTCGCAGTTCCCAGACACATCTTTACGGCTGCTTCGGTGGGTGGCGCAACCCGCGCTGCAGGCCCACCAGCAGTATTGGCATCTACAAGCCCCGGCACTCCTAGTGCACGTTACTAGGGACTAACAGTAAATCCAATGAACCAATCATGGATACCAATCGCATGTACAATTTACAGTAGGGAGCACTTGCACTGCGGCACGGGTCAGCCGTGGCGCTGTGCCCTGAGTATCGGAAAACCAGCAAAACATCGGAGGCACATCAGCAAAAAGTGGAAGGGAGACTCACGCCAAGGTGCCAGGTCTAACATGTGTCCCCTCCAGCTGAAATGTGGGGGGAACTACCCTTCCCCAGGGAGTTCCACATCACTAAGGCGGAAAAATCTGGACAGACCGTCAGCGTTGGCGTGATCGGTGCCAGGGCGGTGTTCCACCGTAAAGTCCATACTCTGTAGAGAAATGGACCACCTCAACAGTTTCGGGTTCTCACCCCTCATTTGCATCAACCATCTGAGGGGCCTGTGGTCCGTCTGAACTCGGAAGTGAGACCCAAACAGGTAGGGTCTTAGCTTCTTCAGCGCCCAGACCACAGCAAATGCTTCACGCTCTATTGCACTCCACCTACTTTCCCGTGGAAGTAACCTCCTACTTATGAAGGCTACGGGTTGGTCAAAGCCCTCCTCAGTCATCTGTGAAAGAACAGCCCCTACACCATGCTCTGAAGCGTCTGTTTGCACTATGAATTCCTTGGAGAAATCAGGAGCCAGGAGCACGGGCGCCGTGCACATGGCAGTCTTCAGGGTGTCAAAAGCCTTCTGACAGGTGTCAGTCCAAATCACATTCCTGGGCTGCTTCTTCGAAGTCAGCTCTGTCAAGGGGGTCACGATCGTGCCATAGCCCTTGACAAACCTCCTGTAATACCCAGTGAGCCCCAGGAAGGCTCTCACTGCAGTCTGGGTCTGGGGGGGTTCCCAAGCCAGGATGGTCTCAATTTTGGGTTGCAAGGGGGCTACCTTCCCACTCCCAACTTGGTGTCCCAAGTACACCACTGAACCCTGCCCAATCTGGCACTTGCTTGCCTTGATTGTGAGGCCTGCTCTGCGCAGAGCCATCAACACTTCCCAGAGGTGTCGCAGGTGTTCTGGCCAGGTGCCACTGAACACCGCGATGTCATCCAGGTAGGCGGCACTGAACTCGTCCAGCCCAGCCAACACCTGGTTGACCAATCTCTGAAAGGTGGCAGGGGCATTCTTCATTCCAAATGGCATAACCCG
Organism: Lissotriton vulgaris; assembly: GCF_964263255.1. Lineage (NCBI taxonomy): Eukaryota > Metazoa > Chordata > Amphibia > Caudata > Salamandridae > Lissotriton > Lissotriton vulgaris. The sequence continues at coordinate 1,326,583,749 of NC_141693.1, read as the reverse complement.
GAACTGGAAATGCCCATCTGGTGTAGAGAATGCCGACCTCTCCTTTGCCCCATCGGTCAAGGCGATCTGCCAGTACCCAGACGTCAAATCAAACGTACTGAGGAACCGAGCAGCCCCTAGCCGATCAATGAGCTCATCAGCTCTGGGGATGGGGTGCGCGTCAGTCTTCGTGACTGAATTGAGTCCTCTGTAGTCCACACAGAACCGAAGTTCGGGTGTGGCTCCCGGCGCAGCAGCCTTCGGAACCAAGACCACGGGGCTGGACCAAGGACTGCTGGAAGACTCAATCACCCCCAGGGCAAGCATCTTGGAGACCTCCTCCTTGATGCAGGCCCGGACCCTGTCAGTCACTCTGTAAGCCTTATGCTTCACAGGTAAGCTGTCTCCAGTGTCCACATCATGGACGCACCAATCTGTGACACTCGGAACCAGGGAGAACAGATCTGGAAACTGCCCCAGCAACTGGCGGCAGTCTTCCTGTTGTTCAGGGGTCAGGGTGGGTGAGAGGTTAACTCCATCCACTGACCCGTCTTTCTCACAGGCCACTAAGAGGTCAGGGAGAGGCTCCGACTCCTCCTCCATTCCGTCATCAGTTGCCAACAACATGCCCACTTCGGACCTTCGCAAGTGGGGCTTGAGGCGGTTGACATGTAGGACCCGCAAAGGGTTCCTGGGCGTCTTCATGTCCACCAAGTATGTCACGGGGCTCTTGCGCTCCACAACCTCGAATGGGCCTGTCCACTTATCCTGAAGGGCACAGGGCTCCACTGGGGCCAGGACATACACCTCTTGTCCAGGCTGAAGCTCGACCAGAGTGGCATTCTGGTCGTACCACCGCTTCATCTCTTCCTGGCTGGCTTCCAGATTTGCCTCAGCAAGTTGTCTGAAGCGCCTGGTCTGGTTTCTGAAGGCCAGCATGTAGCTATATACATTCTGGGGAGGTTTCCTGGGAGATTGCTCCCAGCCTTCCTTTACCAAACTCAGTGGTCCTTTCACGGGGTGACCGTACAGTAGCTCAAAGGGGCTGAACCCTAGGGACTTCTGTGGTACCTCGCGATATGCAAAGAGTAGGCATGGTAAGAGGACGTCCCACTTACGCCTCATCGGACCTTCTAGGCCCATGATCATGCCCTTCAGGGTTCGGTTGAATCTTTCAACCAACCCGTTACCTTGGGGATGGTAAGGCGTGGTGAACTTATACGTTACGCCACACTCTTGCCAAAGGGACTTCATGTACTTGGATATGAAGTTGGTCCCCCTGTCGCTCACCACCTCTAGAGGGAATCCTACTCGTGAGAAAATTCCCATCAGTGCACGTCCCACCACGGGGGCCGTCACTGTCCTCAGAGGGATGGCTTCAGGGTACCGGGTGGCATGGTCCACCAAGACCAGGATGAACCTGTTGCCCATGGCTGTCTTGGGGTCCAGAGGCCCAACAATGTCAATACCCACTCGCTGGAATGGCGTACCGACCACAGGGAAGGGTTGGAGGGGAGCCTTCTTCTTCCCTCCGGTCTTCCCACTTGCCTGGCAAGTCGGACAGGTTCTGCAATGAGCGTCTGAACTCTTATGCATTTGGGGCCAGTAAAAGTGGGTGACAAGCCTGTCATAGGTCTTGTCCATCCCCAAATGTCCTGCTAAAGGCACATCATGAGCCAGACCCAGTAGGAAGGCTCTGAACTTCTGGGGTACCACCAGCACACGGGCTGACCCAGGTTCAGCAGCCTTAGGCTCTGAATACAGGAGGTCGTTCTCCCAGTACACGTAATGTGTTTTGGCCTGAACACCATTGGCCTGGTCTGCAGCCTGCTGCCGCATACCCACGAGAGAGTGGCATTCTTTCTGCTCCTTGCAGAATTCCTCCCTGGAGGGTCCTCCTTCTTGCTGCCAATGGGTCAGCTCAGGCAGGTCCCCCAGTTCGGCGATCTGTTCCCCTGTAGGCTCCAGGGCATCCCCCTCAAGGTCTGCTTCCTCCTGGACCGTGGGAACCTCAGGGGCCGGTTTCCCGCGCCCCCTGCGCCCTCTCCCTAAGGCCGGTTCCTGGGCTTCTCCTTCAGGCCCCAGGACCTCTTGATCACCCCTACTGGCTGCCATTGACCGGGTGGTCACGCACGCCCAGTCAGGCAGACCCACCATCCGCAGGTGAGTCGTTTTCTCCACCTTTTCCCAAGGGGAGTGCTCCAAGTCATTCCCTAGCAAACAGTCAACAGGCATGGTTTTTCTTACACAGACCTGCAGAGTACCAGAGACCCCCCCCACCACTCGAAGGGAACTTGAGCCATCGGACACTGACTCTCAGAATTATCAGCGTTGATAACCCTACAGTAGGCATGGGGTACAACCTGCTCTTGAGACACCAGGTGCTGCCTCACTGCAGTCACACTGGCTCCTGTGTCTCGAAGAGCCTCAGCTTCCTTGCCATTGATGATCACCACCTGCCCATATTTCTTAGTGTTAGAGGGCAGGTAGTTCGTAGGGATCATCTCACTGTCTCCTAGCGAGACTAGGGTCATCTGAACGGGATCTCCACCCCCCGGGACCATCACTTCTTCTCCTAAGTGAACACTAGTCACTTGACGGGGCGGAGCACCAGTGGGTGCGGGTTTTCCAAACAGGCGACACTTGGGGTCACTGGATATGTGCCCAGGTTCGCCACATTTGTAACAATTGAAGGGCCCCTTTGGAACAGGTTTACCTGTCGGGGCCCAATTCTGCTTTGGGGGTGGGGGAGGCTGAGAACCTTGCTTCTGGTTCCCCTGGGAACTACTTTGGGGGCCTTTTTGGAACCCTTTCTGTTTTCCCCCTTGTCCCCCCCACTCTTCTGCTGGGGACCCTGCCCACTCTTGGGGAGTCTCCCACGGGACCCTTGTGGACCCTGGTGCTGAGCCAGCGGTCCGCCTCCTCAGCAAGCTTCCTCGGGTTGGACAGCTTGCTATCGATCAGGTGTTGGTGTAACTCAGGAAAACAGTGATCAGACAAGTGCTCCCATGCAATTAAATCAAAGAGACCTTGAAAATCATTCACTTTGCTACCCTTCACCCAACCATCCAGTGCTCTGCAAAAATAAGTCACATACTCCACATACGTATTCCCAGGCCGCTTAGTACAACCCCTAAACTTCTGTCTATACATTTCAGGGGTAAGCCCGTACCTGCGCATTAAAGCTTCTTTCATGTGGGAATAGGATCTCTGTTTCTCAACGGGCAAATCTAGCAAGGTATCTCGCCCTTCGCTAAGGAACCTTCCCCACAACCCCGCTCCCCAATCCTTGTCAGGGACCCGGTGGGAGGACATGGCTACCTCGTATGCCCTAAACCACTGTCCTATGTCATCCCCCTTAAAGAACTCCTTAACTACGTCCTTCGGGATGTGCACTCTTGACTCTACCTGCACTGGCGATGTGCTGCCACCAGAGGGAGGACGATCCAAGTCTCTCTCCTTGAGACTTATCTCCCTCATTTTCACTTCATAATCCATTTGGTGCTTTCGCTCTTCCAGCGCCATTCTTTTTGTTTCAAGCTCCAGTTGGATTTTCAATTCTGCCAGCTTCCTTTCGTGATTCCTTGTTTCCTTCCTGTCTGCCAGCTCCTCTGGCGACAGGCCTTTACCAAAGCTGTGCACGCTGTCTTGCCTTTCGAGATCCACCAGATCCATAGGTGCATTCTGCTCTTCAGTCGCATCTTGCTCCGCGAGGGCATCTTGATCCTCCGGGGCCTTTCTGGACTCTATCCAGGCTTTCAGGGCCTTGTAGAATTCTGGCTTATTCTTGCAACCAGCGTGCGGAACTTTGAGTTTCTTACAGAAAAACTTCAGCTCCGTCTTTGAGTATTTGTCCAGCTTTGCGGCGTCCCACTCCACCTCCAACACCTCAGAGGTCGTGGACTCCGCTCCATCCAGGCTCTTCGTGCCCGGCATGGTTCTCACACTCGGAATCTTCTTTCAGCAAAAAGCAAAGTCTGTGGCTAAGTAACTGGACTGAAATCACTGTGCAATGGTCGGAAGCTAAGGTGTCGTAATTGGCCTGGCCGCGTTAGCGATTAGCTGAACCTACACGTTGTCCTCCTTAACTTGGCTATATACGAAAACGCCATTTTGAATACTGTGGCGGCCATCTTAGATCATAAGCGGCCTCGTGGCCGGCGTGCCCTTTAGTCCGTTGTCCGTTCCAATGACCACTTCAGTCTGCCCAGCAACCGGCTATTTTTAGTACTGGTCAAGCTTGCACATGCGCAGTCCCAACTGACCAGTAAGCCTTTAGGAATGTGCGCCAAACTGACCAGCGGAGTTGTGCCCCCTCCAATGAGCTGGCAGTGTTCCAAAACATGACCATATATGTACATAAATGTGTTCTAACTTGTGCCGCCTATCTTTTATTGCCCCTAACTGTATATAAATTGGGGTCACACCGGTGTTCGGTGTGATACCTCTTGCATTACCGAAGGGTGCTGTTTGAGTGTACCACCACCCCATGGGGTCTTAATAAACTTGTTCTTTGCCTTTTACAGTTTCCGTGCCAACAGTTCTTGAGTGTAAGTGGGTTATCTTCGGAGCATGTAGGCCTTGGGAACCCTGATTACTTCAAATTGGCGACCACGAAGGGACTCATCGGCGACTCGGATGCCCGAAGGAGAGGTCGTGACGAAGGCTTGGAAACTCGCCATGGACGCGCGCTGCCACGAGTGACCCGAGTCTTGGCTGCCACGGTGTTTTTTCCTTTCCTTCCGATCTGACCTTCCAGGTGGCGCCGGTCTCCGACTGAGTTTTCGAGTGTCTGCATCGCTGAGATAGTGCCGTTTGGCTGATTTGGCTTACAAGACCTTGGCAGTTGGAATCTGGACGTTTGAGAAGTTGGGTAAGCTTTGTGTTCGGTAAGGTAGTCTTCGGACGCTTACTGAAGTTCTATGATTTGTGATCGGTAAGGTAGTCCTCGGACGCTTGCCGAAGTCCTACGATCTATGTTTTTTTGATTTGAGTTAGCTAACATTGTGATTTGAGATCTTTTGAACTTATATGTGTAGTGCACTTCACATAGGCAGGCATGTAGAGATGTTTCTCTGAACTTTGTTCCTTTTTCCTCTGAGCGGCACAATCGTGTGAAGTACTGTAAGTGCCATTTTGTGCGGTGTCACGTTTTCGTGATACTTTTCGAACATGCCTGTTTTCAGCACACTCCGAGGGATGTGCTGTCTTGGAGAGGGTACCTCAATTAGGTTAGCAGAAGCACAGCCGGCTCCCCCAGAGGGAACACCAAATCGTGAGATGTATATAAAACTTGGCCTCCCCCCTATAATGTACAGCAAATTATGGCATAAGTATACAAAGTCGGATCCTGAATTGCAATGGCCTCTACATGGGTCGTTCGATTTACGTAAAGTACAGTTTGTGGAACAATGTTTGTTTCAACGCAGGTCTAGACAGAATATGTTTGATTGTGTGCGAATGTGGGAGAAAGCGGTGCGTGAGCGAATGAAGCGTGAAGTTGCCTTGGCGGACAAAGAGCAGCGCAAGGCTGCTCGGGATAAGGCTTTACAGCTTGAGGAAAAGGAGGCTCAAGAGAAGAAAGAGAGGGAGGAACGGGAACGTAAATTGCAAACGACTGGTCAATTTCCTATCCGTCGACCGCTTTATCCTGTCCTTAATAATGAATCTGATGATTTTTCATTGCTAGATCGGTCACCGCCTCCGTACGTTTCGCCGACGGCACCAGCTGCAGATTCGGAGGACGATGGACAGGATAAGTCGGAACAGAAGGGGGTATCTGCTCTCAGGTTTACTGCGGAGAGGTCCGCACATTTGCGTAGTTGGGCTCGTAAAGTGAATAAGAAGTGTGTTTCTCAGGATCAGTTGCTTACGGAGAAAAAGGCGTGGTCGGATCTTGAATTGATGTATTTTTTATCTAGTTTGGCAGATGAAGTTGTTGCTGCGTATCGTGAACTTTCTGACACGTTAGAACCTAAATCGGTATCAGTGTATCGTGAGCATTTGCTTCAAGGTATCTTTGATCTTTCAGATGTCGATGACCTGTTCACGCAACTGATCCAGCTGCGAGACGAAACGACGAAATTACGGGAGTAGCGGAAAAGGAGGCAAAAGGAGTCCGAATTGGAGAATAGCGGGCAGGCTAAGAAGTGTTCTCTCCGTGGTTCAGATAAGAGTTCTGCGTTGCATGTTATGCCGATGCGTGAAGCCGCGCCTTTGTATGTTCCACCAAAAGGGGACGGTACAGATGATGATAAATTATCGAAAGATGCGAAAGGGTATTTTGTATATAACTGGGTATACACGCCTTGGAATAGAGCAGATGTTATGGCATTGAAAAATTCTTTACCTGATCTTCGAAAAAATCCGGCGGCATTTTATGAAGGGGTGGAAGGGGCTATTTCGTCTTGTGTGATGACTCTTGTGGATATAGATTTGTTCTTTGGGCTAATTCTGCCACCTGATATGTGGAGACAAATTTGTAAAAATAATGATGAAACGATACTGGGGGGCACATGGAAAGAAATAAACGCTGCCGATTTAGATAGGGAACCAGCATGTAAGCCTTGTCAGTTGATTCTAGACCTTCCGGCGGCTATTTTGAATAAATTGAAGACGCTTGTTCCCTCTAAAAAGATTGATTGGACTATGCTAACGTCGTGCAAACAGAAACCCGATGAAACGGTCTCAGACTTCTTTACACGTTTCGAGGAGGCATTCCATGATTACAGTGGTCAATCTTTAACAGACGATACGGGCCGGCATTTGTTTGTAGATAAGTATGTGGCTAATCTCCTACCGGAGATTGCAAAACGATTGAAGTCGAGTGAAAGTTCCTGGGCCACGGCGACCCCTGCGTCCTTGTTAACTATGGCTCAGTATTATGAGCGGCAGGAATTGGAGGCTAAAGAAAGTGTTGAGAAAAAGGCGAAGGAATTGAAAACGAAGGTGATGTTGGCGCAGGTTCGGGGAACACAGGGTAGAGGGAATGATAGAGGTAGACGGGGTGGAGGAAATACGTCGTATGGTCGTACAGACATTGCGGAGGATCAGTGCGCTTACTGTAAGGAGTTTGGGCATTGGGCTGAAGATTGTCCGGTACTTCGTGAGCAGCGTAGTCAGCGTGGTCGAGGAGGTGGAAGGTCGAGGGGAGGTTATACGGGAGCGAGAGGTAGCGGAAGTGATCGTGGAAGGGTTGAGGAGAGGGGCCGTGGCCAGGATGAACGAAACACGTTTGATAGGCGGAATCAATATCAGATTTCGGAGGGAGAGAATGTGGAACACCAGGATTATGTGCATGCATAGGACTGCGTAGGATGGGGTAAGGAATCAGTTGAAGTGCCGGTAGATCAGCAGGGTCCATACGTAACAGCGGGTATTCTGGGTTCTACTGATCAATTTCTTGTCGACACTGGGGCTACACGTAGCGCTTTGTCGAAAAACTTGGTTCCGAGGGCTCCCCTGTCTGGCGAAATGATTACATGTGTAGGGTTTGATGGCACACCCTCCCCCAGCCCATTGTCCAATCCCCTTGCACTATGTCTTGACAAATACTTTAGTTTTGGTCAGTTCTTGTTATCACCCCATACACCAGACAATATCCTGGGTATTGACTTGCTTAAATATTTTCGAGCAACGATACGTTGCGCCCCTGAGGGAGTGCGAGTTATCTTGAATGACAATTATCCTGATCCCGATAGGTTTTACGCCATCTCAGATGTTCCAGCTTTGGCCTCTTTACCACATACGTTATGGGCGACCTCAGATACGGATGTGGGAGAGATGCGTATTCCACCAATACACATTACTGTTAAAGAGGGGGCCCCTCTACCACGAGTACCACAATATAAGATTTCGAGAGAGGGTGAAATTGCATTGACACGTATTGTTCAGGATTTGATTTCTGCAGGGGTTGTAGAGGAGGTCCGTTATAATGTTTGCAACAGTCCTATTCTTCCGATTCTCAAGAGAGACACTGACGGCAAAATCTATCGCTTTATTATTGATTTGCGAGAGATCAACAAAATTGTCATTCCCCAATACCCGGTGGTGTCCGATATTACGACCCTGCTTACCTTGGTTCCACCAACGGCCACCACGTTTAGTGTCATTGATTTAAAGAATGCGTTCTTTTCCATCCCTGTTCATCCAGATAGCAGATATCTGTTTGGCTTTACGCTCAATAATAAATCATATAGATTTTGTCGTGTTCCCCAAGGTTATACTGAAAGCCCTATCATCTACAGCCAGGCTTTGAAAAGGCAGCTTGATTTGTTTAAATTGCAGTCGGGCGTTGCTCTCATCCAGTACGTGGATGACCTTCTGCTTGCTGCTGACACTTATGCACAATGTGAAGAAAGTACAATCGCGTTGCTTTCCTTTTTGGCACAGAACAATCATAAGGTTTCGAAAAAGAAGCTCCAATATTGTAGACCCCAGGTGACTTACCTTGGTCATCTGTTGTCTAAGGAGGGGCGTGCATTAACATCTGATCGAATTCAAGCAATTCTAGACACACCAGTCCCCTGCACGCAGAGAGATGTACGTGCCTTCATAGGGTTGACGTCCTTTTGTAGACAATGGATTATGGGTTTTTCACACATTATAAAGCCTTTGCTAGCGTTATTGTCTAAAGCTACACCAATGCCCTTAGCATGGACAGATGAATGTCAGAAGGCCTTTGAACAGCTGAGACAGGCCCTTTGTTCCGCACCCGTGTTAGGCACACCAGATTACACGAAACTTTTCACATTGTACGTGCACGAGAATGATGGGTGCGCGTTGTCAGTGTTAGTGCAACTACACGGGGATAAGCAGAGACCATGTGCATATTTCTCTGCCATTCTGGATCCTGTAGCGCGAGGGTTGCCTGGGTGTTTTCGAGCGGTGGCAGCAACAGAAGTGGCCATACGACAGAGTGAGGGAATAGTGTTATCACACAAACTGCTGGTGTTAGTTCCTCACGCAGTAGATGCTCTGCTAAACCAAACAAAGACCCAATACCTTACGAGTGCACGGCTAACAGGATATGAGCTGACACTCTTGGCGCCACATATTACACTGAAAAGATGCGCTACTTTGAACCCTGCCACTTTATTGCCCTATCCGGTCGAGGAGGGTCAGGAAGAAAAACATCATGATTGTGTTTTCCTGACCGAGGAACAGACAAAGGGTCGTGTCGATTTACAGGATGTCCCACTTCCAGAGGTGGATGGGGAACTGTGGGTTGATGGATCATGTGTAAGGCTGCCAGATGGTACGACTTCCGCAGCCTATGCGATCACGACACTTAAGACAGTGGTAGAAACAGCTAGGATACCACAAAAATCGGCTCAGGCAGCAGAGCTGATAGCTTTAACAAGAGCCTGCGAATTGAGTACTGGTCTATGTGTGAACATATACACGGACAGCCGGTATGCCTTCAGAGTGGCACACGACTTCGGGCTACTCTGGAGAGAACGTGGGTTTTTGACATCACACGGAGAGCACATTATGCACGGAGAGCTAGTGCGTGATCTCCTAAATGCGCTGCTTGGCCCAAAGAAAGTAGCGATAGTGAAGTGCAGTGCCCATAAAAAGATCACGGATAAAGTGGGCCAAGGAAATGCCTTTGCAGACAGCATAGCAAGACAAACGGCTATGTCTCGAACTAGCTCCCCCATGTACGTGATACAGTCACAGGCTGAACGATGGAGTGATGCTAGGGCAGAAATACTGGATATTCAAAAATCAGCTACTGAATCTGAACTTGCGGCATGGGCAGTAGATGGGGTACTAGATGACGAGGGTTGTTGGAGAAGCAAAGACATGGAGAAGTGGAAATTGCCTGCGGCTTACTTGCAGGCGATGGTCCAGATGTCACATGGACTGGCGCATGTCGGAGCTCTTGCAATCACTCGGCTTTTAACACGAGTTTGGGAACATCCTGAGATTGCTAACACTGCGAAGAGAGTAGTGCAGACCTGCCTGGTTTGTTTACAGCACAATCCTGGAAAGGGGACCCATACTCCGAAAGGAGGCTTCGTTCCACCTTCTGCACCATTTGAGGTTCTCCAAATGGATTACATCCAACTCGAGCGCTGCAATAACCTGAAGTACGTCCTAGTGGTGGTATGTGCTTTTAGCAAATGGGCTGAGGCCTACCCCACGAAAGACAATACGGCTCTGACAACAGCCAAGGTGTTGCTTAAGGAATTCTTTCCTCGCTTTGGAGTCTGTAAATTTCTGTGGAGCGATAATGGGCCCCATTTTGTTGGAAAGATTGTGGAATATGTACTGAAGGGGTTAGGGATTCAGCAGAAGTTCCACGCTGTATTCCACCCTCAGTCAGCAGGTCTGGTCGAGCGGTATAATGCGACATTGAAGCTTAAACTGGCCAAAATTGTGGCGTCTACATCGTTGAAGTGGCCTGATGCTTTGCCGCTAGCACTACTCTCTCTTAGATCAGTACCCCATTCACGAACTGGCCTTACGCCCTATGAGGTGGTGTTTGGGCGCCCGATGAATATCTGGGGGGTGCCTAAGCCGCGATTAATACATGATGTGCCTTGTGTTATGATGAATGACTATCTGGCACGATTAACAAATGATTTGCTCTCTATTCATCAACAGGTTCGAGAAGCGCTCCCTGACAACTCTACTGGAGAGGGCCATGATCTCCGCCCTGGTGACCACGTGATGGTTCGCTCGTTTGAGAGAGCAAGCAGTCTGGAGCCCAGGTGGAAGGGCCCCGAACAGGTCCTTCTGGCAACCCGCACCGCTGTAAGAGTGACCAACAGGAAGCGGTGGGTGCATTCGACACATTGTCGCCGTGTCTCCCCGGATCTGGTGACTCCTGCTGTATTGACCGACTACAAAGAGATCTTGGAGAAAGAAAAGAGCCCAGCTGTGACGTCGGCCGAAGTTGAGGGAGCCTTCCCGGACCACGCTGCTGCCGGACGAGAGCGCTACAACTTGCGCCCTCGATAAGAAGATTTTTGTTTTTTAAGACTGGTTGGTTACCGCTCCAGGTTTGTGAAACGGAAACCGGGAATTCCAAGGGGGGGGGATCAGTTCTGCCAGTGTAGCGACACCCGTCTTGGCCCGGAGAAGAAAACAACGGCTACCTCGGAGTTCAGCACCGTATTTTTTCCTTTTTTTTAGGTATACACGCACGTGTATCTGAGACTTTGCGAACAATTTGTGCTATTTAAGACTTTGCACGAACATTTCTGAACTATGGCAACAATGGCTTCACGTGATAAAAAAGTATTGGGTGCCTTTCTTTTTGTTCTGACTATTGTGGTGATAGCTGTTATAGCCTGGGTAGTTGAACTTGTGGCGCCTGTACGTGAACATTTGCTGCCGACTACCCCGGCTCCGTCTGAACATTTTCATTTTACATTACCTTTTCACGAAGAACGTCATAGGCAAACGTATTTAAATAACAGTTTTATTCAGATTCTTCACCACACACATAACATGACCAATACCTCAAATTGTTGGGTGTGTGGGATGTTGCCAGGGCACCAAAAGAGAGGGGGCGCCCCACTTATTCCACTCCCGTTTTCACATAATGGATCATGCAACGCTTGGTACACCCTCCTTTTTACTCTGAGATGGCCAACCAAAGGGGGGGTGCTTTTCCGTTTGAATAAAGTATGTTCCCATGACAAGGATGGGTTTCCACGGGCTGAGGGTACTCGATTTGAATGGGAAGAGTACAGGCCCGATAACGTGTCTGCCCCACGCGTGTACAGCAACCAGAGGAATATTAACGTATCAACTGCACATGTTATTAATGTCATTTCCACAAAAGCCGATCTATGTATCAGAAATAAGGGTTCAATTGCAGTGGGGAAAAGCGAATGTAATACCACTCTCACTTTTGATAGCCCGAATGGCATCTCATTTGTTGCATCACGGAATACGTATTTTATTTGTGGAACGAAGGGTTACCATCAGCTTCCATTGGGGTGGTTGGGCACATGCTATGTATCGTTTGTATTGCCACCTGTATTTATTGCCCCACCAATGTATCACAATGATTACACGTTATATCATGACTTCGTCCTGAATAGAGTTAAGCGAACTGTTGTTCTGGATGACATTGACCAGACTGATACTGCCTTGCAACAGTATGTGGACTTTAATTTGGGACTATTCTCCTTTGTGGGGGCCGCACTGAACAGCCGGAAAATCAGACGACTGACACGTGTTGTCGAGGCTGTAGCAAATGACACTGCCATTGCCCTGGGGAACATTACCGAGGAACTACAGATTTCCAGGATTGTTACGCTCCAAAACAGGATGGTGTTGGATGTCGTTTTGGCTGATCGTGGGGGGGCATGTAGAATTATCGGAAGCAGCTGTTGTGTATATGTCCCGGACAATTCTCCATCTGTTTATGATGCCATCTCCAAGCTTCACAAGATTGCAGCTGACAATACACCCAGACAATGGAACTTGGACACTTTCGGGATGGTTCTGGTCCATGCTTGCTACTTGGGGCTGGAAACTGTTGACGATTCTGTGTATACTTGTGGGAGCAATGTTTTTCATATGTCTGTGTATTCAATGTGGCCCAGCCCTATGTTCCATGTGCCTATCAGCTTGCATACCATCGAGACGAGCTCTTGCTCATGACAAAATGATGCTTCATAAAGAAGTAACACAAATTATGTTAATAGATATTGAGGACGAACATCCTGATTATGTTCATTATGAGGTAGATTCAGCTAAACGCTAAAAGGGTCGTCTGTCGTAATTGGCCTGGCCGTGTTAGCGATTAGCTGAACCTACACGTTGTCCTCCTTAACTTGGCTATATACGAAAACGCCATTTTGAATACTGTGGCGGCCATCTTAGATCATAAGCGGCCTCGTGGCCGGCGTGCCCTTTAGTCCGTTGTCCGTTCCAATGACCACTTCAGTCTGCCCAGCAACCGGCTATTTTTAGTACTGGTCAAGCTTGCACATGCGCAGTCCCAACTGACCAGTAAGCCTTTAGGAATGTGCGCCAAACTGACCAGCGGAGTTGTGCCCCCTCCAATGAGCTGGCAGTGTTCCAAAACATGACCATATATGTACATAAATGTGTTCTAACTTGTGCCGCCTATCTTTTATTGCCCCTAACTGTATATAAATTGGGGTCACACCGGTGTTCGGTGTGATACCTCTTGCATTACCGAAGGGTGCTGTTTGAGTGTACCACCACCCCATGGGGTCTTAATAAACTTGTTCTTTGCCTTTTACAGTTTCCGTGCCAACAGTTCTTGAGTGTAAGTGGGTTATCTTCGGAGCATGTAGGCCTTGGGAACCCTGATTACTTCAAAGGTATAGATACCGCAAGTGTAAATTCGAAAATCCCACCGCTGCCACCAATGTAGGAAGGGGGAGGCTCTAGTTGGCGCAGTGCAACACTAGCGACAAGCAGGGACTCTCTCTTCCTCGTCAGGGCTGAGGGTTACCTTCCAGACAACCTCTGCTTACCCTCTAGGTAGTGTGGCTTAAGCAGTCGTAGGCTAATCTTTGGGGCACATAGGGTTAAACACTTGCAATATTACACCGTCACAACCAACCCACCACACAATGAGACCAGACTGTATTCTGTAAAAATATATATCTTTATATAGAATTCAAGCAGGCTTATGAATACAGTTATCAGACTTTCAAGTAGCGGTTCCAAGTTACTTAGTTCAAGTTGCCACAGTTCGTTCTAGCAATAAGAGTTCTTTAGGGGGAGGAGGAGCTTCGCGGGCGACCAAGATGGCCGCGTAAGCTCGGAGCTCCGTGGACCGTCCGATCCACCGCAATTATCCTGCTTGAAATCCTGGTCCACGTTGGTGGCACTGTAAAGCTGGCGGCCTGCTGGGGCGGGGGCTGCAATCGGTTCCCGAATCGGTGGCTCCTGAGCGAAGTTACGTCGAGCTGAACTCCGCTCCGTAACGGTGCCATTGTCCGTCCGGACTTCGTCACTTCGCCACTTCGCTCGATCGTGCTGCGAGGGCCTTGATTGCCACCTCCCTGGTGAAGACGCGGTGATCTAACCCTGCCCTGGTCGACCTGATTGTCTTTCTGACCTGATTGACTCCTGGCTGTGGACCCTGACCTGCGACCACCGGTCCTTTGTTCTTGGGGACCCAACATGGCGGGCAGGGGCGCTCCGGAGAGGGCATCGAATAAAGGAACTCGGGGCAAACCGCAGACGCAGAACAACCGTATGGAGCGGTATGTCAATCTCAACTCGCCACCTGCGTCGGGTGCTGGCCCCAAGGGAACCCCAGTGACTGCCCCGCCGGATGGCTCGGATCCTACCCTGGTGGACATTATGGGCGCCATCACCAGCCTCCGTACTGACGGACAACACCAACATGAGGTTCTGTCCCACAAGGTGGATTCCATGGCCATTGATATTGCTTTGATCAGGACTGACCTGGGGAAGACAAATGACCGTGTGAGAGCGCTGGACATTAAGACCACTAGTCTGACCTCGGATGTCTCCGAACTACAAACGGAGGTCCGGAACTTGAGAGCGACCGCCGATCAGTTCTCTAAAAGGCTGGAGGATTTTGAGGGGCGAGCCAGGCGGCAGAACGTCCGCATAGTGGGGGTTCCGGAAGGGTCCGAGGATGGCGCAGCGGACCTTTTTGTTGAGGAACTGGTTAAGACACATCTGGCGCCCTCTGGGCTGAGCAACTTCTTTTCGGTGGAGCGTGCCCACCGTGTGCCCGGGGGTCCACCTAAAACAGGGGCGACGCCGCGACCCATTGTGGCGCGCCTTCTTAACTTCAGAGATCGAGATGCGATCCTTCAGGCGTCCAGATCGCAAGGGCCACTACAATATCAGAACGCGGAGGTTCATTTTTACCCGGATTTCACCAGGCTGGTGCAACGCCAAAGACTGAGCTACGCGGGGGTCAAGAGACGCCTCAGAGATATGGGACTCAAATACTCAATGCAATTCCCTGCGAGGCTCCGCGTGGAATTCAAGGGCCGTGCCTACTTCTTTGATTACCCGGACAACGTGAGCGAGTGGCTGGACACTGTCACACCAGAACGGGAGGAGCGTGAGGAAGATGTTGGAGGGGCCTCGGGCGGAGCGGAGCGGCAGGAATGAACTGGGCGCCGGGGCTACCCCTGCCTCGAAGGACCGTCGGACTACTGTTTTGGTGTGATTACTCTCTCCTTTCTTTTGAAGGTGGGTGGCGGGACGATTCCACGGGGATTCCTTCCTCCTCTGGGTCTTCGGTAGAGTAGTTAATGGGGCGACAGGCACACTGCAAGTTGGGGGGGATTTCTAGTCTAACGCAGGGGTGCAGGGTGGGGGGTTGGTTGGGTATTTTTTTGGTTTGTGTTTTGTTTCTCTTTTTCCCCGTATTGTGGCACACGGACAATGGCGATTCTGGACTTTTCCTGATGCACGTGTCTTTGGGTGATGGATGGGGTGGGTGGTGGAGGGATGAGGGGTAGGGCGTTGAAAATTCTCAGTTGGAATGTTAACGGGTTGGGTGATCGTATCAAGAGAGGGGTGGTTATTCAGCTGGTTAAGCGGCATATGCCGGATGTTGTACTTCTTCAAGAAACACACTTGGTGGGCAATGCCTGTAAAGCCCTGAATCGCAAAGGTTACAAGATGGTGGCTCATTCGGGGTTCTCTTCCGGCTCCAGGGGGGCGGGGATTCTTGTGCGCGCATCCCTTCCCTTAGGGATAGGGACCACCTTGATAGATGATAGGGGGAGGTACGCAGCCGTATCCGGGAGATGGGAAGGGCGTTCCCTCACGCTGTTGTCTGTGTACGTCCCTCCAGGGCTTCAATCCAGTACTTTCCAGGACCTTGGTGTTGCCATTTTGTCTATGCCGGCTGGTCGTCTGATCGTGGGGGGTGACTTTAATGCGGTTTGCTCTGGCCTCCTCGACCGCCAACCGCCTCGCGACCTGAGTGGACCACAGATGTGGTTGCCGTCCTTCCTTGACTCTACTGGGCTGGTGGACACGTGGCGGCTTTTGCACCCCACGCTTCGCCAATTTTCTTTTCTGTCGGGTGCGCACGGAAGTCTCTCACGCCTTGACTATGTTCTCACGCTGGCCTCGGATGCCCTAGCTGTGTCGGAGGCCCGCTTCCTTGCCCGAGGGATTTCTGATCATTCCCCGTTGTGGGTCTCTTTCGACTTTGGCGTGACTCTGTCGGACCGCCCGGCGGCGATCAATCCCTGGTACTTTCGAGATTTTAAGTCCCGCACCCTTTTGGCCAGGTCTATTGACCTATATTTTACCGAAAATGTGGGCTCGGTGGAGTCGGCCGTTACACTGTGGGAAGCTTTTAAGACGGTGCTCCGTGGTGAGGCCCAGGCACTCATCGCGGCCACCCGCCGGGATAGAGACTCGGCTATGCTGGCCATTGAACAGGAGGTGCTACACCTCGAGGCCCAGCTGCGTTCCGATTCGGACCCCCTGGCCCTCCACACTCTTTCGCTGAAACAAGCGGAGTATCATGACTTGGCCACTAATGCCGCCCTTGTTCTCGCCAAAGAACAGCAGGGCCGCATCTATGATGTGGGCGACAAGGCCGGGAAACTGTTGGCTTGGCTCGACAGGAGGGAGATGGCCAGTCGAGTGGTGCCGGAGCTCCTCGGAAACGACGGTACGCTCCTTACTGACCCCAGCGCCATTGTTGACTCTTTCGCGGACTACTTCCGTGGTGTCTATGAGTCGGTCTCGGAGTTCTCGGAGGCGGATAATACGACCTTCCTCGCTGACATAGACCTGCCTAGTCTCTCCGAGGAGGAGAGGGAGGACCTGGATAGGGACATTACAGCGGATGAGATCGACCTTGCGATTCGCTCCCTTAATTCGGGCAAGGCCTCTGGGCCCAATGGTATTCCAGTGGAATTATACAAAATCCGATCGGATGCGGTTTCCCCGCATCTCCGCAAGATGTTCCTTGAATCCTTTGAGCAGTGGCGGTTTCTACATTGGGGCGTTTGGGCGCCGCCCCCCCTGATTTCTCGCCGTGCGAGAAGAAGGCAGAAACAAATGGTAGTTATTTATTTATAACTACCATTTGTTTCTGCCTGCCCTTCTTGCACGGCGAGAAATCAGCGAACTTCCTGGTTACTAACTCGAGCCTCAGGGCAGGGGGGAGTGGCTTGGGGGAGTGGCTTGCCCAATGTTGTGAATACGGACTGTTTGGACAGCCTGAGAGGCAGTCCAAACAGACAGTATTAGCAACAGTGGGCAAGCCACTCCCCCAAGCCTCCTCCCATTCTCCGTTCTGCAGGATGCAGACTCGGAGAAATGACGTATTTAGGGCAGCCAGCCGAACCAATCAGCGCTGGCTGCCATGGAGGGGAGGGAGGCTGCCTGCAGGCTTCCGTGAGGAGAGCGGCGGTATTCAAATGCAGGACGGCGGGAGCAGTCTCGGGACTCGAGTCGGGAAGCCAAGGTAAGTTTGTTATATTTAAATTAATTTTAAATGTAACCTTAATGACAGTAAGCTGGAAGCGATCTTTTACCTTATACAAAGCGATATGGTTAATGGTTAGGGCAATCTGTGTTGCTAGTTGCGATCGTGCATGGAGCGTGAAATGAGGCTTGTAGGGGTGACAGTGTTCTCATGTCGTATAACCCTGTTTCTCCTGCGCGCCGTGTCACTTCGTACTTTATATTCCGTGCATGAAGAGATGTTTAGTGTATTTTGTTTTGCCGATGCTATCTGCTAGCGAAGTGGGAAAGAAGTGGGCGTGGTCCTCGAACCAGCAGTCAGTGGAGCCCTCTTCCTCCTGACTGAGAGGAGGGGCGGGCTGGGAGCTCCAGCTTTGGTATTCACGAGAGAAAGCAGTGGCTAATGTATCTGAATGGGGATTAACATGGAGACACCCTCCGTCTCATATTTACCTCTTCTGAGGGAAACGGGTCAAAATCCGCACTCATTTGCTACCTGCTTTGAGCAGGAGCAAGTATGTTTGGGGCCATTTTTTGTGTGTCCATAGTGCTGGGGCGGGGGAGGCGGTGTATTTAAGGTGTCTCTTGCGAGACCTCACTCGGCAACGTGTACTGAGGGCCCGAGTGCAGTACGGGAATTGTTTTACGCCCTACCACTTTCAAATGTCACCAGCCGCCACTGCCTTTGAGAGAGGCTCCCTTCCCCCTGACCAGCGACTTGCTACCATCGTGGTCATCCACAAGGAGGGCAAACCACGGGACGTTTGTCGCTCCTACCGTCCCATCTCCCTCCTTAACGTGGAACCTAAGATCCTTGCCAAACTGCTGGCTAATCGGTTGGTTGGAGTGATTAGTGACCTTGTCCACCCCGATCAATCGGGATTCATCCCACACCGCAACACTGCCCTGAATCTGCGTCGCCTCCACGGGGTTATGGCCCGGGCCCACACTCTTAAGGACCCGGCGGTGTTGGCGTCCCTGGACGCTACCATGGCCTTTGACTCCCTGGAATGGCCTTATTTATGGGCGGTTCTGGCTAAACTTGGGTTCGGTCCGATCTTCATTGGCTGGGTGAAACTCCTCTATGCGGACCCGATGGCCAATGTGACGGTCAATGGACGCCTGTCGGCATCCTTCCCCCTGCGCCGTGGCACCAGACAGGGTTGCCCCTTGTCCCCTCTGTTGTTTGCCCTGGCTCTCGAACCCCTTGCGGCGCAGTTACGGTCCCATCCCGACTTGAGAGGTATCGAATGGGCCCCCGGATTTGAGGACAGGGTCTCCCTCTACGCTGATGACATACTGCTGTACATGTCTTCGCCGTGTAGTTCCCTTATTGTGGCCTGTGATGTCATCAGACTATTTGGGCGATACTCCGGCCTGGTCATTAACTGGGCCAAGTCTTCCCTCTATGTCCTTAAAGGGGATACCCCGCGCCTCCCGGGGGGCTGCGGTATCCAGATCGCCTCGCGGCTTCAAATATCTGGGTATATACATATCCGGTAATGCCAAGCTCAGATATGATAACAATCTGCTCCCTCCACTTCAGCGGCTGCGGCGTGACGTCGATAGCTGGCGCCACCTGCCGCTTTCCCTCCTAGGCCGCGCGGCCCTTTTTAAGATGATGGCTCTTCCCAGGTTCCTTTATGCACTACAGAATTCGCAAGACCCTGTCCCTGCCCGCTACTTTCGCGACGTTGACGGCCTTCTCCGTAATCTCCTCTGGGAGGGCCGCCCTCGTGTCGCCCTCCACAAACTCACGCTCCCCTGGTACGATGGGGGCATAGCCCTCCCCGACGTGCGCCGGTACTATTGGTCATCCCAGCTCGCTGCCCTGAACCATGGATTCTACGGCCCAGTGGAGAACCCTGGATACGCCATGGACAGATGGCTGATGGGAGGCGGTAATTACTACCGTGCCCTGTACTCCAAGTCCCTTGACCGCAAACTGACGGGCCCCACTCTAACGGCGGTTCGTATCTGGAAAGCAATTACCAAGGCGCAGGGATGGCAGGGCAGACTCACGAGGTTCACCCCCCTCTTTGATTCCGACATCTTGGGTAGACTGTGGCACACCAAGGGCTTTGACAAGTGGGACCTCATTGGCATCAGCAGGGTTGAGGATATGCTTGCTAGGGGCGTGATCAAGACCTTCTCCCAGTTACAGGCTGAATATCAGCTGGGCGCGGCGGAGTTCTTCCGCTATGCACAGTTGAGACATGCGCTGGTTTCGGCCTCCCCGCCGGACGGCGCCATTCCGGAAAGTTCCCCGCTGGAAGATAGGATCCTGGATGGGCATGTGCCAGACAGTGCGATTTCCCTCTCGTACAAGAAACTGATAAATGCACGCGCAGACCTCCTCCTTGACCTGAGAGAGCGGTGGGTGGCGGATGGCCTTGAGCTGGACGACGAGGATTGGCAGTGTGCGGTTTCCTCTCCTAAGGAGGTTGCCATCTCTTCCCGTCTCCGCCTTGTGCAGTTTAAGATTCTCCACCGAGTGTACGTGACTGGGCCCCGATTGATGCGCATGGGTTTCTCCTCAGATGGGCTTTGCCGCAGGGGGTGTGGGGCCCCTGCCACCTTCCTACATATCCTCTGGGATTGCCCGGTGATCGCCTCCTATTGGAGGAGGATCCACCGCGTGATGGCGGAAGTTACTGGCGTGGCCGCCCATGCGGAGGCCCGTCGGTGCCTCCTAAATGTCTGGGAACCGTCCGATCATAATGTTGCACAGACTAGGTGGGTCACCCTTGGGAACATGGTGGCGAAGAGGGACATAGCCCAGCGATGGGGTGCGACTGCGGCCCCTCTACTGGTGCAGTGGAAGGCCAACATGGACTGGTGTATGGTTCGGGAGAAGACGGTCTATGTAGCCAGGGGGAGGCCGCAGAACTGGACGAAGATCTGGGGAGCATGGAACGAATATAGGGGGGATATTTGCCAACCACCTGCACCAATTGCCCAACAGGAGGCTGCGTTCCCCTGACCTGTGACGCCAACTGAACTTCGAAGTGCTTCTTTCTCCTGATGCCCTTCCCCTCCTCCCTCCCTCCCGTCCTGAACTCTTCCTTTTTTGATCGTATTCCTGCCCTATTCCCTACCCATCCCCGACACACAGCGTCATGCTTTACGTACTGCCACTTTCGCGCCCACGGGCGCCAGTTGTTGTGTTTCTATAAAAAATAAAATTAACCTTTGATGAGTATGTTCCTAATGTTGGACGCTAATGCCCTCCTTTGCTTATGCTGCCTTGCCTCCGGGATGTTAGGCTAAATAGCTGTGTGTCCTGATTCCGAATAAAGGTTTTCAAAAATTTAAAAAAAACAAAAAAAAAAAAAGAGTTCTTTAGGGCCTTCTGCCCAGTTAAACAAAGTTCTTGTGGAGCAGGCGGCTCCCAGGGGATCTGTCCCACGTCGCGTTGCCCTCCCAGGGTCGCTGTTCGTTGCGGCTCTCAGCCGGGCAGTTCACGGGTCATCCGGGGCAGCGGTGTTCTGTGGCGGCAGGGTCCTCTCCTCGTCGTCCGCTCCGACCCTGGAGGCGGCGGTTGCGTGGTGGCGGCAAGTGGCAGTACGGTCCTCAAGTGCAGGACGTACCCAGCCAAGTGCCGGTGCAGCTGTGCGCTCACAGCTGAGCTGTCGGGCAAGGTACCGACCTAGGGGACTCTCACAGGGCGACTGTCCGTCTTTGCAAGTGGATTGGCTGCTCGTGGCGCAGCCAACTCGAGAGCTCGGACCGGACGGGTCCTCCTTCGCTTTGCTCTCGGGCTCCCGGTGCAGTTGCGGTCACGGTGTTCGGGCCAGCGGCGGCTGGTCCTCACTTTGCTTTCGCTATTGCTTTGGGCCCCGGTCACGGTGGTCAGGTGGATGTCGTTGCCTTGGAGGAGATTCCTCCGTCGGTACTGCACGAGGAGCAGCACACGCAGTTGCTTTCTTCAGGGTGTAGCGCCCACTGGTCCTGGGGCGCTGGTCAGGGGGCAAGTTCAGTTTCAAGCCCTTGGAGATCTTTTAGCAGAGTTCGGCACAAAGTCTTGTAAAGCAAAAGTCTTTTCGTAGTCTTTCCTTTTTCCTCTCCTTCGGCAGCAAGGCACCAGACACAGGCAAGAGACAGCACTCTTCCTTGTCCTTCCCGGTCCTTCTCTTCGGGCAGAGTTCCTTCTGTAGCCCAAACAGGATCTAATTTTCAAGGAGCAGGGCTCCTTCTTTTATATGGCATTTCTTTTGTTCTCGCAGGCCAGGGGGGCCTTTGCATAGCCACTCTCAGTCCTTGAGTACCCTGGCGGGTGTACTCCGGCTTCTGCTTTCAGTGTGAGGGGCAGGCGCATCAGACGCCCCACAAGAGGTGGAGCCAGCATTGTGCGGACAGGGGCAGCCAGAGTACCTTGTGGATGGGGCTTTGCCCTTCCTGGGACAGGTGTCGGCTGAATCATCCGACGCTCCCCAGGAGGGTGGAACCAGCATTGTGGTGGCAGAGCACAGCAAGATCCAGAGTCAAGAGCCACTCCTACCTCCCACTAAGGTGTAATCTGCGCATTCACCACCTGTCATCCTCCCAGCCCTGTCACTCACACGTCCCAGACAGTCAGATACACATACCAGCAGAGGCGGGCTGAAATGGTTAGGCAAGCAAATGCTAACTTTCTAAAAGTAGCATTTGCAAACCCAGGATACTAAAATAAACTTTACTAAAAGAAATATTTTATCATCCTGAGTTCAGGCATACCAAACACGACTCGCTACCATGCCCCTTGAGCCTGCTGGGATTATAGGGTGTAATAACTCCAGCAGCTCAGTCTGTCCTAATGGAGCAGGTAGCCTTCAATAGTGAAATACGGTCTTGGTTGTAAGTCACTACTAGGACGGCCACACACTTCAGGGCTTGTCCTACCTTACACCTACAACGCACCCTGCCCGCAGGCCTATCATAGGGGTGACTAATATGTAGTCAAGGGAAGGTTCGGGGGCTGGCAAGTGGGTGCACTTGCCCAGCTAGCGTGACAGTACGAGACCGCACGCGGGTTCTGCGGTCGCAGTTCCCAGACACATCTTTGCGGCTGCTTCGGTGGGTGGCGCAACCCGCGCTGCAGGCCCACCAGCAGTATTGGCATCTACAAGCCCCGGCACTCCTAGTGCACGTTACTAGGGACTAACAGTAAATCCAATGAACCAATCATGGATACCAATCGCATGTACAATTTACAGTAGGGAGCACTTGCACTGCGGCACGGGTCAGCCGTGGCGCAGTGCCCTGAGTATCGGAAAACCAGCAAAACATCGGAGGCACATCAGCAAAAAGTGGAAGGGAGACTCACGCCAAGGTGCCAGGTCTAACAATGGGTAACTGTATTATTATAAATTTTCACGGGTTGTATGTCTGGATTAGATTGCCCACATATACACGGGTTTCACTTTGAGCATTCTGCTCAAGTTGAGATGCTAAAAATGATGATTAATGAATTAGATCTGATACCCACTGAGGAAATATAAATTTTATGGTCAAGAAATGTTCCCTAACGTGTACCCCACCGTCTCCATGTACCAGCTTAAAGTGCATGTAACTTCCCTCCTGTGCCAGCTATGAAGACGCATATACATTTGCGTCCAACGTTAACATGTCCTCTTTCAGACCCACCCTGAATGGGTTGAATATTCCGTTCCTAAGTATGCCATGCCAACGTCTTTTTGTGGTGTACTTTACAAGTTTTTCAGCTCTGGCGAAGTAGGCCCTGAATTCTGCCATCGAGCTTTTTTTCTGCCTTCTGACTCTGAACGCCTCAGCCTGGGCTGCCTCTGTACCCGTGACCTCTGCCTTACTCCCTGTGCGGCTAACGGCGCTTGGCTCAGCCTGCTGCCTGCCAAGACTGTATTCAACCTTCGAGTTATCTGTTCCGCTCCTCAAACATACATTCCTGCCTACTAGTTCAAGTAAACATCCTTTCAGCTGCAGAGCAAAGGGCCCGGCCTCACTGTCTCCGTGCAAGTAATTCATAGCCTCTGTTACCATGGTAGGCCCATGCCCCCTCGCATCTCATGCAGACACGTAGACACTTATACACGCACTCACAGTCAGTATAGAATAGCCTCTGCCCAAGAGACCTTTCCCTCTAGATAATATGGTTCCCAAACATCAGATATCAGATATGATATAGGTACGAGTTGATCTGACATGCCAGACTTCTGTCTCTTTCCGCTAGTGTAAATGTCAAGTCCCCTGCACCCTCCAGTTCCACGTCAATCACGCGTCATGCAGCTGCGCGCGCATCCAGGCCTCAGATTTCTGCTGACATTGCTAAATTCTGCTAAGTACCCACCTACTCGTGACACTTACATGTGACGTTTCTAGCACACACCTCTATGTTCACGCCCAGTTCACGCCTTTTGATTACGTATTGCTAACACGTGTATGCTGTTATCTTGTTTCTCTCAGCTGTTACGCCTACTGTATTGGTATTCATTATATGGTTTAAGTATAAAAGTTATGTCTTGTCAATAAAGTATGCTCTATCCCTTCCTGCACCCCAGTGGTGGCAGGAACCCGATATCCGATCTGGTACCATGACCATTCCTTTTTAAGGAATAAAACCCCTAAGAACTCTAACACCACGGACTCTGCGTCTTTCTTTCCGATTGAGTTATTTTGTTAAGTACTTACCTGCATAGAAATTAGGACGGTAAATCAAATATTTACCACATTATTTTGGCGCCCGAACAGGGACCCCTCCCCCACCTCACGCGCCGGTTGGTGCGTTGCAACCTTTGCCCCCTGCCATAAGTCAAGACGGACCACTACGCGTACCCGCAGGATTTCCTGTATCTCCCTCTGGCCCACGGAGGTGACGGAGACTGCGATCAGCACCCAGACGAGGCGGTGAGGAGTGCGGAGGATCCCGACCAGAGCCTAGCCGAAAGAAGCAAGGACCGAGGTGTCAAGAGGCCCACCAGTTTCCGAAGTATCCACGTGTAGAGTCGAGTCGAGTCCAGTCCGGTCCAGTCCAGTCGAGTTTTCCGAGGCCTTCTGTTCCGTGCTTCCCGGTGAGTACCATTGCTGGGACGTATCTAGACGGGTGCATTATTATGTATCCGGTAAAGACGTGTTTGGGTACACAAACACGGTCTGCACTGTTTTAGACAGTGTATCTGTACTGTTTAGCAGTATATCTAGCATTCAAGTTCTTGCACTGTTCCCAACAGTGTATATGTGCTGTTTAGCAGCACATCTAGTATCAAGAGTAGTGATATATGTTCAAAATGTTTTCAATGTGATTAATGTCGTGGTATGAGTGACTGTTTGATGTACATTATTGTGTTTTTGTGTAACTAGCTGTATTCAGAAGTCAGTAACAAGTATCGAGTATCCAGTACTAAGCAGCAAGATGCCGTTCTTCAATAAACTAAGACAGATAGGAACTAGGAAAGGGATACTAGAGGAAGAAATTCCTATCCCCCCTAGGGACACTCCTGGAAACTTTATGTACCATAAGCATGGCTTAGATGCCATATTGTATCTAGATTTATGGGCCGATTATACTAAGCATCTAGACGAAAGACACAGATGGCCCGTTACAGGAACATGGGATGCCGAGTGCATCGTGAAGGTAGAAGAAGCGCTATGGAAAAAGAAAGCCAGACAATCTCAGAAAGACTCCATAGAATTTTGGCGTAAAGAATTACATAAACGTGCTGAAAGAGCGCTCCGTAGAGAAGACAGACATAGAGAAGAATCAGATAGAGCCCGAGAAAACGAATTAGTTAATGAAGGGATCCGAGTAAAAGCAGAACAAGTAGACCGCGCGCGAAACAATCTTGTAAATGGCATGTATCTTGTGGCCGAGGGTTCGCCTGAAGCCACTTCAGAAATACCGAAAAATCTGCCGTCACCATTGGTTCCGACTAAAGTAAATCACAGGACCACCAAAGACATATTCCTTGCTTCCTATCTAGACGATGTAGCACCTGCTTACACCAATCCACGTGCCCACGTCCCGCCTACTGACGGTGACGGGGACGGAGGTGGCAACCCGCCTCCAGACCATATCCCGCCATTACCGCAACAAGGTTCTCCCGTTCGACAGCCTGCTCCACTTGTTCCTCCACCTCCACCACTTCCCGCACCTAAGATTAATATACCGAATCCAGCTGTGCCCGATCCCAGTAAGAGACAAGTTCAGATACATATACAGACTCCACAGAGAAATAATGCTCAAGCCTCTGGCTCAGGAGGTGCGACAGGGGGTCTCCAGACCCCGCCAACTACACACAGATTACACCTTAGAGACCTGCTGAAGCAACATACCCCCCAATCACCCCGTCTCGACAGACTCAAAGAACCACTTCCAGTTTGCAGATACGATCCAGTACCCGGTAAAGAAGATAGGATGCTGATAGCATCACTACGCTTGCGACAAGCTACAGATTACCTAATATTATTCCCAGGGATGACTGATCACCTAGATAGAATATATCATTTTGTCCAGACTGGAGAAAATCCCGATAGTATTAAGGAGGCCCTGGCACACCAGAAAGTTGACACTCAAGCATATATATTACGTTTTTTCATAAATTGCTTAATAAGAGACCGAGACAGGCCTGAGACAGACCAGGATGAAATGGAATCACTAAACAAGTGGGGTCAAAATATAGCCGAAGGAAAGCATGATAAAATGAATTGTATATCAAGCATGTACAAGAAAATCAGAAAGGCAGTAATAGAAATACATGAAAACGAAAAAGAAAGTGACAAGAATGCCTCCTCCGAGGAGGAGGAAGGACCTGTAGAACAAGAAACGACTACAGATACGATAGCGTATGTAGGTAAGGGAAATTACCTTAGGAAAGGCATTCGTCCAGAAAGCAAGAGAGTTTTTCTCTCTGGCATATTAAAACCAAAATCGCCTGAACATCTGTTTCAAGTTACCGATAAAATACTTCAAGAACAAATGGGGTACCATGTACTCAATTCTATGGATGAACAAGAACTAGCCCGGTCAGCAGTACTATGGGCTGACAATTCTAACACGTACAATGATGATACCGTAGCACAGACATTTCTGAACCTTTCCCCAGACGAGCAGAAATTAGCTGGTATATACATGATTCAGCATCTCATGACGTTATACATGCAACAACATTCTGATCCAGGTCCCTTACCCGATACATTAGAAGCCCTACTCATGAATAGATGGAGAGGCCTAAGTACCAGATTAATTCAAATAATTCTAGAACAACGACGTAAATATAACGCTTTCTTAGGCCCACAATATGTTCCAGCTCAGCCACCCGAAAGAAAAATGTGTCACTTTGAGCATTTTGACAGGCAGAATCCGTTACGAGAAGTACACCCAGTTATGAGCACCGATAATACCCTGAAACGTGTGTATGTATACACACCTCTGACCAAGTTAGAACTATTAGAAATGAAGAAACTAGTACCCTGTCATGATAAAGACCCTGCAGGTTTTCACCGAGAACTTAAAGACATGTTACTCATGGGAGATTACACATATACAGATATTATGAAATTATTAAAGGTACTGCTGCCCACCGGCATCTACGAGAAACTCAAGGAAAAGGAATGGGAGGTGGGAGATAAAAAGATTATATGGACCGAAATAGAAGACGAGGAAAAAATTCGTACTCCAGGGCTAGGCCTTGGGGATAAAGCAAAAGCATTACCAGGTTTAATAGTACAGGTCTTGCCAAGATTATTGTCAACTAAAAAGGAAGACTGGGACGCAATCTCAGCCTGTAAACAGAAACACGATGAAGATACCAGTGACTTCTATTCAAGATTCGAGAAATGTTTCATTATTAATAGTGGCCTAAAACCAGGTAGCGAGTCGTACCCGCATCTTTTTGTATCAAAATTAGTCGAGAATTCCCTGACAGCAGTTAAGAACAGTGTATATAAAGTTGAAAGTACATGGCAAGCAAATACGCCATCCCAGATGTTGCAAATGTTACAATACCACCAGAACAGAATTAGAGAAGAACAGGATCACGAACAGAGACGTATGAAAGACACAAAAATGAAAATGTTAGTGGCTCAGTCGGTTCCAGCCGACGGCCAGAGAAAGGGTACGACCCAGACAGGTAATGCCGCAGCTCCCGTTAAAGGGACAAGCAATTATTGCAAGCAGCCAGGTCACTACGTACATGAATGTCCAGTCCTGAAACACAATATAGCAACAGGTAAAACTAAAGAAAGACCGCATCCGTCTAGACAAGACCAGGTCCAGCAACAGACTTCACAGAATTCACAACCTATGCATGCTCCACCACATACAGCACAGACCGCAGCTGCATCACAGCCACAGCCACAGCCCATTGTCGCGACACAGCAAGTTTCACGACAGATGAACCAGTATGCCCAATCTGATTATCCCGATTATCAGCGATACACATGAAACAGCCTAGAGAGGGAGGTTGGCTTGCCTCTTATTAAGATTCCTGTAGATCAAGAGGGTCCTTATGTACACAGTCAAGTATTGGGAAAAGACAGAAAGTTTTTAATTGACACAGGGGCAAGCCGCACAACAATCAGCCATAATGAAGTCCCAGGGGCACCCCTCTCAGGCTCACAGAATGTTTCCCTTGGTTTTTCAGGACAGCCTATTGTAAATGAGGTATCGAAACCAGTCCCCCTGGCTGTCGGTCCATTATCACGTGTTACAGACTTGTTACTTACGAAATCATGTCCAGAAAACTTGTTAGGTATCAAAACATTGAAGGCTCTAGGAGCTGTGATATGTTGTTCTCCGGAAGGAGTTAGACTTTTCCTGCGTGACTTTAAGGGTCACTATGTATTACGAGAGTTTGATGTCAGATTGAAAAATGTACCGAAACACCTGTGGGCACAAGGCCCAACTGATGTAGGTTGCATGCACATCACACCATACCGTGTTACACTCAAACAAGGAGTTGTTTTACCGAGAATCAGACAATACAAGTTACCACCCGATGCTGTAGTGGCTTTACTGGAAATCATTGAAGAGCTCATTGCCCAAGGAGTGGTCGTAGAGACCGACTCCAATATCTGTAATTCCCCTATCATTCCGATTCTTAAACGTACTGATCCCAATGCACCGCCAGTATATCGGCTGGTGATTGATTTACGAGAACTGAATAAATGCATTGTTCCACAGTACCCTGTGGTTCCCGACATCTCTTCCCTATTGACTGCTATTGATTCAGAAGTAACGTTCTTTACTGTAATTGACCTCAAGAACGCCTTCTTCAGTGTGCCCATTGATCCAGAGAGCCAATACCTCTTCGGATTCAGTTTAAATGGACGAAGTTTCAAATTTTCACGCGCACCTCAAGGATTCACAAAAAGCCCCAGCATCTATAGTCAAGCACTGAAAAGACAACTTGATTGTATCCAAATGCCAGTTAACACCGCCTTACTACAATACGTCGATGATCTGCTGATCACCGCACGAAGTGAACCCGAATGTGAACAAGCATCATTGACAGTTTTACATTTTCTGGCCGACAAGGGACACAAGGTGTCTCCTTCGAAGCTACAATTCTGTGTTCAGCAAGTTGTGTACTTGGGTCACTTGCTGTCCAAAGTGGGGAGACAGCTCACTCCTGACCGCATCCAGTTAATTGTAAATATGCCACAACCCCAGACACAAAAGGAAGTGCGGGCCTTTATAGGCCTCACCTCGTACTGCAGACAATGGATTCCCCAGTATGCATTTCTAGCTAAACCACTCATTCAGTTGACAACACAGGAGGCAGCGACTTCGACTGCCCTTCCTTGGACTCAGGAACATACACAGGCTTTTGAGGAATTAAAGAAAGCTTTATGTCAAGCACCAGTTTTAGCGACACCATGTTACAGCAAATCTTTTACACTTTTTGTTACAGAACGTGATGGTACAGCGTTGTCTGTCCTCACTCAAGATCAAGCAGGTTCACATAAGCCTTGCGCTTATTTTTCAAGTACATTGGATTCAGTAGCCCAGGCACTCCCTGCGTGCTTAAAGTCAGTTGCAGCGACAGCCCTAGCAATCAGACAGAGCGATTCAATTGTCTTAGGACATCAATTAACAGTACAAGTTCCACATTCTGTAGAGGTTCTTCTAAACCGAACCCAGACTCAACACTTGACTATAGCACGACTGACAGGTTATGAACTGACACTATTCCAGCCACACATAGAAATCAGACGCTGCAGCATTCTGAATCCCGCAACATTGTTACCTTCGAGTATGACTAACTCAGCCCCGCATGATTGTATAGAGATCATTAATGCAGTAACAAAGCCCCGACAAGACTTAACAGATGTTCCACTGACAAATCCAGACCTGACACTTTATGTGGATGGTTCATGTATGAGAACAAACACAGGAGAATTAGTGGCCGCGTATGCAGTGACCACTGAAACTGAAGTTAAAGAAACATATCGTATTGATACACTGTCCGCTCAAGCAGCAGAGCTCATCGCTCTGACCCGAGCCTGTATACTAGCCAAGAACAGAAATGTTAACATATACACAGATTCACGTTATGCTTTCGGAGTCGTACACGACTTCGGAGTGTTATGGCAAGAACGAGGTTTCCTGACCTCTCACGGTGCCAAGATCCAACACGGTCCCCTCATTCAAGCACTGTTAGAAGCAATACATCTGCCTTCAGGCATATCCATCATGAAGTGTAAAGCACATACTAAAGTTACAGATCCCATTTCCCAGGGTAACGACCTGGCAGACCAAACAGCAAAACATACAGCATTGACTCATACCCAGACAACTGATATGACAAAGACAATAGTACCGACACATTGTATGACAGTTAGGGATCCCACACTAGATGTAATCGATATTCAGACACATGCTACTCCAGATGAAATAAAGAAATGGACTGAATTAGGAGGGATCCAGACAGATCAAGGTTGGATGACGAAGGGAAAATCTACATGGTTTCTCCCCGACTCTATGGTTCAAGTCATAATAAATACAGCACATAGTCCAGCACACCTAGGAGAAAAAGCTATGTTAGACAGTTTACAGAATCTCTGGTACAACAAACATTTACGAGCAGCAGCAAAACAGAAAGTGCGTACTTGCATGATCTGTTGTCAGTTCAATCCAGGTAAAAGCGTCCCTGTAGAGCAAGGTGGATTCCATCCTCCCGATCACCCTTTTGAAGTCCTCCAGATGGATTATATCCAGATGGACCGTTGTCGAGGATTCAAGTATGTCCTCGTAGTTGTTTGTGCACTTTCCCTTTGGACCGAAGCATATCCAGTCCCAGATTACACTGCCCCGACCACTGCCAGGCAGCTGGTTCGAGAATTCTTCCCACGGTACGGCTTGCCTCGGGTCGTGTACTCAGATAACGGACAGCCATTCTCATCCGAGCTCATGAAACAGGTTTCCCTTCTGCTAGGATATCAGTGGAAATTCCACTGCGTCCGACATCCCGAGGCCGCTGGCCTTGTAGAGAGGCATAACCAGACACTGAAAACACGCCTTGCTAAAATTTGTAAAGAGAAAGGGGTCGACTGGATAGTCGCCCTGCCAGTTGCACTGTTCTATATGAGAATGGTCCCCCATTCGAGATCAGGACTATCACCGTATGCGGTGGTCTTTGGCAGACCACCGAATATGTGGGGGACGCCCATGCCTAAGAAAATAACCGATGTTGATTGTAACATGCTGACAGATTACCTTGCCTCCTTGATGTCTGCACTCCAATCATGTCGTTCACAGGTTGCCGCAGCCTTCCCTGACAACACTGATGTAAAGCCACATGACGTCCGTCCAGGGGACACGGTGTTGATTCGCAACTTCGACAGGAAAAGCCCGCTGGAGCCCCGCTGGAAGGAGCCGAAGATCGTCCTTCTGACCACGAGGACGGCGATCAAAGTTGAAGGAAGAAAGGGGTGGATCCACACGAGTCATATTAAAAAATGTAATGAACTGTTGCCAGAGACTGACTCGTCCACCCCCTCAAAGGACTGCCTCGATACTAGAGACTTCAAAGTTCCAAAAAGAGAGAAAACTCCCCAAGAGGAGTACAAAGCAAAGTTACGGTCTAGCAAGTCAGACAGTTTAATTGTTTAAGTCCTCCCCTAGGTGAATCGGTTAAATAGTTTCTGACATGTATCCCCTAGACCGAGATAGAGAGAGAGAGAGACGATTCAAGAAACGTGCATATTGTAAATCACTCCGTAGTCACTGTATAGTGACATTATTGATTATGTTTTTTCTAAGTCTTCTGATTATTGTTGCCAGTATATTGCTTCCCATATACTACCCTATCTTCAAGCGTGAACAATCTGCTTACAATGTCACTGCCGAGCATTCTTTTAGCGAGTTACCCCCCCATGAATTATCTTACAGACTTGCGCTGCGCCACAACACATTCATTAGTATGTTACATCACTCCCATCAGACTAATAATGCTACAAATTGCTGGATATGTGGCCGACTCCCTCCCTATCAGAAATACAAGGGAGTTCTGCCCCTCTTTCCGTACCCGTTCACACACAATGGCTCATGTGGAGCATGGTTTAGAATAATTAATTCCTTAGATCCTGATATTGCTGTTTTCGAAGGAAACTGGGTTTGGGGAAACTTGAACTTAGTTCTGCTTAACGCCTGTTACCCTGACAAGAAGGGACTTCCCACTAGAATAGGAACTGATCTAGAAAATGAAGTATATGGATTAGGTAATTATACAATTAACCTTATGATTCTTACAGTCAAATCCGAAGCTGCACCAGTTCTCCCTGCTATGTCAGTATTACCAGTCACAGGAGACTTATGTGTCAGAAAGAAGGGTTCAGTACACTTAGGTCATAGTAAATGTACTACTGTGGTCGAATTCAGTGATCAAGGCAAGTCTTCCTTTAGAGCTACTCGTCATTCCTACTTTGTTTGTGGTCATACCGCATACATACGCTTACCTCTAGATTGGGATGGTACCTGTTACATTGCATTCCTTCTGCCACCTGTTTTTCTAGCCCCTCCTGGTTATCACAGAAATACAAATCTAGTAAAGAATAGACTCCGAAGAGATCTCCCGATTGTCGACTATACTGAAACGGCATGGGAGCAATACACAGATTTCAATAAAGGATTCTTTTTCTTCACAGGTCCCGTCCAAAATAGTAAACTGATACGAAGATTAACTAGAACACTCGAAGCAGTAGTGAATGAAACTACCTCCGCTCTAGGCAACTTAACAGAGGAGCAATCTGCCATGCGGGTTGTTGTTCTTCAGCATCGTCTTGTTATTGACGTCATCCTAGCAGATAGGGGCGGAGCTTGTAAGGTCATCGGGTCAAGTTGCTGTGTTTTCATTCCAGAAAACGCGCCTACAGTATATAAAGCCATTACACGTCTTCATAAAATTGCAAGTTTGAT
Organism: Lissotriton vulgaris; assembly: GCF_964263255.1. Classification (NCBI taxonomy): domain Eukaryota; kingdom Metazoa; phylum Chordata; class Amphibia; order Caudata; family Salamandridae; genus Lissotriton; species Lissotriton vulgaris. Next base: position 1,326,550,979 of record NC_141693.1, on the reverse strand, counting down.
ACATCAGAATCCAGGCACCTGGACTTGGTCCGGTTGGTTCTGGACAACATTGACTGCTTGGGGATGGAAGATCCTATCCTTCCTAGGCATTGCCCTTGTCATAGTATTCAGTTGCTGCCTGTGCCTACAGTGTGGGCCAGCGATTTGTGGTCTGTGCGCCACTTCATGTATTACTCATTCCAGTTTTCACTTAAAACGCGAAAAGAAGAAAGAAGAGCAAATAATGTTACAAGAACAGACTGATCGATTCATGAGGATCGATATATCATGAAGGGTCCGTAGGGAACAAGGAGGGAATGAGGAAATATAAATTTTATGGTCAAGAAATGTTCCCTAACGTGTACCCCACCGTCTCCATGTACCAGCTTAAAGTGCATGTAACTTCCCTCCTGTGCCAGCTATGAAGACGCAAATACATTTGCGTCCAACGTTAACATGTCCTCTTTCAGACCCACCCTGAATGGGTTGAATATTCCGTTCCTAAGTATGCCATGCCAACGTCTTTTTGTGGTGTACTTTACACGTTTTTCAGCTCTGGCGAAGTAGGCCCTGAATTCTGCCATCAAGCTTTTTTTCTGCCTTCTGACTCTGAACGCCTCAGCCTGGGCTGCCTCTGTACCCGTAACCTCTGCCTTACTCCCTGTGCGGCTAACGGCGCTTGGCTCAGCCTGCTGCCTGCCAAGACTGTATTCAACCTTCGAGTTATCTGTTCCGCTCCTCAAACATACATTCCTGCCTACTAGTTCAAGTAAACATCCTTTCAGCTGCAGAGCAAAGGGCCCGGCCTCACTGTCTCCGTGCAAGTAATTCATAGCCTCTGTTACCATGGTAGGCCCATGCCCCCTCGCATCTCATGCAGACACGTAGACGCTTATACACGCACTCACAGTCAGTATAGAATAGCCTCTGCCCAAGAGACCTTTCCCTCTAGATAATATGGTTCCCAAACATCAGATATCAGATATGATATAGGTACGAGTTGATCTGACATGCCAGACTTCTGTCTCTTTCCGCTAGTGTAAATGTCAAGTCCCCTGCACCCTCCAGTTCCACGTCAATCACGCGTCATGCAGCTGCGCGCGCATCCAGGCCTCAGATTTCTGCTGACATTGCTAAATTCTGCTAAGTACCCACCTACTCGTGACACTTACATGTGACGTTTCTAGCACACACCTCTATGTTCACGCCCAGTTCACGCCTTTTGATTACGTATTGCTAACACGTGTATGCTGTTATCTTGTTTCTCTCAGCTGTTACGCCTACTGTATTGGTATTCATTATATGGTTTAAGTATAAAAGTTATGTCTTGTCAATAAAGTATGCTCTATCCCTTCCTGCACCCCAGTGGTGGCAGGAACCCGATATCCGATCTGGTACCATGACCATTCCTTTTTAAGGAATAAAACCCCTAAGAACTCTAACACCACGGACTCTGCGTCTTTCTTTCCGATTGAGTTATTTTGTTAAGTACTTACCTGCATAGAAATTAGGACGGTAAATCAAATATTTACCACATTTAACCACTTTAACCGCCCCTTGCACTAATTTCACTGTGCCCACATTTAAGGGCCAGGGAAAAGGATCTTTTAGAGATTATATTTTAATTTCGTCCTCATTACAGTCATTTGTGAATAACTTTAAAATCTCAGGGAACGAATTTAGTGACCATAATCCCCTAATGCTGTATCTGTCAGGTTTACTGGCAGATAAGGGTGCGGAGAAAGTGAATAAGGGCCTACTACGCCCAACCGATGGTAGGCGTAGATTAACATGGCCTCAAGTAACTCCAGAAACATTTTATAATGAGGTTAAATTAGTATGTAGCAATGAACTGTGCCTCTGTTTAGAGGAGCGATCTACGCCAATAGAGTTCTTATATGCTTATAATATCATTTTGCATAATGTGTCCATGCTTCTATCTGCCCCAGTGAAAGGAAACGCTAATTCGGGACCTAGATGGTTTGACCCCCACTGCTCCAAAGCTGCAAAAAGGTTGAGGGAGGCCTTGTAAAAAAAAACAGAAATCAAACTGACGTTTTAAATTGTCGTAGGGGGTATAAGGCGGACCTCACCATTCGAAAGGAAGTACTAAAAGATGAAGCATGGAGGGAATTGCTAGAATCTAGTACCCTTAGAAATAGTTTGAAGTTTTGGGGCATTGTGAACAGGCCTCTGTTTACTCAGGAAGGGGGAGGACCTTGAATCCTATATGACCAAGGAGGAGTGGGTAACACCAGCCACGGTCGGTCGAGGGAGTTTCGGTGGGGCGGAGAGGCGGGGCAAGGGGAGGGGCAGGGAGGGGGTGCTAAAAACTGAAATATGGATAATAGAAGGTAAGTAAACAATTTAATAAATAAAACGAATTTCGTAGCGCACCCTGCATCGCATTTCGCAATTGGTTTAATTAATTAAATTGTTTACTTACCTTCAACTATCCATACTCAAGTTTTTAGCATCCCCCACCCTGCCTCTCCGCCCCACCGAAACTCCCTCCACGGGCCGTGGCTGGGTAACACACTTTAAATCTATGTTTGATATCAGGCATGGGCATAGTGACAGGGAGCTTCATGGCACACATGAGGCAGTAATAAAATTCGAGATGGGCGAAATTCTGGAAGGTATAATGGGATTAACGGTGGGTAAAGCACCTGGGCTGGATGGGATCCCCCCAGATCTTTTTAAGTCAGATCCTTCCTTTTGGGCCCCGATATTAGAACATGTATTCAATGCGGCAGCACTGTATGGCTGTCCTAAGTCATGTGCAACATCTACAATAGTTCCTGTTTTTAAAAAAGGTGACAGAAATAGTACCGTGTTATAGACCTACTTCTTTAATTAATTCTGTGGTAAAGGTGGTAGGTTGGGTCCTTCTTCAGAGACTGACATCGTGGGCTGAGGAACATATATTTTTGTCGGAAGTTCAATACGGTTTTGTGCGTGTTCGGTCTACTATAGCTCAATGTCTTTATTTATTCTTGATTTCAAGCAAGTACACCGCTGCACACTCTGGGACCATCCATCTGGCCTTCATGGATCTGTCATCGGCTTTTTACAGTGTCAACAGGAGGATGCTATGGCAGTCCATGAGGGTTATGAGAGTGGATAATGGTATTGTTAACTTCCTGGAGGACATGCACAAGTCCACCAAAACCAATGTTAGGTTTTCTCAGGATTTGCGGGTCACAAGGGATTTTAACATCAAAAAGGGAGTCCGGCAAGGCTGTATACTGGCTCCCTTTTTATTTAACTTTTATATTAACGACCTGGATAACGTTTTAAGGGCTACTTGCCAGACCCAAATCTTTTACTAGAGGCAAGGTGGCAGCTCCCTGCGGCTGCGACGATCAGTCTCTGCAGGACATGCTGCATTTTATGTTTTTATGCAATTTTTATGCTTTCCCTCGTAAACAATTCATGGTTCCAATTTTAAAAAGAATTAATTTTAGCCAGGCTCGGCCCGCAATGGTGTATTTGCAATTACTGAAAGATGACTGTTTACCATTTATATTGGGTTTTTTAAAAGCTTGTGTTAATTACAGGAACTATATGGATCGATAACGTATGTTTTCCTTAGGCCTTTTAAAAAAAAATTATTTATTACTTTCTGTTGCAATTATGGGGCTCTTTTTTGATTAAGCACGTATTGTTTTAAATTGTATTACTGTTGTGTAACTTTTATGGTTTTTACGATGAAAACGAATAAAGTTAATGAAACGAAACGGGTGTTGTCATTAAAAGGTACTAGATGAGAAGTTTTCCTACACTTGATTGGGCTCCAACTTGCCCCATACCCAGTTTCGCATAGATAGTTTTTATTTGACTGTTTTTATTTTTGTTGTTAAAGAATATACTTTTTTCTTAAATTGTTGTAATTTATACAAATTATTTAAGTGTATCTGTTGTATGTTATTTTTGTATGAACATATTGTTTGTTTTAAAATTTTTGTAAATGTTTTAAATGATTTTAGGAGTGGGGGTTGGGTTTATGTGGGAATAAATTGGTGAATAGCTAATCTTATTAGGTTTGTTATATTTTAATTTAACATTTTGTATAGTTTCTTTTTCATTTACATTTACAAAATGTTAAATCTTATCTTATTTATACTTGATTTGGTTTTGGTATTAAATAAAATAATGTCAATTTGATATATATTTGTTAACTATTGACAATTGTTTTATATTTAAATATATTTTTTTATATTTTATAATTTTTAAGTAGTTAAACATTTTACTAGTATTCTTTATGAAAGCAATTCGTGTAAATATATTTTGTTCCATGTTATTTACATTAAAATATTCATTTTTCTAATTATATTTGATTTATATTGAATTTATTTCACTAATTTATCGATCATTTTAATTTAAAATAATGGTGTAATATGTTTATAATTTATACATACTTTAAAAATGTTTATATTGTAAACATATTTTTTAATGTGTTTCAATTTTTGGTTTATGTATTTTAAAATTTGTATTTGCTACTTTGTTGATATTTAAATTTAATATAATGTATATTTTATTAGTAAATCTCATCTCCAAAGTCCAACCATTACCCCAATGTGATTAAGTTTGGAGTGGAAATAGTAAATCTTGCCCCCCCCAGCCCAACATTTTCCCCATTATGTTAATGTCTGAAGTGGGACCAGTAAATCTGACCCCCAAGGTCCAACATTTTTCCTAATGTGGTTAAGTTTGGAGTGTGCATAGTAGATCTAACAGCCTCTAAAGGATGAAACTTCCCCAGAGTGGTTACGATTTGAATGGAAATAGTGAATTAGACCTTCTCCCAAAGTACAACACTTTCTCCACCGTGGCTCTGTTTTTAGTGGGAATAATAAATTTAATATTCATAAAGTGGTAGCATTTGTTTATATTTCCTTTTTACCTTTAAAAGTTATAGGGCCAGATGTAGGAAGCCTAATTCTGGTCGGTAACGGCCAAAATTACTGAATTTCGGCCGTTACTGGCCGGAATTAGGCTTTTCAGATTATGGTGGCCAAATTCTAGAATTCGGTAATTTACCGAATCGGTAACTTAAGGAATCGGTACATTACTGAATTCTTAACATACCAATTCAGTAAATTACCGAATCCTTAATGTAGAGAGCATTCAAGTGAGTGCTGTTTACATTTAAGGATTCGTTATTTACCACCAACTATTAGTTGGTGGTAAATTTCGAATACCTTTTAAAAAGCAATTTTGTGCTTTTTATTCAGTGCCATGTGGCAGACATACATGCCCTTAGGACATGTATGTCTGCCACATGTGCACCCATGCACTATACAGGGGTGCAACAGGGTGTCAATGTGACACCCTGCCACCCTTGTAGGTCTACCCCCTATTACTGATTCGGTATTTACCGAATCGGTAATTCTCATTCATTCCTATGGCCCTCCGAATCGGTATTTACAGAATTTTACCGATTTGGTAAAATTTAATGAATCATTAGCTACATATCATTTACCGATTCTAAAATAACGAATCAGTAAAATTCGGTATTTTAGAATAGGTAAATTATATTTACCTACATCTGGCACATAGTAATTTATAGCTTAAATTGTTTGTTTCTTTATTAATATATTTTTTGCCTAAGTATAATTTCAAAAATGTTATTTTTTTATTTTTATTTTTTATTGTGTTTATCATGCAAAAATAACAACACATTACAATGTACGAAGAGCCATTCGCCTACAACCCATCTCGGGCCGGCAGTGGGCTGCCTCGCCACAATCATGACACTTACATGTAGCAAGCAGAAGGACATATAGATCAAGTTTAGGTCTCAGCAGCAGTGCGGACCAAGCAGGACTATCCCCGCCTGCTAATCCTATCTGTGTTGCGGTGTGCACTGTGTATATATGAACAAAACTGTAAATTTTTATCATTTTCTCCCAACCAATACCCCAACCCATGGACCCCCCCACCCCACAACTGTTCCCCTGTTTGTGCTCCTCGTGTTTGTTAGTGTGCGTCCCGGTGACGTGTTTTGGCTCGTGCCGCATGCAACCTTCCAGCAATCTTGAGGGTGTCTCCTATTGTCTCACACAGTTAGAGGTGTGGTGGCTTCTCCCGCCCAGTGACGTACTATAGTGTAGGGAAGAGCCCTGACGGAGTTATCCAGGCTCCATGTGCGGGTCACTCTCTTGGTCTTCCCCCTCCCCCTCCACAGATACATCCTCGTCCATTCTGGAGGTTAGGTAAGTCTGATATAGCCCCCAGAAGTTCTTGGGTCGACTTCGGGGCGGGAGGAGCTCGCTGTATGCGTCCGCTTGAGTGTTGCAGTACTTCATGTCGCCAGTCCACCTCTTCAGTGTAGGAAGGGGGCCCCTCATCCAGCATAGTGCCACTACCCATTTTGCAAGGAGCATGCCCATGCTCACCAGTTTCCTCACCGAGACGGGTATCTCCTTTGTGTATCCAATCAGAGCGAGGGCCGGGTCAAGTCTCAAGTCCAGCTCCACTATATTGCTAATTTCTGCAAATACGCAGGCCCAGAACTTCTGAACTCCCGGGCACCACCAGGCTAAATGCAGGAAGTCCGCCACTTGGGCATGACACCTCTCACAGCGTGGCGTGTCTCGTAGGCCGTACCTGTGCAATCGTTCCGGCGTGTGGTACACCCGTTGCAAGAATTTAAAGTGGATCAAGCGGTGCCGCCCGTTCAGGGAAATGCGCCTGGAGGCCGCGCAGCAGTACTCCCACATGCCGTCGTCAATTTGGGTCCCTAGATCAGTCTGCCAGGCTAAGCGCGCCCTAGTGTAGTGTAGTGCCGTGTGCTCATGACCTATCTTATAAAGCCTAGAAATCAGCTTCTTCGGGTTCTCAGTATCTATGACGTATACCAGTTACGGGACTTCAGGAGGTTCTTCCAAGTCGGGGCCCAACTGATCCAGCAGTGCACTCCTCACCCTATGATACTGGAAGCGTTGAAGGATGGAGGTACGCTCCCCCCCGTGCGTGAGCTGTTCCCACGTCTTCACCTTCCGTTGCACAAAGAGGTCCCCCATCGTGCGTGCGCCTAGTTCGTTGAGGGCCTTGTATACACCGGGTTCCGTCAATGTTGGGAGCCATCGCGCCCACTGTATCGGCATGTTGGGTGCGTACATCAGCACTTTGTCCTGCCGCTGCAATATGGAATGCCAGGCATGGTTAGTGGACAGGAGGGAGTCCAGCACGCCCACTCTGGTCGCTGGAAGTGGGGTGGGGTCCGCGAACAGCCGCTCCAGGATCACATGCGGGATGTCCTGGTCGCCATGAATCCAGGTGTGGAGATGGGAGGCCTGCGCAATCCTGTAATAGCGCTCCAGGTCTGGAGCAGCCAGACCTCCTTGCTCGTATGGCAATTGTAGTACCTTCCATTGCACTCTAGGTTGCTTTCCAGCCCACGCCAGTCTCACCAGTAATTTGTTCATGGTCGCAAAGAAAGCTTTCGAGAGGACCATCGGGAGGTTATTGAAGAGAAACAGAAACCTCGGGAGAATTACCATTTTCATCATAGCTATTCTACCCATCAGCGACAGCGGAAGCTTAATCCAAAGTTCCACGTCGTCTACGAGTTTACTGTTCTCCCTCATCATAATGTCAGGATCTGTGTGGAGCATGATGCCCAAATACCTTACCGGTTCTGTGGACCATTGGAGCGGGTAGTCCATCTCGAAAGGTTCGGTGATTGGGGTCAGCGGGAAGGCTACCGATTTTGACCAGTTGACCTTTAGTCCCGAGAGTGCGCCAAACCTAACCACTTCCCTCAAGACCGAAGACAGATTATTGGCCGGGTCTCTGACGTACAACAGAGTGTCATCCGCATACGTGGATATGCCAATCTTGTAAGTAGGGTAGCTGATGGCTTCATAGGAGTGGTATTCCCGAATCGCGCACGCCAGTGGCTCCGCCACCAGAGCGTATAGTAGCGGGAAGAGGGGGCACCCCTGCCTCGTGCCTCTGCTAATGGTGATCAGCTTCGAGACTGCGTCCCCCAGCCTGATCCTCGCCGTGGGCATATGGTAAAGCGCGCCCAGGAGTTGGAGGAAGAGCTCCCCCAGCCCCAGCCTCTTCAGTACTTTACGCATGAAGGGCCACTCCACGGAATCAAAGGCCTTCTCCATGTCGAGGAAGACCGCCATGGCTTTAGTATCATGCCTAGTGTGTTGCATGGCCCCCATGACAGTGCGGATGTTGTAAGTGAGGTTTCTAGCTGGGATAAACCCTGCCTGCTCCGGGGCTACTAGCTCCGGGGCCACCAGTGCCAGCCTGGTTACCAGGACCTTCGCATAAAGCTTAGCGTCTACATTTAGAAGGGAAAGAGGGCGGTATGAACCAGGAAGATCAGGAGGCTTGCCTGGCTTCAATACGGTGACGATGAGCGCCTCTCTCATCGAGGGCGGCATAGCGCCGTACTCGCATATCTCGTCAAAGAGGGTGAAGAGGTAAGGCAACAGCTTGTCCTTGTACGCCTTATAGAATGCCACCGTCAGTCCATCTATCCCGGGCGCACTTTCGGACCTCATGGTGTCTAGCGCGTCCGATATTTCCTCACGGAGTATAGGGGACATCAGGAATTCCCTCGGCCAGTTCTCGATGATTAAGAGTTTACTCATTTAAGAGTGCACCCAAGAGTCCTGGCAGCCATTCAGGTGCCAGGCTAAATACATAGTTCTCGAGGAACGGCATTTTGATATAGTCTAAATAGTTGTCAATTTGGTCTTCCACCCCTGTGATCTTGGTAGTGTATAGGTCCTCGTAAAATCTCCGAAATTCCGCTAGAATGTCGTCCTCCGCAGTTACCCTCGCCCCCCCTGGAGTTTGTAGTTCCGGGACTGTTTGTCTGCGCCTGGTGCCCTTCATTATCCTAGCTAGCAGTGCTCCAGGATGTTCTCCCTCTCCATACGTGCGCGCTGTCGCATATTTCTCTAGATGTCTGACCTCTCTATCTGCCTCCTCGTGGAACTCTTTCAGTAGGCCTTGCAAGGGCCCATCCCCGAGCGGCGTGGAGTCCAGAAGCTGGCGGCGTTCGCAGTCTGCAATCTGCCCCTCAAGATACTTAAGCCTGTTTCTAATCGCTTTGAGGACACTGGAGTGTTTCGCCATGACTACCCCCCTGACGTACACTTTGAATGCCTCCCAGACTGTCCCAAAACTGTCCACTGAGCCTACGTTAGTCCTCCCCCAGGTCAGCCCTAAACGCCTCATCTAGTAGTGAATAAGGCGGGAAGCGCCACGTGAACGGAGGGATCCTCTGCTTGGGTGTAGTCAGTACCAGCAATACTAGGGAGTGGTCCGACAGGGTGCGGGGAAGCACCCTGCAGCCCCTAATCATGGGAAGCAGTGTGTGTGTGGACAGCCAGTAATCTATCCTGGTATGGATGTTATGATACGCAGAGTAGTGTGTGTATCCCCCCTTGTCGTTGTGCCTATCTCTCCAAACGTCTACCAGTCCTAGTCGCGTCATTTCAGCCTGCATCTGTAGCGCGGCCGCCTCCGGGCGCCGGGGGGGGCCCGCCGACCTATCCAGCTCTGCGCTAAATGTGAAGTTGAAGTCTCCCCCCAAAGCATTCTATCAGCGGGGCACTCAGCACAGTGGTCCGCCACTGCCGCATAGAAGTCAGGGGAATCATAGTTCGGGCCATAGACGTTCATGACTAGTATGTCGTGGCCCTTGCCTACGCACCTGTTGAACACCAACCTTCCTTCCGGGTCCGCTTTCAGTAGTGTGAGAGATAGCTTGGATTTCGGGTTGACCCATGTGAGAACCCCCCTTGCGTGTGTGGTGAAGCCCGCGTAAGTGGCGTTTCCCTGAAGCCCCCTATGTGTGAGCATCTTACTGGTGTCGGGCAAGTGAGTCTCCTGCAGTAGCGCCAGGTCTATGTTATGTCGGAGTAGGTATTGCAGCACCTTGCGGAGTTTTCGGTAATCATTTAACCCCCTCACGTTCCATGTGACAGCCTTGAGGGTCTCTGTGTCACTCAGTAAGTCATCATGTGATGCATCAACCATTGTCCTTAAAAGAGCACATCAATGTCAAAGCCCTTACATTCACCACCCCCCTCTGTACGTAGCATCTGCCTACGCCCACCAAGGTACACAACATTTCAGAGCACAGTTTGGACCCCCCCCCCGAACATTTCTGAACCCATAACTCCCGTCTCCCCCCACCTCCCACAGTCAACCAACCCCAACCTGGTGTGACCGAGTACCCTGCATCCCTCCCACCCACCCGCCTTCAATCCCATTCAAAACTTCCCCAACCAGGCTCAATAAGAGCCGCAAGCACTGTAAGCACTAGGGCAGAGGTAGCCTACAAAGAGTCTTTATCGTCCACCGTCCGTTCGGACCTCACGTGCAATATCCATAAGCTGCTCCTTCGCCAGCGCCCCCATATACTAGTGCGGCAATGAGTAGTAAGTGCAGTATCCTACCGGCATTTACGGGCCTTCCCCACCCCCCAACACCTCCCCCCCACACCCCGACCTCTGTATTCCTTCCATGTGTCAGGCCCCCTCGAGACCGCCCCAGCCCAATTTCACAGTAGCATGGTGATCGCAGCTCCCCATTCGAACCAATGCAGCCTGAGCAGATCTCACCCATAATCTCGGATACAGTAGTCCGCCTGCCTCAGTGGCGCGCTCCGAGTGGGCACTTCCCGGTCCGTCAGGTGGGGATTGTCACAGTGGCCAGAGTATCTGAATCTCCGGAAAGTGCCTCTGAGTCCCCTCCTTCCCTCAGTCCTGCTCATCCAGGTCCCCTTCGCCAGAGTGTTCCTCTCCAGGCGCCGTCGGGTCTCCTCGGTTCTCCTTCATCCATTGCTTCAGGGATTTTTGCAGTTCTCGGGGATTGGTGAAAAAGTGCGAGTGGCCCTGCCTGTTGATGCGCAGCCGCGCCGGGTACAACATGGCGTAGTCCAACCCCAGGTCTCTGAGTTGCTGCTTGTAGGGGACGAATCGCCGCCTCTCCTCCTGTACCTTGGAGGTGAAATCAGGGTATAACGAAATGTTCATTCCCTCGTACTGCAGCTTCCCCTTCTCTCGAGCGGCACGGAGGGCAGCGTCTCTGTCTCTGTAGTTGAGAATTTTTCGCTATTATCGGCCTAGGATTCGCACCTGGGGGAGGCCTTGGTCCCAGGGTGCGGTGGGAGCGCTCCACTATGAACATGGGGGAAAAGGTGTCGTCCCCCAATAACGCCTTAAGAAGTTTCTCGATAAATAGTTCCATTTTACCCGTTTGGGTCGACTCCGCCACACCCGTGACGCGGATGTTAGATCGCCTGGAGCGCGCCTCCAAGTCTTCCGATTTCTCCTGTATCACCTGAAGCAGCCTCCCAAATTGCTTGCGGTCAGCGTCCCATTCAGTCTGCGCCTCCTCCGCCTCCGTCAACCTGCGCTCTGCCATGTCCAGCCGCTCCGCATGCTTGTCCACTCTCTCCGTCATCCAGGGCGTCAATCTTGGTGCCAATGGCTGACACGCCCTCCTGCAGGCCTTTCTCCATTGTATTAAGCATACCTTTTATTTCTGCGCACAGTGCGGCACTCGGGTCAGCAGCAGCCCCCGGGGACTGGGCGGCTGGAGGTTCTGGCGCCTTCTGCCTCCGCTGGTCAAATGTGAGTTTCTTGTCCCCCTTGCCCATCGTTCCAGTGGCTGGGGAGGCCAGTGTCCACAAGCCTAAGAGTCCAATAGCCCCCCAAATGAGCGATGAGGGATCCCTCCCCGTACACAGGCCGGTACCGGGGGTCCGTTGGCCTGGCCTCCTTTTCCGTATAGCCTGGCGTGCTCAGTGGGGCCTACAGGCCAAGATGGCCAGTCGACAAAAATCCCAACACAAGGTTCGTCAACCCTAGGACGCCCCTGGACCTCCTCTGCTTGTAGTCCTCGTGTCTCGGGCCCTCGGTCCCAAAGCAGCCTCTGTCTCCCCAAGCCGTACGCCGCGACTTCAGATGACCAGGGAGTCCTTACCGGCAGTGTGCCAAGGCGCTTGTGCTAGCGCGGGGCTCCGCCAGCGCCACGTGGGCTCGACCGGTGAGTACCCTGCCAAGTCTCCTCACGCTGGATTCCACTGTGCGCTTCGGCGCGTTCAGCGAGCTCTTCAGAGGCCCTTCGCTGTGTTTGCGGCGCGCAGGAGGGGCCGCGGTAGCTGCCGACCACGGGGCTCAATCAGCGTCGGGCGCTAATACCAGGCGGCCGCACGTCGGGTGACGCAACACGGCTGCGTGTCCCAGGAAAGGCCGGGGATCTTGGCCTGGTCCGTCGTCCTTCGACCGGCGGTGCTGCAGGTGGCTCCCGTGCCCGCACCTCACCCAAATTCACGTCGAAGGTCCACAGGGGGTAGGGGAGTCAGCCCCCACTGGAATCAGACGGTGTTCGCCGCTATAAAAGGATTATTTACGGATCTTTGGCAGCGCTAGCACGGAGCTCCGCTCTTATGCGCCCGCCATAGACGCCGGCTAGCTCCGCCCCCCTTTCAAAAATGTTATTATGTAAATTTTCTCAATATCTCTTTTAATATAGATCATTTTAATGTACTTTACTTTACATTTATTACAAAATATTTTCTGTACTAAATGTATTAACAACAACAAAAAATGTATTAACTTTAAAATAATTAACATTACCTATAAGATGTAGTTGTGTGTGTATATCTATACTACTATTGTAAAGAGAGAACTTTGTCCTTTGAGCCAGGTAAACTCGAAAAGTACACCACCAATCCAAACACCCAAGACATATTTGAAAACATCAGGGCAAGCAGAAGGACATAGGCTATTAAAAATAAAAAATATACGTTGTTTAAAAAATTTAGAAATAAAAATAAAGTAGTCCCTTGCAAGTAGCGCCAACCGCGACGTCTGCGTGATGACATCATTTGCGCTCCCTGGCAACACTTCCTGAAATGGCGGCGAATTGTGCTGCCCGGGGTTTACGAGGCTGTGCAGCTCTGCGGATCGTGCCCACGTGTGTACTGACATCATTTGCGCTCCCTGGCAACACTTCCTGAAATGGCGGCGAATCGTGCTGCCTGGGGTGTCCGAGGCTGTGCAGCTCTGCTGATCGTGCCCATTGACGGAAGATCGCGACCTGCTGGGAGGACTGCCGCGGCCCTGCTTGCTGCTGGGCGAAGTGGCGGCCTGTGCGGGCGGGGCGCCTGGAGCTGGACCGGACAATCCCTTAGAGCGCGGACGGGGGTGAGTCCTGGAGTCACTGGCGCTGCTTCATGTGCGGGGAGCGGGAGGTAGCAAACAGTGAATTACAGGAGGAAAAGCGCCTGGAGCGGGGCCGGCGGCTGAGGTAAGGCTCAGGTTCTCCGGTACCCGGGCAGGAGGGGGCCGGGGCCGGGGCGGGAGGGGGAGGGGGGCGGGAGGTTGGCCCTGAACAACGGCGGCTGAGTTAAGGCTCAGTCTCCGGGACACGGACAATGCCTGAAATGCTTCCCCCAGCCCCCTTCTGCCCCGAGCAACGCTGGGGCAGGCTGCTAGTGTATATATATATATATATATATATGTGTGTGTGTATATATATATATATATATATATATATATATATATATATATATATATATATATATATATATATATATATATATATATATATATATGTATAATTTTTTTAAACATGTTGTATGGTCCTTTTGACCAAACATTCTTTCACATTGTTTAGGATTCTTAAACAGTATATTGTATTTTAAAATACTGAGAATATTTGGTATTATGTTTCTATCAGAATTGACATATATATATATATATATATATATATGTGTGTGTGTGTATTTATATGCATATGTATATGTGTGTATATATATATATATATATATATATATATATATATATATATATATATATATATATATATATATGTGTGTGTGTGTGTGTGTGTGTGTGTGTGTGTGTGTGTGTGTGTGTGTGTGTAAATTCTAATAGAAACAATACCAAGTAATTTCAGCATTTTTAAATATATTAGACTGTTTAAGAAACATAAATATTGTGAAAAAAATGTTCATTTATTTTCACATATATATCCACCAGCACAGGCTCCCTCTTTAAATATTGTGAAAAATGTTCGTTTATTTTCACATATATATCCACCAGCACAGGCTCCCTCTTTCCAGGGTACTCCAGCCTTATTGGAGGAGGAATGGCTGCCAAGGGAGCAGACTTGGCAAAATACTTCCATCCAGTTGATCCATTTTACTGTAAAATCACCACAGATGCGTTTTGGCCAGTAGTAATGAGTCTAGTGGTGGGGTTATTCTTAGCAGTAGATCTAGAGAGTTCTTTGAACAAAGTGTTTTCTCTTGTAAGTGCCCTAAGCAAAAAGAACAGATTATGGACAGAATCCAGAATAAATCAAACATTCACCCCCAGTCACAGATCTTGGTTTATTCCATCGTTTATTTGATCACTACACTACCCCAGTTTGGGCCCAGCCATAGGCAAATCAGTCTTCACCTTGCTCCCCATAGGAACAGTCCAGCCTGAACTACCAGGCCAGAACCTCCCTGGACTGGAAACCAGCATCCTGGGACTGTGTTGAGGTTATCACCCCTCATCAGCCAGGCTAGCTTAAATCCAGTAACACAGTAAGCACTGGACCCACATCTGAGCATACCCTTCACACTTAGGGGGACAAAATCAAAAAGAACATGTGATGGACGGAATGCTGACATGTTTCTTGGCTTTGTTGGGAACCGAATCTGGGTGCCCGCTTTGAATCTTTAACACATGCACTGTTCCTCCATCATGTATGGAGAGGTATCACTACAGTTGTGCTTTGCTCTCATGAGTTCACCATAGGGGATATTCCATTTCATGGTTTCAGGGTGGCTATTCAAAAAGTGAAGGATGGTATTAACTGCTGTGATTTTTCTGTGTAAGGAGGTGTGAGGGTCCCTTTTCTTATTTGTAGTACGGTGTCTAGAACTCTATTCTTTCTCTGCTTATACTCATGGCAAAATCTAAATTGCTTTTTTTTCTCCATGCCCTACCATATGATGAACAGGTCATCTATATAGCACGGCGATTGAATAGCGGAACCCATTTTCCGTAGAAGTGTCTTCTGCTATAGTCACCTGCTCCTCCCATCAGCCCATGAACAAATTCTTGAAGGCCACCACTGTGTTGTACAATGACATAATGTATATTTAATTGATTGTTGTTTGCAGCATTAGAAGGCTGACCATTTTTGATATATGAGGGTAAAACATTATGTGATGTCTTTGCACTATTTAGCATGCTTTTTCACAATGATCTAGTTATGTGATCAAGGCTTTGGCTGAAAGGCTTCTATGGTCATATTGCAACAAACTGGATCAACTTTCTTACACCTCTTGTACAGTGACATATACATTCATACACACATATATAAATATATATATTTTTGTATATAAATATATATATATATACATATCCGAGGTACCCAACGTACAAATGAGCACCCAGACCTCAGCTGCACACAAAGAGCCTTGAATGGTAAGCACGCCTCCAGCACAACGATATGCTTTGACTGTTCAAACTGCCCTGGATGCCTAACGTGTTTCGAAGTGTCCCCACTTCTCTTCAGAGGCTTTGGCAGTTATGAAGGAGCGCTTGAGGCACCACACCCCTTCTTGCTTAGATGCACGCTCTAGATGGGACTTATGGGGCTTGTAGTGCCTCACGTCGCGCTAATGTTCAGTTGGTAACTTTTCAAGCCCACAGATGGGCCTTGCTGTGTGGAATGCGTGCAGAATCCATAGGCTGCTGTCCCATGTTCTCGGCCCGTAGTCAAGACGGCATGGCCCCCGGTTCTTTCAGGGTGGTGCTCCTTCCGCGGCATGGGCCGCCGCGTAAATATTCCAGCTCCGAGGTACCCAACGTACAAATGAGCACCCGGACCTCAGCTGCACACAAAGAGCCTTGAATGGTAAGCACGCCTCCAGCACAACGATATGCTTTGACTGTTCAAACTGCCCTGGATGCCTAACGCGTTTCGAAGTGTCCCCACTTCTCTTCAGAGGCTTTGGCAGTTATGAGGGAGCACTTGAGGCACCACACCCCTTCTTGCTTAGATGCACGCCCTAGATGGGACTTATGGGACTTGTAGTGCCTCACGTCGCGCTAATGTTCAGTTGGTAACTTTTCAAGCCCACAGATGGGCTTTGTATTACCGCATGTGCTGCAGGCTGCAGCACATGTCGCAGGTCAAAACATACACATCTGACATATCCCTGCACTATGTGGCAGGCACCATGCGGTGCCTGGCACATGGTGTAGGGATATGTAGGGGGCCACCTATGGCGCCCCGGACTCATATTGATGGGCCAGAGGGGAAGGGGGGCCCGCTTTAGCCCCCTAAGTCACTTTCCTCCTGCCTTTTCATGGCGGGTTAACCGCCATGAAACAGTGGGTGGAAAGGAACATTGTAATCCCTACGGCGATGACTGAGCAGGCACCGCCACTGTTGTAGGGATTGCAGTCCCTCCAACGGTCACATGTGTGGCAGTCGGTCTCTCTCCACCTCCATCTGCCAGCCATCATAATGCGACGGGTGGTCCTGCAGGGACCAATGGCGATGGGATTGCCACCAACGGCCTGATGGTGGCGGTCCCACCACCATAGTAATTAGGCCCTGAATTACTGAGAACAACTATGATGTACTGCAAGGTATTTATGATGCAGATAAGATTGTAGTCTGTTGTATGTTGACATAATAAACTTCAATAAAATGTATTTAAAAAATAAAAAGGGGGGGCAGGGTAGGAATACCGTGACCCCCTAGGCATGGTGGTAGGCAGCATTTTTTTTTAAAAACATGCGCGGTTACCTGAGCTTGTTTTTTGCCACCCTCCTGGGTGGGCCAGGTCCAGGTCCCAGGGGGAATTTATAATATTATTATGGGGGCACACATGTTTTGTCAATCAATAGTATCAAGGCAACTTGATTGCATCATACTTTATTTTTAACCTGAATTTATTTAAAAATTTTCAAGGAAAAATGTTTTATTCTTTTTTACCAAAATATATATATATTTTTTTTTTCCTTAGTTTTTCAGTTTTCCTTCAATGTGTATTTATGTATTCCTTATTTTGGGGTTTTGGAGGGATTCGCTGGATTATTGAAGTTGCATTATATATTCTAGTTTTGTCTGTTTTTTTTGTATTTTAGTGAGACTTTTCATTTTTATACATACTTTTTTGGGATTCAAATTTTTGGAGCATCGTTTCACTTACCAGGACCTCTGCATCAAACACGTTCTTAAAAAATGTATTTATGTTTTTGTTTCGGGGAAGCATATCCCGCTCTTTTATGATCTGCAGGATTGCTACATGCCCAACCGCACACAATTCCATAAATACTTACAACTTCCTCATGCCCTCTCAACTAACAGTGCCCTGGGCACTGAGGTACCTGAATTTAGGCCCCTGAAGGCCAATTTGCTGATAGTTCGCATCGGCAGAGGTGCAATATCCCAGGTTTACTGATCGCACATTGGAAAGACCCCACATGGTTTTGACAAGCTCCAACTACGCTGCGTGGGCGGGGAAGCTGGATGAAACAAATTTGAGGGAGGCCAGGATGGCCATGTGCAAGTTGACTATCTCAACGTGGCTCATTCAATTGAATTATTTGCACATGACCTATCTGACCCCAATGCGCTTGCACCGAGCAAGCAGGATCCCGACTTGCTTTCACTGTTCTGAGGCCATGCCCGATTTTTACAAAGTTGTCTGGGCATGCCTGGTTATCTCTGTGTATTAAATAACCAAAAAGAAAGTTCCTTCTTTCAAAGAAGGAAAAAATGCACCTTGTGCTAGGCCTGAAAAGAAAGAAAAAGCTTTTTCTTTCAAATAATCCTCACCCACCCGGGCATGCTTCATCATAGGGTCCATCCCTGCCCTTTATGGACAGGGGCATGCTGCTACCAATGGAGACGCGGGGGCACTCAATAGAAAAATAGGGGTGTTGCTATACACCTATGTGGTTTTTTGAAGATGGAGTGGGTTTTAAGCTATATGGAAGTGAACTTTAAAGATAATGGGACAAAATTTTCTTTTATTTTCTCCCCCTAGTTGATATGCTAAAATCTGGGGACAGACAGGAAATGCTCACAGTGTAATTACCTACTGTTTCCTTGGTTGGTCGACTAGTTTCAAGCCCTACCCCAAGGCTTTACGTCAGAAAAAATTATGCTCCCACCCCTGATGTTGTATTAAACACAATTAAAATGATAAACAAAAATTAGAAAACAAAATTTATATAGCACTTAATTGGTCTGTTTTAAATCTCAAACATCAGGATCAAAGACTGTCACTGGGCCACATGAGTCCTTCGAGGAGTTGAAGGGACGCCTGTAGTCAAACCTTCATCAAGGCTACTCCCTTTCGGCAAACCCCCTCGTTTGAATGGGGCTGCCATATTGTGTCTTTGTGGTAGCATCTATTCTCCGTTCAACACTCACTTTGTTCATTTAAATGTTATTTGTGATCATCCAAAGGTAACCCTAAAAACAACGAAAATAATTGCAAAATATCTTTTGTGTGCAAGTTCCCATGTTCACTTTCATTATAGCAAAACCCTTTCATATAAATTTAAAAAATGAACACAAATGAGCACTGTTGGCCTCAGACCACAGGATGTATTCGTAAATGGGGGGCCCATAGGCATCACCCATAGGTGCAGGCACTACACTCCAAAATACTGCAACTAATGACACCGGGTTCTGTACTTGGAAGCGTGGAGGCTATTCCCTGAAGACTGCAGGGTAGAAGATGGTGCTCGGGTGTTGGGGGGGAGGGGGGGGGGGGCAGGCGGGAAGGGGGGCGATACACACCAGGTTGCATGTCAGAACAAGGTTACTAAAATATCAACTGACAAATATCTTAACCTAAATATGATCCTCAAAAACATCGTGCATTGATTTTAGATTTTCTACTATTAACTCCAGCAGGGCTATATTTTTGTAAACGATATTTAGGATAAGACGATATTTGGGCAGCGAAATCTTGGTACCTTAACACAAAGCGTTCATCCCATTTCACAGTGACCCGGCAGCAGAGATTCTCTGACAGAAAAGTTACTTATCCAAAATCTGCATCTACGCGCCAATGTGTATTTATATATTTTGGTGTATGGACAGCTTTGATGCGCTCCAGCAGGCTCTGTTCAGAATGAGCTGACATTGTTCACAGAGACGTGGAGTGGTAGGAATAATCGAGACAGCAGCAGATGAACCACATCCAGTCACGCGCCTCAGTGGTCTTCTTCTATTGAAGGATAGATAACACGTGATCACTGAGGAGGAGAGACTTGTCCTCTAAAGTCTCCATCATTTGTGGTGCAGACAGACCACAGTGCTCTCAACGACTGATCACTGGGTTCATTTAAAGGCAAGATGTTCTTTCAACCAGTCCCCTGTAATCGTGAGACATTTGGTTCTTTTAAAATACAGAACAAACAGAGGACAGTTTTTGAGTTTTCTTTGATTTCCCAGTAGCTTTTCACAGTCACTGCTGTTTTATGCGCTCAAGGGGTGCAGCTGATAATCTCACAAAATTGACTCCATGTTATTCTTTTCCACATACTCTTCTTATCCCCGTCCTTCTGTATCTTCCTATAGCTCCTCACCACCAGCTTATACTCTGGAAGATAACCAGGTGAGGAATAGTAATAGGGAATGGGTGAATGGATGAATAGAAGCACTCAAAAGAACAGGGGCATATTACCAAGCAATAGCGATAATTATCGCTATTGCTTGGTTAGAGACAAAAATGTATCGCCGACCTGCGGCGATTTTTATCGCAGATAAACCTTGGTATTACCAAGGTTTATCGCGAATGCGATAAAAATCGGCCGCAATGCATGAATATCGCTGAATAGTCAGCGATATTCATGCATTACCGAGCTAATGCTCTTAGCCATGTTATCCACCTCCCATTGGATAACATGGCTAAGAACTGTTCAGGGCAGGTGTTAGCTTTTGGAGATATTCGCGCTTAGCACGAATATCTCCAAAAGTTGGTAATAGGAGATAGCGATGTTAGCGACTGTTTCCAGTCGCTAACATCTTGGCACGCCCACTTTGCATGTCATCTTCTATACTACTATTATAAAGAGAGAACTGTGTCCTTTGAGCCAGGTAAACTCGAAAAGTACACCACCAATCCAAACACCCAAGACATATTTGAAAACCTCAGGGCAAGCAGAAGGACATAGGCTATTAAAAATAAAAAATATACGTTGTTTAAAAAATTTTGAAATAAAAATAAAGTAGTCCCTTGCAAGTAGCGCCGGCCGCGACGTCTGCGTGATGACATCATTTGCGCTACCTGGCAACACTTCCTGAAATGGCGGCGAATTGTGCTGCCCGTGGTGTCCGAGGCTGTGCAGCTCTGCGGATCGTGCCCACGTGTGTACTGACATCATTTGCGCTCCCTGGCAACACTTCCTGAAATGGCGGCGAATCGTGCTGCCAGGGGTGTCCGAGGCTGTGCAGCTCTGCTGATCGTGCCCATTGACGGAAGATCGCGACCTGCTGGGAGGACTGCCGCGGCCCTGCTTGCTGCTGGGCGAAGTGGCAGCCTGTGCGGGCGGGGCACGTGGAGCTGGACCAGACAATCCCTTAGAGCGCGGACGGGGGTGAGTCCTGGAGTGACTGGCGCCGCTTCATGCATGGGGAGCGGGAGGTAGCAAACAGTGAATTACAGGAGGAAAAGCGCCTGGAGCGGGACCGGCGGCTGAGGTAAGGCTCAGGCTCTCCGGTACACGGGCGGGAGGGGGCCGGGGCCGGGGTGGAGGGGGGCGGGAGGTTGGCCCTGAACAACGGCGGCTGAGGTAAGGCTCAGGCTCCGGGACACGGACAATGTCGTGGCGGGCGGGGGCTGAAATGCTTCCCCCAGCCCCCTTCTGCCCCGGGCAACGCTGGGGCAGGCTGCAAGTTAGTGATAAATTTCTCTGACATGTAGAGTGGGGCCCAAGATGGTCGCTATCTCCTACTAGCTGTCGCTAACTGGTGTTAGCGACAGCTAGGTAATAGGGAGATAATTTTATCTCCGCTTTCTTGGCTTTTAAAGCCAAAAAAGCGGAAATAAACCCCCTTGATAATATGCCCCACAATTCTAGTCTATCAGCCTTCCTTGGTTCTCTCCTTTATTCAAATTGAAATACATTACACATGAGCGCATCATATTTATGCCTCTGATGACTTATTTTTTCTGTTATCCATTATGAGATCTCTCCCAGTTAGGGTGCTGCTTTCCCTGTCAGACTCTATTCCTCACAGTTCCTTCGCTGGTACAACACCCTTGTGGTTTCCTTCCCACCCTTCTTTTCCTGAAATTCTTATTCACCTTGTCATAGTTGGTTGTTTGGTCTGTAGGAGGAAAGGTTGGGAAGTTAATTAGGTAATAATTAAATATGTAATACTGATTTATTTTCATTACATGTTATTTGCTGGGTATTGTGTTTGTAAGGGTATAGGCCGGAAAGTTAATTAAGTAATAATTAATTAACAATTAATTATAAATTGGAATACTGCTATATTAAACTTACATTTTAGTTGCAAGATGCTAGATTTGTAGGTGTCTATGATGGGAGTTAATGAAGCTATAATAAATTAGCCATTTATTATGAACTGTTAGTTAATTATTTAATTGATTTCTAATTATGAAAACTATGGAATACTGTTATATTTTAGTTATATATAGTTGTAGGATGGTAGGTTTGTAGTGGTCTAGGGTGAGAAGTTAATTAAGTAATAAGCAACAAACAATTTGTAATTGTAAATTCATCATTTGGTGGATTTTTAATTGTGTAAATTATGGAATACTGATTTATTTTACTTATCTTTTGGTTGCGGGCTGCTAGCTTTGTAGGGGTATAGAGTGTAAAGATATCTGAGTGATAATGACGTGCTATGAATTATTATTTATAACCTGATTATTTAATTGAATTTTAAATATTTATTCTATGGAATAGTTATTTAATTTACTTACATTATAATTTTGGGCTGAAAGATTTGTGGGGATGCAGGGTGAGAAGTTAATACATAAATAAATATTAATTTTTAATAGGTTATTTCATTGATTTTAAATATGTAAATTATGGAATACTTATATTTTTTTAAGTTATTTCTTAGGTGCCGGCTGTATGTTTTTAGGGCTATAAGGTCGGAAGTTAATTATTATTTCAATAACAATTATTTATTATCGATAATTAATTATTTCCTTGGATAGTAAACACGTAAATTGATTAATTGTTTTTAGTTTTTAATACATATATATATATATATATATATATATATATATATATATATATATATATATATATATATATATATTCATATCGTTTAATAATTTTTATATTAAAATGTTAATCTTTTTTTATTTAACTAATTTCCCTACTCTTGCTTAGGGTGCAGTCGTAATAGTAAAATTAACCTCTTTGCAGTTCAACACTTTCCCCACTGATGCGCTGTTTGGAGTGAGAATAGTAAATTTCACCCCCCCAAAATCTAAAGTTTTCTCTACTGTTGCATAGATAGAAGAGGGAATATTACATTTTACCCATCCGAAATCCAACGCTTTCCTACTGGTGCCCTGTTTGGAGTGAAAACAGTAAATTAAAGACCTCTGATGTCCAACAATCTCCCTACTGCTGAGTTGTTTGGAGTGGAAATAGTACATTTACGAAGTCTAATGTTATTCCTATTGTTGCTTGGCCTTTAGTGGGAATAGTGAATTTAACCCCGCCGAAGTCTAACGCTTTCCTGACTGTTGCACTGGCTGGAGTAGGAATACTAAATGTAACTCCTCCGAAGTACAACACTTTTCCCACTGTTGCATAAACTAGAGTGGGATTAGTATATTTAATATCCTTAGACTCCAGTAGTTTTCATATTATTGGTTAAATAGATTTGATAGCATACATTTTTAATTTTTTTATTTCATACTATTTGTTTTTAATAGAATAGATCACTAGAAGAAGAGTTTGTCCTCTTAGCGAGTGCTTTTCATGATAACAGCTAATACTAAGATAAAGAGGAAAGGGATTTAAGAATGGTTTAACCGTTGGTGTATGAAGTGACGTAGAGTCTGAGCTTATCACTCCTATAGAGGGTCCAGATTCAAGTAAATTAATATAAATTGTTTTTTATGGAAATTTATATTAAAGTTTAAATGTAAGGCATAATAGTGGGTGTAATCATGCAGTGTGCTTGAATGTGAGTGTAAATATAACCGTTATTAAAAACATATGGTAGCCGGTTCCCACAATTGTTTTCTTTTTACAGCCATGACCAATGGATAAACAAATGCACATGTGCACGCCACTCTCTGTTCTTATCACCATTACAGCAAGAAGTTCCTAATCCTCCATAATTCCCTTCTAATAATTACATTTGCACCTGTTTTATCCTTACTGTTTATCCTATGTCTCTATTTTATATTTCCTGTGTATTTTATTGCTATATATTTTATTAATTGCTGGTCATGTTAACAGTCATTGCCTGTATTGCATTCATTATTATTGTTACTATTGTTTTTCTTATTTGCATTATCGTTTTGTTCTTATGTTGTATTTTTTATTAGTTTATTTTGCATTTTTGTCTTATTTGCTCCAATAAAAATCTTTGAACTATAAAAAACATATGGTAGCTCAACTATACATTTTAATAGAAGTCAAATAGCTTAAAATGTATTATCATAATTCTTTGAAGGTACTGAAATGGGTAAACTTTGTATTTGGAGAATTTAATTTCTTAAAGATTGTCATGACTAAGAATACTAACACACTCATGTAAAAAACAACCATAGGGTATGAATATAGAGATCGATGTTATTGTTTTAAAGAATATTGGTGCTCTTTGAGATGAGATAAATTGACATGAATTAGTTGATTCTCACATACAGGAAGTCGATGAAATTAAAAGACCAGGGTGTTTCAACGTATGTATCATCTTTCTGTGATCTATGGAACATGATTGTATTAAATTATTGTATTCATTAATTGTGTATGAATATATATTTTTTTAACCAAGAGCTGTATACTTGGGGTTTAAATGTGCCAAACTATTGAGATATGAAATGTATTAGTAGGATGTTTTTTCATGCGTATTGACCATTGTGATGGAATTATTTTTAATAATCGTTTTCATCTGCTTTTATTCGGTATATTCTATTGATAAGCTTAATGTCTTTCTATACCTTTCTTTTCTATTTTTATTTTCCTTGTCTTTTATCTCCATTTTTCCCATTTTTCAAGCATTAACATATACACTGATACATCCATAGGTGTCCTCAATTCCACACTTTGCAAATGTGATCTTCTGTGTATCCCCATCTCTGCACTTGGTAAATGACAACTCCAAATAGGCATCTTAGCTGACATCAGCCAATGTCTTTATTGAATTACAGTTTGTGATGTGCAGCTGAGAAACAAGTTTTCTTTCTTCGTTGGCACGGTCCTCGGTGTTCTATCCAACTAGAAGTTAACTTTGTTCCAGGAGGCCAGGGCTGGAGTTGGCCAATGCAAATAAAACATACTTTTTGTCCACTTGGGACTTTTACAAAGCATCATATACACCCACACTTCATAGAGCAACAATACACATCGAAATATTTAGAACTGTTTTAGTAAGTTGGACCCTTAGAAAGAATCCAGTCCAAGCACAATGCATAAGAGGCAGGTGGTTTTTATTCCCTTGCATTACTTGAAAAAGTCAGATTCCAGGCAAATGGTCATGGGAGCAAGTTGCATAGGGTAGATCCTATTATATAGCGTGCCGCAACCATCTGATGGTCAATGGGGTGCATGCCCCATAATCCTAGCTTAAACACTGAGTTAAATGTAGCGAAAGGCACTCCACTCATCTTCGTTATCTCTGGATAGCATCAGTTGGTAAATAAGAGAAACCTTAGATTGTCGCTGACACTGCAGCCACAATATCAAACAACCCCTTGTCTCTGAAGTGACAGTGAACCGCTGACCATTACACCTGTCCAATCCAAGTCAGGCCATTTTTTTTCAAATCATTACTGTACAAGTTGTCTCTGCCTCACCATCCATCCACTTGTGGCTTGTTGTGCCACGTTCCCCATCCCCATCAAAAGCCATATCCATGACAACTCATCACACATGGACAACAAGCTATAATTTGTTCTGTGATCACCAGATCATTGCACATTTCATACAACCATTTAGCATTTTGCATATTATGCTTCTAGCTAAATACGGTATTTAACTTTGGTTCAGAGAATGCATGCATACCGATACTTTTAGTCTTCTCCCACTCCAGACTAGTACTTGCAGGAATTCTATTAGAAGTGTATGTGTGTTATGCTTGGGGCTGCCATAAATGTAATGCACTGGGCAAAATAGAAAAGTAAGAAAGTAAAGAAAGAGCAACCGATCTGACGCCAACCCAGTGGGGAGACACACCAGTAACTAATATTAGCGGCCACTTTCCACAAATGTAATTGGAACTCAACTGGCTTATTTGGAAGCTGGACTACACTCTGACAGCAGGCTAGTCGATTCAATTTCCAAGCTCGGTAATATCGCCTACAGCAATTGGGGGAAAAAAAACCTGAGTTCTTCTGCATTGTCAATGTTGCAGTGGAATTGTCCACTGTCACCCTGGGCACTCCACCTCCAATTGCTCCACCTCGCTTTCCCACTCCACTCTTTGCAAGTTGCTGTCACAATCCCTCCATCCCTCTGTCACATTTACTGATCATGGCTATTCCTGCCTGGATGCAGTGCTGGAAGTGCTACTTACCATTATGCTGGATTTGTTTGTAAGGAAGCAATCCCCTAAGATTGTATTTGCTGAATGTCTTCCAGCATAGAAAAGGCTTGTATGTGGAAGCTGACTGGATTCATTCTACGGCTGCATTGGGAATGCAAGGCATGGTGTAGTAACTTATGTTTACTTGTAAGCTGAGGACTCTTGCACACCGAAAGATATAGCAGCTATCCTTGACTTTCAGGTATAACTCCCCTCATCATGCTTAACGTCCATGGTAGTCATCTCGGGCTGCAACGTGCAGTAGCCAGACCTCACAACGTGGATGCTGGTGTCCATGCATTAATGCATCCAGATTCTAAGGGTTTCCTTGGCACTTGAATGACCAGGTGTGTGTGTGTGCAACTACAAAGGGTAGTCTTCGTTATTTAACTACTGCATCAAGGTCATTCCATAAGTATCTGTGATTATTCCACAAGACAAACCCCTTATTTAATTCATTTACAACACCTGTCACCTGTCTCTCTGACTCCCAAAATGGCCACATAGATGGGATAATATTGGAAGGCCACATCTGCCTTACTGACAACACTCCATTTGGTGACCCACACTCAACACAACCAAATCACATAGTTAACAAAAAGACTTCCCACAACCACCATTGCCATGCATGTGGTGGCACATCATAACCCCACGAAGATAGCCATGAGGTTCTGGCCATCATCTGTGCTCATGGGCTGCAGATCCTTCAAAGGCGAATCTACTTTTCTAACTCTTGTGCTAAAATATTTTGGGAAAGAGCAATTTCTGCAAAAAAGTCCAGTAGGCTTAGTTACTAGTCTAGCTCAAGCCCTAGAAAAGTTTGGGGAACGTTTTACATTTCCAAATATTAGAAATTAGCATTTAAATGTTGCCATTTAGCATCTCAGTGCAAACCCGGGGGTAACTGTCCCTAGGACGCAGCTAAACTCATAAAACAAGGAATACCACATGGCCTATGAAAGGCATAAGAATAAAACCCATTTTATACAACAGAGCAATATTATCTATGCCAATTCAAGATTATTAGTAAGAAAAAATAAATTGAATAAATATATTTAGCAAAAAGGAAATTGCTTATGCAAATATTAGGTAGTTCATCTTCATGTGTCATAGTGCCAATCCATGCTTTCTTTGGAAACCACAGGGACTGCAGAAAAAAGACCTTGATTAATAATGTTAAATTGCTAAAGCAAACATTTTAGGTCTGGCTTGACAGCATGTGATGTGTCAAACTGAAAAAAGGACTTTAAGAAGAACTACCGGCAGAAGGGATTTGGCTCCGCTCACATGTTGATGATCAGGAGTACATGTTTTGATTCCGCAGACGCTGTGTGCTTCCTCAAGAAAAGTGCTTGGCCTCCACACCGCTCTGATTAATTTGTTTATTTATCCAGCTGCCTGAGATTCAATTTCCAGAGGCACACACATGACATTGTAACCATTGTAATGCAATTTACAGTGTTTGTTTTTTCATGACAGCAGCCAGGATGGGAGGAGGGCTGTCATCAACTTTAGACTTCAGAGTCAGTTTTGTGCTTGAGTACACTGGCTACACTAATCTATTTGGATTTTTAGATCTCGCTTGACAGTGCAACTGCCATAGTGACCATATGTGAGCAACAGAAATTGCTTTCGACCTTATGTGAGGAACAAAAATGAGCTTTCAGAGTACTACTGAAAGAGGGGCTTATGCTCCACCCAAATGTTGGTTTCGACCTGTGAGTAACAAAAATGAGCTTTCAGAGTACTACTGAAAGAGGGGCTTATGCTCCACCCAAATGTTGGTTTCGACCTGTGAGTAACAAAAATGAGCTTTCAGAGTACTACTGAAAGAGGGGCTTATGCTCCACCCAAATGTTGTTTCTCCTGAGTGCAGGATTTGATTGGCTCAAATGTGTGTACTTCCACTAAAAAGGGTGTTTGTATTGCACTTTTTGGCTTATGTCAAAGTGTATACACGATACAGCAGGACTGAGTTAGTTATGGAGGCAAGCCAGTTATAATGGCTTTAGTTCTGATCTGTTTATTAAGAACTGTTATAACAAAAGCATTAGGCCTGACACATTTATTGTGAAAAGCAAATGTTAAAGTTGATAGGAATTTCAGTGCAGATTCTTATTATTCTATATTAAAGCATACAGAGAGGTATTTTGTTACATAGACTCTCACAGATTAACATAGTAGGAAATAGTTTTGGTGTTGGTCGTCCAGTGTGCCAGATAGTGGATATTGAATGTGTTCTTTTTGAGAATCTTTGTTAGGCAATCTTAGGAGAGATAGTAATGTTGTTACCAATTTAATTTTGTAATCCTTTCTAATTTTATGACCCTGTGTCTGGTGGTTGCCTTGTGGAAAACTTTACGCTCAAACTGTAGGCCTGTTTTGATTATAGTGACATGCTATATGCCTGTTTAGTGTACTGGAAACGTAATGTCCGATGACAAAAGTCTGGTCTGCTTATTATGAAGCATTGAAACAAACGCAATTGGTCTACTTTATTAATTTTGAAACACATATGTTAAAGCCAGTTAGATGTTAACAGTTGATTTTTATCACCCTGTGTTACAGGCAATAGACAGGTATTTTGCTACATGTAATCTCACAGATCACTGTAGTAGACAAGGGCTTTGGCCTTGGCCACACGCTCTCACAAACCCTGGGGTTTTCACTGTGATGATTCTTGTTAGGCCCTGTTGAGAGGGATTGTATATTGTTTTACAAGCTGTATTGTTCTACATATTTTCATTTTACACTCTATGCATGATGGTTGCCTGTTTATATACACTTGAATAGGCTGGGGTTGGGTGAAGATGAAAGCCAATGTTAAAGAGCAAATGCTTCATCCGTTGGTTGGGCAGAGTCATGCCAGATTTCATAGGTGTTATCTAATTATTATGAAATATTGTGACACAGCCAGTAAGCCTGGCTACCTATTGTGAAAAACATGTATTAAAGACAAAAGGCCTTTAAGGATGGATTTGTATTACTCTGTGCTAAAGTCTGTAGGCAGGTATTTTGTTACATGGAATTTCACAGATTACAGCAGTTGGCAAGGGTTTTGGTGTTGGGGATCCACCCGAACAAACTGTGGGGATAGAATATTTGGACTACAGGAATCCTTGTTGGATGCTCTTAAGTGGGATAGTATTCTGTTTTCCCACCTGTAATTTTGTACGCATTTGTACTTTTAGAACTGTATGCCAGATGTTTGCTTTACTGAAAGTTTGCGCTCAATAAAATGAGCTAGAGATTGTTATGGTGATAAGCCAGTGATAAAGGCTATATGCCTGATTCTTCATTAGGAAAAGTTATGATAAAGACATTAGGCATGACCTATTGATTGTGGAAAGCATATGTGAAAATCAATAGGCATTTAAGGGTGCATTGCTATAACTCCGAATTAAAGTCTTCGGATGTTTTTTGTTGCATGAAATCTTGTAGACTATAGAAGACTGGCACTGTGGGAATCGTTGTAAAGCCCTGCTAGGAGAGATAGTATTTTGTTTTGCCAACTGTGACTGTGTATTCATTTGCAATTTTATGACTATATGCTTGATGGTTGTCTTGTGGAAAAGTTTTTCTCAGATCAGTAGTTCTGTATTGGTTATGGTGATAAGGCAATGATAACAGCTATCAATTTGATTGGTGTTCAGGGAAATGTTATGCCTGATGCCATAGGTCTGGCCTGTTTACTTTCGACCGTTATTACAATACCTGTAGGTCTGGCTAAATATAGAAAAAATATGGTAAAACCAATAGACTTGTAACAGTGGATTGTTATCATATTATGTTACAGGTTGTAGAAAGGTGAGAGGATATAGCCTTATGGCTAGAGCGGTCGACCTCGAAGCTGGGGAACAACGTTCGAGTCTCAGCAACAACGCTCAACATCCTGTGATTCTGGGCAAACCACTTAATCTCCCTGTGCCTAACAAAAATGAATGTGTCCATCTGTAACAAAACTGGTGCTCATGTAAAGCGCTCTGAAACCCGATGTCTTGGGTCTAGTTCGAGCTATATAAAACTCTAAAAAAAAAAAAGTATGTGGTCACATGTAACCTCACAGATTACCATAGTCTGCAAGAATTAGTGTTAGTCACCCACTCTGCCAACCTGGGAAGTAGGATTTAACTGTGATTATTTTTGTTAGGTCCGATTTAGAGGGGCTGTATTTTTTTTGCCAACTGTAATTTTCTATACATTTATAAATGTATGCCCAGTGGTTTATGCACACTTTAGAATTCCTGGGTTGTATATAGAGTCAAGTCATTAGCAAAGGCTAAAGGGCTTATTGTTTCAGTGGGAAGAGTTATTTCAGATTCCTTAGTGTTATCTGTTTATATTGAAAAGCTATGACAAAGCAAGTAGGTCTTACTTACTTACTGTAAAAAGCAAGAGTTAAAAGCAATATGATTTGAAGGGTGGATCGTTATCACATTGTGCTAAGCCTCTAGGTAGGTATATTATTGCATGGACTGTAGTTGCAAGGGTTTTGGTTTTGGTGACCTACCTGAACAAAACATGGGGATACAGGATTTGTACTATGGTAATGCTTATTAGGCTCTATAAGTAGGGTTTTATGTAGTTTTGACAACTGTATTTTGTACATCTTCGTAATTTTATTATGACATACTGGATGGTTCCCTTGTAAAACGTCTTATGAACCAACACAATGGTTCTGAGTTGGTTATGATCACAAGCCAATGGTAAAGGTTATAGGTCGGATTGTTTGTAATGACAGAATTATGATGAAGGCAGTAGGCCTGAGAAATTGTTTGCAAGAAGCATATGTTAAAGTCAATAGGCATTGAAGGGTATATTGTTAATACTCTGTATTAAAGCCTATATTACATGGAATCTCACAGATTACCATAGTAGGTAAAAGTTTGGTGCTACAAACTGTGGGGATGGAAGATTTGTGTTGTCAGAATACTTGTTAGGCTCTCTTAGTAGAGATTGTATTTTGCCAACTGTAATTTTGTATACTATGTCATTTTATGACTGTATGAGAGGTGATTGTCTTGTGGGAAACGTTACACATAGTACAGGAGGCCTCAATTGGTTATGGTGATAAACCAACGATAACTGTTACAAGCCTGAGTGGTACAGTAGGAAAATGATTTATGCTGCCATCTGTGTGATCTGTTTACTTTGAAAAGTTATGAAAAATGTTGTATGCCTGACAAATTGATTTAGAAAAGCATATGTTTAAATCAATAGGCGTTTATGGGTGGGTTATTATTTATCTATATTAAAGTATGCAGATAGGTATTCCGTTACATGGAATATCACAGATTCCCTGTTTGGGGGGGTGGGGGGAGTCGGAGAAGTGGTAAGACTTTAGTGTTGTTTACTGCCTCAGACAAACCCTGGGGAGAAGATAAGCAGGTTTGGAGGAGTCTCATTTAATAAAAAGGCCTTAACCCAAATATTCCTCGTGTGCGTGCTCTTTTCCTGATGGGGAGTAGAGGTTTTCCTGTTTGATGTATATATATATATATATATATATATATATATATATATATATATATATATATATATATATATATATATATATATATATATATATATATATATATATATATATATATATATATATATCTTGGGTCTTTTTCCCATGAGGCCTTGTGGACTGCTCAGAGGACTAAAGCTTTACCCTCACATCTACAGTGAGCCGATGGAGTGCTGTAAATGCCTGATTAACCTGGTCACACCGCGTTTGATTCAAACAAAGTCTAGCAGCCTCAGTTTAGAGTTTTATATATTGGCAATTAAGCTTTTTCGTGATACTAGTGAACACGATGTAGCAGTTGCCAAATTGTGCCGAGTCCACTGTGGTCCTGTCGGCGGAGCAGGAAGATTCTCCCAAAAAGGGAGGTGTGCTGTTGATGGCCTTGACCTCTATGTTGAGTAGGAGGACAAACTGGAGTTTAGCATCAAAAACATTTCCAGGTTTTTATTTTCATTGTTGTGGGTAAGGGTTCTCCAGAGGTCGAATGCCATTTAATAGCTGTGCTCTTTCTTTTTACACCACCGGGCATCAAAGCACTTACATACGCTCCAGCATAAGTTGCACTCCTTCAAGCAATGGACTAAATGGTCTAAGCAAAAGGCTGGCCAATACCTGCCCATTTTTATGAGGACACACTGAGGTACAGAATATTTTTATGACAGATAGCGGGTTGTGTGCATGTAGATGGGCATGTAACTGTCCAAACACGCCTGGGATCAGGAAAACTGATTATTTCCAAAGAATCATTTTTTTCAAATACTTTATTCGATTTTAAAGTATAAAATCATGCAAATGAATATAAAAGAGAAAACCAAATCATCACAGTCGTACATAAATAAATGTACTGTATAAAAATGGTATATTTAGACAATAATAAAAGATCAAGCACCAACACCTCCCCTAGCGTCCTGAACTATAGACCCCCATAAGAAATCTTGATACATTAATACTTTTTTTTAAACTTGCAAGTGTAAAAGGGCTGCGTGCAGACCCCGCTCGAAACGACGCAACCCCGGTATCAGTCCCGGATTGCCATTTATGGATTCTGTCATCAGATTGTATAGGTTATCGATGATGATTCCCACTTATCCCGCCGCATGTGTATACTACTGACCTCTTACTCATCTTTTTTTAACTATCTGGCCTGGACATTTCAGGATTCCATTTTCCCTACTGCGCTTTTGGCCTGGCCTCCTACGCTCCTCCCTTGAGGTCACCTCTCCCAGCAAGACTACTTTGCCTACTACTGTGGGCCACAATTTTGAGCCAAACAAGATTCCCCAGGCGTTTTGCTGCCACCATATAATCCTTCAAGCTCCCTGAAGAAGGTGTGACCCTTATTTTGGGGTCTCTCACGGAAACGCGCATCAGCGCATCTCACCACTTGACTGACACAACTTTTCTACTATTTTTATGTTTTTCCATGCTTTTGTCATCTTTGTAAAAAATATCAAAACATTTAGAAAACAATTGATTGGACAGTCATATAGAAATTGCTAAAATTGTTACAGCAAAATACTAGGAAAATACCCATACAGATTATTTTGTGCTATTTGTCTGACTAGCTTATGTTCCATGTATTGTGGTTTATGTTGAGTTGGCCAGTCTGGTTTTTGTCTTGTCTATGTGGTTGGATGAGTGAATGAATGAGTGCGGCATTGATCAGTATGTATGGTTGCGTTAGGTGTATTTTGCATCATATTTATGTTGCTTTCGTCTGGGTGTTTATACATATATATTCTCTACATCCATTTTAATAGCTATTTATGTGTGATTTTTCTGCGTATTGTTGACATGCATAATAAACTAAAGTTATACACCCCCAAAAATTGTTAGAGCAATGTATAATTTAGAGTTTTACAAATATTCCTATTTGCACACTGTGTCCAGCCCGGTGATGATGAGGGGACTAATTTCCTTCATCCCCTATTGTAGACGGAATGCTATATTGAAGAACTAAGATTCAGACAGTGGGGTCCGTGTTTGATTGATAGTAAAAGGGAAAGCCTAGCCTGATAAAAAATCTATAGTTTAAAAAAGAGGCCTCCCCCAGCAAGAGTGGGCGTAGCCTGATCTTGACCTGAGAAGCTCAGGTTTAAGTTAGCGATTGAGTTAGAAGCGGCTCCTTGTAGCTTCAGGATGCTCCGGCTGCTTTCCCGCTCACCTGTAGACGCGGGTGGCATATTGTTTAGTCTTGATAGGTTTCATTTTCCGATGCCCCGCCCACTGATATTTACATATATGAGTTAGCATCATGTGTCTAACTAATGACGTATTCATTTATGCATTTACGTTTGTACTCTTCATAGTATTATTCATTCATGCGTGTGGTGATATTCAGTTTTCTTAGCTTAGCTTGTGTGCCGCCATTTTGGGTGCTTCTCTGTGTGTGCGAGTCGCACTCGCTCGTTTTCCCCCTCCCGTAGGAATAGTAAAAAACCCTGAACGCAGCAGTTTTCGTTTCTTAGCTAACTGTGGCCGAAACTAACAAGTTTCTAATCAGCAATGTTCTCATGCACTGGAGACGCTGAGGCCCGGCTCCGCGGCCTTGGGCAGAGATAACCAAATTTTGCTATTGCAGGTGCAGATGCCTCTTGTATGAGGCCATTGTTCACCCTTTCTGGGGTCCAGTACTTTTCCAGTATGGGCTTGTTCTACCTTGCTGTACCATGATATAATGTATTGCTGTGATGAGATGGGTCAGTCCTCCCGGCGCACTCTTAGGGGTGAGATCGGACAGGGTCCTCTCATATGGGAGTTTGTGGCCTAATAAATTACTTTGATATTTCTTCTCCACTGTCCGGCTAACTTATTACTTGGTGAGTGTGGTAAGTCACTCGGGTGGATTTGAGCCACGCTTATCAGATGGCGCCCGAACAGGTACCCAGCGATAAGGATCTTTCTCACCCATAAGTGGGTAGCAGAAGGCCGGGGACCCTCTGGTCGAAACGGTGGGTCCGGGTACCCACTTTGATGCCGAGCTTGGTTCTCGCAGCGCTGCCCCACCCTGCTGATCGGGAGAGGTCCCGGTTCATGATCCTGCGCCGGGGTCAGGAAGGCGGAACTTTGGAGCTGACCGTGTTGGTCCCAGCAGCCGGAGATGGAGAACGGTAGAGGTCGGTACCGCGTATAGAAGGTGAGTGGTCCGACTGTTGATTGAAGGAGCTGGGACGCTCCAAGAGACCGGTGTGTCTCTGAGACCGGAGTGTCTCTAGTGGTTGGAGTAGCCGGTGTGCTCCTGGGGCTAGGGTGCTCCGGGGAACTCAGAGTACGAGTGGTGCTCTGACAGACTTGGCGGAGGTTGGGTGGACGTTGTTAGTGTTCATCCGACCGGGTGGTACTGCGGTGGAGGCGTGGCTCATTGCGGGTGGATTCAGGGACCCACCCGAACCCCTAGTGTGTGTGGTTCATAGGGAGCGGGTCCTGGGTCTCCCATGGTAAAGTGCGCAGCAATCTGTAGTGCCGCCCGGGTGGCGGATGTGTCCTACAACCTCAGAACAGTTAGTGTACTGTTCGGTCTGCGGTAGGGTCCTGGTTCCCCAGGACTTGGTCGACGGGCCTTGTCCCATTATGGAAACACGTGTTTGGTAGGGACTTAATGCATAGGATGTATGTGCGTGGGGTAATGTAAGTGGTTGTGTGCGGAGATAATTGCTTGGTTCTTTTGTGTTCGGGTATGTGTGGGTTCTTCGGCGGTGTCTGATTGGGTGAGTTTGGTGGTGTTTGATTGAGTGTGCAAGATGCCGCGTTTCAGTAAATTGCGATGTTTTGGCTGTTGCTGCAGTTCAACTGATGTCAGATTGGCTGGTAAGCCAACCCACCCCGATAGAGGGCTCACCTAATTTCGAGATGTATGTTAAACATGGATTGACCCCGATTTTGTTTAATACCTTGTGGCATAAGTACACTAAAAGTAATATAGATTTGCAATGGCCATTGACTGGTTCTTTTGATGTGGCAAAACTCGATTATTTACAGGACAGGTTATTCGCTAAGCGCAGCCGCCAGAGTATGTTCGATTCTTTGAGAGTATGGCAAAAGGAAGTAAGGGAATGACAGATGAGAGAGGAGAAGGTAGCCCAGAAGAGAGCAGCGCAGACGATGGCACAGAAGGGGAGAGAACATACTAAGAAAGAGAATGACACGAAGATTGAGCGCGCAGACAGACTTCATAGGCTGCAAACGGATAGAAGTTATGTAGTCAGGGAAGAAGAGCATGACGAGATGGAAGACATTCTGAGTGTTTGGACCCCTCCCCCGTATGCACCACAACCATTGTATCCTGTGTTGACTGATTCTGCTTCCCCTGCGTTGGTTTCAGTTCCACAAACGGTTGCTGCGCCCTTGCTTGGTACTCCTACCTCCTCTGTTTCGGCCCCTACTTTGTTGAGAGATATTGAACA
Source organism: Lissotriton vulgaris (assembly GCF_964263255.1). Taxonomy (NCBI): domain Eukaryota; kingdom Metazoa; phylum Chordata; class Amphibia; order Caudata; family Salamandridae; genus Lissotriton; species Lissotriton vulgaris. The sequence goes on along the minus strand of NC_141693.1, from coordinate 1,326,515,321 downwards.
GGCATTGTCGTCTGCCACATCTTCTGTAACTGCGCCTCTGATTTCTCTACTTGCGGCGAGCTCACCTGCCCCCTCTGCGACCTCTTCCGCACTTCCCGCTGTCTCTGCTAGTGCTACCCCCGAGGTGAGTTGAGGACCCCAATCCGAAGTGCTGGAAGTGGGCTACTCACCCAAGTACGTAAATTGCTTACACGCTTTACTGTTGGGTTGGACGAAAAAACGATGGTGGCTAATCAGGCTTGTCAGTGGGCTAGGAATCCTATTTACGTACTGGAGGACATCTGGTCTACAGTAAAGGATTATGAGCCTCTAATGCAGCAGCATGCTTTGTGGCATATGTCCACGACGTTGATAACATTGTGGGAACAGGGTTTTGGCGGTGCGGCGGCCAGGGTTCTTTATGACATCAAGGATAGAGCCTATAGGGCTAATACCAGAATGAAGGATGTGCTACAGAATTTGCGGACTCTGCTAGAATATAGAGATGAATTGCCGTCAGTAGGGGGGGGCTTCTTTTTCAGTAGCACACCCAATGCGCGAGGTTCACCCAATTTTCCACCCCGAAGTGCCTGCGATGATAGACCCGGTAACTCAGAATGTGACAAGAGCTCACGTGGAAGCTCGTTTCCAGGAACAGTGGGTGTATACTCCCTGGAAAAGGAGCGAGATATTGGCGCTGATGGCGCAATTGCCCGACTCTAGAAAAAACCCGACTGCTTATTATAAAGAATTGACGGAAGCAGCTTCTTCAACTGTTATGACTTTAACTGACATAGAATTGTTCTTTGGATTATTGGTTCCGGCGGATGTGTGGAGGCAGGTGAAGAGTGCAGATCATGTGGAGGAATTGGGAGGTACATGGGAGGAATTTAAGGACTGGGATAAAGAACGGTAGCCGGGAGACAAACCGAAAGGTGAGATTTTAGCGTTACCAGGGCGAATAATAAAATTTATGCACTCCCATATTCCTCCAAAGAAGGTAGATTGGGATAAGTTGACTGCATGTAAGCAGAAGAAGGATGAAGCGGTTTCAGATTTTTTCACTCGTTTTGAGGAAGCCTTTTTGGATTTTAGTGGTCAGGATCTTTCCCAGGAGGAGGGGTTGCGACTTTTCGTGAACAGGTTTGTAATGAACTTGTTACCGGAAATAGCGGCCAGGTTGCAAGCATCGGAGAGTACGTGGACGACGTCCACCCCCTCTGGTATTCTGAGTATGGCCCAATATTATGAACATAGGGAGAATGAGAATAAGGACAGACAGGAAAAGAAAGCCAAGGATTTGAAGACAAAAGTGTTGTTGCAGCAGGTGTCGAAGGGTCGGGGACGTGGAGCCCCGCCTATGGTAGCGGGTCGAGGTGGAAGTAACTATGGCAGAGGTGAGAGGAGAGAGAGGCTGGGGCTGAATCAGTGTGCAAATTGTAAAAAAGAGGGACACTGGTGGAAAGATTGTCCGGAGCTTCGGTCCAATGCTGGACAAGGTAGAGGAAGAGGTCGTGGTGAATATCGAAGGGATGACAGGGACAGACAGTGTGGTGACGATAAGCGGCCGGGGAGGAATTGTTTTGACGGAGAGAGAGATCGACAGCATTTTCAGACTGAGGGTGGTCATGATAGTGACCGACAGTACTAAAACCAGTACTACAACGATGCATATGTCATGGATGACATGACTGGCTTCTCCCATAACTAGGACAGCATAGGACAGAGCATGGGACCAGTTTCTGTGGATGTTGACCAACGAGGACCCTATGTGACTGCGGAATTGTCTGGGTCTCCTCAGAAATTTATGGTGGACACGGGTGCTATGAAAAGCTCTGTGGCACGTTCTCAGGTCCCAGGGGCAGCTCTGTCTGGCAGGAATAATGTTTCCGTTGAATTTTCAGGTACTCCGGTAATTAGCCCCATTTCTAAGCCCCTAACGCTTACGATTGGTCCTTTCACTGTCGATTCTCCTTTCCTTCTAACTTCGCATTGTGGTGAGAATTTGTTGGGTTTGGATCTGTTGAAAAGACTGCATTCTACAATTTGCTGTTCCCCGGATGGTGTGTACGTCACTTTGGGTCCCACTGTTGCGCGTGCGCAGCAGTGTTTCTCAAAGGACGAGCCTCTTCCAGCTGAGTTCGTAGGGGTCCCGGAGACATTGTGGGCCAGTAGTGACACTGATGTGGGGAAAGTGGATATTGACCCCGTGTCCATCAAGGTTAAGGTGGGAGCTCGATTGCCCCGAAAACCGCAGTACAAAATTTCTAGGGATGGTGATTTGGCTCTGTTACAAATAATACAGGATTTGATACAGTCGGGTGTTGTGGAAGATACGGCCTCTAACATTAGTAATAGCCCCATTCTCCCGATCCTCAAAAGACCCTCTGCTGATTCAGGTGATGGTGCACCCGATGTTTATCATTTTGTGATTGATTTGCGCCACATTAATAAAGTGGTTGAGCCCCAATATCCAGTGGTCTCTGATATTACCACGATTTTGACTATGATTCCTCCCAAGCCAAATATTTCTCTGTATTGGATTTGAAAAATGCTTTCTTTAGTATCCCGGTACACCCTGATCGCCGTCATCTCTTCGGATTCTCATTAGCTGGCCGAAGTTTTAGATTTTGTAGAATTCCCCAAGGCTATACGGAGAGCCTCAGCATTTATAGTCAGGCTTTAAAGGCTCAGTTAGACGGTCTGGAATTACCAGAGGGAAATGTTTTACTGCAGTATCTGGACGACCTATCAGTGGCGTCATACACTGAAGATGGGTGTCTTGACTCTACGGTTAAATTGTTGCACCATTTGGCTCAGAATGGACAAAAAGTGTCCCTTCCCAAATTTCAATACTGTCGACAGGAGGTCACCTACTTAGGTCATCTCCTATCGAAGGAGGGGAGGAGGTTGACACCGGAGCGCATTAAGGCGATAACTAACATGGCTGTACCTAACACGCAGCGAGGGGTGAGTGCTTTCTTGGGCAAAACATCGTATTGTCGCCAGTGGATACCTAATTATGCTTTACTAACCAAACCCCTTCTGTATCTGACTACTAAAGAGGTGCGCAAACCCCTACCCTGGACTCCAGCATGTGAAGAAGCTTTTGAGTCATTAAAAACGGCTTTGTGTTCTGCACCTGTCTTGGGGACTCCTGATTACCAGAAGCCTTTTGTGCTTTTCGTACATGAGGCGGAAGGTTGCGCGTTGTCTGTCCTAACTCAATGTTTTGGCGGGAAGCAGAGACCTTGCGCTTACTTTTCTGCGATGCTTGACAATGTGGCGAGAGCGTTGCCGAGCTGTCTAAGGGCCACAGCGGCTGCTGCGGTCTCAATCAGACAATCGGCGGGGCTCGTGTTGGGTTCTGATCTCACAGTGATGGTACCGCATGCTGTGGACACCTTATTGAACAAAACGCAGATGCAGCATTTAACTAGTGCTCATCTCACTGGTTATGAGCTCACATTATTCGCACCCCACATTACGATTAAACGATGTGCCACTTTGAACCCAGCCACGTTGCTACCCATCCCTTCAGTTGAAAAGGACGATGAAGTCTATGATTGTTTCGGACAGAGGAAGAGACGAAGGGAAGAATAGATTTAACGGATTCAGAATGGTCCATTGATATTATGATTATTGACAGCATTGACGCTTCCCAGACGATTGGCTGTGATCAAATGCAGTGCACACAAAGCGGTGGTAGATGACGTAGGACGGGGCAATGCATTTGCAGATCAGACAGCTAAAGAGACAGCTAGGACGAAACTCCCACGAATGTTCGTAGCAGGACCAGCTAGGTGGGTACCAGACGTTGACATGTTTATGAACACGGTACAAAGTGTGCGGAACATACAGGAAAAAATGACTGAGGATGAGTTGAGGACATGGAAGGATGGTGGGGGACGGTTGGACGCGGATGAGTGTTGGACGGATGTGTCAGACAAAAGACGATGGTTACTCCCAGACGCATATGTCCTCCCAGTGGTGACAATGGCTCATGGGCCAGCTCATATTAGTGCGAAGGGAATTTGTAAATTACTAGACCCAGTATGGAGTAATACGAACATTTCCAAGATGGCAACACATTTAGTGCAGCAGTGCATGGTTAGTCTAAGACATAATCCTGTAAAGGGAACACCTGTCCCGGTTGGGAATTTTGCTCTTCCTTCTTTCCCTTTTGAAGTGATCCAAATGGATTACATTGAGATGGAAAGAGTAAACAACCTCAAGTATGTCTTGGTGGTGGTATGCTCTTTCAGTAGGTGGGTGGAGGCTTTCCCAACAAAAGATTGCACGGCTAGCTCAACAGCTAAGATGTTGATAAAGGAATACTTCTCTCGCTATGGATTGCCCAGGGTGATCTGGAGTGACAATGGCACATCCTTTAATACTAAGCTGATCGAATTGATATGTAAGGGACTACAGATATCACAAAAATGTCATGCAGCACGACACCCCCAGGCTGCAGGATTAGTAGAGAGGTTTAATGGGACAAAAAAGCTCAAGATGGCCAAGATACAAGAGAGCACAGGGTTACGTTGGCCGGATGCACTACCCCTGGCTTTGCTTTCCACTAGAGTGACAGTCAATTCTACGACAGGCGTCTCACCCCACAAAGTTATTTTTGGCCGTCCGGCCAACGTGTGGGGTGTTCCCAGACCTAAGTGCTTTTCAGAAATAGAATATCCTTTGTTGATAGATTACTTGTATGCTTTGACTAAAGATCTCCGTTCTGTTCATCAGCAGGTAGCAGACACCCTGAAGCCACGGCCGGAGGGGGAAGGACACTCCATACAATCCGGGGACTGGGTTGTCGTCAAGAAGTACCCGCGGACGTCCTGCTTGGATCCACCCGCACCGCAATCCAGATCCAGGGCCGAAAAGCGTGGATCCATGCGTCGCACGTGAAGCGTGTCCCACTGCCACTGCCATATGACAAATGGGTGAGAAATGGCGTCGCTGACCATGAATGTGAAGTAGTTCCTCGGTACATAACCTTTTTGGATGCTTTCATGAGAGGTGAGGAGCCAGATCAAAGAAAGAAGAGGCCAACTCTGATTGCTAGTGGTGAGGTCTCTCTTGATCCCAGTGAGCAAACATCAGCGGATAAGTCCATTGCCATTGAGCCCCCCATTCTGTTCACAGATCCAGAGGTGCGAGGGAGCACTCATTATAATCTGCGGCCCAGGAAGAGAAGGAAAGAGAACTGAGCACTGGAAGAAGGGCTGAGATAGGGACTTAGAGGAGAACTGTGCTGAAGAATAGTTAAGTGTTAGGGACGGACTGCTGGAAGAGCCCTGGTGCACTGTCGAGACATCATCAGACGAGACATTAGAATTGCGCCTGGGCCCGGATTAAGTGCTCCTAGGTTGTGCGACTCCGTCGTGGGATTAGAGAATGAACAATAGAAGCCTGCCTGTGAGGCTTTAACGGACACAGGGAGAAGATCCCTTCTGAGGGTGAAGAACCCCCTTGGCCGGCTTCGGTGTATCTGTGTCTGGACTTTTTAGTTCAGAAAGATGTATCCTTTTGGCCGTCCCATTCCGGAAGAGGGGCAGCCTTTTGCAGCTCCTCGTAGATCAGAGCCTGATTCTCCATGGTTAGCTTTACCACGTAAAGGAAAAATTGTGGCCATTGTAATATTGATTATTGTGTTCATACTAATTCTAGGAATACTGTTTTTCTTGGACAAAGCCTACCCCGTTCATGTGTTTGTTCCCACACCTTCTGCCATTCCTGAACACAATATGATTACTGTTGATTATGCCTGCGAAAAGGTTACCGGGATAATGTTTTTATCAAAACTCTACATCATGCCCATGCTGTATATAATGTGACCAATTGTTGGGTTTGTGGGTTGCTACCTTCTGCTGCTTATAAAAAGGATAGATTGTTGGCACTTTCTTTGACACCTGTGAATAGTTGTGTGGGATGGTATACATTAATTGGTATGGTGAAATTTTTCCAGCAACCCAATTTTCTAAATCCCTGACTACCCAATAGAGGATCTACTCTGACTATGCGAGTGCGGCCTATGCCTACTCCGTCTCTTGGACAGTTGTTTACTGATGGACGTTTCGATCAGACATTTCTGGAGACATGCTCTAAGAAAGTGGGGCGATTTGTGACTCCAAACGACACTGACAAAGTTAGGGAGAGTTTTCTACAGTTGAACTCTTCTCTGGCTTATAGACACCCCCCTGCGACAAATAGTAGTAGTCATTCTTTGATGCCTTTAGCAGTTGTTGGGCCTTCACCATTTTTTTGTATCATAGGGAGGGGCCCTATAAAGGTTGGGAATAGTTCTTGCAATGTGACTGCTTCGATCTTCTTGCCTCTTAGTCCTTCTTTAGTCACTCCCCCGAATATTTACTTTGTTTGTAGAGACAATGGATACCTGTCGTTGCCTGAGGGTTGGGGTGGGGTCTGTTATCTGGCCTACCTGCTTCCTCCTGTCTATGTAGCACCCTCAGACTATCATAAGACTCACCGTCGGTTTACTATTATGCCAGGGAAGCGCATAAGGAGGGCACTCCAAGTTGAGGATGTGGATCAGACTGATACTTCTTTACAACAATGGACAGATTTTTCTAAAGGTCTACTGCCGTTCTGGGGTCCCATATTTAACAGCAGGGCTATACGTAAATTATCAAGGGTAATGGAGAAAGTAGTGAATACTGAGGCAGACATTGCAGCTAATATGTCTGTCGAGATGCAGGCTATGAGATTATTTACGATTCAAAATAGGATGGTGCTTGACGTCATCCTTGCTGATAGGGGTGGAGCCTGCCGCATCATCGGGACGTCTTGCTGTGTATATATTCCAGATTCGGCCCCCACTGTTAACTTAGCAGTACAGAAACTTCATAGATTAGCGACTGAACTTCATCAAGACACTGGAACTTAGTCACTACAGAAATGGCTGTGGTGTGTTTTCTCCTCTTAGGGTTGGAAGATTCTAATGGGTGTTGTAGGAGTAGTGGGTGTGTTACTGACTTGTTGCCTTTGCGTCTATTGCCTTCCCCCTTGTTGCTCAATGTGTGCCAGTAATTTGCGGTCTCCTAAAAAAGTGACTCGCCAGTATCCTGTTTCTAATGCAATAGAGCTTCCTGACATTCATTGGTTGATACTCATTGATGATGATATTTTTGATTGAAATGTTTCCCCACCCTTAGTATGATGTGTAAAGACCTTACCTTTTAGTTAATAAAGGCTACGCTCCTGTTAGCCACATAATGCTAAAAGGAGGGTCTGATAGGTTTCATTTTCCGATGCCCCGCACACTGATATTTACATATATGAGTTAGCATCATGTGTCTAACTAATGACGTATTCATTTATGCATTTACGTTTGTACTCTTCATAGTATTATTCATTCATGCATGTGGTGATATTCAGTTTTCTTAGCTTAGCTTGTGTGCCGCCATTTTGGGTGCTTCTCTGTGTGTGCGAGTCGCACTCGCTCATTTTCCCCCTCCCGTAGGAATAGGAAAAAACCCTGAACGCAGCAGTTTTCGTTTCTTAGCTAACTGTGGCCGAAACTAACAAGTTTCTAATCAGCAATTTTCTCATGCACTGGAGACGCTGAGGCCCGGCTCCGCGGCCTTGAGCAGAGATAACCAAATGTTGCTATTGCAGGTGCAGATGCCTCTTGTATGAGGCCATTGTTCACCCTTTCTGGGGTCCAGTACTTTTCCAGTATGGGCGTGTTCTACCTTGCTGTACCATGATATAATGTATTGCTGTGATGAGATGGGTCAGTCCTCTCGGCGCACTCTTAGGGGTGAGGTCGGACAGGGCCCTCTCATATGGGAGTTTGTGGCCTAATAAATTACTTTGTTATTTCTTCTCCACTGTCCGGATGACTTATTACTTGGTAATCATAGGCGAGTGTGGTAAGTCACTCGGGTGGATTTCCTCCTTTTTTTTTTTCCTTCTGGAACGGCCAGTCAGCCATCAGTGGTGATGGGCCCTGTTAAGCGTGGGGCTGCACCCAGAGCTGCGACTGAGCCTGATTCTCAGTAGAGGTAGTCCATCCTCGAACAGGTGCAGCCTGCTGCTGTGTTCCTGCTTGCCTGCACCGCCAGACTAACAAACAACATACCACCACTAGGAAGAAAACTAGAAAAAAGCATAGACAGAGTCATTTGGTGACCTTTGACGCATTCTTCAAGAAAGTAGGTCGAAAGGGTGTCAATCTTTCCCCCCCAATCAGGTGGGGGTCTGACCAACTGCCACTGCTGGGATACAGCATAACTATTGCCAGTCAGCTATAGTCAACACAATCAAAGCCAGAACCACAACTACAGTCATAGTCACAACCACAGCTATAATTACAGTCTGATGCCTGTTCAATGTATTACACCACAGATAAACCTCTTACGTCTGCCCGAATGTCTTCATCTGAGGCCCAGTCCATCCTGAGCAGTCGACACCATCATAGGGCAGCCAAGACTCCCAACCGAGAAGTTACTAGGAGGGCATATAATTTCCTCCAGGGATGGAAACTATCACATGGAATATTCCATAAACGGCATGCTAATGCCACAGCAAAAAGGAAGGATCAAAAACCCAAGACACATAGCTCAGATCAAAAACCACCCGAAGCAATTGATGCACTGTTGACAACTCAGGACGGACTACGCACATCTCATTTTTTGGTGCCATGACCAGCCTTAGTCTGAATAAGAAAAGCCTACCAACTTCGGAGACCCTGTAAGTCATCAAACCTATTAAAGATGTAGCTTGCACATCCCTATACACTCATTTAACAATAACATCTATGTTCACACTAAGCATGGGCGAATTTTGCGGATCTCGCGTTCGCGAATTTTGCGGATTTGCGGATTCGCAATCCGCAAAATCCGCGAATTCCCGCGAATTTGCGGATTTTTTTTTTTTTGTGTTCGCCCGTGTTTCTGCCAGTTCGCGAGGGTTTTTACAATTTCGCAATTTGCGAATTTACCTGTCGGGTCGCAAGTTTTGCGAACTTGTTGTTTCTACATGTCCAGCCTGTTTGGGACACTCTTCTTCATCACTGCCACTCTCTGTCACCACTGCCACTCTCTGACTACTCATGCCACCCTCTGGCCCACCCATGCCACCCTCTGTTTCATCACCACACCCTCTGGTTGTCCAGTGTACATTATTTTCGGCAAAGCAAAGCACACCTTCCCTGCCTCAAGTGACCTGAATTAATTTGGGGCTGATTAATATGTCACAGAATATTTTTTTAGCTGGCACCTGTTTCCTTAGTGCGCCCTGATTAGTGATTTTTTGCACTTGCTAAGTGCTTTCATTGTTGCAAAATTAGTTACAACACCTGCCCTGCCCCAACTGACAATAATGAATTAGGGGCTAATTAATGTGTCACTGAAAGAATTTAAAGTTCCAGCCTGGCACCTGCTTGTCTGCTCCTTTAGCTGTAAATCAGGACCTTTGTGGCATACAGTTAAGGTCAGAGCAGGGTCACACAATAGTTGCAAGCAGGCAACCGAATTCTGGAGGGCCCCCTCAGGAAGCACTACAAAGAATCGTTACAAATCATGAGGTTGACCTTTTGCACCTGCTCATTGCTTTTGCTTTTGCTGAAATCGTTTTTCGGTTTTTTTCGCGCTATTCGCGGGGCGCGGCGTCGTGCGAAACCGACCGCGGAAGCCGCCAATTCGTGCGAATGAGCATTTTATTTTTTTGCGGCTTGTTGTTTCGCGAGTTTTTTTGCAGTATTCGCGAGCCGCTTGCAGCGCAACACGCGAATTTATCCCAAGGTCGAGTACGGGCGCGGCCATTTTGTTTGCGTGACGTATTTCCGTTTCCGCCCGCTATGTATAATCTCGCGCAGTAAGCGCATTGCGAGTAGAGGTTCGCACGAGATCGCGCGGGAAATCTAGAGGTTCGCACGAGATCGCGAGGAAAATCTCGCGCGAACTTACTTTCGCGCTCGTGAACGGGCGCCGGCCATCTTGTTTTTCATTCATTTCCTGTGTCTGGGCATGGTGTTTAATCCTCTTGGTATCTTTGCCATCCTTTGCTTGTTTTCAGTTTTTTTTTTACGATTTTGCTTCTTATCTATCCCTCTCTTTTCCTAGCTGTATATTTTTGTCTTTTCTGCTATTTTTCTTTACTTTTAAACTACTTTTTTAAACTCTTTTCTTTTCTTCTTCCCTATCCTATTCTTTCTTAATTTTCTACTTCTTCCTACCTTACCTGCCCAGACCATGGTCAAGCCAGGGGCCGTGAAGCTGCCCAGGCACTTGAGGGCCGCAGCGGCGGCGGGGAGTAGTGCTGGACCCAGTGGCAGGACAGCATGCGGGAGATTGAGGGGGGAGCAGGTGACGCGACGGGAGATATTCAGCCCGGAGGAAGTGGGCGCGCTGGTCTACTTCGTCCAGCGCCGCCTGCCCAGGACCATCGCGGGAGGCGGCAGGATCGCGGCCGGCGGCTACAACATGCGGGAGCGCCGGAAGCGGTGGGAGAAGGTGTGCTGGGCCATATCCCACCTCTACGGGGTCCAGCGCACCTACAGCCAGGTCACCCATCGCTGGACGGACCTCCTGGACCGCGAGCGCGACCTGCTGGACCAGCTCGGCTTGGAGATCCCCGGGCTTGGTGAGTAGTAGTAGCCATTTAATCACTCACTACTATGATGTTTTCTCCTGCTCTGTGTTGTTGTATTGCAAATATTTGTTTTTTACATGGAGCAAGCCAATAATGCCGCTGATGACGATTACATTGTAGTTAAATTATATTTCAAAATCTTCTGTGCATTTCAGGTGCACTGCTCTCCTTCTCAGTGGCGTTGCTACTATGCTTATTTGTTTTCTATTTCGTGGTCTCATTGGCCTGAGTAACTATTATGTATGAGTGTACTTTACAGAACTGCGTAATGCTAGACACTAGGGGGCAGATTACATTTACAAGCCCCTTGCGCCACGTTTACGTTGCCTTGCGTGACGCAACAGCGGCGTAAACGTGCCGCATCCCTGCGAGTCATTTACAGCATGACGCATCTAGGGAGATGCGTCACGTTATAAAGCCATGGGCCTGCACCACAATGGGTGCGTTCCTAGTACGCAGGGTGGGCGGTCCAGCGGCTGTGCGCCTCGCAAAATTGCCTGCGTGAAATGTACAAGATTTAACGCAGGCACTTCTGCGACGCTGCTACGTCAATTCAATTCCTTATGTCTGCTCGAAGCAGGCGAAAGGACTGACACAGCATGTTAAGTATTGGGTGGCCCTGAGCATTACTGGAGTTGCATTGCGTTGGCGACGTGACTCCAGCGATGCGCCGCTCTTACGTGACGAGATGCGTCACGCAAGTGCCTACCCTTGCGCCAGGGCGCGCCGCATTGTAAATGAGGCACATCTGCCGTGTCGCAAGGGTAGTTTTGCGTGACGCATTTGATGATGATCTGGCGCATCTCTGGAGATGCGCCAGAACGCGTAAGTAAGTATGCCCCTAAGGGGCAGAATTGCAATTACCGTCGCATCCCTGCAAAGTAGCAGGGATGCGCCATTAATTGTGCGGCCCGCTACCACCACCAAACATGGTGCGCCGTATTTGCAATGCGGCGCACCATGGGCCCAAAACGTCACCGAAGCTTTACTGCTGGAGTTGCGTCGCAACGATGGCGCAGCTCCATCAATGCTCTGGGGTACCCTATCTCCCCAATGCTGGGTCAAGCCGTACGTCTGCTTCAAGCAGGTGCAGGGTTTGTGTGACGCATCATTGTCCTAAAGGTGACTGATTGATATTTTGTAGATTTCCCTCAGCCACTATTAGGATGTGTTCCAGCGCAGGAATGCCCTCCCTTGCGCCGGAACGCCCCCTGATGGCGCAGGGCTTTATAACGGGATGCATCTCCCAAATGCGTCACGTTGTTATAATATTATACGCCGCACCATGGCGCCCTTTTTTGTTTAGCTGCTGCGTCACAAAAGTCACGCAAGAACGGCGCAAAAGAGCCGCAAGGGCTTAAATCTGCCCCTTCCTTTGTAACCCTGACAATAAGAAAAATAGTGGCGGTGGATTGATAGTTTGACTATTTAAATGACTGGTAATGTAGCAGGCAACTGTTAGTGTTGTCACTGATCTGACTGAAATCACAATGGAGTTTGTCTGTCACTTTGCGTCTTGCCTGCGGACTGCGGACTGCCAGTCCTAGGTGAACGTTTCAGTACTTTGTTTAGTGAGTTACGTGACTTTCGAAGTCACAGGTCCGCAAATAAATGAAAAGTAACCATAATCAATATAATTTCGCGGAAATATTTTGTTATTGTTCTTTTGAAATGTTTGATTTGGTTGACATTGACAAGCAACAATCATCCATGTTTTCTGTTCTTTCTTTCATGTTGTACGTCAGCTCCCCCCAGGGGCGAGAGGAGGACACAGGAGCAGCAGGCGGCGGATGCTGTTCAACAGGGCCAGGATCGGGCAGGCGAGGGCTCCTCTGCTGGCCCCAGTAAGTTTTCATTTTAGACTAGTACCTATTTTTCCTAGCGTTCCTCATTTGACTTTTTTCAAAATTGTCTTTGCTCTTCTTGTAGACTGTATCTAAATTCTTATCCTGCCTCTACTATGACTCCCTGTGGTATTACTAGATTATTCTTATTAGTCTGTCTGTGTAGCTAACTAAGATTGCACGGTTGGCGAAACTCCCATGATTCTAGTCAGCAATAGCTCTATCAACTTAGTGCAGTCCTCTGGGATTGTCCATAATGTCTTTTGAAGTGTTCTATCTGGACTCATGCTTGCAAAAATTGCAAAACCTTTCGCTCAGTCACTCTAGTCTGGACCAAAAAACACAGATTGTATTTAAGTTTAAAAGCTTTATTAAAAGTAAACACATTTATTAAAATGAAGTCATAATAAAACTAAACGTTTAACTGATAATGGAAAAGTGGTTAGTGCTGACGATTAATTGAAGACATTTCTTGTGGTCGAGCCGAGCTCTCACCTGGTTTCAACTTGATCTTGTAGTTAGAAGTCCATCTTCTGTCTATGTGGAGAAAAATGGTGCGTGTTAAAAAAACAGCCTTCATCAGTTGTGCCAAAAAGTGCAGCAAGACAACCTTCCCTGGAAAAAGGGACATTTTTTTTAACTTTAACGTAGACAGTCACAAATTACATTGTTTTCACATGTCTTCATTCCTAGACCAAATACTAGTGACTAGTGAGTGCTTTATTCTAACATTGTTACATGTACTTTGTAGGTGGAACATCTGGTGGCGGGGCCAGTGTGGAGGTGGTGGTGCTGGACACGGAGGCGGAGGCCGATTGTTCAGGGGAGGAGGCGGCGGCGGCGGCTGTGAGAGTTGAGACGGTGGTGGTGGCGGCCAGAGGTAAGCTCTTATATATTCCTTACTTATTGAGATTGAAGACTAGCTGGGAAGGCAAGAATATGAGATGCATGGCTGGGTGAATGATGAAGCAATGATGGGTGGAAGGACAACAGCCTGGGTGGGTGACACAGAAACTGTATGTGTCCATATACCTGGATCATGCTACTATCTGACTCTTAGATAGCATATGTGTATCTAGAGCAGGGGTACTCCTAGTACGGCCCGCGGGCCGGTGGTGGCCCGGCAAGCCTTCCTTGGCGGTGCGCAGACCTTGCAGACAATCACTGCTCCCCCGGCCCCCACAGAGCAGAGGCTTTTTTGTATTTCACCTGTTAGCGCCCCTGCATCTCCACTCTGACAATCACTGCTCCCCCGGCCCCCACAGAGCAGAGTGGAGATGCAAGGCCACAAAGAGGTGAAATAGAACAAAGCCTCTGCTCTGTGGGGCCGGGCAAGCAGTGATTGTCAGGGTGGAGAAGCAGGGGCGCTAAAACAAACAAAGCCTCAATAATATGTTAATGGTCTTTTAAAGACCTGTTAAGTACTTTGGTGTTGTTGTCTGTGTGTGCGCGTTGAGGAAGCGGTCTCAACCCGGGCTGAAGGCTGACACAGATAGACACACACACAGTGAGATGACAGAGGGGGAGGGAGAGGGAGGGCAGGAGGGAGAGAGAGATGGAGGGAGGGCAGGAGGGAGAGCAGGAGGGAGAGAGATGTATGTAAATGCTGGGTCTGGTGGCTCAGTAAGTGAGGGCATCTGCTGCAGGGACCTGTGTGCAACCTCATGGTCACAAGTTATCGTTTTGCTTTAGCCCCGCCCCCTCTGACTCCGCCCCCACCAGTGCGGCCCTCGGCCCCAAACTACACTGTAAATGTAGCCCCTGAGAGAAAGTTTGTGAGTACCCATGATCTAGAGAGAGTAGACGGTCAGTGGATGAACTAAGTGTAACTTTGAAGAGCATGTAACACTGCACCCGCACGTCCGTTCCAGTGTAGGAAAGGCAAGGAAAAGAACTTTTAATTTTGTCCAAATACTACCATAAATAGTAGCAGTAGTTTGTATTGCAAGCACTGCATAGATCCGGTTATTATGGTGGCCACTCCCTACCTCTCTTAATAAGTTTAGTAGTACTCAGTCATTCATGTGTGGATGTATCACTGGTCACTCAATAAAAAGCAAAGCACCTAAAGTCATCCCATATATAAGCAAAAACATCCCATGTGAAGTGATAGATAATCAGATTATTTATCTTCTTCAATTTTCCATTTCTAGTACTCATTTCCACTGTAGGGTGAAAGTTAAATTAATTAAGCAGTAGCCCTTGAGTTGTAACAGAGTATTCTCAGTGCCACCCGTAATAGAAAAGTAAGAGCTTCACCACCTGCATGTACTGGACGGGTACAGTAACGCAACGGCAACGCAAGTCTAGGTCACTCCTCATGGCGTGCGTCTCTTTTTCTCGGGTGCAAGTTTACTGCGCTGGCATTATGCCGGCTTGCAGAAAATAACGTACCAATTTTCCAAAACAAGAGATAAGAAGAAGAATAAGACTGGTGTACTTTCATAGTCGACTCCAATGGAAGTCCACAGTGCTCGTAGAATTTGTTCCTTAAACTCCCACTAATGTTAGAGCAAGGATGAAGAAGTGTGAGGTTAGATAGATACTGGCCTCAATAGTTATGTAATGCGCTTGCAAGTTGCTAGTTGTACTGCAACACAAATTTCTGCTGAATGATTGAGTTAATCTTAAAGAGCATTGGTTACAGACTATGTCTTTCTTTCTTCATATAGGTTCTCCTTCCAAACGAACAAGGAGGAAGGAGCTGGCTAGAGCGGCCCGGCAACGGAGGATCGAGGCCACTGTTGCGGAATATCGGCGGCTGGTGGCCCTGGAGGACGTGGAAAGTGTGCAGTCGACAACTACAACAACGTCGTCTGCATCGGCCTCCGTGGCCCCACGGGCTGCCACCCAGCACAGTGGTCCACCCAGACTGAGCCGGGCTGCCAAAGGCAAACGCCACCGCCGAGCAGCAAGGCCAACAGCTGCCTCTCACAGGCATTGCACCTGCAAGGCAGTGAAGGCACGCCTGCGCCGCACTACCCTGATGGTGTCCCGCCTTCAGCAGGAGCTCGCCTTGCTCCGCGAGGAGCATGATGCCCTGGCCCAAAAAGTTAACAGCATCCACCCATAGTGTCCCTTGCCCCTTTTTTAGAGACTTTTGGGGGGTGGGAATTGGGAGTTGGGTTTTTGGGGACTTTTGAAGGACAATCGTTGGGGTTAGGGAGGGTCTTGCGGGAGATTATTTTGTTAGGGATATAAATATACTTTTTCAAACTTTATCTGAGCATACCTGTTTTTTACTGCTTGCCTGGTGGGTGGGGGTTTAACGTTGACTGTTTTCCTGAAAGTTTAGTTCCATTTTCTTCCTTTAAGTGTAAATGCCCAAATGTTTTCAACACTAAGTGCCTCTCACAGACTAAGTGAAGTGAATCCAAGAGTCCTAGGACTTTAGTAGTACTACCTTCAGTCTCTCGTCTCTCGTACTAATACTCCATTATACCCCCAAACCACCAAACGCTTATCTTACCTGTAATTTGTGTTTGAAAGTAGGGCTAGACCCAGGGCTGGCTCCACGGGAAACACCGAATAACGTTGGCAATCTTGGTCGGATAAAATTTCCTCATAGCGGTGGTACTAGTGGTGTGACACAGTGGCAGTTGCATGCCTATGAAAAAAAAGAAAATGAAATCTGGTTTGTCCTCCTGAGCAATTCAACGGTACAACTGAGAATATAGCAGGTGACAGAAGTACAGTAGAGCAGTGCCACATTGTAGCCTAACAAATGGTAAAGTATAACTACTAATTCGGTTGAAGTTCTTTCACATTAGCAATGGTTCTTTGTCAAGCAGAGTAAGAATATATCATCGACAACTGTGGAAAGAAAGAATGCGACAGTACAGGGCCTGTGTGGAATTATTGATAACGATATTCAACATAAGGTCTCTGTAGCCAGATACCCGAGAGCCTTGCTGGTCACTATAAATCCATTCACAACAACACTCAATGGGGTTGGTCTGGAAGGTGTCAGGTTTACTCCCCGTGATCCAGTCGATGCAAATATGGTTCCACCTCCAAATGTCACCAACACCCAGAAGTGTAAACACAGGGTGTTCGAGGCATTAGGCGGGGGAGAAAAATAACAAACTAAAATAAAAAATGTGGGATGGGTAAAGGTAGGGTCAGCAGGGAAAGGATACCTGTAACAGAAGACAAGACAGGCATCAGTGAAGTGCTGTCCTAACATACAAGGGTACTCTCATATAGTCTCACTAAATAACCAAGGAAGTAGACAAGTACCTGAGCACCAAGAAAACATGACCTTGGATAGGAAATACTATAGCCCTTCTGCCACAATCTGTGAGGAAGGCCTAAGAAACACATAAACATATAGTTAACGAACACACTCCTGTCGCACCAAACACACTCGCGTTATACTAAGACATCAAACCCACTACTCACAACATACCACAAACTTGGTAGAGGACTCAATGTACAAAGGGGGTTCCAAATAGTCAAAGCAAAGATGTATGGTCCAACAAAAAGGAAGAGGGAAACGGTAGTGTGCAGAACAGAAACCAGAATAACGCGCAACAGGAAGCGCGTCTGTTCCCCAGATAAACTTCCTGCAAGTCTCCCGCCTACTCATGGGAAATGTAGTTTCATAGTACGGTAGGCGCTTAGGGGCTGCGTAACCTGACAGAAGGTATAGTAGATAGAAAAGGAGAAATTGCTTTTTTTCTAGGTGTCCCCTCACTCACCAGGGTTGCCCCTTGGTGACATGCTTCATCATTGGGGCCATCCCAGTCCTCTACGGCCTGGGGCGTGCTGCGACTTGCGAATTACGTAGGAGCACTTACAAATGACTATGTGTGGTGCAGATGTGATAGTGGAGTGGACTAAGTGATGTGTTAAGGGATCAATTTAGAAGCCTAGAGAGAGCCAAGAAATGCAGTCACAGTCAGAGAAAAAGGCAAGGGATACTGTATCTATGTGGTTGTAGTGGTCCTGTTGGAAGTGGTAAGTAAGTTGCCTGCAGAAAAAAAATCCTCCTATTAGCGGCACTCCTCCATTGCAGCCGACGCTTCGTCCATCGATGTTGGTCACCAGAAGACACCCTGTAAAAAAAAGCACAGCATAGACAAACAATTGAACATAAACAATTCTTTGGGTACAAACCTATCCATCAATCTTTGAAAGTGCATGCACTACTGCATGCATGTCAGTGAAAAGTAAGTAGTACATTCGACAACTGTGGAAGAAAGAATGCAACAGTAAAGGGCCTATGTGTAAATTATTGATAACGATATTCAACATAAGGTCTCTGTAGCCAGATACCCGAGAGCCTTGCTGGTCACTATAAATCCATTCACAACAACACTCAGTGGGGTTGGTCTGGAAGGTATAGTAGATAGAAAAGGAGAAATTGCTTTTTTTCTAGGTGTCCCCTCACTCACCAGGGTTGCCCCTTGGTGACATGCTTCATCATTGGGGCCATCCCAGTCCTCTACGGCCTGGGGCGTGCTGCGACTTGCGAATTACGTAGGAGCACTTACAAATGACTATGTGTGGTGCAGATGTGATAGTGGAGTGGACTAAGTGATGTGTTAAGGGATCAATGTAGAAGCCGAGAGAGAGCCAAGAAATGCAGTCACAGTCAGAGAAAAAGGCAAGGGATACTGTATCTATGTGGTTGTAGTGGTCCTGTTGGAAGTGGTAAGTAAGTTGCCTGCAGAAAAAAAATCCTCCTATTAGCGGCACTCCTCCATTGCAGCCGACGCTTCGTCCATCGATGTTGGTCACCAGAAGACACCCTGTCCACTGCCTGCCTGATGCTGAATTGTGGCTCGCTACTGTGAAGCCTGACTCCATCCTTTTTTCCCCATTGCAGAGACTGAAACCCGGCCTGTAATTATTCAACGAAAAACAGGAAGTGATATAATATTACAACACCACTGATAAATAAATATAAGGTATGTAGGCTGTGGAGTGCAAAAAGTCACAATTTGTTTTTCCTAGTAGACAGTACAATGTTTTTGAAAGTGCGTACTCTGAGTCACCTTTTGAAGGATAAATAAGTATGGGCAAATTAATGTAGCGGATCTTGCCCCTCAAGCTAGGTGTACTGTAAACTGTGTTTTAGAACAAAATTAGATCTTCCTAGCAGTGCTCCCACCCAGACCCTTACTAAAGCCAGTCGCAAAAATGTAGAAGACCCCCAATCAAATCTCAAAAAACGAGGCCTAGCAGAAAACTGGTGACAAAACTTACTTTGAAAGTAAAAGTAGGCCGAAGTACCCTAATTACCCATTACCCACCGTGGATTGCATTCAAACCACTTGCAAGCAACCAAGCAAAAGTAGCCATAGCCAGCATCGCTCCAAGACTCGAAATCCCCCCCACTCAAACACATGCAATAGAAATACTGCTAACCCTAACGAACCCTAAGTTAAGAATAGTGGCAAAGGCTTTCTTTAACTATGCCAAATCCCCCCTTTCCCACCATGGATTTTCTTCAAATGACTTGCAACCAAAATTACACATTCTCACGAGTGCTCTAAGACCCCAGAACTCAGTTTGAAAAATCTAGAACACCCCGAAACACATGCAATCCTGCTGCTAGGGCTAACCCTAACGAACCCTAAGTTACAAAAAGTGCCAAAACTAAAGGCTTTTCCGCGCGGATTTTGTCCCAACCACTTCTACCCGGTATTAGACCTTCCCAGGAATGCCCCAAGACCCGGCAACCCACCCGCCAAGAAGCGTAACACCCCCAAACAGGCCAAAAGCAAAATCTCATACTTGCAATATTTCTGGGCCTTCGGTCCAAACGCGCTGCGTAGCTAGGCCATAAGTCGGGGTTGGCACGACGGATTTCCTGAAAAGCAAATGCAATCAAGATTAGAGTGTCCCAGCAGTGCTCCCAGACCACGAAACTCACCCGCAAACAGACGGAACCCCCCCTAAGAGCACCTCAAAGGCAAGCAAGTCATCAAAAACACACAAAAAATTCCGCCTGGGATTTGGTCCAAAACACTTTTATCCGGTATTAGAGCTTCCCAGCAAAGGCCCCAGAGCCGTCAACCCAGGAGAAAACGAGTAGAAGACCCCCAAACAGCCAAAGAGCAAAAGTACAAAAATGGGGACTTAGTCAATTTTTCACAAATTTCCCAAATCACTCCGCGCGCGCTCTGCAGCTAGGCCCTAAGTCCCCTCTGCCACCATGGATTTGCTTCAAACCTCTTGCAAAGTAAAGTATATATAGCCAGCAGTGCTCCCAGACCACGAAACTCACCCACAAACACCAGGAAGCCCCCCAAACAGGCCCCCGAAAACGCTACATAGAGCAAAATGTCAGAAATAGCCCAAAAAAAAAAATCGGCCTGGATTTTGTCCCAACCACTTCTACCCGGTATTAGACCTTCCCAGGAATGCCCCAAGACCCGTCAACCCACCCGCCAAGAAGCATAACACCCCCAAACAGGCCAAAAGCAAAATCTCATACTTGCAATATTTCTGGGCCTTCGGTCCAAACGCGCTGCGTAGCTAGGCCATAAGTCGGGGTTGGCACGACGGATTTCCTGAAAAGCAAATGCAATCAAGATTAGAGTGTCCCAGCAGTGCTCCCAGACCACGAAACTCACCCACAAACACCAGGAAGCCCCCCAAACAGGCCCCCGAAAACGCTACATAGAGCAAAATGTCAGAAATAGCCAAAAAAAAAAAATCGGCCTGGATTTTGTCCCAACCACTTCTACCCGGTATTAGACCTTCCCAGGAATGCCCCAAGACCCGTCAACCCACCCGCCAAGAAGCATAACACCCCCAAACAGGCCAAAAGCAAAATCTCATACTTGCAATATTTCTGGGCCTTCGGTCCAAACGCGCTGCGTAGCTAGGCCATAAGTCGGGGTTGGCACGACGGATTTCCTGAAAAGCAAATGCAATCAAGATTAGAGTGTCCCTGGTGTCCCAGCAGTGCTCCCAGACCACGAAACTCACCCACAAACACCAGGAAGCCCCCCAAACAGGCCCCCGAAAACGCTACATAGAGCAAAATGTCAGAAATAGCCCCAAAAAAAATCGGCCTGGATTTTGTCCCAACCACTTCTACCCGGTATTAGACCTTCCCAGGAATGCCCCAAGACCTGGCAACCCACCCGCCAAGAAGCATAACACCCCCAAACAGGCCAAAAGCAAAATCTCATACTTGCAATATTTCAGGGCCTTCGGTCCAAACGCGCTGCGTAGCTAGGCCATAAGTCGGGGTTGGCACGACGGATTTCCTGAAAAGCAAATGCAATCAAGATTAGAGTGTCCCAGCAGTGCTCCCAGACCACGAAACTCACCCACAAACACCAGGAAGCCCCCCAAACAGGCCCCCGAAAACGCTACATAGAGCAAAATGTCAGAAATAGCCCCAAAAAAAATCGGCCTGGATTTTGTCCCAACCACTTCTACCCGGTATTAGACCTTCCCAGGAATGCCCCAAGACCTGGCAACCCACCCGCCAAGAAGCATAACACCCCCAAACAGGCCAAAAGCAAAATCTCATACTTGCAATATTTCAGGGCCTTCGGTCCAAACGCGCTGCGTAGCTAGGCCATAAGTCGGGGTTGGCACGACGGATTTCCTGAAAAGCAAATGCAATCAAGATTAGAGTGTCCCAGCAATGCTCCCAGACCACGAAACTCACCCACAAACAGACGGAACCCCCCCTAAGAGCACCTCAAAGGCAAGCAAGTCATCAAAAACACAAAACATTTTCCGCCTCGGATTTGGTCCAAACCACTTTTAGTGCTTCCCAGCAATGGCCCCAGACCCGTCAACTCACCTGCAAAGAGGTAGAACAACACCCCCACAAGTGCTGAGTCTTTCTTCATTGGGCGTAAACCAGCCCTCTGCTTTGATGGAAATAGGAGTCTGGAGGAGGAGGATAGAGGAGCATGTTCTTCTGAACTTGTGAACCTGAGGAATGCAGACTGCGGCACCTTCAAATAAATTAGCAAACAAGTGAAGACAGTTCTGCTGATGGGCTTGTTTTTGTGATTATCTGATTAAAGTTTGAATTATATTAACTGTGCACAACAAAGAAAGACAGACACACAGGAATAAAAGTGAATAAGGATGAAAAAGAAAGTTATTGATTCGTTGTCTCATTTTCAGGGCTCGAAGTCGGAATCACGGTCCAGGAATAAGAATAAGGCTTCGTCATCATACTCTGCGAATTCAGGCAGGGTGAGGTCAGTGTCACCTGACAGAGTAGAAATTCCCTCATCTATGTTGCTGGCCACCTCCTCTTCATCCGGCACGCTCTCTCGTACTCTGAAATCTGGTGGTATGAGGTGCTGATTCATCTTGATCATAGTTAACCTCTCCACATTTTTGGGCGAGAGGCGGCTCCGTTTGGGAGTTACAATCCCACCAGCCGCACTGAAAACCCGTTCAGAAGACACACTTGCGAGTGGGCAAGACAAGTAGTTTAAAGCCAGGTTGGTGAGCTGTGGCCACAATTCTTTTTTCCCATGCCAATACGCCAATGGGTCAGAATTAACATAGACCTCTGTTGAGTCATTCAGATAGTCCTTCACCATCGACTCAAGGTCCTCATCCAAGGTTCCTCCACTTTGCTTAGCTCTTGCTGTGCCTCTGACCTTTTGAGAACCAAACCCACGCAGAGCTAGCCAATCCTCTTCAGCCTCCAATGTTTCTGTTGTCTTTCGTGCAGATGATCCGGTTGCCGGTGTCTTTAACGGCTGAGAGGTCACTTGTGCCACAGCCACAGGTGCAGAAGTGGATTGTTTTGACTGGGGATGGCCTGCTGATGTACTGCCATTTCCTTCAATTTCCAGCCGTTCTGTTTCAAACTTCTTGGCTGACAAGGCTAGCCAACGTTTGTACTTTGGAACATGTTCATCATTAAAAGGAAAGAATGCTTGGCCTGCCAGCGCCTTTTTGTAGCGTGGATCCAGAATAGTAGCACAAATGTAATGCTGTTCTGAGTGGATCTTTTTAAGACGTTCATCACCTTGTAGGAGCTCTAATAATTGCTCAGCCAGAAGCAAAGAGTCTTGCTTTTTGTCATCTTTTCCAAACACAGAACACACCTCCTTCAGTTGGTCCTCCAGCATGTACAACAATGGGATAGCTTTTCCCAAATTAGAGTCCTCCTTGCTGACTGCACGCGTGAAGACCTCAAAAGGACGAAGCATGCGTGTCAGGCTTTCAACTATGTTCCATTGCGGCCCACCCATCCTCAGCTCCTCTATACCCTCTTTCAAGAAATATTGATCGAGTTGCGTATACTGCTCATACAGACGCTCAAGCATGTAGAAGGTTGAGTTCCAACGTGTTACCACCTCCTGGATGAGTGCTTTCACTGGCATTTGACATTGATATAGCATGCTCCTCAGCTGCTTCCGGGCCTTAAAAGAATGCCTGAAATGCTTGCAAATTTTTCGGCAGGTCTCCAATACACCGTACGCTGCACTGCGTTTATTACCCAAGAATTTTTGGACAACCAGGTTTATACAGTGCGCCAAACACGGCACTCTGAAATAGTAACCGTCCCTCATGGCCTTAACTATATTGGCGCCATTGTCCGTGGAAACATAACCAACCTTGCGTTTTAGTGGGGACAGACAGTTAAGGACCTTTGTGTTAAAGACATCCAAAATGTTTTCTGCTGTGTGACGTTTCTCCAAACCAAACATGGCTAGTGTTGCATGTTTCCGAGCACCTTTAAAAACAATGTTAGTGTCAACACCTGAGTTTAGCTTTGCTTTAGCCCCTGAAAAAGAGACCCAGTGTGCAGTGATGCACATGTAATCAGTGCCTGGGCCACTGGTCCACATGTCTGTTGTCAGATGTATAGTGTGAACAGCACTCTTCTGCAAAGCTGCCCCAATCACCTTCAGAACATCTTCATGTAGTGCTGGAACCGCAACTCGGGCAAAATAGAACCGGCTAGGAACCTTCCATTTAGGGCAGAGCGCTGTCACTAATTCTAGAAAACCAACCCCTTCTACAAAAGAAAAAGGGAGAAGGTCCAGAGCTAGCATTTTAGCCAGCTTAGTGTTATACAGACGGGTCATTGGGTGGTTGCGTTCATATTGCGCTTCTGTAAACAACATCTTTTTAATGTTGCCCTGGACCAATGATTTACGGGATGATGATGATCTCTTCGACCCAGTTACGCTCGCTGATGAACTTTTCCGCATTGATGTCTCACTCTCTCCCACACTCTTAGTGTGGCTCCCATGGGGTGTGCTGCTGACATGGGAACTGGGTGTAAGTGAAGTGTTTGAATCGTCTTCTTCTACCTCCTCGTCATCAGCAGATGAAAAATCAACGTTTTCATTACGTGCAATTCCGGCTTTCTTGACCGCCTCTAGGTGCGGAAACCATTGGACAGGGTGCCTTCTCTCAAGATGACCTCTCTGGCCTCCTGTACCATAGTTAGAACCAAGCTTACCACGACTAACTCGAAGCTTACAAAGGCTACAAATGGCTACGTTTTCCTTTTTTGGGCAAACACTAAAGAAGTCCCAAACTGGAGACTTGAAATGTCTTTGGGGGCCGGAGGAGGCGGCGATACTGGTGGTGGTGGTCCTGCTGCTAATGCCAGATGAAGTGGAGGATGTGGATTGCCGAACTTCAGTACGTTTTGCACTTTCACCACCACGAATTGAGGTCGAGGACGAGGTGGGTACCTTCTTGCGAAGAAATATGGAAGCGGTAGGTTTTGGTGTACTACTTAACTCCAAATCTAATGATTCCATTTCCATTGCCTCCTCGCCGACATCATCATCACGCTCAGCAGCTTCTCGGGATAGGGTCAAAATGTCTCTTTGCTGCATGCCCGGTGGGGCTGCAGTGACCTTTGTGATGACTGGCTCGTCGTCATCGTGAGAGGCTTCATCACCAGCAGTATCTGTCACTTCTTGTTGAGCCTCATCACACTCCATAGGTTTGAGTTTTTGGACGACCTTCCTTTTACGCTTAGGTACCGGTGTCAGATCATGGTGTGCCTCACTGTCAGACCGCAGTTGTGGTTCCCAAGACAGATCACTTGCATCAGAAGGAGGTGGGCTTGAAGAAGATGTAGACACCCCCCTTGATCTTTTCCTTGCTAGGGATGTGGAAGACAATGAATGATCATCAGGAGGAGTGGCTTCCAATGATACCTCGGCTTCATTGTCGATTTCCTGATGTGCCCCTACTTCGGGAGGAACAACTATTGTGGGCACTTGTGAACCTCCATGCACCTTTGCTTGCGCATCTCCTTTTGCTGCCTCTCCTTCCACATGTACTTGGGCGTGTACTTGCACATGGTGTTGTTGTTGCGGCTGTGTTGATTCAGGGACATTGCTGCTACTTTCTTGCGATGAGCCAACATCACTGGTCGATGGTGATTGGAGAAGTACACTGACTGCCTCTGAAGCACTCAAGGGCTTTGACTTAAGTTGGCGTGGTGGTGGAGGCACTGAACCCAATGGAGCAGGGGTGCTGCTCCCAGCTTGGTCCCCAGCAGAACCTGCTGCAGCAGGCGTACTTTTTTTTTTGCTCCCAAAAAACGTGGCGGGTGGCACACCAGCCTCCTTGGTACCTTGCTTCTTCTGCTCCTTACTAGCAACTTTCTTGCTAGAGGAGCTACGGAGAACTTTCTTTGGGGGCGGGGCCATCTTCTTCAGAGCAGGTCAGACAGCAGGCCGCAGTTGCACGAATTGTAGAGTTGTCTGAGGCCAGACGTGACGTCGCGTGACGTTATGCTGCACACACACACCGCTGCAGGACTTCTTCCTGGCACTGGTGGTTCTCTTGAGTCTTGTGCACCTAACAAAAATGGAAGACAGAGGAACATCAGTTCAGTTATAGAGCACAAAAAAAAATCGAAAAACACTGCAAAATCAGCACAATCCCAATCCATCCATGCCCTCCATAATGTTTAAATTCAAGACAACCCACAGAAAGACTAGGCCCATGCAAGACTCACTAGTACCCCTGGGCATAAATAAAGGTTGAAAAGTAGGCAAAATGGTTGGAGGCCTAACAACAAAGCCTGCATTCAAAATGGCCACTTGCCTGCCAGCACATGGCCAGTGCCTGTAGCTGCACTCAAAATGGCCACCAGCCACATGGCATGTCCCTCCCCATGAACACCCCCAAAAATCGAAAAACACTGCAAAATCAGCACAATCCCATTCCATCCATGGCCTCCATGATGTTTAAATTCAAGACAACCCACAGAAAGACTAGGCCCATGCAAGACTCACTACCCCTGGGCAAAAATAAAGGTTGAAAAGTAGGCAAAATGGTTGGAGGCCTAACAACAAAGCCTGCATTCAAAATGGCCACTTGCCTGCCAGCACATGGCCAGTGCCTGTAGCTGCACTCAAAATGGCCACCAGCCACATGGCATGTCCCTCCCCATGAACACCCCCAAAAATCGAAAAACACTGCAAAATCAGCACAATCCCATTCCATCCATGCCCTCCATGATGTTTAAATTCAAGACACCCCACAGAAAGACTAGGCCCATGCACCACTCACTACCCCTGGTCAAGGCCCCAACAACAGGTCAAAAATCGAAAAACACAGAAAAAAATAGGCACAATCCCATTCAATCCATGCCCTCCATGATGTTTAAGTTGAAGACAGCCCACAGAAAGACTAGGCCCATGCTAGACTCAAATACCCCTGGTGAAAAGGCCACAAGTACAGGCCCAAAAAACGAAAATCACTGAAAAATCTGCACAATCCCATTCAATCCATGCCCTCCATGATGTTTAAGTTGAAGACAGCCCACAGAAAGACTAGGCCCATGCTAGACTCAAATACCCCTGGTGAAAAGGCCACAAGTACAGGCCCAAAAAACGAAAATCACTGAAAAATCTGCACAATCCCATTCAATCCATGCCCTCCATGATGTTTAAGTTGAAGACAGCCCACAGAAAGACTAGGCCCATGCTAGACTCAAATACCCCTGGTGAAAAGGCCACAAGTACAGGCCCAAAAAACGAAAATCACGGAAAAATCTGCACAATCCTATTCAATCCATGCCCTCCATGATGTTTAAGTTGAAGACAACCCACAGAAAGACTAGGCCCATGCAAGACTCACTAGTACCCCTGGGCATAAATAAAGGTTGAAAAGTAGGCAAAATGGTTGGAGGCCTAACAACAAAGCCTGCATTCAAAATGGCCACTTGCCTGCCAGCACATGGCCAGTGCCTGTAGCTGCACTCAAAATGGCCACCAGCCACATGGCATGTCCCTCCCCATGAACACCCCCAAAAATCGAAAAACACTGCAAAATCAGCACAATCCCATTCCATCCATGGCCTCCATGATGTTTAAATTCAAGACAACCCACAGAAAGACTAGGCCCATGCAAGACTCACTACCCCTGGGCATAAATGAAGGTTGAAAAGTAGGCAAAAT
Source organism: Lissotriton vulgaris (assembly GCF_964263255.1). Classification (NCBI taxonomy): domain Eukaryota; kingdom Metazoa; phylum Chordata; class Amphibia; order Caudata; family Salamandridae; genus Lissotriton; species Lissotriton vulgaris. The sequence goes on along the minus strand of NC_141693.1, from coordinate 1,326,488,494 downwards.
GGTTGGAGGCCTAACAACAAAGCCTGCATTCAAAATGGCCACTTGCCTGCCAGCACATGGCCAGTGCCTGTAGCTGCACTCAAAATGGCCACCAGCCACATGGCATGTCCCTCCCCATGAACACCCCCAAAAATCGAAAAACACTGCAAAATCAGCACAATCCCATTCCATCCATGCCCTCCATGATGTTTAAATTCAAGACACCCCACAGAAAGACTAGGCCCATGCACCACTCACTACCCCTGGTCAAGGCCCCAACAACAGGTCAAAAATCGAAAAACACAGAAAAATCAGCACAATCCCATTCAATCCATGCCCTCCATGATGTTTAAGTTGAAGACAGCCCACAGAAAGACTAGGCCCATGCTAGACTCAAATACCCCTGGTGAAAAGGCCACAAGTACAGGCCCAAAAAACGAAAATCACTGAAAAATCTGCACAATCCCATTCCATCCATGGCCTCCATGATGTTTAAATTCAAGACAACCCACAGAAAGACTAGGCCCATGCAAGACTCACTACCCCTGGGCATAAATAAAGGTTGAAAAGTAGGCAAAATGGTTGGAGGCCTAACAACAAAGCCTGCATTCAAAATGGCCACTTGCCTGCCAGCACATGGCCAGTGCCTGTAGCTGCACTCAAAATGGCCACCAGCCACATGGCATGTCCCTCCCCATGAACACCCCCAAAAATCGAAAAACACTGCAAAATCAGCACAATCCCATTCCATCCATGGCCTACATGATGTTTAAATTCAAGACAGCCCACAGAAAGACTAGGCCCATGCACCACTCACTACCCCTGGTCAAGGCCCCAACAACAGGTCAAAAATCGAAAAACACAGAAAAATCAGCACAATCCCATTCCATCCATGCCCTCCATGATGTTTAAATTCAAGACACCCCACAGAAAGACTAGGTCCATGCAACACTCACTACCCCTGGTGAAAAGGCCACAAGTACAGCCCAAAAAAACGAAAATCACTGAAAAATAAGCACAATCCCAAGCCATCCAGCCCCTCCATGATGTTTAAATTCAAGACACCCCACAGAAAGACTCAGTCCACCCACCACTGAGTAGCCCTGGGAAAAAGGCCCCAAAACAGCCCAAAAATCGAAAATTCCAAAATTTTAATTGCAGCAACTGTATTGCCCCAAACAAACTTACTTGTAAAATTTCTAATCCAACAGTGATCCAAAGAAAGTCAAAAAGGCCTCAAATCCAAAGATCCAGCAGCATCCACAAAAAGTAATCCTTCCAGCTGCACATCCAAATGAAAAGTGACCAGGAGATGGACAAAGCACTGGGAGGAGCCTGCTGAACAGGAACAGGAAGTTGAAGACTGTGGGGCACTTCCTTCCTCCCACCCCCCTGCACCCCTCCCCAAAATGGACTCCTCGCTAAAAAAGTGCAGGCAAATGTCAAACTAAGGAGTTATTCACATAAAAATCATCATTTCTAGAAGGTTTATGCTGCTTGCTGGTGGATTTCTTGTGCAGAATTGCAAATTTATATTTTCGCTCGCCGCATCTCAAATCTCGCAATTGCGAAGTACCGCGAGACGTGATCTCGCCGTACTCGCGTTGACAAACTATCGCTGGCAAGCCGCGATGACGTAATCGCGCTCGCCAATTCCCGCGGGATCACACAGCAAGATCCAAAATGGCGCAGCACTCGCAAACTATCGAAAAAAACAACTCGGCAAACGATGATAAACGCCGCGCGCCGCAAAAATTGTATCACCAACGCCGCGCGCCGCCAAAAAAATCCGCTGCGTGCGAATTTGTGGATTTTGCGGGAAATCCGCAAATCTCGCGGATTGCGGATTTCCCGAAAATCCGCAAAATCCGCGAGCGTAACGGATTTTCCGCCCATGCTTAGTTCACACCCACAGTAAGGGACTGAAAGGACAGGAAAAAGACTAGCTCTATTAGCAATAGTGGCACTGTAGAAACAGCAAAACAAAATATCAATTGCTGATATTTCCATAAATAACTTCCTCAGCAAGCTCATCTATAAACTCCAGACTCAACCAGGAAAAGGGATCCCAATGGAGGCCCAGCGGCTATACCAGCCCTCACTGTAGATATAATATCGCTCATAACCCTGTCCACCAGAGCAAACAGTAGACACAACCTGGTGCACCAGTAATCAATAACTAGCACTGTAATAGACATATTGTCCGGAAGCCCTCCGGATAGCATGCTGGCAGAAATTGATCTATCAACTAAAGTTATGGGAAAAGATCAAAGAGGTGAAAATGCTACCCATATCACAACATGCCTTTCAACCTCTACAGATAGCCTGTTGAAGGCCCAACCCCCGCTTAAAACAAACAACATAACCACGTCTGCTCAGATCCACAGCCACAGGGAGGAAAATGTCTCCTAGTATAACACGCCTCAGTAGGCTGCAGCCCTAGGTCAGCAGAAGAAGTAGATCTTGAAGTCTTTTAATGGGGTCAAAGGGGAAAGGATGTAGGCGAGCGCCTATTTGAGGCTCTGCTTTTCAGCAAGGACAAACATACAAAAAACATTATAGAGACTGAGGAAGCATTTGAGCAGCAAGAGCTCCAACCATTACCAGATCACAGCTCCAAGAGGAGCACAAGTATCTGGGAAAACCTCATATCATCTACTACCAAAAACATTAAAAACAACAATGAACAAGACAACCTATTGGCTTCCATAAACGCTACTTTAGCCACCACAGTAAATTCCCTGACACAACAGTCTGACAAATGTGGAAGTGCAACTTGATTTAATCCAAGCTCTGGCCAGCTCAATATTAATAATAAAGGAAAAAGTCAGTTCCCTGGCAGAGAGGTCAAAAATGTTGGAGGCATACAAATCCCTTGTTTATTATGATTCTGCCACCAGATTGCAGAGAAAATGTGTACCCTGCCACACGCCATGAACTCAATGAAAATGGACATAACATTGGCCTTACAACTACAAAAAAGAAGTACCTTTAGCAGGGCCGATCTAAAACCAACAGACATGGCAACCAGATAAACTGAGCAAAGAGTGACCTGCATACTGGAGGCTGCTGATAAGGTAACCTCACTGCCGGGCATGACGTCCCCAATGAAAGTTCTTACTAAATTTTCTTTGCACACCCTAGCAGGAAAGTACAGCCAAGGAGTCTCCCTACCTCCCATAGTACAAGAATCGGTCCCAGAAGCGAAGGACAAAATCTTGCGTGACCATTCTAATGGAGAAAAACAATGGTCCGTCGCCTTATCGAAAAGAGCAAAAAAAAGACAAAAAATGCCAGAAGTAAAGCAGAGAAAGAGTGTTTCTCAAATCAGCTTCCACCTAAGCAAAAAACACCTGACAACAACCTGCCAAGACTATTAAGTTTAGATACCGCAAAATCACTGTTAATAGCATCTGATGTACTTTGTCTACAAGAAACATGGTCATTAACTCCACTAACAATCACTGGCTTTCAAGGAGTCCCACAAATAGCAAAGAAAAAAAACATATTGGGTGGCCATCGGAAGGCTTGTCAATCTACCTTAATCTCAACCTAAAACTAACAATAACAACTCAAGATTGAGATGCTTCAAGTGCTGGCACTGGAGGAGCTTACAATATCTGCCTCTCAAATTAAGAACCTCTTGATTAGTGTCTATTTTAACAGCTTAGGCTCAGCGTGAGCTATAAGACTGAGCCAGCTGAGAGTGACAATTTGAATCAGATTCTCTGTGATCATGTAAACCATGAAATAATAATGTGTGGTAACTTCAAGCTGCAACATCTAGACCAACCATCGCCAAGTGTCTATCTCTAAACCATTTAAGCATACATCTAAATAAAATCGTAGGTAAACATGGACTGAAGTCCACACAGACCATAGCTAATAATCTTGAGCCATCACTACAGTTTTTGAAAAACATTAGGGGGGAAAGCACTATTGACTATGTATTGCTTCAGAAAAACTTATGAAACACCTTAAGATCTTTAAAGTCCTTCCCTTACACGAGAGTGCTCACCTTCCACTCTGTACGAGGTTTAACCTTAGCTCATCTAAATGCAAAGGTCACAAGGTACTGGGTACGTCTCTCAATGATGAATTTGCATTTTTAATTCGGAGAGTAAAATGAGGCCCGGTCAAACTGCAGAAACTAACATTATGGAAAGCCACTACCGGACAGGTTAGGCCTCGGGAGAGTTGCAGAACTATCACCTGTGTTGCTGAGCCTTTTGAAGTCTGCGGGGCATCAGGAGCAGTAGACCAGTCAGCTACATTGCAGTGCCTGCAAATGCAGGGGAGTGACTCCTTCACTCCAAGGGAGATTACATTGGGTCCCCCTGATGCCCACAGGCCTGGAGAGGAACCTGGAAGAAGCACACGCACAGACAATGAAGAAGACTTGCAAAACAGTGAGACCAGGAGCAGCAGGAGTCTTCCTTTTAGCAGTCTCAGTTCCAGGCAAAGTCCAACGAAGTCCCGGTGCCCAGACGATCAAAGTTGAAGCAGTTTCAGGTTTGAATCTTGTCCCACAACAAATCTGAAATGCCACTCACAGCTAAGCCCTTAAGTACCCTAGATAAAGGGTTGGAAAGATTATGGGGTCCCTCCTAGACTAGGGGCTAGAAAGATGGGAGGATACTCCCATTTCCTTTGTCTAGTTTCGCACCAGAGCAGACCCAAGGGTTTCCTGAACTAGCTCAAACTGGAGTATGCAAGGAGGGCACCAAATGTGCCATTCAAAGAAGTCAGGTGGTGCTGGCAAGCACCCTCACCCCAATCCAATACACTAAATCCTGTCTGGGAGGTGGCCACACCTCCCTGTAATAGAAAATCTATTGCTCTACCATCCCCTGCTTGAGCTCCAATCATCAGAGGGAGGACAGGAATGTGTCTGTGGTTGGAAGCAGCACTAGTTTGCTGTTAGAAGCTGAAAGGATGGTGCAGGGAATACAGGGGGGCACCCTAGGCGAGCCCCCAGTACATGGGATCCTACATTCAACACTTAAATCGGTATTGGGGAAGGAGTCCAACATGTTTGATACCAAACATGACCGGTTTTGGTGCAGCCAAAAATATATAGTTAGATATCTCATAATTGACTTGATGTCCACTATGGTAGGCAGACAAAATATCGATTTTTAAATATTGACATACAATAATGTTGCTGTTTAAATATCGAAGGGACAGAATATAGAAAGTAAGCAATATTGATATTTTTAATATCGATGAGACAGAATTTCAAAGGTAAGTAACATCGATTTTGTTAATATCGATGTTAGTAATATCGATGTTACTAATATCGATGTTAGTAATATCGATGTTAGTAATATCAATCAATTTTTATGTATATTAATATGTATTTAATATGTATTTTTTTATGTAATTTAAGTAAATTTTGTATTTTAGTACCGTACCAAGTTGTGGGTTTATAGGGGAATAGGGTGGGAAGTAATTTAACTATACTAAATTAATTATACATTTTTAGGAATTATAAATTAATTGGTAATTAATTTGTATTAATTGGTCATTAATTTTTATTCATTGATTAATTGATAATTATGTTCTGTAGCGGGTGATGGGTTTATAGGGGAATAGGGTGGGAAGTAATTTTAAATGTAATAAAGTAATAATTTATTTTAATTAATTGTTTATGTTAAATATATTATTGCTAATTAATCATTAATTGGTAATGAATTTTTATTAATTGGTAACTAATTTCTAATAATTGCTTAATCTGTAGCGGGTTATGGGTTTATAGGGGTGTAGGGTGGGAAGTAATTTAAATGTAATTAAGTAATAATTTATATTGATTAATTGTTTTTGTTAATTATATTATTGTTAATTAATTATTAATTGTAATTATTATTATCAATTGGTATTTATTATTAATTTATTTTTTCTTAATTATTCATTGGTAATTATGTTTTTAATAATTATGTATTGGTATTTGTAAAATTTACCGTTTCCACTCCAGTCTGTGCAACCTTAGGGAAAGCATTGGATTTCGGAAGAGTAAAATTTACTATTCCCACTCCAACCAGCGCAACAGTAAGAAAAGAGTTGGACTTTGGAGGGGAAAAATTCCCATGCCAGTTTGTGCAACAGTAGAGAAAGCATTGGATTTCGGAGTGGTGATATTTGCTATCCCCACTCCAAACACTGCAACAGTAGGGAAAGTGTTGGATATCGGAAGGGAAAAATTTACTATTCCCACTCCAGTCAGCGAAATAGTAGGAAAAGTGTTGGACGTTGGAGGGGTAAAATTTACTATTCCCACTTAAAACAGCCCAACATTAGGGAAAGTGTTGAACAGCGAAGAGATTAATTTTAGTATTCCTTCTACAGTGTAAGTAAGAGCAGGGAAAAAACTTCACTTCAAACACATTACATATATGAGTAACCCCATTAATGTATAAAAAATAATACACTCTCAAGGAAAAAATATTAGTTAACATAAAAAATATGTATCTCTATAATTGCATTAAAATAATGACAAAAAATAATCAAGGTACGTAATTACTATTCAATATTTATTTTTTATCAATTAATAAATCATTATTCAATTATTAATTAACTTCCTACCCTGTAGCACTACACACCTAGCAGCCTGTATCTAAAATGTAATTAAATAAATAACTACTCCATAATGTATATATTTCAAATAAATTAAAAAAGTAATAAATAATTAATGATTCATTGTTAAATAATGGAATGTAAAGAGGGTGGTGGGGTGGGTGACCCAAAATAAATAAATTAAATACATTTACCATCCTGTGCGACGCAACTTCCTCCTCCTGCAGTCTTCTCTCAAGGCAGGCTCCAACGCGGGACTTAGCCAACTCCCCTAACCATCCTTATGCTGCTCTCACCAGCATGAGAGCAGCGCCAGGATTGGTGGGCTTGGCCTCACTCAGCCCTCAAGATCCCTGGAGACCTGTGCTTTCTCTTAGACAGCTGGGTTAGAGAAGTTTAAAAAGTGCATGTCTGGCAGGCCAAAGAGGCATGCACATTATAAACCTTAGTGCAAAAAACCCTGCTGCCACTCTGCAGCACTGTTCCCGCCCCATCCTGTCGCTTAGTTTCAGAGGGGTTGGTTTCTGGAAAATAAAATGGCTATTCGTTGTGGGGTGAGGCTCCTCTGCTCAAACGGAGGAGCCGCCCTGAATTATATAATTAAATAAAATCATTTAAAATAATTCTTAATTATTTATTCCCTAATTAACTTCTAACCCTATCCTCCTACAAACCCAACAAACCACTGCAACGCCATAAATTACTATTAAAAATTATTACAATTGTTTTAAATCACTTAAAATTACAAGCTATGTTTTCAAAACAATTAATAACATTTATATAGACAAAAATAACATCAAATTTGGTGTGTCACAATATTTCCCATATTTCTGTCTCCAGATATTTTTACGAAAGTCCTGGTGAACGAGGGTTCTTCCAGGTAAAGGCTATGGCTAATCTCATGCCAGGGGGGAGAATGTGAGTAACTTGACCCTTCGGATGGTGTACAGATAAACGGAGTCCTCCCTCGCATCCCCCAGCAAGAGCACCAAGGGATCCATTGGCAAGGCAACTGAGCGAATCTGATGGATCAAAAGAAGAACCTCTGACCAGAAGCACATCACATATACGCATTGTCACCATGTGTTGATAAATGCCCCTGATCAACAAATGGTGTACAGAGGGTCAAGAGGGGTTATTTATCGACCTGTCACCTTATGCCCCTAATATTAAGCTTACAAAAACCAAGAAAAGGTGACCAGGTCAGGGGAGGTGTGCTGTCGTGATGATGACTGAGAACTCAGAGTAGCATGTGTGAAAGAGTCACTACGGGCTATAGGAATTCCCATCTGACCACCCTTGTGGCGGAATATCATCATGTGGGAATTGTAAGGGAGTTGTACCCGACTTAGACACCATCCAGACCCAGCAATATCGGCGCGAGGATATACTGTCCCGCCTTTACTGACACAGCGCATGCACAGAAGGAGCAGCGCTGCCCTTTCGGTTGTTTTGTTACACGATAATAAAGCTGCCGGGCATTTGCTGACTTCAATAAAGCAGGTAATAAATATGAGATTGACTTTCTCTGTATACGCTTCTTTAACGTTACAGGAATCCTTGGCATAGGGATATATATCACCCACTAGCTACAGGGGCGGGCTTATTATCCCGTCATTTCCTGCCTTTCCCGTTCATGCAATCAGGTGCGGGTATATAAAACAGCGAGGGCGGTCCAGTCGGTACCTCCTCTTCCGCTCGGATGCGAGCGCGGGGTACCGACGGACAGGTAAGCCCCTGTTGTTTTCGTGATAGTCGCTTTAATACATTTGACACCGAGAGTCTGTTCAATACCTCCAGCTTCTCCTTGGAAACCCGGGTTAACTTTCAGTCTGGGCTCTCATTAGGGTCCCACTGAGTACTCCCCTCAGTGGCTAAGTCTAATCTTAGTGGATTTGGGCTTGGTGCCTGTCTTAAGGATTACATAGCACCACACATTGGTATTGGTCATTGCAATAGCTTGGTCCTGGGTTAGGCAGAGGTATACTGTTCTACACGTCTTTTAGGTTAAATGTGTAGAGTCAATTGGCTGGACACAGTGGAACTGTGCACTGACTGTGTCCTTTATCATCTACACTACAGAGCGGGGCCTCAATTTCCCGAGCGGTTGCCGGGCGAGGAGAGGCCGTCACTCACATAATGCTGGGTGAGTATCATTTATTGGAAATGCCTCTAAATGATTAAGCTAATATGCTTTATTGATATGCGGAATGCAAATTATCTCCGCGTGTGTGTTTGTCGGGTGGATGTCTGGGTGATTAGGAGTATGTATGTGTGTTAATATATACTGTATATCTTTTTGTTTTTGTTGACAGGTAGAAGAATTTTTACTGTCTCCAGTGGACATTGGGGCTCCAAGTTCCTGGTAGATGTAACAGTATGCAAAAAGCAACTTCACCTATTTAATTTCCTTGTAGTTTTTGCACTTTCCAATTTGCAGTAGCATATTATTTTCTGTAGGTCCTGACGAAAGCCGGAGCAATGCTCTTTTCGGCTGAAACATGTTGACCATCTTCATATCGCCATAACGTTGTCCCATATTTTGATGACTCGGCGGGTTTTTATTTTTGACACCTAGACTTTCCTTACCAACCCCATTGATCTAGGCAACCCCATAGATCTAGGTAGCCAATTTTATTTAAGCATTATTATTTGAGCACTGCACTACATGAGCACTATTCTTTTGAGCACTACTTTGGCTAAGATGAGCGACATTCACCTCCGCACCGATACTGCTGAGTCTGGATGGTGTCTAAGTCGGGTACAACTCCCTTACAATTCCCACATGATGATATTCCGCCACGAGGGTGGTCAGATGGGAATTCCTATAGCCAGTAGTGACTCTTTCACACATGCTACGCTGAGTTCTCAGTCATCATCACGACAGCACACCTCCCCTGACCTGGTCACCTTTTCTTGATAAATGCCCCTGGCCATCAGTTTCAGCAAAGATCTGAGGTTCCCACCATAGCATGAAGTTAGACCAGTGTGAAATACCATCTTGTAATGATCTTATAGCCATTAGCCTTATGAATAGAGGTCTTGGCCGTGCGCGACGCCGCTGCCAAGTATCATTAGTGCTAGAGATCCCTAAGTCTTGCACCCATCACGACTGGCAGGGGTGTTGCAGTGGGTGCGAAAGGCTACCCATTGTTGCTGCATATAGGCGAGTAATGCCCCTTCTGGGAGACCCATGTGAGAAGAACAGTTCTAGAGGCGTTGTGGCTCAACTACTTTTGACTTTCACTAACGGGGTATTCACCTAATGTAGGAGCTGGGTGAGATGGCTCTCATCCACAGTAGTCAGGTGAAAGCGCTGTCTACATGAATGCCTGATGTAGCAGTCAATTCTCGAGACAGAAAAAATAAGCATGTCGAGAGAGGGAGGCAGGTAATTAAAAATAATTCATAGGGGCTCAAGATAGAAAGCGAACAAAGGGCCAGAAGCATCAAGCATTTTTCTCCTCTCAAACGGCCCGTTTGCGATTACAAAAAAGCTTTTGCAATGCGTCAAACCCAATTTTGACATTTTGCAACCTGTTACCGAATCGCAAAATGGGTTTGCAATTCGCTATTTGGAAGAGGTGTGTTTAGGGCGTCCCTTCCAAATAGCGAATCCTAACAGTATGCATGAATGTTTTGTGACCCTGAATGCGGTCGCAAAACATTTGCATATTACCACCTACTTGAAGTAGGTGGTAAGACATTCGCAAATGGGAATTTTGTGAATGTTTGTAAAAACATTTTTAAGAGCAGGCAGTGGTCTCACGGGCCACTGCCTGTTCTTAAAAAATGAAAAGAAAACTTAAAATGTTTCTTTTTGTAAAGCATCTCGTTTTCCTTTAAGGGAAACGGGCTGCTTTAAAAAAAAAATTATTGCTTTATTTAAAAGCAATCAGAGACATGGTGGTCTGCTGATCTCAACAGGCCACCATCCCTGTGATTTTTACAATTCCTAAGGGGTCGCAAATTGCGACCTACCTCATTAATACTCGAGGTAGGTCACCCCTTAGGAATCGCAGAAAGTGTACTGCACACTTTCATGCATACCGTTTTGCAATTCCCTAATTGCGATCACAAAGATTCGCAATCAGGGAATCACAAAACATTTTTCTGATGCATCTGGCCCAAAAACTCAAGAATTCTTTTGTTAATATTTTAATGCATTGATAAATGGGATCTGTCTGTCTCAGAGGCGGACTCAAGTGGTGATGACTGTGACGAGGGGTATTAACAGGGCTGGTCTGGCAGTACAGGTCATCGACCTGGAAGGGTGGGGGCCGGTTTAGTCACGGGGCTGGTTTTGCAGCGGTGCTGCAATTTTTGCCCCCATTAACAAAAGCAGCAAGCAAGCATAATCCACTCACTTTCGTTTCCAGCCTCCTGGGGCCATCTAGTGCTTAACATCACTTGCACCACCACCACCTAAACTCCCCTTGAAGTGGTGAGGCTTGCTCACCTCGCGCCATATGACAAAATTGCCAGGGCTGCTTTGGGTTCCCACTTCAGTCCTAGGTATTAATGTTGGGGTAATACCCTGTTCCTTGTTGCATGTTTTCAATGAATATTAGTATTGTTGTGAAGGTGGTTATTTGTGGCAATGTTTGCCAGTGGCTGTCATAAGCATTTTTTAGCAGTGGGATTTAACCTGTTTACTGCGGCCGTTATTTTGCCGCTGTGCGGGCGTTCCACAGAGTGGGCGGGGCCGCGTCAGCCGTTAGCCGTTTGCAGCACCAGTGAAATAGTGCTTGCGACGGCCAACGGCTGACGGGAGCACGGAAGGGGTTAATAGAGTCAGGGCCGCACTGATTACCGGGCAGTTTGGAATGCTGCCGAGCTGGGGGCTGATTTCACTGCGGTGGGGGCTGATTTCGTTCATGGAGACCTGCGTGTGCTTCAAAATAATTAAAGCAAAACGAATTTCGTTTAGCACACACAGGTCTCCATGAACGAAATCAGCAGCATTCCAACTGCCCGGTAGCCAGCCTGAATAGAGTACAATGTAATAGGTTGCTGCATAAGCATTAATCTGCCACACAGTAGATCTGTTTGTGCTGCTGAGCTTTGCTGCTCTGTTAGCTTCTTCACCTGCACCTGGCACCTCCTCTCAGCTCACTGTATGACTTCCATCGAGATGGCCACCTGTAAAGATGCTTCGCACAATCCTTTACCGTTGATCATCTTTATCCTAATTAGACGGTCCCTAGCTTTTGTCGACTATCTCCAATTTCCTGAATTCTCACCACTATCCTGCAAGAAAAAGGCTTTCATGGCTTGGGGTTGATCAGTACTATATTTATTAGTTTATGGCCATGCAGAGGTGTCCAGCTCTCCTATGGTGGCTCTGGTTTTCAGTTTTTGCATCAGGTAGTGTCCTCTCTTGTTGTGCTTTAGCATCCCTTGTCAACAGTGAATTCTAGCCCATTTGTTTCCCCGGAGCAGTTATCCTTCCAGGTTTCCGACCCACCGGGATGCACATTGTTAGGAGCAGAAGGAAATGAGGTAGACAGTAACACAATCTTTTCTTGCAAACCAAGTGGCATGTCTGTGATGAAAAGAAGGGCACTAGAATGGTGTTTCTCTCTGAGCCTTCTCCATTTAGGCAGCAGAAATAGAAAGCACTGCATTATGAGCTTTGGAGTGTTTTAGTGGGACGAGTGTTAATGGCATTAACTTCTTGTCTATAGTCCTCTTCACAGTGCTTACATAATAAGATGAGTCCTCACCTTGGATACTGCCAATCCACCTTTCCCTTTAGAGAAAGATACACCCACCCCCAAGTTTTTTCTCAATGTTAGCTCCTCCTCTTCTTGTTCCCATGAAAATCCTCCGGAGTCACCAGACATCTTGATCACTTCCAAGCCTTAGATAGTCTCGGAGAGGCTGAAACCGGTCCTTGGGAAAGGGAGGGAATCCAAGGTCAGTAACTGGGAGACCTGGACTCGGAGTAGTGAAGATTACCGGAAAGAAAAGTTACATAAATACGTAAAGAAATACGTAAAGAAATGTTACATAAATAGTCAGGAATTAAACCAAAGTAGACCTATGTGCAAACAAGAACAGCTCGTATGTACTAAGGCGGAGACAAACTGCTTATGCTTGAAAGCTATGTACATTCCTGGGGAACAAAATTAAGTAACTGTGACACAATCATCTTTTGTAAATTAATGTATGTTTCTCTTAGAGTCACCAAGACCAGGGCTTTAAGTGTGCCGGGTCCTGCCAGTGCTCAGCAGCGGCAGTTCTTAAAAGCTGGTGCCGAGACGGGTCCGTATTGGGCTCTCCATTTTTACCTTCAGGGTGCGGTGGAGGAAAAAAAGCTTAACTCTGCCATCGTACCATCTGTCACTACTTTCGATGTAACTTCAAAGAGACTCATTTTTCAGTTTTATATAGTGGAAACATGAGCACCAGTTACATTATACAACGACATATATTCATATTTTGGATCACAGGATGTTGAGCCAACGTGAGCCTCGCACCTGCTTTCTCACTTCCAAAGTCAGCTGCTCGAGCCTTATGCCACAACCTCACCCACAAGAACATAAGCATTTTCAATATTATATACAACAAAATCATATTTATTGCTTATTTACTTATACAATTTACAACCATTAACAACGCCAGTAGCCCTGGCTTGTTGTTGAAGCTGTAATACTTGTTGTGTTATATATCTGGATGAATGGACGGATGCAGCAAAATACCAGTGGGCAGATTTTTAGCTTAAGTGTTTTAAGCCATGCCCTTAATTACATCAGCCACGACCCTATGAGAGATCCCCCAGTTTTTTCATCCAACTTAAAGCCCTGACCAAGACATTCTCTGACAATGCTCTTAATGATAATTTAGCGTGAAGTGCAAGTGCTAGTTTGTAAAAGGGGCTGGTGTGGCAAGGATGGGCTTTGCTGTATCTTCTTCGCACGGCTAGAAGCCAAGCCTGATTATATGTTTCACGCATTATTTTTTTTACCTCTGTACATCATGATATGTGTAATAAAATAATTGATTTATAAGTACAGATTCTGTTACCATGTTTTTTGCCAATTCAAGCATCTGAGCAAACAGCGCCTGGTTCAGATGTTTTGAGTATGATGTGCGTTCCACTGGTTGTCTTCTAAGTATGGCTGTCAGCAGTGCTGTCTACCAGAGCTTTTTTAATTACTCTTCAAAAATAATATACACAGTGGGCTTCAGAAGAGAAATTATCTCGCCTCGTGTATTTGCCTATTTGATGTATTATTCTACTGCCTATGAATGTGGTGCATTGTTTTCAGCATGTAGCAGCGACTATTTGATGACTGCAGAAACCATCATAAAGAGAAGGCTCACATTTCTTAATGTATCATAAGCAAACACTTGCTCTAAGTATGATCTATACCTTTTACTTTCATATAAGTGTTGTGTTATTGTCTTCAATAAAACAATTTTTGTTGTAAAAAAACTGCTACATAACAAACAACGGCTTTCTATAAAAATAATACCTGACAAATAGTATCCAGCATTTGCATATTTTAATGAATGATAATCAAAGGGCTTGTGTTCCTTGGTGTAGTTAAGGAGTAAGAAGGGCACAAATTGTCTCAATTGTAGAGTGTGCCCGTACTGGGGTGATGGGGGTGGACAGTCAACAAGACTGTTCATGTTGCCCTTACACATCCCCCTAGAGGATGTCATGCTTCATCATTGGGATTTGCTTCTCGCTCGGCCGGCGCTGCAATGCCCAACGGGTGCCCCGAAGGGTAGCTTTCGCAGAGATCTTTTTCGTGGTTGCCGTATGGATGAATGCAAGTGAGGGGGTTATTTTTAACGTGGGGTATTGTGTGTGAAGTTAAAACTGGTAAGGGGATTTTCTAGTACAACACTTTATTGGTAAGAATACTTTCCCAGAGATAAAAAAAATAAAAGGCTTTTCAAGATTGTGGTGGCCTCAGGTTTTGAAGGAAACCAGGTAGTCACTTAAGAGTGAAGACAGGTAAGGGAACTGCCCTTCCTGTCTGAGGAGTGGGACCTAATGGTGGTCACCTCTCAGAATAATTGTTGTTGTCGACCATTTTCGTGCTTATGATAGTCTTAGGGATCTGGTGCGCTTCATCAGGACAAAAAACATTCAAATATATATTGGATACACTATCCCACAGTGGTGCCAGTTCTTGCTACCTACTGTGTGTGCATCGTGTTGGTCCAAATCCGACCAGTTTTCTTGACTGTCCACTCCCATCACCCCAGTACAGGCACACTCTACAATTGTGAGAATTCGTGCCCTTCTTACTCCTTAACTTCACAAAGGAACACAAGACCTTTGATTATCTTTTGTGTTGATCAACAGGAGCATGGGTTTCTGGGCCTCCTAAACTAGCTCCCTGTCCCCCTCCCCTGAATCCCTTTCTCTCTCTAAAAGCGTTTCCCGTTTGAAACATATTTTAATTAATGACCTATGACCTTGCTAGGGCTCTTGCTTCGTTCTAAATGTTGTATGGCCTTTTCCTTTTCATTGTGAGCATGCCCTGATATAGATTGCATGAGCTACTCCAGTCCTTGTTCTACACTGCTGGTTATAAGTGCCATTGTGGTCATTCTTCATTGTCCCTATTGTATGTGCCATGGCAGTCCTTCTTCTTTGTCACTGTTTCTAAGTGCCACCACAGTCGTTTTTTAATATTACCCAATATCACAATGTGATTCTTCTTCTAAATCCCTGGTTATGTGTATCTTAGTGGCCCTTCTACTATGCCACGGGTTTTAAGTGTCATTTTAATCCTTATGAACAAATATTCCAGTCTCACAAACGTAAGTACTCTCTGTGTTTTTATTTTATTTTACATAATGCATCTGCTCTCTTTTTATTTCAGGACATATAGCAGCAGCCTGTGATGCTGCTACTGGAGGCTTGTGCTGCTCCCTCTCAGGACATCTACTTATAGCATGTGGTCCTGCAGGCTAGCATTGCTCACTCTCTGGACACCTGGTAACAGCATAGGTTACTTTGGGTTTGTGATGCTCATTATCAGGAGCCCTCGTTACAGCTTATGACACTGTTGTCATGTGCTCTAAGCTTTCGGGATGCCCAGTACTGACAACGCCAGTAAGTATGGCTTTAGAAATAGACGTTGCGCAAGTCTGTTTCTGTATACATTAGTGCCTGCCCTAATGGCTTTGTCACTATTTCCCAGTATTATCAGGGGTCTGCAGCTTATAATAAACTTTGTTATTTGAATCACACTTTACAATATCCTAAGTGAGAATGAGTAACGGTTCTGAGATGGTCATCGCAACTCCATAAACATTGGTTTTTAAACCAACTGGCTAGATGTAGTTTGCTACATTTAATTTAGAGCGCCCCTGCGTAGAGTACTAGGAAACGCTATGCGGCTGGTTTCCCTTTCGGTCTCTAAACTAGGCCCACTTGTCCTGAACATCACAAGAGTACATTGACACCCATGCATGCTGGGCATTGCAAGCTTCGCTCTTCCAGTCTGAGGCCTAGATTGACTTGGTGAAGGCAGATTATGAGAGTACTAGATGTTCTATTCCAGATCGGAGAGGTTGTGTGTATATGAATTCTATCACCTGCAGTTCGTTTTGCATTATAAATATTGATCTACAAATATCAGAAAGCAAAGAAAAGCAATACTGGGCAAACTATCCACATCAAATGTGGAACAACGCAGGGTTAACCCATCTCTGCGTAAACGTGAAATGTTGCTTATTTCAAACAAATGTTAAAATACAATGTGTGATGTGCAAATGTAGCTGGGAACGATGGAGCGATGCAGATAGCATTAAGGCTAATGTTGGAACTGTGCCATCTTACAAATAGAGCACACATACATCAATGGAGTTTTTACTTTTGGGAAATAAAATGTTGAATAATCAAAATAAATCTTTAAGCCTCCCAATCAGGCAAATGGAAGATCAAGTCGGCTTACACGACCTCTGAAGACATTGGACAGATTAAACAAGTGTCACTCAGATCTCTGTCCTTAAATCTTACAAAGATTTGACTTTGAACTAAATATAAAATAATTAAACACCAATAGAATCTGTTGTTATAGACAGTGCTCATACTATCAATATTCCTGAAATAGGTGAAGGATTCAATATTTCTAATCTTGTGTTTTAAAGAACTGATTGGCAAGAGACACGCAGCAATTTAGAATTAGATATCAAACATAGACTGCACAGTAATAAGTCAGCTCAGGTGCCAGCCGGACAGCTATAATAGTGACGTTCTGATGGATCTTGATTCCAAACCATTTTCTTTGTCTTACCATAAACAAAAAAGCATACCCTAATGTCAAAGAACAATGGTTAGCAGGACAAAAGCAAATGAAAAGGTACTGACAGTTCAACAAATAACGAAAACAACAGAAAAATCAAAATATGACTGTTTTTTTTATTTCAGTAATTTTTTATTGAAAAAAGATATATTTACATGGAAATGCAAACTCTTCAATAACATATCAATGAATAAAAACAGATATTAGGAAACATATTCTCAGACTTGAAGTATTTTTGTATTCATTTACTTATTTTATGTTTCCACTCGATCAGACATTATCGTAGTGGATGTTAAATCACGTTACAGAGATAGTCGAAATAGGTAGACATTTGACCTACTCAATAGTTTACACGAGTATGTACAAAACACATTTACCTTTACACTAACTACTGAGGCTCTCGTTATAAGGTCACTATTATTGAATCTGGTCATTTTAGCCCTGGAGATAACATTACCAGTCAGAACAGTACCTTAGATTAGCAAAAAACTGTTCCATTATGAACTGAAGATTGAAGGCTATCCCTTAGGAACGGGAAATAACCTAGTAAAGTAGATTTAACACATATGATTCCACAGGTGATTACTTGTCCTCTCAGAAACATGTATCTTGTAATAAGGGCCTATAGTAGAGTGTAGAAATTGAGATATCAGTTTGTAAATATATTCATTTTCGCTGTCAAGTTATCACTTGAGGTTCTGTGGAAGAGTGAGTGGAAGGTATCAGAAAATTCATAGACATATGGTAGTTCATAATAGAGTTACAAGCAAGAAGTAAGTAGGAATCCGAAACCTAGATGGTCTGGACCTTTTTACTTTCATGTACCATGCAGTGCTAGTTAGATATTCGGAGTTCATGAAATGTTAAGCGGATTCTTGATTAGATAATTTTTTAGGCCATTTTGAAAGAAGGGAAAGAGGGGTTTAGCCTTAACTTGAATGGTATATTGTTTCAGATTTTGGAATAAATCGTGAGAAGGGCAGTATAACATCAAGCTCTTGTTATATCATCGAGTTTTCAAGTGGAGCTTAAAGTATATTCCACAATAATTGCATCACTGCTCAAGTTAGGCTTAATCTCCGTGGTACAGCTACTGAAAAGCCCTGGAATGAAAATGTGACACTTTAAATAGCAACTTTTTTTACATTGTCCTTATCAATTCCAAAAATAACTTTAAACTACTTCCAATAATTTTCTCAATGCTGTACTTACTGCCTCTCAGTATGCTCAAATTAATCAGTCAATCAATCAATCAATCAATCAGGGGCTTGTAAAGCGTGGCTACCCACCCCTGAGGGTCTCAAGGCTCTGGGGTGAGGGGGGGAGGGCAGACGCTGCAGATCCGTTTGAGCACTGGGTTCCTTCGATAAAACAGGTCTTGAGGTCCTTCCAGGGGATTGCCTGAGGCAGAGGGGCATGGTGTTCAAGGTGTTGGCAGCAATGTAGGAGAAGGATCTTCCTCCGGTTCTGGTCCTGCAGATCGGATCCGTGGGATGGTGACCAGTGACAGTTGTGCAGAGCACAGGAGTTTGTGGGTGTGTGGAATGAGAGGTGGTGGTTCAGGTATGCTGGTCCGGCATTGTGGGTGAGGAGCTTGAATGTTTTTCTTTTGTCGACTGGGAGCCAGTGGAGTTCACGTAGGTGTTGTATGACAGGTGTTGTGTGACATAGCTGTAGCAGGGGATGTTAAGGACCAGTCTGGCTATGGAATTTTGAATGTTTTGCTTCCGGAGGAGTTTCTGGGTGAGGCCGGCATAGAGTGAATTGCCTTAGTTGAGTCTGCTGCTGATGAGGGCACGGGTGACCGTCTTCCTGGATTCATTGTGAATCCATCTGAAGGTCTTTTAGGAGCAGGTGGAGGATGTTCAAACATGACGGGGAGAAAGCGCTGATCTGGCGGTTCATAGTGAGCAGAGTCCAGAATGATGCAGAGGCTGCGTGCGTGATCCTTTGGAGTAGGGGTGTTCCCAGTGCAGCGGGCCACTAGGAGTCATTCCAAGTGGAGGGGGTGGATCCCAGGTTGAGGACTTCTGTCTTGTCTGAGTTGAACTTGAGCCAGCTGTTTCTTATCCAGGTTGCGACAGCTTTCAACCCTTCATGGAAGTTGTTCTTGATGACTGTGGGTTCAATGGTGAGGGAGAGGATACTCTGGGTGTCGTCGCCGTAGGAGATGATGTTGAGTCATTGGTTTCTGACGATGGTTACGAGTGGAGCCATGTAGACGTTGAGGAGAGTGGGACTCAGGAAGGAACCCTGGGGCATGCCGCAGCTGATCTCTGTAGATTCTAAGAGGTACAATGGTAGTCTGATCTGCTGTGTTCCGCCGGTGAGGACGGAGCGGATCCAGTCTAGGGCTTTGTCGTGAATACCAGCATCTTGTCCTTAGGGTGTGGTGGGAGACAGTGTTGAAGGCTGCATAGAGGTCAAGGAGGATAAGGGCCACAGTTTTGCCCTAGAAGAGGAGGGAGAGGATGCGGTAGGTGGCGGCAAGGAGGGCAGTCTCGGTGCTGTGGTTGCATCAGAAACCGGATTTGGAGATGTCCAGGATATGGTTGGAATCAATGAACACGGCAACTTGTGTGTTGATGGCTTTTTCAATGGCCTTGCCTGGGATGGGGAGCAGTGATATGGGCATGAAATTCTTGATGTCCGTCAGGTCCACGGCAGGCTTCTTCAGGGGGGCTCTGTGGAAGATGTGGTGCGGACAGGGATCTGATGGGGCTCCGGAGTGAATGCTCTTCATGGTTTTCCGGGTGTCGCCCGTGGTGAGAGGGATCCGATGGAGCAGGATCTGATTGGGACAATGGCGTTGGTCAGGCTGGTGGCGGCGAGGTGGTGGGATGGTCTTGGGCATCGAAGCTGTTGAAGATCTTCTTGATCCTGTGGTGGAAGAAGGAAACAACTAAAATCTAAATCATTGAAAATTCAGCAAAATTTTGGGGTTACGCTTGATGTGCACGATCCATGGCGTATGAATTTTCCATTTGAAGCAGAATTTAGGTACTGGTCAGGCAGATTCAAGTCTTCATCACGTATAGATTCTTTTTGTGGTCTCTAGAAAGCTTTGTTTCAGTCAGCAGAGATTTCTTCATAATGGATTTTCAGATCATGCTATGATAGTTTTAGAGATTTATTTAGAAAACTCTGTAAAAATTTCCAAGCGATGGGTCTTCAATAGACAATATTTAAATGAGGAGCCCTGGGTTAATTCTATAAAGGTAGAGATTAAAGAATTCCTTATTCGAAATTATGAATCTGTCCCACTAAATATCATCTGGGACTCGCTTAAGGCTTTTATCCACTGAATAATCATCGGAAAGGATGCCGCCAACTTAAAGGAATTTAGAGTTAAGAGAAAAACCTAGAGCAGAAAGTACAAGTACTTAGCACTATAAGGCTTCACAATCCATCTAGAACTAACCAATATCAGCTTTATCAGGCAAAACGGGATCTTAGTGCGAATTACTATACTCAGAGCGAAGCTGTCTGTCGGCAACAGTATCAAAAGATATACAAAGAAAGCAACTTCACGGGCAGATTTCTGGATTGGCAGGCTAAGGAACATGCGGCCGCCAATCTAATTAAAACTCTAAAATGTCCTTTCACTGATTTAGAGACAGATTATCTGGTTAAAATAGGGGATATAATGCTTAAACACTATGAATCCATATATGGTCAACATCAGAGGGTAGACCCCTTTTTGCTAGAAACCATTTTACACAATAATGAATTACCTAGGCTTTCAGAAGTAGATCAACAGTCTATGGCTAGATTATTTTCTAAGGAGGACCTAGAGAGAGTTATAAAATATCTCCCTAATGGTAAAGCTTGTGGTCCAGATGGGTTTCCATCAGAATTTTTTAAGGTTTTTTTATCTGCATTTGCCGATTTTTTCTCATATTAATACATTTCATGTTAGAGGGAGGTACAATACCAGATTCCTTTAGACAAGGCATTGTAGTGAGTTTCTTGAAAAAGGGGAAGGACAGTAAAGACCCAAATTCTTATCGCCCAATAACATTATTAAATTCTGATTACAAAATAGTAACGAAACTTCTATGATTGCACTTTAATATTATCACGGCAGAATTGATTCATCCGGATCAGAATAGTTTTATTGCGGACAGACAGTTAGCAACTAACACACATTATTTAATTGAGGCTTTAGATTATTTTGAGACATGAGGGATTTCTGCTTTAGTTTTATAATTAGATGCTAAAAAGGCTTTCGACTTGGTGGTATGGGAGACACTGTTTATTATTTTAGGACAGTTTGGGGTTTCGGCTAAAATTATATCTTTGATTCACAATTTATATTCCAATGCTATAGCTAATGTAATTATTAACACCACAGTGGCAGGGTCAGTCCTAGTAAACCGAGGTACAAGACAAGGATGTCCCTTATCGCCAGTCCTTTTTGCCTTTTTCATCGAGCCCCTGGCAATAGCATTGAGGAACTGTGCAGAAATTTCCCCCCCCCCTCCCCCCGATTTCCATCAATGGCAAAATTAAAATTATATGCAGATGACATCATGCTTATTATAAAACCTGAACTTAGAGTTCGAGCTAAAGTATTTCAGCTTTTCGAGGATTTTGAAATTCTAGGGGGATACTGTATAAACAAAAAAAAAGATGGAAATTCTAAAATGTGGGGGTGAAGCTGTGGAGCTACATCCTGACATTCTTTCTTGTACCAACTCTAGACCAAAGAGATATCGGGGTGTCTTTTTTTCAGCATCAGTTAGGGATTTATATGATTTGAATTTTAATCCCCTTCTTCGAAGAGTCCAAACGTTGTTCTCGCGTTGGAACTCTCTACCATTATACATTTTAGGTCGGTGGCTTTGATCAAAATGTCTGTTCTTCCCCTCTTTAATTTTTTGTTCTCAACTATTTCATGTTTTTTTGTCAGGTTCTTTCTTTACTTGAGTAGAATCAATGTTTACATCCTTTATTTGGGCAAAGAAAACACCTAGCATTGCACTCAGCACTTTATATGAAGATCTGGATCAGGGAGGGTGTGCTCTGCCAAATCTTAGAGATTACTGTATTGCCTATTTTGCCCAGTACCTATCCAGATTCAAATCTCAACTTCACACAAAAAAGTTATTCATAAATACATTTATTGATCTAATCTGCAAAGAAAATCAGATACATGCTCCTCTTCACGTGTTTAAATCTCCCAAATTTGTTCGTTATAAGTCCCTTCAGTGTTTTTTTAAAAAACGTCAGGCTATGTTTAAAAGATATTCTATTCCCATTATCAACTTTACATCCTTATTATCCAGTATTCTCTCACTGGCGGGTGTTACACAATATTCAGATCTTGCTGTTAACTGGGCTGCAGCAGGGTTTTCGAAAGTCTCAGACTTTGTGAGAAATGGGAATTGGATCTCCCTGACGGAAATGTCTCAATTAGTTACCCGAAATTTCATCTTATTAGGGTCATATAAATCTGTTTATAAATTCCTGGTTCAATTGGATATTATTCAGTTAGATCAGCAAAGTCAGTTAATAAAGGAATTATTAGTTGACGTGCCAGATAGAAAACCGGGGGTATGGAAGCACCATCTTGCTCAAAATAGGAAGTTGGACCTTAGTCAAAAGGCGATTAAAAATAGTTGGAGCAGGAAACTCAGGCAATGCCTTTGAATGTTGGTCTGTCATTAATAGATTTAATTTTACTACATTACGGGGGGGGGCGAATTGGCGGAGAATGCTTTTTTTTAGTAAGTGGTTACTTTATCGCACACCTTCTTCTATTGCCAAAATGTATCCTAATCACTCTCTACATTGTTTTAGATGTACCCATCATTCTCCAGCTAATTGGTCACATGTTATGGTTTATTATGATAAGATCGCAAAATTCTGTGAATAGATTTTCAACCATTTCTAGATCAAATGTGGTATTAAAATTGTAGTGAACGAGAAATTAATTTTGTACGGTTTTGATCCTGATCTCTCTTTACGGACCAGGTGGCTAAATTACTATATATTGCTAGGGCAGTGGCTAGATCTCTTTTATTACAACAATGGTGTACAGAGCAGATTCCATCCTTTTATGAATTTCTACATAAGATGAAACAGGTTAAAACTAGTGAGAGGACTTTCGCGCAACGAGTGGGGGGTATTAGAAGATTTGATAGAATCTGGGGGACTTTTTTAATTAAAATTCGAGAGCAGTTATTGATATTATGGGAAATAGTCGTTTTTATATGCTCTATAGTATATTTTATGCAGACACTGTGATTTTAATAACTTCTGCTATAATGCGTGGTGTATGATATGTTTTCTTTTTCAGGCTTATGTAATTTTTTATGCTAAATGAGATGAAGTACTGTCGATGAACTGTATATTAGTTATAATTTTGTATTGTTTTTAAGGACTTCAATAAACATTTTTTTTTTAAAAAGGAAGAAGGTAACTTACATAACCCTCTAATAGAGAATTCGAGGAGGAGAATGTATGATTTAAAACCACAGCCTATGTCTACACAATTTGATGCTTTACACCTTTGGAAGCAAATGGCTAGTGAAAAGAAAATAATGAGGTTTGAATGAAAGATCTGCAGTTGAAATCTTGCATGGATAAGCGTGCAGGATGAAGAAAGGCAGAAAAATTGGAGGGAGGAATTCATTAAGATCGCTGGGGCCTATCCCTTGGTAGAAAGCAAAGTGAAAACCTAAAAGGGAGATAGAAACAGAGAGTGAGGAAGAAGCCACAGCCCCGAAAGTAGCAGAGACTGGGACAGTTGCAGAATCCCCCATAGAAACTCGTCCATCTCCGAGCTATAGTGAAACTGCGGTCTCATCCCATGTTCAGATCCTCGCACCTGTAGCAGTAGGTCCCCTGACTTTGTGGAGCACTGTAATTGCTTCCTCAGGCAAAGAACTTGTCAGTACTTTGCTGAGTCAACCTATTCCAAGTATACCTCAGGACTGTGCACTTTGGCCTGGAGTAATGGTATTGGTGTCCCCAAAAGTAGCGAGTTTTGCCAGTAGTTGGAACAGAGGTCAGACAACTAGTACAGGCTTGCCAGTTAATGCGCTGAGTACAGGGCAAACCCCACAGCGACCTAATGTTGTTCAGCTGAAAACAACATTTGAAGAAATTATTAAGGGAAATGTAGCAATCGACTACGTAGGACATTTCAGTGAGAGCTAATTGCTCTATATAAGCAAAGAGGCAGCAAGAGTGTCAGTCAATCAGCCAATCCACTTTATTCGATTACTTAAAATCATAAAAGTACAAACACAGAACACACACATAAACAATGTTACAAATCTTTAGACATGACAATTAAAATACATAGGCGGTATTTCAATTCATAAAAACCCTATCACCAATTCAGACCCCTTAACCGGACGATAGCAGTAGACCACAAACGATAGGTTAAGGTGGCATCATCCTCAAATTCCTCTTATTCTTAATCCTCACTGCTGCTACCAAAAAAGAGGCAATGTTAAAAATATCACCAGTGGTACACAAAGATTGAAGAAAAACTAGTGCTGGTCTAACCCGAGTGAAACCCATTCCTCTCAAAATAGGTAACAAAAATCTCATGCGAATATGGGAAAAAAGTCACAAAACATCATAAAATGCAGTGTGTCCTGGGGCGAGAAATTATCACATTGGCAGGGTTCGGCATCTAATCCCCCAATGTTAAATGAATCAAATTGAAACGGAGCCTAGTTAGGAGTCATCAATAGTACGACTTATTGACAATTAACAAGTAAGGTTCTATGTTAATGGATGTTTTCAATAAGTAATAGGCCCTAACTAAAGGTTTACATAGCTCCTGTTCTTCTCGCCCCACCAACAGGAGGTTCTTAAAATTCAGTTTTACCCACAGCGTATCCTCCTACCGGATCCTATCAGGTTCCTCAAAAAGCTCTGGTCGACCTAATTTAAATAACAGACTTTTAACGTACACCAACCATTTGATTTTTACAGACTTATCCAGAGCAATACAGTCTCGTAAAATCATGTGATTCAGGGTTAATTCGGGATTCAACCAAGTCTTGAGCCAGCAAAGCAACGGAGCTGTTCTCAAAATATCGGTGACATAACCTATCCCTAACTCCGGATGTACAGCGTACAATGGGGTTGATTGTGGGACAGACAAAAGATTCCATAAAAATTTGTTTTCGGCTATCTGTATGCCAGCCTGATCTTTATAACCTCATATAGAGGATCCATAGGCCGCAATAGCCAAGCACTTGGCCTTATAGACCTTTAGGATAGCCTCTATTGGTCAGGCCCCCAGACGCCGTGCAAATCCTAAAAGGGATGAGGAAGCTCATGTGACCGCGTTCTTTTTGACTTTTTGTTGTTGAACCCAAGATGAATATAAGTGAAGGAAGATACATCAGAAACCTCCAGACCATTACAATAAAATGTCTTTCTGGGTCTATGTCCTACTGTCATGGTGTGTGACTTTCCATTATTCACAACCAGATCTAGTGAGTTCATAAATGCTCCAAAAGCGTCTAAAAGTCGCTGTAAACCTACTGCCGTACAGGCTAAAAGAACTGCATCATCCGCGAAGAGGTGAACAGGGATTGAGCACTCTCCCACTGGTGGAATATACAGTGCAGCCTCAGCAAGCGATTCGTCCAGATCATTCACATAAAGGGTAAAAAGCAGGGGTGCCAAAATGCACCCCTGCCGAACGCCCCTGCCAGAGTTAAAAGATCTGGTACAGCCGCCAGCCTGAGATAACCTAACAGAGGCTCAAGGCCCTTTTCCAATAAAATATATCAGAGCTTTGATCTATTAACCAGATCAAATGCACTGGATAAATCCATAAAGGCCATTGTTAGACAACCCTCCTTGGCCATAGTAAATTTACCTAAGAAAAGATGCAAATGTAGGCACTGATCCATAGTACTCCTCCCGCATCTAAAACCATATTGCATGTTAGACAGAATACCCCTTTCATTTGCCCAGTCTGTGATTTTAGATAGGATAACCTTTCCCAGGATTTTCACCCATTTTCAATGAGGGATATCAACCTGTAACATCGAGGATCCCCTCGCTGCCCCTTTTAAAAAATAGGAATAATAATAGATTTAGAACAGGAGGCCAGGAAGCCTACTGTTCCCACAGCACTAAAAACATTAACAAGGATTTTAGCCCAGAATTGAGGGTTACTTTTAAAGAGATCTGTAGGGACACCGTCCGGGTCCGGAGCTTTATTATTAGGAGTCTCACTTATGGCTTTCACAATTTCCCCCTCATTAAACTCAATCGGGGTACTGGCCTGAAATAGAGAGGACCATGGGGTACCATCCACACTAAACTCATAAAGCGCCTCAAAATAAAATAGCCACTGGTCTTCTGCAATATTACAGTCCTGGGCTTCATTATCCTCCCCCGAAAAAAATGGGGCACTGGCAATGGTCCAGAACCTGGAGCTATCCCTTAACACCTCCAATACGGAATTCCATGGCTCTTCCTTTATCTCGTTTTTCCATCTGTGAAGGACCAACTTATACTCCTTCCTCAACCTGGCTATCAAATCCCTATCCCGGGGTTGTTTTTTCAGGGCAGTGGATAATGCGCGATGAGCATGAGAACATTTATCATCAAACCACTTTGGGCAATATTTGGGTCTCATTTTGGTTTTATTAGTTGAGTCAAGACCTATCTGACTACAGATGCCCTCTAAACCTCTAAGTACCGCATCCTTGAGGCTTCGGGGGTCAATGCAGACTGTAAAACCATCTGAGCAATTCTCCCACAGGCCCTTAAGGAATGTGTCTAGGATTATATTAGCCCCTCTAAGCTTCCTCCCCTGATCACAGGGTAGCACCTTAATCAGTGCTCGGGTCCTACCTCCCTTGCCCAGAACACCACTACTAGTATCCAAAATTAGAACCACCGGATTTTGGTCGCTTAAAGGAGATTCATGAGCATTATAGAAATTGACCTTATTCAGTAGAATAGGGGACATAAAAATAAAATCTATAATAGAGTTGCTAGCCTTGGATTTAAATTTGGGACACCGATCCTCGGGTTTAACAAAACTAGGTTCGAAAAGATCAGCATCCGTTAAGAGGGACTCAAGGCACTCGCCCCATCTAGTGTGCTCAAAATGCGGGCTGGTAGCATAATTAAAGCCATGAGGATCGTCAATTAAACAATGTGAATCACATAAGTGCATATTAAAATCGCCCATTAATAAAACATAGTAGGAAGTAGTGGATTGCTTAGATTTATAATCCATAAAAAAATGATTCAGGGCACTTAAATGTTGGTTTACATAACCCCCTGAATTATAGAAATTCACTAGTAAAAACTTTGAATGATTGAGCATGCTAAGCTCCAATATCACGCAATGTGGGAAGTCAATCTCCAACCTTTTTACAGAGCCCCTAAATCCAAAGAGAGGAGAAACAACAGGCCTCCTTTTGCTCTGCCCGCCGAAGCTGGATGCGGAGGTACAAAATAGGAGCTGAAACCATCCAACCAAACATTTTCCTCCCTATCCCAGGTCTCCTGGAGGGCAATTATATCATAGCTTTTTATATAAGATAGCCAATTGGGATCATCTCTCTTCGATCTTAAACCCACAATATTCCAGCTTAGAATACTGCATTTATGAGTATGGTCACCAGGTCGTTCAGCGATCCTCAACCCAGTGGGACAAGGAACAGGAGTACAATCCACAATGCCAGAAATAATGGCTTCAGATGTGGAGTTTCTAACAACCCCCTTATGCATCACTAACTGAGTATTGTTCTCAGGCGAAGTAGAAGCAGGATGACTAATAACTTCCATAGATGTTAAAGCAGTTACTGAAGGCAGTCAATCACAGGCATCTAGTCCTGACAAAGGGGCAAATTTTTTAGCTAAATCCAGATCAGCAAATCTCCCTAAGAGCCTATGAGGGATGGCCCGACTTCCCCCCCTTACCAAAGAGGTATGACCGGGTCTATAAAAAAAACCAAGAGGTAGGAGGGAGATTTCCCGGCGAAGACACCCTTGCCTTCCACTCCCCAAGTGATCCAGTAAAAAACAACCTGTTCATTATTAAAATTGGCAATTACACAATCACCCCCCTCAACCTTCATAGAGTGCCCAACCCTCGGTGCCCGTCTTGTCGTTATTAACTGATTGCAAATATCCCACCCCCCAGCCCCTGCTAACTTCAGTTGTGAGGTAAGCCAATGCATGGTCTTAGCCATTAACTGGTCAGTTGATTCCAGCTGACCGTTTGGCAAAGTCGGTACATTTTTCAGAACCACTACCAAAGGGGCTGCAGCTGGTGGGAGATGTAATACTCTAGGGTCAGCCTTCATAGAACTAAGAACCAGACCATCGTGAGTAGGGCCAAGATTACAGCCAGACTGTCCATTAGCCAGCTCTAAATGATTAACTGTGCCATCAGTACAACAATTATGTAAGGTGTCGCCTACTAAACTACCCCGGAATCTATTAACCTTCTCCCTTGGGGTACACGGGATTACCTGGGCAAATTCACTAGAGGTATTCCCCTCCTCAACCACCTGTCTACCCAAAGCATCCAACCCCACGACAGAAGTTAAACCTTCTTTGTCTGGTCTACTTAGAATTGGTAAGTTTGAATTAGATAATACTGTAGTCGGGGGTTTAGTAGGTCTAGATTGGCACAATACACTCGATGAAGTTTCAATTGCACGATCAATGGTTATCAAAGAGGCTTCAATAATGTGGACATTAGGCACAACCTGCAATTCAAAATTCATCAGTCTTTCTTCATTACGACCTAACTTATCAAGGATGGGTGAAAGAGCTGACTGAATTAGGTCCCCCATTTTTGCACATAATACATCAAAGTGTCCCCAAAAAACACCCAGCTGATCCAAGTTCCCAGCACCATTAGTAGGTGTCAGTGGCTCGGGAACAACGATTACAGGGGGTGACATAGTCTTTGACCCGCCATTCTTGTCAATCTTCTGCACTTTAGCACTTGTCTGCCTTTGCTGCCCCCCTCCTCTCTTTCTTTTTGAGGGTGGCTCCGGCCTGGTTACAGTAGCTTCCTTAGTTTGGGCTTTAGGTTTAGGATCAGTCCTTGTGGCCGCGCGTGTTTTGGCACCCGCAGATACATCCTCACTCGCCTGATCATCAGTGGGTGCAGTGTTAGGAACCTCACCAATCGCCGACAAGTCCAATGAAGCATGTGAGCGCTGATTAACACCCTCTAATAGGCCACCAGAGTCAATACATGTGGCCACAGAGCATTCAGGCTTATGCGCCGAGGACAGACCACCCAGTGATGACCATTTAGCTTGTAAGGCATATAGGGCTAGTCGGCGCTCCGTCACAGCAATCTTGTGTGCGAGGACCGAAGAAGCCCTAATTAAAAATTGATCTAAGGTCCCTACAACACTCCCCCCCCCCTGTAGGTGCAAGTCTGGGCTTTCCTTCGCAGGTATTCATCTCTGGCTCTAACAAAGTCTGTAAAAATAATAACCCAGGACGACTAAAGTTGGCAAACAGTTAAAAGATAGAAACAGACCTGCCAGACCGCTGAGGTGAAAGTTAGAGGGGGGGGCAGGGCCCGGCCTCTTCCGGGTTCAAATGGGCCCGCCCTTGCTCCGGGCTTCGCCCAGCGCGCCCGCTCGCGTAGCCCTTAGCTCACTTTAATGGTGGCGGTCGCGGTGGGCGTGACACCTGCGGCCCCTGCCGCAACGGACGCTGTGTCCTGGACACTGGAGTCCAATAAGGCAACAAGGATTTTCACTTCTTTAATTGCTGTCCCCGCTGCACTTTAAATGAAATGGAAGCTGTCCTTTCATGTTTCCCTCACTGTAATTGTGGCAAACAATGTGGTAATCTTGGTATACCGCGGTATTCCGCGTGCAACTCCTCTTTAGCACCTCAAACTCTGTTTATGTGGCAGGGTTTTCCGAAATTCCCCCTCTAAGCTGGCCCCGGTGCACGCGCGGGCCGACACAACTCCCAAAAACCAGATGGACACAGCCCGCTTGCAGCATCCCCTTCCGCAAGTCTTGGGCACCAGTTCTAATCAACCGTTACCTGAGGTCGCGATGCTGGCGCTGTGATTCTGTGCTGGCGGCTCGTAGGGGAAGCTCTCTCCCCTCGCATCTGTCTGTGGCAAGAGAAGAGCATGCAAGAATGGAAAAAGTGGCTGATGAATGCAGAATTGATATAACTCAGTGCAAGATGTTTCAGAAAATGCTAGAATGAAAATGGATGAGAAAGGGCTAAAATTGTTGAAGATGAGGAGGCTAATGACACATGTAAGGGAAATGATTGAGCACATCAGAGAATAGAGGGTGACAGATATGTTTAGGGATCGAGGAAGGAGAAAGTCAAGGTATAGAATAAGAAAGAGAATGCAAAGGAAGATGGGGAAGGAACCGAAGAAGGGAGCAGTAAAAGGAATATACCTTGCGAGAAGTACAGGAGCATATGTACATGTGCCATGGTCACAATCAGACTATTACCATTTTAAAATCTCCCTACCCAAAGTCAGAGAGGATCCAGATAAGTGGTACTCAGAGAAGGAACAGATTGTGACCATCTCCAAGGTCTGGTGGGAGGATTTGGATATATTATTTGAGGTGGCAGTCCCAAAGGATCCGTCGGCAGAATGTGAGAGGGCAGCTGATTGGCCAACCCCCTAGCGGGGTGGGGACAAATGCCCCTTCACTTAAAATATCTATAGAGAAAGGTTCCCCAAAAGGAGATGAATTGGCCTAAGATTTGCCAAACCTCTCAAGAACCAAAAGAGTTGGTGCATGCCTACTTTGAGAGGTTGATGCAGGTGTACAGGGAGCAAAGCGCAATGCATACCCCTCTGGGGTACAATACGGCAAGGCTTCTTGCTTCCTTTTTGCAGTGACTAAAACAAAGTTCAGCACCCATATCATCTACTGTGTCCTCGGCTGGCAGAGCAAACCTATTGATGAGATATGTGAAATATAGTAGCAACATGTTGGAGGCAAAGTGAAGGGGGCTTACTAAGAAGTACATGATAGCTCAGACACAGCTGGCACAGACTGGGGGGGGGGCAAAGGGACTCCAAGGACCCAAATTAGACCCTAATTATGGGATGGCAATGCAAGGAGTTTCCATGACCTATGGGGGTGTATCCCTGGAATAAGAAGAGACTGAGGTAACGTGTCAGGGACGGATGTATGACGTTACAACGCATACTTTTACCACGCATACCATTACAACGCGGTATTTACAACGCATACCGTTACAACGCATAGCGCTTAGAGGTGCTTGATAGTGGTAGGTATAATTTTATATTTCAACTCCAGTCCCCGTGGACACTAGCGAAGGTGTTGGATATAAAATTATACTTATTCCCTATCCTAGAGCGCCCCCCAGCGCAATGCGTTGTAATGGTATTCGTGGTAATGCCTGCGTTGTAATGGCAGTGCGTGGTAAAAACTTTGTTGTAACAACCTGAGGCAATGGAAGCGGTAGTGTCATCACAATCCAGACTGAGTCATGACTAATACTAAAGCTGTGAGTCCTGCAGGGTAGGATGAGTTTCCCTCACACCTAGACCCCTATATCAGCCCAGAAAGTCCCTAAGTCTGGCATGCTCCTGAATTCCTTCAACCCAATGCAGATGTAGGAAGGGATTCCACATTCCCAGCTGAGTACCAGAGTGCTCGAAAACCCATTTATGTCTTAGAATGGCCCTGTTCCCATGATGTTTGAGACTTCCACAGGTTCTAATCAGGACCAATGTTGTCCCTGAAGGGAGAAGAGGAGTGTGCACTCTGCACAGTCCTGGAAGTGGACCAGTGCGGACAGTATCTAGATGAATAGGTTAATGTGCATCCTGTATCTTTCCTAATAGACACAAGAGCCATTTGTTCAATAATTTAAACAGGTGAGGTCCCTAACTTACTCTGGGTAAAGGAAGTGCAAGTTGTAGGTATCACAAATCAACAGCATACCAATCAAATTACTTCCCCTGTTCCAGTAAAAATAAGAGAACAACATCCGTTTGTGAACTGTGATTCTAGTCCTGTAAACTTGTTAGGACGAGACCTTCTTTGTGAACTTAACTGCGCCATCTTTTGCACGCAGAACAGAGTCTGAATTGAAACAAAAGCAGCAGATGCTGAATTCAGATTACATTTGGCAGAACCTGTTGTCAGGTCATACTCGGTTATTACACAAGAGGACCTACAAGTCGACCTGACAGAGACAGAGAGGAGGCCTGGGACTTCACAGGGAGAGAAATTGGATTGATCAAATGTGCCAAACCCCTAAAGATCACCCTCCGACCCAAAGACCGGCCCTTATAAAATGACTCCAGAAGCATTTGCAGGAATTAGCCCTGTCATTGAGAGCATGATCGAACAAGGGAATTTAAGGAAAGTTATCTGGAGTTCATCCAACTCACCAGGCATGGCTTTACAAAAAAGAAAACAAAAAGTGGAGGATAGTTCAGGACCTTAGCAAAATTAACCAAATTGTCATTCCATGCTATTCTATGGTACTGAACCCCGCTGCAATCTTGTTCCAAATTCCCTCTGAGGCTGAGTGGTTCACTGTCATTGCCCCCAGCCAAGCCTTCTTCCCTTACAAGAAGAGAGAGAGTTTCTCTTTGCGTTCGGTTCCAAGAGAAGACCCTTGTGTCTTCTCAAGGGTATACTGAAAGCCCACCTTATTTCAACTAGCGCAATTGCTCTGCTCAGCCATTTGGCTGAAACGAACATAAGGTCTCTCTTCATAAATTACAATACTGTCCAAAGAAACACATGTATCTGGGACATCAGATAGAAAAGAGAGTGAGGCGATATTCTCATGAACACAAAGAGACAGTTCTTAGGATGAAGTTCCTAAACATACAGAGAGAAGCGCAAATGTTTCTAGGAATGACTGGCTACTGCAACAATGAATCCCAAACTTTTCATTTGTGGCGAAGCCTTTACTGAGATGGATGCACACGAAAGTCAATGACCTGTTCCCAAAGGATGATGAAAGCATGGAAGCCTTCCAGGAGTTTAAAAACCTAGTTTGCAGTGCACCTGCTCTTGAAATGCCACACTGTACAAAATAATGTTTACTGTTTTGTCATGAAAGAGATGGGTGTGCACTGTCTGTGCTAACACAAGCCCATGGGGAAACTAAGCTCCCCATCTGATACCTCTCAGCTACTCTTGATCCAGTGGCAGCAGCATTCCCTGATTGTCTCAAAGCGGTTGCAGCGGTGAGCCTCAGAATTCACCAAACTGAGGGGATATTTGTGATGGTCCCTTGCTCCATTGAGAACCGTATGACCCAGACCTAAACTCAAAATGTGACACACAGCTGCTTAACCCCTATGAGCGAGTCATTTTGGCAGCAGAAAATGTTTCCATCAGGAGATTTAACACACGCAATCCTGCTTTATTGTTGCGGACCTCAGAGGTAGATGAGGAGGGCTGTATTCATGATTGTGTAAGTGTTACCGAGTTGTGCACAAAACCGAAACCCAACATACTGGATGTACCTATTTCTGAATCTGACCATACTCTTTTTGTTGATAGGTCCTGCTTGAGAGACCGATGCGGTATTCTAGGAGCTGCTTATGCTTGGTGTATGCTGAGCAGAGTGTGTAAGCATCCTTCTTGTGCCGTGTAATGTCAGAGCAAGTATTTGAACTGATTGAATTTAGCAGAGCCTGCTGCACATCAGAAGGCTCGCGGGCCACATTTTACACTGACAGCCAGTATGGGTTTAGAGTTGTGTATGACTTTGTGCAGTTGTGGTTGAAGCAAGGTTTAATGACCTCTGCTGGTTCACCCATTTGGAATGGACTGTAAGTCTCAAATTTGTTGGATGCTTCACAATTGCCAAGGGAGATTGCTGTGGTGAAGTGCGCTGCACACAAACGTGTCAGTGATTTTGTCACCAGAGGCAATCGTTATGCAGATGAAATTGTGTCTGATATTGCGCTCTGGAGTCCAGCACCTTCCATATGGGTGAGCCATTTACTGCAGAGGGAGAGACTATTTCCAATATGCTACTGAATACTGTACATACCTTTAATGAGCTGAGGAAACTGTAACATACTGTCCCAGAGCTAGAGAAGGATGCCAGTGGCATTTGGGTGTCCAGTGATGGGAAGACAGTTCTCCCTTATTCTCTCTTGCTTGCTATGGTGCAGCACATGCACAGTCCAACATCTGTGGGTAGAGATGGGATGGTTTCTACTTTCAGGCTTCATTGGTTCGATTCCCATTCCGACCAATGGCAGAAAGCTTGTGCCAATGTTGTGCTACCTGCCAGAAACACAATGTGGGCAAAAGAGTTGTGTTGACCATGAGCCACATTGGGAAATCCTATGATCCCTTCACCTGTCTCCAAACTAATTTCATGGAGATGCCCCAATGTAACCAACTGTAGTATAGCCGCGTCAGTATGTGCTTGGTTTCACGATGGGTTGAGGCATATCCGTAGTTTACCCACAAAGAGTGCGAGAGAAATGTTCCTAGTTGCATTCTCGCACAATAGACAAATGAACACAAAATGGCAACTAGAATCAGAAAGAATGTAGATGAAGGATAGGAACCACTATTAAAGTCTACATCAAGTATTCAAAGAGAATTGGAATAGATGCCTCACCCACTAATAGTGGCATGCTTCATCATCTGCACTTATACACACCCTGGTAGAATGATACCACCAAGGCGGGCTCGACCATGAATGAGAATTCTTATATAAAGTACGGGTTAGAAGAAGGGATCCAGAAAAGAAAATGACTTTTAAAAATACCCAAAAGAAATGTATTTTTATTCTAGGGTACCAAGGGTATGAATAAAAAACACAGACTGTTTTTTTAAGGGAATTAGTGTCCCCCAAACACTTTTAATACGCCAACATGCTCTTAGCTCTTATGATGCACCTTAGGCACGGGGCTGACGCAGTTATTATTCACACAGCCCTGATGATGCACCTCAGCACGGGGCTCACAGCTATTATTATTCACACAGCTCTGATGATGCACCTCACGCACGGGGCTGATGCAGTTATTCACACAGCTCTGATGATGCACCTCAGGCACGGGCTCACAGCTGTTATTATTCACACAGCTCTGATGATGCACCTCAGGCACAGGGCTCACAGCTGTTATTATTCACACAGCTCTTTGCCCTCACCAAGAGCCCATCCGGATCTGGGCCTTCGTCAGGGGTGTCAAACTATCCCTGCCTGTATACACATGTGCTCCGTGCATAGTTGAGAAGCCCAGTGCTCTCACCTGCTCTATATGTAACTCTCATTTGAAAGTAAGTGAGGAAATACAAAGTAGAAGCTCACAGCTGTTATTATCCACACAGCTCTGATGATGCAACTCACGCACGGGGCTGATGCAGTTATTATTCACACAGCTCTGATGATGCACCTCAGCACTGGGATGACGCAGTTATTATTCACATAGCTCTGATGATCCACCTCAGCACGGGGCCGCCGGCAGTTATTATTCCCACAGCTCTGATGATGCACCTCAGGCACGGGGCTCACAGCTGTTATTATTCACACAGCTCTTATGATGCACCTTAGGCACGGGGCTGATGCAGTTATTATTCACAAAGCTCTGATGATGCACCTCAGCATGGGGCTCACAGCTATTATTATTCACACAGCTCTGATGATGCACCTTAGGCACGGGGCTGACACAGTTATTATTCACACAGCTCTGATGATGCACCTCAGGCACGGGGCTCACAGCTGTTATTATTCACAGAGCTCTGATGATGCACCTCACGCATGGGGCTGACACAGTTATTCACACAGCTCTGATGATGCACCTCAGGCACGGGCCCACAGCTGTTATTATTCACACAGCTCACCTCAGGCACAGGGCTTACAGCTGTTATTATTCACACAGCTCTGATGATGCACCTCAGGCACGGGGCTCACAGCTGTTATTATTCACACAGCTCTTAGGTTGCACCTCAGGCACGGGGCTGATGCAGTTATTATTCACACAGCTCTGATGATGCACCTCAGCATGGGGCTCACAGCTATTATTATTCACACAGCTCTGATGATGCACCTTAGGCACGGGGCTGACACAGTTATTATTCACACAGCTCTGATGATGCACCTCAGGCACGGGCTCACAGCTGTTATTATTCACACAGCTCACCTCAGGCACAGGGCTTACAGCTGTTATTATTCACACAGCTCTGATGATGCACCTCAGGCACGGGGCTCACAGCTGTTATTATTCACACAGCTCTTAGGTTGCACCTCAGGCACGGGGCTGACGCCGTTATTATTCACACAGTTCTGATGATGCACCTCAGCACGGGGCTCACAGCTGTTATTATGCACACAGCTCTGATGATGCACCTTAGGCACGGGGCTGATGCAGTTATTCACACAGCTCTGATGATGCACCTCAGGCACGGGCTCACAGCTGTTATTATTCACACAGCTCTGATGATGCACCTCAGGCACAGGGCTCACAGCTGTTATTATTCACACAGCTCTTTGCCCTCACCAAGAGCCCATCCGGATCTGGGCCTTCGTCAGGGGTGTCAAACTATCCCTGCCTGTATACACATGTGCTCCGTGCATAGTTGAGAAGCCCAGTGCTCTCACCTGCTCTTTTTGTAACTCTCATTTGAAAGTAAGTGAGGAAATACAAAGTAGAAGCTCACAGCTGTTATTATCCACACAGCTCTGATGATGCAACTCACGCACAGGGCTGATGCAGTTATTATTCACACAGCTCTGATGATGCACCTCAGCACTGGGATGACGCAGTTATTATTCACATAGCTCTGATGATCCACCTCAGCAAGGGGCCGCCGGCAGTTATTATTCACACAGCTCTGATGATGCACCTCAGGCACGGGGCTCACAGCTGTTATTATTCACACAGCTCTTATGATGCACCTTAGGCACGGGGCTGATGCAGTTATTATTCACACAGCTCTGATGATGCACCTCAGCATGGGGCTCACAGCTATTATTATTCACACAGCTCTGATGATGCACCTTAGGCATGGGGCTGACACAGTTATTATTCACACAGCTCTGATGATGCACCTCAGGCACGGGGCTCACAGCTGTTATTATTCACAGAGCTCTGATGATGCACCTCACGCATGGGGCTGACACAGTTATTCACACAGCTCTGATGATGCACCTCAGGCACGGGCCCCCAGCTGTTATTATTCACACAGCTCACCTCAGGCACAGGGCTTACAGCTGTTATTATTCACACAGCTCTGATGATGCACCTCAGGCACGGGGCTCACAGCTGTTATTATTCACACAGCTCTTAGGTTGCACCTCAGGCACGGGGCTGACGCCGTTATTATTCACACAGTTCTGATGATGCACCTCAGCACGGGGCTCACAGCTGTTATTATTCACACAGCTCTGATGATGCACCTTAGGCACGGGGCTGACCTAGTTATTATTCACACAGCTCTGATGATGCACCTCAGGCACGGGGCTCACAGCTGTTATTATTCACACAGCTCTGATGATGCACCTCACGCATGGGGCTGACACAGTTATTCACACAGCTCTGATGATGCACCTCAGGCACGGGCTCACAGCTGTTATTATTCACACAGCTCACCTCAGGCACAGGGCTTACAGCTGTTATTATTCACACAGCTCTGATGATGCACCTCAGCACGGGGCTCACAGCTGTTATTATTCACACAGCTCTGATGATGCACCTTAGGCACGGGGCTGACAAAGTTATTATTCACACAGCTCTGATGATGCATCTCAGGCACGGGGCTCACAGCTGTTATTATTCACACAGCTCTGATGATGCACCTCACGCACGGGCTCACAGCTGTTATTATTCACACTGCTCTTATGATGCACCTCAGTCACGGGGCTGACGCAGTTATTATTCACACAGCTCTGATGATGCACCTCACGCACGGGCTCACAGCTGTTATTATTCACACAGCTCTTAGGTTGCACCTCAGGCACGGGGCTGACGCCGTTATTATTCACACAGTTCTGATGATGCACCTCAGCACGGGGCTCACAGCTGTTATTATTCACACAGCTCTGATGATGCACCTTAGGCACGGGGCTGACAAAGTTATTATTCACACAGCTCTGATGATGCACCTCAGGCACGGGACTCACAGCTGTTATTATTCACACAGCTCTGATGATGCACCTCACGCACGGGCTCACAGCTGTTATTATTCACACAGCTCTGATGATGCACCTCAGCCACGGGGCTGACGCAGTTATTATTCACACAGCTCTGATGATGCACCTCACGCACGGGACTGACGCAGTTATTATTCACACAGCTCTGACGATGCACCTCACGCACGGGGCTCACAGCTGTTATTATTCACACAGCTCTGATGATGCACCTCAGGCATGGGGCTGATGCAGTTATTATTCACACAGCTCTGATGATGCACCTCAGGCATGGGCTCACAGCTGTTAGGCGGACGGGTGCATGCGAGGTGGACGAGTAGTATCGCGGGTCTCGCACTATAGGAGGCACGGTTAGAGGGTAAAGAGGCTGGAAAAGACAGTGGCGTGGAATGAAAGTGGGAGGGCTCGGTAGGTGCGAAGAGAGGCTGTGGCTTGAGGGAGATGCGTTGTTGAAGTATGCGCACTGTGCAGAAGGAGGCTGGCATAATGTGTGAGAGATGGGCTGTCAGTGCCAGTTATATTCGGGGGGTGGTGAATGGCTTGGGATGCATTTGCAGAGGGTGGAGCTCGTAGTGTGGGTGGAATAGCAGAGGAGGCGGGCTATGCTGTGGCTTGGGGCAGGCATTTTTAGGAATATGTGAAGCGCTGTGGTTAGAGGGGCGGTTTAGGTTGTTGATGTGTGAGCGCTAAGGAGATGGGTGACTTGTGTAAAGAGATGAACAACGCAGATAGCTTGCAGCTTCCGTGTGAGAATGCCTGTCACACCATGGAAAGGGAGAGAGGGCGGGAAAAGACAAGGAGCGATGCAGTACTAGTAAGACACCCCTAGAGGAGTCCTCTGGGAAGCCGTGAGAGTTTTGAGAAGGTAAATGCCACTCCCCCTAGAGTCCTCATCGAATTGTGCAGCCAGTGCCTGCTAGTGTTGTACATTTCCACTGTCCATCCTACGCAGAACCCTACCGCGCCCCCTGGATCACCAACCATATTACCGCGCAGCTTTAGCAGTGCACCCTTAACGCGAACGTATACGTTATGCCTGATTCACGTAACATAATTCTATCGAGAGGGGTGGTTCCCCGGTGTAGTGCTTTACTTTAACAAAAGTAACGTTTGGGGCGAGATGCAGAGGTATACCGGCATTAACCCCTCAGCAACACTTGCTAAAAAGTCGACTTTTAAGACCCAAGCATGGCGCATGCAGGCAGGAATGCTATTTTTTGCGGGAAGGAGGAAACAAGGTGGCGACTATTATATAATACGTCATTACTTTTTCAATAGCGCGGCGAATTATTCATCCACTACCTTTCCGACCACTAGAGTCCCAATTGCCCAGATGCATCAAGGGTTTTTGCATTAGCAAACGGTGCGAATCGCAAATTTCGGCCGTTTGCGAATGTAAATCCCGTTTTTGGGAAGCATGAAGCATTTTGCTATTTTCACAAATTAAGAAATCGCAATTTTATTGCGATTTCTTAAATTGCGATTGCATTTAAGAAATCGCAATTTTGCGATTTCTTAAATGCAATGCATGATTACTTTGGAATTGCGATTTCGCAATTTGGAAGGGGTAAATTAGCATGAAGTTGAACTTCATGCTAATTTACCGAAAACTTTCAAACATGCACTAGTTGCATATTTGAAAGTTTTCATTTACACACACACATGTCCTTGGGTCATGTGTGTGTGTAAATTGCACTTACAGTTCAATTTCAGGGGTGCAGGGAGGGGTTCTTTGAACCCCCCTGCACCCTTGAAATTGCATTCACATTTTGCGAATCGCAATTTGAAATTCGCAAAATGTGCATGCCTTCCCATTCATTCCTATGGGCCTTTTGGCCCATAGGAATCAATGGGAAGGGTTTTCCTTAATTGCGATTCGCAAATTGTAAATCGCAATTAAGGAAAACTACCGAATCGCTATGCATAGCATTTTGCGATTTCTTAATTGCGATTCCTTAATTTTCGCAATTAAGAAATCGCAAAATGTTACAATGATGCATCTAGGCCTATGTCTCTCATCTGTTTCTTAAGGGAGGTGTTTTCAAGAGAAGGCATTCCCTCAACGATGGTGACAGACAACGGCGTACAATTGGTCTCAGAAGAGATGAAAGAGTTTCTGAAAGACTGTTCCATTACCCATGTCCGTACACTGTTATACTGTCCCAAAGCCAACGTGAAAGTAGAGCGAGCCAACCGCATGATGAAAGAA
This sequence comes from Lissotriton vulgaris, assembly GCF_964263255.1. Lineage (NCBI taxonomy): Eukaryota > Metazoa > Chordata > Amphibia > Caudata > Salamandridae > Lissotriton > Lissotriton vulgaris. Next base: position 1,326,448,339 of record NC_141693.1, on the reverse strand, counting down.
TGCATACAACTGGCCAGTAAGGCGGGGAAAAATATTGAAGAAGCAATCAGAGACATGTTATGGGCATACCATACAACGCCTAATTTAACAACAGGGCATTCTCCTTTTGAGTTGCTGAGAGGGAGGAAAGCCGGGTCGAAGTTATCTCCAAATTGGATGGGAAGGAAACTAGCAGTGGAGATCAATCAGGAGGAGAGAAGGAAGAAGATCGTAAATAAACAAAAGAAATACAAAGAATGGTACGATAATAAGTGGGGTGCCAAGGAGAGGGGCTTCAAGCAAGGACAGAGGGTTTACATTGGGAAACCAGAGAAACTAGGAAAAGGGGGGGGGGGCAAGTACTATGCTCCTGGCAAAATCAAGGAAGTGAAGAAGAATGTGGTCGTCATGGAAGATGGAAAATTGTGGAGTCAGGACCAGGTCGTACCTGTCAGAGGAGGGGATCTCAAGTCAGGGGAAGACAGGTCAGAGGAAGGTGACATCAGGGAGCATGAGGGGCAGAATAGGAAAAGCTTTAGACAGAGATACTCTCCGCACTGGCACAGACAGTATAGCATGACATGATGAGTTTCTTTTGTCTTTATCCCATTCCATGGAGTATTGTGGTCTTCTGCGCAAGACCTTGTTTTACTGTGACTAGTGCCCACCTAGGCTTTGTATTATAACCCCCCATATTCATACATCTTTCCCTCTGTCCTCCTTTCCATCTTCGCCCTGCCCCCCACCCCTATGCTTTCCCTAGGGAGAAGGATGTGTTGTAACCTATGTTTAGTTTCTTCCGCCTACCCCTGCCCCCCTTCCCACTACCAGCATTTGGTACGGTCCTAGAACTGTCAGGGGAAGGCTGCATTGGAATGTGGTGATTCTGTGCTGACTAAGAGACCGACAAGCAGGGAGGCATTGTTCACTATAATCTGGTTTAATGAAGTTTCTTCAAGACTTCAATTGTGGACCTTTATTACTACAGATAGTATGTATTGAAGGTGACTCCTCGTGTTCGTAGATTCACCATTAAAACCATGTCAAAGCTCCTGCCAAGGTATAATGCCAAAGCCGGTAATAGTAATGCGAATTGCAGCCTGAGCCAATTGAACTCTAAAACAGAGATTCCAAAAAAGACTTACTTTGTCACGGTACTGATTACTGTCTTTCACACCTAGTGAGACTGCTGCAGACCACCAAACAGCCTCAGAATACCTAGAGGATGTTTAAGAGGTAACCGGCGGCTGAGTAGTACACGATTAATGACAGTATCCCCTGCTACCCCCAGGCCTTCTGGGAATTGTGGTCAATTCACTTGATTTCCTAGTAATATTTAAACCATTCATATCTGGTCTTCAAAGGTTTGTTGTCAGAAATGTTGACAGATAGTTAATAGTTCAAACTTAAGAGTAAAACTGTGAGTGGAAAAAAATGGAAGCGGTGGGTGTTGAGCTTAGCCTGAATTCAAGTTGCCCCCAGGACTTCTAGTTACCCTAGTCTGTTGGTTTATTAGGACAGTCGTTAATGTCAACAAACCGTTCATATCTTGTATTACAATGCCTGTTGTCAGACATTCAGAGAGTTAATTCAAACTCATATTTATAAAGGTTGAAAAGAATACAGTGGGCAGGAACCTAAAGCGACATTGGTGAGTGCTGTGCCTGCTCTTAAAAACACTCAGCTTTATGTGGAATTGTGTCTATTCGAAGGGCTCATATCTTTATCTCTAGGGGTATATACTTCATAAAATTCAGATAGTGAGGTTTGGAATGCCCATGATTTTTAATATCCAAGTACTATACCAGGACATACAGAGGTAGATTTGTTTTGGATTATATTATGACTCTGTTGAAAACCGACAAGATAGACATAGTGGGAGATAAAGCCTACGTATTTTGCGCGGGTACTGTAATTCCGGGACACTGGAAATTATATGCTAGAGTACTTTAAAATTAGTACCCAAAATTATATAAACTGGTGTTTACTCAAGTCATAGTGAATCCATCATGGACCACTTCTGGGGATCATGTTTCAGACCCACTGTTCGCAAACTCGATCATTGAAGCAAAGTAACCCTGTGTGTTAAATGGGGCATTAGAACATAAGGTGTGATACATAATGTGTGTAGTGTGCAGGTCCCCATGCATTCAGATGATGTGAAAGAATCTAATGTGGCTCGATTCAAGAACAGCCAAGGGTACCTGCCACTGTTTGATTATACATGGATGACACATGGCTATAATAGACTCAAAGATTAATCTCTCAAACAGTTGTGTCCATGGGATTTTGACATTTAGACCTAAGCTTATACTCGACAGTCTGTATATCCATCTCTGTTCACACCTAAAAAGTTGATGTTCTGTGGATGTTAGTAGCTTCTCAATAATGTACCATGTAAAGTAATTTTCAGAGTGGCCTGTGGATAGAAAACAAAAGGGAGAAATTATGAAAGAATGCTGAACAATGCAAACATTCACCCCCAGTCACAAAGATCTGGGTTTAAGCCATCATTCATTTGCTCACCACGCCATCCCAGTTTGGACCCAGCCATATGCAAATCAGTCTTGGCCCTGTTCCTCTTGGGAACAGTCCAGCCCAAACTGCCAAGTCATGTCCTCCGTGGACAGGAAACAAGCATCCTGGGAACTGTTTCGGGACATAACCCCTCATCCGCCAGTCTAGCTTGAATCTAATGGTGCATTGAACACGGGACCCATGTCTGGGCATACCCTTCCCACTTAGGGCAACAAAAGCAAAAAGGACAGATGATGGACGAAATGCTGAACAAATGAAACATTTACCCCCAGTCACAGATCTGGGTTTCATCAATTGTTCTTTTTGCTGTGTATAGAAAACAGTGCATCAATTTGGTGGTCGTCTTTTAAACCTAAAAGTGTTCCTGTGTTATTTGATATGTATTCTGATTTTCCTTGTTGTCATGCCTATAAATTTCATGGCCTACGACGAAGAATGCCTACGACAACTTACCAACAACCAGTATTACTGTCCTATCAATATAAATCCGACTGCAAGGCTCACAGCCAAGATCAAACAACTGGTCAGCACAGCCAAGTTAGAAGTATTGATCTACAAAATCAAGTGGATTTTCTGGTTAATTTGGAACCTAGGATCCCATATTTTTTACGCATTACTGAAGATTCATAAGGGGACCTTACCAATGTCTGGAAGACCTCTAATGTCTGGCATTGATTCACTTCTCGAACCCCTGAGCAAATCTGTGACCAATTCCTGGGACCAATAGTTTTAAAGACACCAACATACCTAAGGACTCAATTTACTACTGAACTTTACTGAGCAGGACGGTATTGATCTTTTCATCGTGCCTGATGTTGAAGCCCTGTACACAAACATACAACAAGATGCCACCATTGAAGTATTGGAGAACACCCTTATGGCGGTGACCCAGTGGAGATCACCCATCCCAACCTGTTTCATTTTGGACTGTGCCTTCATAGCTCTAAAAGAGAACTTCTTCAAATTTAAAGAACAACTGTACCACCAAATACAAGTCCCTTCAATTGGCAGTACTTTTGCCCCAAGCCTAACCTGTCTTTATATGCCAGCGTTTGAAGGTGAACACATCCTTACGGATGTAATCCATACAGGAAGAATATATGATCACTTGGAGGAGATATATATATGACATACTGATCCTGTGGCATGGCAACACCAATACCTGTGCTGAATTTTGCATATGAATCAACACCCTCAACCCTTTCTTGAAATTTACTAGCAATGTGTCAAAACATTTGGTACAATTCTTGGATCTACTGATCTCCAGAGAAGCAGGAAAGCTGCTTACTACAAACTACAAAAAACTTATGGTCTTCTACTTTATGACAGCCGCAACCCGAAGGCCCTTTGAGACAATATCCCATTGTGGCAATTTCTTTACCTATGCCGTAACTGCAACACCCTCAGGGACTATGACACACAGGCCAGGGCACTCAGCATCAACTTGACCAGCCACTATCCACAGAGGATTGTTGACCAAGCTTACAAAAGAGCAAGGAATAATCACAGTGACTCACCTCAGTCACTACCTTTACCCCCCCCCTCCAACCAAATTAAACAAATCGTTAAAAAAAATGGCCCATCCTAAACACAGGCACTTTGGATGTGTTTGACCCACCTTTGGTAACTAAACGTGCAAGCTACCTAGGAGAGCTGCTTGTAGATACACTCCCAGTCTCTCCCAAAGACTCTCAGAAGACTTTATGGATATTACCACAGGTCACGGGCGTTGCACCTTTGGGTCGTGTTCAGTTAGCACCCTTACGCAAGCGACCAAGGAGCTTGACTTGGAACCAACACGTACATGGGAACAGAGGAACCATACCAACTGTTATACAAAGAATTTAATCTATTTTATCATTTGAGCTTGCAAACTACCTAATTTAGGGATGACCACCAGGATGATCAAAACCAGGATCACCGAACATCAGAGCAACATACGCTGCAAAAAGGAAACCACGAAGATATCGTCACATGTTTTAGAACTGAACTATACGCAGATACCATTATGTGGACTATCATAGAGGCTAAAAGTAGATGGAGTACCAAATCTCTGTTTTTTTAAAGAGCAACGGTGGGTGTTCCGTCTCATGACACACACTCATGGCCTCAACGATGACATACCTTGGTCTGAATGCACCAGGTAACTCCTGATCTACACTTTGAAGCTCCTCTGCATGTCCTGAACTAAAAGCCTGCACTACACCAGACGGGCGGCAGTCCCCAAGTGGCCTCACATCTTTTTCTTCCCTCCTTGATGAGAGGCGTAATACCACACACCCTTCATGATGAAAGGACATTTATGTCACTAGTCACAAAAGCGTCCTTTCAAACGCTATTATTTACCGACAGTTGAGCGAGTGACCTCCTTGTTACAATTATCTTCATTAACTGTACACATGAATGACATCCTGCATATTGCAATCCTTCAAGATGGTATGTGAGTGTACCATTATCTCTTTTCTTTTCATCTTTTTCATTGTGACATAGATATGCCCCCAGTCCAAGTTGGCCACAACTGAATTTTTTCTTTACTCTGCCTTTATATATCGATCACTGATTTCCCAAGTACACATATCTCTGGCTAGCAAGTTGCTATCCTGAACTTAGTACCCATGCCCGAGCTCCAACTGCTAAGACCGCCCCTTAAGATTTTCATAATGCCTGGTCCCCTGTGGCTTCCCAACCACTCTAAGATGAATGCCACAGTTCCTGGCATTTGACCTTTCCTACCAACCCCTACACACCCTGCCATCACATGATCTCGGCACCCGGAGAAAGCCTTTAAGTTGACAGCAAGCGGTGCTCCGACTTCTCCAGGCTAGCAGACACAGGGGTAGGTGTTTATGCCTGACATCTCGCTGAAAATGTAAGTACAATAGAAACCGAGCGGCTCGTTCCATTTCAACCGGAAGCTTGCTGTATTTTTGATGACTATCTCTTATATACTCACCCTTGCAAACTTTAAGCCGCAGCAATGACGCGGTCTTCTGCCATAACCTACGGGCACGTATTTCGCAACAGTAGGCTAAGATGATATCCTTACCCTTTAGAATAGGGGTGATTCACTACTTGTTTTATTTGTATTTTTATGTGTATGTGTGTTTGTTACACGTTTACGATTTCTACTTACAATGTCACTCATCTATACACTTAGGGATGTGTGATACGATGCATGAAAGGAGCTTTGCAATGCGTTCAAAGCATGTTTTTTTAACAATTGATTCATGAACACTGATGTTTACTCCCTGAGGGCCACCCAGGGTATTTTTAACATTTGAATATCTACCACCTCTCTTTCAGGCTGGGATATAGGACAACCGCAATAGGTTTACCCTCTACTAGGTACTTTTTCAACTTACAACTGTGTGTGAATGTAATTTGGTAATCATTAGATACCAGCATTCATCTTCCCAACCCTGACTGAGGGTAGGGATATATTCATTTATCTTTTCTCTCAGTCTTGATGAAACGATGTGGACCACTGAGGCCTGAAACATGTTGACCTACACTTTCTAAACTTATTACTGAATTGTTTCTCCCCATTGTTAGAAGCCAACAAACAATAAAAAATTTGCTAGCATTCGACCCAAGAATGTTCAATTCTATTAAGGACTCGGAGGGGAAGATTATGCTTTCTCTCTCTTTACTGCAAGCAAACAGCGGCCAACAAAAAATGTTTTAAAGTACATTCCCAGAATGCTTAGCATAACTATATCAACAACCATAGAGACTAGCCCTGTAAATGACACTCCACACCGGAACACTTCCTCTTTCTTTTCCCAACGAGCAGAGTCCAATTCTAACAGATTATAGTCCAAACAACATCAGGAAAATGTATCCAGAGCACACAAGACCGTTGAAAAAACAGGAACTGTAGATCTTGAACATGAAGGCCGAAAACAATGCCTTTCCAGGAAACCACCACGATGGTTTATTCGCCTTTCTGGTCTGCGCCTGAAACAAAAAATGTCACTCATAATAACTGACATAAACCTGTTGTCCAGGGAGGGTAAACATGACAATTATGAATCATAATATGCACTTTGGGCGGGATAATCTGCGCCTCAGTGTCCTTAATAGAATTGAAAATTCATGGCGCGAATGCTAGCAAACTTTTTATTCTATTACAGGACCGGAGGCTTCAGATTATGCTGGTTTAACGCTTATCCAAAACAACAGAAGCAACATCGCCCAAAGGTTTATAGTAAAACTGCTTGAAAGTAGAAAAGGAAGACCAATCAGCAGCTTTCATGATATCATGTATACTGGTACCCAACATAAAAGATTTTGAGGCCATAGCGCCTCTGACTGAATGCGCTCCAAATAACTCAGTGTCAATACCCTCCTCTGACATTACATATCTAAGCCACCTGGCAAACATAGCACAGGTAACATGTTTGAATGGTTTCTGCAAAGTAATTAGTAACCTTGAGCAACCGGCCGGCCTAAGAGACTGTGTACAATCCTCATACACCTTAAGACACTTCACCATGCAAAGTTTATAATTCAATGGAAAAGCATTGTAATCAACAGATTTAGAAAAAGTTTTAGTCCGAGCTGTAATAACAAATGACACACCTTCAGGGGAAAATATTCTACCCTCCAAAACTAACACTCTAACATCAGAAACCCTGCGACATGCAGATAAACACAGCAACATGGCCAACTTAGCCGACAATTGTTTTCTGAATAATAAGTCATTATTAGGCCAGTTCTCAAACAAGTTCAGCACTTTAGAAACATCCCATAAAGAGGTATACTTACCTTAGGAGGGTTCGCTATACATATCCCTTTAAGAAGTTTACACACTACCGGATGTATACCAACCGCTCTTCCATTCAGGTGTGCATGACTCGCAGATATGGCTGATCAGAAATTGTTCACTGATCTATAGGATAAACACTCTGCAGCTTTCTGGGAGAGAAAATCACAATTTGAGCGATATCTGCTTCCACAGGATCCAGGTGTTTCTCCAAGCACCAACCCAACCAAGCCTTCCATGCGGAGCCATATAGCTTCCTAGTGGAAGGGGCCCAGGCTTGTTGGATAAAACTGGAAACCTGCTCCGAAATTCCTGGTAACTAGTTGTTGCTGAAAAGCCTCCGGGCCATCAGGGACAGCTGCCCGCAAGGACGAGTGGGTGCAACTCTTCCTGAGGGCCCTAGAGAAACAATGGAAAACACGGGAGATGAATTGGAAAGTCGCATGCCATCTCCAGCAGAACTGGAAACCATGGTTGAGACTTCCATATTGGGGTGACCAACACAATCTCTGCTTCCTGCCAAGCCACCTGCTTCACTACTCTGGGTATCAGGATAAACGGAGGAAATGCCTACTAGAGGTTCTGTGACCAGTCCTGTGTGAATGCGTCTGTCAATCTCACCAGGGGGTCTGGTCTCCAGCTGAAGAAGGACTCCAGCTGCTGATTCAGTCTGGAGGCAAAAATATCTATGTGGAACAAACCCCACAATGACTGAAGCTGGTTAAACAGGGACGGATGAAACTTCCAGTCGCTTCAGATGGCGGGACAGCCAGCCTGCTACTGCATTGTCTCGACCAGGAAGGTATTCCGCAATCACTGTAATTTGATGTGCTAGGCAGTAATGCCAGAAGTCTTTGGCAATCTCCACCAACATTAGGGATCTGGTGCCCCCAACTTGTTTATATACCTAACAGCGGAGATATTTTCCATCCTTAATAGAATGCAATACAATACCTTCCTGGGAGAGAGTGCGAATCGCAATTTACCCCGCCAGGAGCTCAAGATAACTGATATGCAACTCGAACTCCAGAAAAGACCATCTGCCCCTGTGGAAACCTTCCCGCACCAGGCTCCCCAACCCGACCTGCTGGCATCGGACTCTATGATAAGCTCTGGGCGAGATCTGAAGATTGCTCGACCATTCCATGCATCTACCTGGGTCAACCACCATTGGATCTCTGCCCGGTTTACATCCGTAAGTGGGACTTGGTTCGAATAAGAGAGGCCCTCCTGGAGGTGTCTGATCTTGAGAGGCTGAAGGGCTCGATACTGCAACGGCCCCGGAAACATCGCCTAAATGGAAGAGGCTAACAGGCCTACCAGACGCGCGAGCTCCCGTAATGACATCAACTGTGTGTCTAAAGTCCCCCTCAATTCCTTCTTCAAATCCCTCAGCTTCCGTTTGGGCAACTGGAGCTGGGCTGTCTGGGAGTTGATCACAAACCCAAAAAACTCCAACGACTGCATTGGAACCAGGGTCGACTTCGATCTGTTGATGACAACCCCCAGATCTTCTAACAATGTCATCGTTATTTGTAGATGGAGATCCACTAGGGTAGAAGAAGGAGCCATGATCAGAATGTCGTTGAGGTAACCTATCAAGCGAATACCCTGCTCTCGGAGGTGTGCGATCACTGGCCTAAATAACTTAGTGAAACACCAAGGATCCGAGGAAAGACCGACAGGCAGGGCCAAGCATTCCAGGCGCCTGCCGCCCCATTGGAACTGCAGGCTCCTGCGATGAGGAGGGAAAATAGGAACCGTCAGATAAGCGTCCTTGAGATCGGGACAGACCAACCAATCTGCTTGTCTCAGGATGTCTGTTAAAAGATGAATCCCTTCCATCTTGAAGTGACGGTAGGGTAAAAAATAATTGAAGTCCTTCAGGTTTAGTACTAGCCTGTAACTGCCGCCCCTCTTTTGGACCAGAAAAACGTTGCTGCAGAAACCCGCAGGCCCCTCCTCGCAGTAGGAAGCAGCGTGTTTCTCCAGCAAGTCTTCTATTTCGTGATCTATAAAAAGCTTGTCTTGTTGGGAAGAATACAGAGGGGGCACAGGGACCTCCTGCCGGGGAGGCTGAAAGAAATCGATTTGAAAACCCTGTACTGTCTGGAGAACCCAGGCGTCCTGAGTAATGGTGTGCCAGATGTGAAGGAAATGGCGAATCCGACCTCCCAGAAGGCATAGAGACAGAGACAGTGGGCTTACCTGCTGTAATTTGAGGCTGGGAGATCCCCCTCTGACCTCCTCGATGGTAGTGGTGACGGCTAAAGCACCTTGTGAGGTAAAACGTGCCGCCTCTGGTGGGATCTTGATAGTCTCCTTGACCTCAGGCGTAACCCCCTCTGGGAGGGCCTTGCTGATATTGGTGGCCTGACGAGCAGCCCCTGCCTCGCCCGGCCCATCCAAAAAGGCCCGCTATGAAGAGATGCAGTACGTTTTTGAGAAGGGCAAAAGCAGTCGGATGGTGGGAACATGTCAGGGGATAACTGCCACCATCCGAGCGCCCTCTACTAGCAGCAGCGCAACGCGCTGTAAATGTGCAAATTGCGCAAGGCACAAATCAAAGCAACACAATGTCAAAATATAATAGTATATAATATCATACACATGAAATATAAACAGTAAAAGACAATATTAAGCGTGAGTTATGGAAAGAAATAATGTCAAGCGCTTAACTCTAGGCGAGCAGCAAAGAAAGAGGAAGTGTTCCAGTGAGGAGAGTCATTTATAGGGCTAGTCTCTATGGTTGTTGATATGGTTATGCTAAGCATTCTGGGAATGTTCTTTTTTGAATATGTTAAAAACATTCTTATTGGCTGCTGTTTGTTTGCAGTAAAGAGAGAGAAAGCATAATCTGAAGCCTTCGGTCCTGTAATAGAATTAAAATATTGCTTCTATCCTTACCAAGGGGACCCCAGAATAAATCGGTATTTTGGTACTCCTTAGGTATTTCTAACTCACTATTTCATTTTTCTCACACACCCGCACTCACCATCACAGCTGTTTGATTAAAAGATTTCCACTAAAGAGCCCTCTTGCAAGGCCCGTGGGGTATTGCAGCACCAAACCCACAAGGAGCAAAAGCCAGATAATGAAGCATGACACCCTTATGGGTGTGTGAGGGCACTACTTCCTAAATAAGAAGATTCCCTCAATGAGTACCACTTTCCCACCTGAAAACACACTCTTTTAGGAACAGTTACCCCGATGATATTGCCATATATGTCCACATGGAAAATGACCTACTACCAGAGGGAGTTTCCATTGTGTTTCTATGGTAGAATTTGGGACATTTTGTTTCTTTGATCTCATGTGAATCTGCTTATCTCTTAAAGATTAGCCCCTCTTAAAGACAAAAAGAAGCTTTTCAAAATCGAGAGGTCCTGAATTCAAAATCTTCCAATCCCTTAAAACAAGTCCTTTGATTTGGTTTGAATGTGCCTAAAGTGGTGACACATACCTGAAGTGGCAAGTGCTGCGCTTGCTCCTAAGAACACTTGGCTAAACGCAGAATATCTTTATTCACCCTCTTGGTTCTTCTTAATAGTGTCAAAGCTAGCTCCAAACTATCTGTGGGTATTTCAGCACTCTTATGAATTCTACTAACATAACATAATACATATCATGCAGTCGTTTTTGTGTATCTCAAAGGTTTATAATAGCAAATCCCTAGAATTGTTGTGTGCTCTTTTTGGCATTTTTAGCTAAATGGTGTGGCTACAGTTTGGCTTCTAATTTATTAGACAGTAACTTTGGATGTTTATCATAATCACTTGTCAGTGCAGTACCTGCTGAGTCTCAGGAACTGTCCAACCAGAGGGTTGTCCCTCAGTGCCTTTGGATGAAAACTATCATACCACAGCAGGTTGTTACAATCTGTTGGTTTGTACATGACCTCAGACTACAGTGTGGTCCCTTGTGCCTCGATTTTAAGGTCCAAAAAAGTAATGGATTACTTATTGGTTGTGATCATGAAAAGCAAGAAACTATCCCTGAAATCGAGCCATTTGACAAAATGAAGTGCCTCCCCTTCACTATACCGCCAGATAATGAACACATTATTTTTAAAACATTTCCAAAATTCGGATGTTTTTACATAATGGGTTAGCATTCTCATAAATGTGTTTCATTTCACAATCATGGACATAAAGACAAGCAATGCTGGGGGCGAATGTACTTCCCATCAATGCTCACTGGGTCTGCAGGTAGTAGTCTTTCTCAAACTGACAGTAGATCTTAGTAAGCATCATATGGGCATAATCCAGAACAAAATCCTCAGGCATGATGGAATCCCATTGTGTCTCATTCAGTAAGGATTCCAGTACCTTGAGAGAGGCTTCCTAGTGAATGCTTGTATATAAAGCCTAAACATCCAGGGTCATGAATAGGCCTGTGTCAGGTTCAAACCTTATGTTTTGTAGCAAATATAGAGCATCTTTTGTGTCTTTCACATAGAATGGCATCTGGGATACTAGAGGTCCCAGGAAAAACACAGTACATTTTGACAAAGGTAGTAGGAGAGATCCTATACCCGAGACAATTGGTCTCACTGGCGGGGGGAATACGCCCTTTAGGATCTTCGGTAAGATGTAAAAATCAGGTATTTGGGGGTTTGTCTCCACTAAGAAATCAGCTTCTTTCCTGGTTATCCACCCGCTGTCTTTTGCCTCATTTTTCATTTATATATACCCTCTTGGATCTCTTGTGTAGGATCTCGCTCAAATTTCTTGTAATTCCTGGGATCGTGTAGATGTCTTTGACACTCAGCTTGGTACATTTCCTCTGGGAGTTTCAAAGTTGCTCCTCCTTTGTCAGCTGGTTCAATTCCCATTTCCGATCGATCGCAGAAAGCTTGTGTCAACTTTGTGCTACCTGCCAGAAATACAATTTGGGGAAAGTATTGTGGTGACCATGAGCCACAGTGGGAAATCCAATGGTACCTTCAACTATCTCCAGATTGATTTCATGGAGATGCCCCAGTGTAACCAGCTGAGGAATATCCTCGTCATCGCGAGCTTGGTTTCAGAATGAGTTGAGGCATATCCCACTAGGAGATGTGACAGCCTAACAGTTGGTAAATTATTGCTGCAGGAGTTAATAACGCAATTTGGGATTACAGTTCATCTTGAATTAGATCAAGAAACTCACGTTACGAGTGAGGTAATGCAATTGCTGTGTGGAGCTTTAAGGATTGACCAGAAATTCTATTGTAGCTACAGGCCTGATTTCACGGGCATTGTAGAGAGGTTGAACGAAACAAACAAAGTTAAACTGGCTAAAGTCTGTGCCTTCACCGCTCAGTGGCCTGATGCTCTCCCTTTGGTGCTAATGAGCCAACAGGATTGTCTCCTCACAAGTTGCTGATGGGGAGAGCCATGTGAATTCCTTCTGTTCCTGCAGCTGCTCTTGTGAATATCAAAGATGACCTGGTTCTCAAGTACTGCAAGGGGTTAACTAATGCAGTGCATACTACCTCTCCTCAGGTCAGTGCTGCTGCTCCAGCTGTATGAGAATCTCCAGGATATGATATGAACACAGGCAATTGGGTTCATGACAAGAAATACATTCTCACATATTGCTTGGAGTAGTGCTGGAGAGGCCCTTATTAGGTGATCCTGATCACAAACATTGCAGTCAAGTGTGCTGGTCTGCTGAATTGGATACACACCTACCAAACAAAAAAGGGTGAGACAGGAAGAGGAAGAAGCGGAGCCAACATCCACTAACTCCTCACTTCTCCCTAGGTTTGAAGGGTCCACGGTTTCAGAGGAAGAGGAAGACCATCAGAGGATACACAGTCTCCATTAGGCAAGCATCATGAGAGACGGGAGCAAGACAAGGGTGCTGTTTTTCCAGCAACCACTGTGATACCAAACAATGAATTAAAGATATGCATCTACTGGGTCAGTGAAAAATCATGGAAAGCTGAAACAAGCTTGCCGCAGGTAGGGTTGCAAAAGTCAGAACGTAGGGCGAAAAAATGAAGCTCCACCTCTGAGAGCGAATCACCTTAGTCAAAACCAGAAATTCAAGCACCTCAAAGAATCGAGGATCAACTGAGGAAGGTTGACCAGGCACTAAAACCACCCAAATAGAACTTTTGATAGGTAAGAAAAGAACAGAGATGATAAGAGAGGATAGAGCGCAGGTCTTCAAACTTTTTGATGCCGAGACCCCCTTGTAAAACCTTTTTAGGCGTAAGGACCCCCTTCTGACAAAAGTTTCTAGAAACTGGTACTCCTCATCATCAACTTTTGACAACCATAAATGCGCCTGTTAGACCTCATCGCATCCATCCATCATTCATCCATCTGCACTTTCACACATCCATCCATCCTTTCATCCTTCCATCCATCCTTCCATCCATACATCCATCCTTCAACCATCCACCTTTTCATCCTTCCATCCATACATCCATCCTTTACCCATCCACCCTTGCATCCATCCACCCATCATTCATCCACCCACCTTTTCCCACATCCATCCATCATTCATCCATGCAACCTTTTATCCATCCATACATCCATCCACCCTTTCATCCATCCATCCATCCTTCATCCGTCCACCCTTTCATCTTTCCATCCATCCACCCTTTCATCAATTCATCCACCCTTTCTTCCTTCCATCCATACATCTATCCTTCATCCATCCACCCTTTAATCCTTCCATCCATACATCCATCCTTCATCCATCTACCCTTTCATCCTTCCATCCATACATCTATCCTTTACCCATCTACCCTTCCATCCATCCACCCATCATTCATCCACCCACCTTTTCACACATCCATCCATCATTCATCCAAGCAACCTTTTATCCATCCATACATCCATCCACCCTTTCATCCTCCCATCCATACATCCATCCTTCCTCCATCCACCCTTTCATCCATACATCCATCCACCCGCCCTTTCCTCCATCCATCCACCCATCATTCACCCCCCCACCTTTTCACACATCCATCCATGTATCATTCATCCATGCAACCTTTTATCCATCCATACATCCATCCACCCTTTCTTCCATCCATCCATCCTTCATCCGTCCACCTTTTCATCCTTCCATCCATCCGCCTTTTCATCCATTCACCCACCCTTTCATCCAGCCATCCATCCATCTATCCATCCTTCATCCATCTACCCTTTCATCCTTCCATCCATACATCTATCCTTCATCAATCTATCCTTTACCCATCCACCCTTTCATCCTTCCATCCATACATCCATCCTTCATCCATCCACCCTTGCATCTTACCATCCATACATCCATCCTTTACCCATCCACCCTTCCATCCATCCACCCATCATTCATCCACCCACCTTTTCACATATCCATCCATCATTCATCCATGCAACCTTTTATCCATCAATACATCCATCCACCCTTTCATCCTCCCATCCATACATCTATCCTTCATCCATCCACCCTTTCATCCATCCATCCACCCACCCTTTCATCCATCCATCCATCCATCATTCATCCCCCACCTTTTCACACATCCATCCATGCATCATTCATCCATACAACTTTTTATCCATCCATACATCCACCCACCCTTTCATCCATCCATCCATCCACCCTTTCATCCTTCCATCCATCCACCCTTTCATTCATTCATCCACCCTTTCATCCATCCATCCATCCTTCATCCATCCACCCTTTCATCCTTACATACATACATCTATCCTTCATCCATCTATCCTTCATCCATTCACCCTTTCATCCTTCCATCCATACATACATCCACCCTTTCATCCATCCATTCACCCATCATTCATCCACCCATCTTTTTATACATCCATCCATCCATCATTCATCCATGCAACCTTTTATCCATTCATACATCCTTCATCCATCTACCCTTCCATCCTTCCATCCATCCACCCTTTCATCCATCCATCCACCCTTTCATCCTTCCATCCATCCACCCTTTCATCCATCCATCCATCCACCCTTTCATCCATCACTCATTATTCATCCACCCACCTTTTCACATATCCATCCATCCATCATCCTTACATCCATCCATCCACCCATCATTCATCCACCCACCTTTTCTGTGACTCTCTCATGGGGGGTAAGGAGGGGGGGGTCAGTATCTCTGTGTCTTCTTCCTTCTTTTCCGCTCATGGGAGGGCATCTCTGTGCCTGCCTGCTGGGGGCGAGAGGGCGGGACGTGTCACGGGACCCACAGCTCCAGGCGCGCAACATCCATTATACTCAAAGAGCTACACTGCAGCCTGCTCCCCCTGACCCCACCCCCCACCCACATTCCTCCCTCCCCCAGCTCCTGTGTGTAAGCCTGGCTGAAACCGTTTAAGGGACACACACACAGCCACTCCCGAGTACTTGACAGCTCTTTAAAAGACCTTCTACTTGTTAATGAGCATTTGATGTTTTTCACACCTCGGTGTGAATTAGGCCTCCGCCATGAGCACCCTCGATCAGCCCAACGCCAGGAATTGCATGCCCCTGACAGAATCTGCGACCCCCTTCCAAGGACTCCACGACCCCCCTGGGGGTCTCGCCCCACAGATTGAAGACCTCTGGGATAGAGAGTTAGTAGAACCAGTGCCAATTGATCAACCTGATGTCCTGGATGAAAAAGTAGACTTGACCACTCCCAAACAACCTAGAGGAGATAGAAAGGTTAGGCCCAGATTGGACGTGTCTTGCAAAAACCAACTTTTAATCTGGTGACTGCTTTTCTGACATTGAAGGACCTCCCTGAGACCAAGACAAGCCATACCTAGAGCATATCCATTTTAATCACCGACAAATGTTGAAAGGACAGTCAGAAAGTTAGGGAAATGGGGAGAGGGCGTGAGCTCAATTATGCCTCCAGAAGATACAGAAAAGAATCCCTGTCGCTTTCGAGGTAGGATTGTGGTGATAGGGTAGCGCCTAGAGGACTAAACATCATCATCCGAAATTCTGAGATTTCCCTGATCTGATTTAACCTAACATGGCGCAGCAATGCTGATAAGTTTTTCTTGTAGGTTTGGCACTTGCCATTTCTATTCCCATGTTTGGATGGCTGGTGGATATTTATCTGTTCTAAGGAGATATCCCTCACACTCTGAAAAACTTCACTGTTAAGTCTGTAGTCATTATACATGCACACAAGTAAGGTCTCACACGTCCCAAGGCATGAGAGTGTGTACAGTTATAATGTGCATTATCAAACGCTATCTGAATACGTGCAAGGTATGGAAGCACAGAATTGCTTTGTTTGCTCTTACCTTCAAGCCTCCACAGCTGAGAGAGCAACATATTTTCACTTATCTTTGTCCTACTCCTTTCCTTGCTCACTTTTACCAACAAGATTCAATTAAATTGTTCTATTCCGTTTTTTTGATAATGCTTTAGAAGATGTGCCAATTGTAACTGGTGCAAATCTGTATTTGTGGGCTACTAAACATGTTGATCATTCTTAGAAAGAGCTTAAGTCAAGGGATCAGCATGAGTATATGATGAACTTCTTTACCTCTGTAAGTAACATGAGCATTACTAACCAAAGTATGCATGATGCAACCTGTAAAATTAGTAAAGATGAAAGGGTAGTTGTAGATTAACTGAATGAGAGGATAAGGATAGAAGAAGAGACAAGGAAAAGGAAGACAGGTGCAGAACATATTATTGGAAAGGGTAAGGAGACCTTCAAAGAACTGCGCCCAAGATTTAGTAGTGATGTCGCCAAGAAGGGCTCTTTATGTATAGTACAGCAACCAGAGGGAAAGAACACTATTGAGAAGCTGGGATAGAGCAAATGTGAGCATAGTTGCTTAGTTAAGGGAGAAACCTTTTCAAAATTAAAGACAAGGATAAAAGGCATCTATTACGTGTGTGATAAGTCAACCTATTTACAATTGCCATGCAACTTGGTAGGTAATTGCTATGCAGCCCTAGTTTTTCTGAGGATTTATCACACAGATGAGTTGGATTTTGCTCTTGGGCATACATAAGGTGAAGCAAGCGTAGCTTCAAACAGAACCTTAACGATGTTGTTCGAGCGCTTGTACCTTCTATACATGTAGCACTAAGTGATGCAAAAATTAGAAAGATGTCCATATTTGTAGGTCTACTTGCTACTGACAATGCAGGACCACTAACTGTAATCAGTAAAGAATTGCTTGCAATGAGAGATATAATTAGGCAAAATTGTCTTGCGTTGGATTTGCTCCTCAGGAAGGAGGGCAGAGTTTGCAAAGTCATTCAGGCTCAGAAATGCTTTGTCTATATTGTCATGTATCCCAGTTATGCCTAGAAGGAAACACTGCCATTTCTACGTGTACACAGGTTTCATCCTAAAATTGACCTCACTGTCACACAATGAGTTTTGTCACACATTTGCAACTATGACAATAAATATTAGTTTTTAGTAAACTATACTTGCTTAAAAATAAGGCTACCGGTTTTCCGTTTTTATTGTTTTTTGCAGATAAATACAGACAGAAAACAGTGTGTTTTCTGTCTGTATTTATTTTTAAAAGTGGATAATTACAGACAATTGGGCTACTTTTAAGTGACTCTGCTGTCTTTCATGAATTAAAGGCCAACAGCTGAGCAGATAGACAGTATGGGAAATTTAAAAAACATTTGTGTTATAATACTAATATTTAACAGTGGATGTTTTGTTATATAATATTTGGCAGCTGACAGAGCTAAAACAGACAGACATCAAAGTATGAATGTGTGTCTATCAGTTAAATAAATATGGAAATGCACAGTTTTACAACTTCATTTATCTGCAAAATGCAAAATAAATATGGATAAATACAGATAAAGTGGGCAAAAAATAAATATGGGTAAATACAGACAAAAATGCTAAAAGAATAAAAATCATAAAACCGCAAGAATGCTATCATATTATCTTGACACAGCATGTAAAAGGTTTATACATACATTGTGAAAATGTGAATATTTATTTCATACATATGGCGACAGAACTATCTATAGCACAAAAACAATGACAGCATGAACAAGATCTCGGCCCAAGGCAAAGATGCCTTTTGTTATACATATGCAATTTAACAAAAGAGGGAGGTAGAGTAATGATGTAGGATTCTTACTCCACAGGCTTAGTTACATAAACAAGGGGAATCCTACTAACAGTGACTAAGGGAAGCGTTACCCACAGTGGTGTGGGAGCACTTAGTGTTTTTTAAAACACCCCTCACACACCAAAAGGCCCCTTGGTGTCATGCTTCATCATAGGGGTCTTCGCACCCCTCTAGCGGGATGCGGCGTGCTACGACCTACGACTACGCGGGAGCACTTATAGTAATAGCTATGTGTGGTGCGTGTGGTGCAAGTGTTAGGGATACTTATGTGAGTGGTGGGATTTAGTGAAGAGTTAAAAAGATACCTGGCTCGTAGGTGTATCGGAAAAAACTTTATTCACAACCCCGGGCTGGTACTACTAAAAGAAGTGAAGTGCGAGGTTTGTTCTGTCGTATTAATGGACAGTACCTCATGTGTGCGTCGACATGTTTCGGAGCATGTGCTCCTTCTTCAGGACGGGGGCACAACTTCCCCACCTTACTCACGTTTCACTAATTTGTAACTTAAAAGTTTTGTGTAAGTAACAAAAAGTGAAACATTGTTTTATTTAAGTGTATAAAAACAAAGGCTATAATGTGCCTACAGCGGTTTTTGCTCAAGTTCCATGCATTTGCATGACCTGAGAAAGAAAAAGAAAAAGGAGATGGTCACCCTAGTCATGGGTAGCTCAGACAGATGCAGTCACCTGGAACAGACCATTTGCTCAATTGGCCATGTAAAAGAAAGACTGACAAGACATACAACATAGAAAACACACATTTTTGTCTCTGAAATGAATATAAAGGAAGTGTGGGTCATACTTAATAGGTATAGCTTGCTTGCTTCATGAGCACTCTAGAACGTCTGGGGGGTGATTGCTAGTTGTGCAATCTAAGTAGAGAAACAATCTGGGTTTTAAAATCATTTCTTACTTACTTTGTCATATGGAATGCTTGTGTTGCAAACTCTATACTCACAAACTTGGGATGAGTTGTCCTCCGTCTTACCCCACACGCTGCTCCGCCGGAATGAATTGGAAAGTCTGCCATGTGTGGTATTTACACCCGGTATTCCTAATTAGTGGTGCCGCATTTTTAGCCTAAGCGGATGTGATGGTATGCCCAAATAAGAATGATCCGCCCTTGATTCATAGATTGTTAGGCTAATTGTAGGTCCTTTTAAGGCAGGTCCAGTAGAGCCTGCTCTCTTGTTTGCCCCGTGTCCATGTGCAAGCCCCGGTAGTCTTTCTTTGCTTCGCGCCGGTCTCTGTGTCTAGCCATCACGCATGTGCGTTACGGTAGACACTAACCATGGCACTGCTCAAGAGATTAGCTGGTCTTGATAGTAAAGACAGCAGCAAGGATCACCCAGGAACTTAAAATTGAGATAAAAGAAATTGAAGTACAACTCAATACTTATATATCCCCTTCTGATCTGAAAGTACGGTTGGATGAACTCAATCAACAAATGACCGAATTTGAGTTCACATTAAAACAAAGTAAATTTAACAAACTAAGTAAAGATAAAGACAAATTCACACCAGAGGGGGCATATCCATACAATAAACCTGACTATGTTTCAAAAAATTCCAACAGCGATATTGACAGTGATGGCTCTGATAACGGGTCATCAAGCTCTAATTCAAGTGGCAACAAAGGATATAGACCACGGAGAGGAGGCTGGAGACAAAGGAGACAGCAGTTCCCCAGACAAAGAGGGTGGAGAGGATATCAACCCCAACTCCAATACCCACAATATATGGGCCCACCACAATTTACCCCTTTTCCAATACGGCCCGCCTACTATGGGACCCAACTACCAACAATGGAACCCTGAGTACAACAATGGCTTCTACAGTCTGCAACCTTTTTTAGGCACGCACCCCGGAGAACGGGGGAGGAACAAAAAAGGCAACAATGTCGCATGGGAGGATCAAGATCAGGGCAACTCCCGAACCATGAGGAGCATGACGGGATCCCTCCCGAACCATCCCTCAACAAACAAGAGGGGGACCTAGTGGTCAATTTGACCCCCTGGCCCTTAACTGAAATTCAGACAAACGTGCTAAACAAAGGACTGGATTTCGTACCTACACACAAACCAGATATCTCCAAACTCAATATGGAGATACAAGACTTCATCAGGAAGTTGAAATTGCAAGCCTTCTTCCAAAACAAACCATCAACTGTGGTACCAACAGACACGGGCTTACGACCAAAATCTACATTCACCCCTCCTGATTCATCACTACCAATTGAACTCTTAACTTTTGAAAAAGCCAATATGACAGAAGTGAACAAAATCAATGTGACGAATACCAGTGTTTTTCACAACACCAGCAAACAGGAACAACAAGCCATAAGAGAACTGGCGGATAACAAAGAAATAATCATAAAACCAGCGGACAAGGGTGGCGCCATCGAACTACAGACCACGGAGGCATACGACACAAAATGTATGAGACTACTGTCAGACAGGCGTAACTATACCGTCTTACAGGAGGATCCCACTGAGAAATTGCGCACAAGAATAGGGGGCATGATTGAGGAAGGGCTTGCACATGACTGGCTGAGCAAAAAGGAAGCTGAGTTTTTAACACAGTCAGCTCCGCGCATCCCCTATTTCTATTGCATCCCAAAAATTCATAAAAATATCACAAAACCACCAGGCAGACCCATTGTGTCGGGAATTGGCTCAATCCTAGAGACACTATCTAAGTTTGCAGACGCTTTTTTACGCCCATTGGTACAGTCCACCGACACCTATTTAAAGGACACAAAATCGGTCCTTCAACTACTACAGGACAGAACTTTTGACCCAACGAACCAACTCTTAATGAGTTTGGACGTGGAAAGATTGTATACGAGCTTACCACATGATGAAACACTCCTAATTATTGAGGAAGTTCTGTTTACGACACCACGGAAATACCAAACACCAAGGAGTCTGGTCCTCGAGTAAATTTCTTTGACACTACAGCAAAACTTTTTTCAATATAAATCAACCATTTACCTACAGAGCCATGGTACCAGCATGGGTAGTACATTTGCTCCAAGTCTGGCTGGACTTTATGTCCACCACTTGGAGACAACCAAAATTCTTCATGCGGATAACCCATACAGGAATAACATCAATACCTGGAAAAGGTATATCGACGACGTCTTGGTCATCTGGGACGGAGATCAACAGTCTGCAGTCGATTTCCTGACATGGCTTAACAATCAGAATGCATTCTTGAAATTCACCAGCACAGTCTCCAACCAATCAATGGTGTTCCTGGATCTAAACATTTACACCGAAGGGGGTAGGCTCAAAAGCACAACCCATTTCAAACCCACAGCAAGGAATTGCCTATTAAGATATGACAGTTTCCACCCGAGACACCTGAGAGAAAATTTACCGTACGGTCAATTTGTACGCCTCAGACGCACTGTACTGAGCTAACTGAGTTCAGGACTCAGGAATGTGACCTAAAAGAGAAACTGATACAGAGGCAGTACCCAGTAAGAATCATCAACAAAGCCATGAAACGAACAACGATAGGGATGTCCTACTGGAGGACAAACAACAGGAGACAAACGAAAACAGACGACCAATATGCGTCACCACCTACACCACTATGTCCAATGAAGTCTCTAAAATCATTAATAAACACTGGGCTATACTGAACTGTGGCACACTTAACCTGGAGAAACCAATGTACACACACCGCCGAGGTAGAAACTTTAAAGACATTTTGGTACATACAAGTCCAAAACCCAACAATGATATAAGACAAAACACCATTGGGATACAAGGTAATTTCCCATGTGGTAACTGCAGTAGCTGCCACCTAACACAAAAGAGCAGTATGCTAACATTCAGAAATGGCACCACGTGGAAACAGCGACATTTCACGAACTGCAATACCAAGAATGTTGTCTCCCTAATCACTTGCCCCTGTGGTTTGGAATACGTGGGTATGACCACCAGAGCTGTAAAAACACATATTAATGAGCACAAAAGCAATGTACGTTGCAAAAAAAGCACGACGAAGATGGCAACACACTACCTCGAAACACAGCACTGTGTTAATGATCAAAGATGGGGGGGGCGTGGCCAAGCAACATGGCTGACAGGACGTGAGCTCCACCAGCTCCGTCCCGAAGAGGATCCTGCATTATCCTCTTGCCCGGGCACCTGGAACCTGTGTCGGAACTCCCCCTGACCCACCTGGGACTGATGAGCTGCAGACGCGGTCCTGGACCCCTTCGTATTCGGGGATTTAAACATTGCCGGAGGTAGCGGAGGCGCGCTGCGCTATGCAACGCCGTGGATCAGGCCTATACGGCGTGCGGTAAGCCTGATGCTGGCGGGTAGGACGGGCCCCTGACGGGACTCGGCGTTCCCCTGATCTCCTGGAGGCGGCCCTGACCGGGAAGGAGACAGCGGCTTTCCGCCTCGGCGTTCGGAGGTGAGAGAAGGGGCGGAGCGGAGGTGCCGTCCATCTTGGCCGGGTCCCGGAGGCGGAGCCCCGCCCGAGTCGAGGCAGCTGCCGGTGATCGCCTGGGGGGCCGCTTGAGACGAGAGCTTTGAGGCGAGGGCCGTAAGTACTCTCCGTGTGTCGGCACGGCTGGAGTGGGGGTCCCCGCCTGCATTAGAGCTTGACCTCGCCTGATCTGGGGGACGGCAGCCGATAGGAGCAGCGCCCCGGCCCCCCTTTGCCCCCCCCTGGATTTTAAAACTGTGTTTGGCTCCTGAACATTACCACCCTGCTGCCCTGGGGGGGCATGGAAACAGGCGCCCACGTGGCCACGGTGGTCCTGCGCCCCCTCCCCCACAAGTCCGCCATTTTCGCTGCGCCTGGGGAGAGGCAGTGAAGCAGCGTAGCGAGGTGTGCCTGTCTATCGGCCACTGTAGACCCCTGTTGGGGGGGGGCGACCTAGGAGACTGTTAGGAGCTGTCTGCAGGCTGGTATCTGGCGGTGAGCGTCCTCAGGCTGCGAGAGAGGAATCTGAGCCTGCGCTGCCGCCTGCCCGGACCCCTGCTCCCATGAGGGGGTGCCAAGCTATGGTCTCCATTGTGCTAAGGGGGTCGTGAGGAGCTGTACCTACCTTGTCTCTACCCTGTGCTGCCTACTGGATTGGCTGATCTACTTCAGGGGCTGCTTGTACTGAGTTGCCAGTGACTTTGTGTGCGATTCTGTGCCGCCAATTATCCTTGTCCTGAACCTGATTGGGAGGCTCCCCCAGGACCGGTGGTACCCGGGTGTGGTGCCTTGGAGTGCGTTGTTGGGGCGCT
The DNA here is from genome assembly GCF_964263255.1 of Lissotriton vulgaris. NCBI lineage: Eukaryota > Metazoa > Chordata > Amphibia > Caudata > Salamandridae > Lissotriton > Lissotriton vulgaris. The sequence goes on along the minus strand of NC_141693.1, from coordinate 1,326,424,731 downwards.
GCAGGCGCCAATATGACGGGCCGCACAGGCCGATCTGGGAAGACCACCCAACCCAACACAATAGTGCAATACACTACCCCGCGTCTCCAGCCGCAGCGAATCACACGGCAAACTGGAACGGATGATGGTGGAGAGGGGGCTGCGGAGCCATCCAGAGCTGAACTCCTTAAAGCTATCCAGGGGTCCCACTCTGCCCTAGAGCGCCAAATAGAGATGGTTTCAGTGGATGTCAATCTCTTGCGAACAGACCTCCGTAAAGTAGCGGATAAAGTTTCGGATGCAGAGGGCAATATCACTCAACTGCAGGGGGAAGTGGCGTCTTTGAAGAAATCGCTTGCCCAAATCACCTCTACTACCCGTGCATTGGAACGACGGGCTGAGGATGCAGAAGGGAGGGCGCGCCGAAGTAATATCAGGGTCCTGGGGGTTCCTGAACGGCTTGAGGCGGGGAATCCTGAACGATTCCTGGAAACGTGGATTCGTGAACAGCTGTGCCCGACTGGATTGTCCAGTGTCTTCATAGTGGAGCGGGTGCACAGAGCCCTTGTGCTCCCTCCGTGACCGGGTGAGGATGCTAGAGCTCTCATCGCGAAGATCCTGAATTACAAAGACCGGGATTGTATCCTTAAAGCGGCAAGAGAATCAGAGTCCCTCATGATCGAGAATAGCCGAATCTCAATTTATCCTGACTATACCCAACAAGTACAGGAGCAGAGGAAGTCATATCTGGGGGTCAAGCAGAAACTACGCGATATGCAGCTGCAGTACATGCTGTTGTATCCTGCCAAACTGAAGGTTCTGGCCCAGGGCCGTGCACACTTTTTCGAGACGCCAGCGGAGTGGGAGTGGCTTGAGATCAGGGGTGATGATTTGCCTCCAGGGGAACGAGGTGGCCCGCGTGAGACTTGGGGGACCAGACCGCAGAGGAAACGTTGTGGTCGACGAGGATGAAGATCTGGATCCCGGGGTTCCCCTGAGTCTAGACCCACGGTGGGAGCTGATGGAGCTATCCGTATGGAATCCTCGCCAGAGAGAGCGGGTCAGGGGTCGCCTGGAGCTCGTAACCCCAGTGAGATATTGGTGCCGGACACCTTGCAAAAGAGGCCCCTGAGTGCGGATCGGCGGCTCCGGTGATCCCGGAAACGGCTCTGACTGACACGAGGTTGGAATAATCCTTTCCCTTTCCTTTGCTCTTGTTCATTTTGTTCCTTTGCTTGGCCCCCAATGTGACCGTCTGTACGGATATCCTCGGCCTGGGTGGCCACCTGCTAATGGTGTACTGGGCTGCCTCGTCCCCTTCTTGCTGTTGGGGCTCCCCTGGATATTGGACCATGTTCTGGGACTGGCGCTCTGGTGACCTGGGGTTTGGGGAGGGGGGCTGAGGAACTGGCCGGAATTCGGAATGATGCTATTCCATCTTGCTGACAATATTGCAGGGACATGCCCGGGTGTTTTTTCGTGGGTTACTTGGGTCTTTCGGGGAGCTGGAAGGGAAGGTGGGTGGGTTTGGTTTGGTGTGTGTGGTTGTGGGGTGTATGGTTGGTATGGGGTGGCTGTGTACGTCCTGGCACTGGCGGGGGAAGGGCGGGGTGGCGTTTTTGGTTGTTGCTATCCTATTGCTCGTGGGTGGGGGGCGGGAATGGGGTTTTGCGAAAGTTTTGAGTGTTGGGGATGTTGGGGGGTGGGGTGGGATTCACGACAGAGGTTCCATTGGCATCTTGAACACAATGATTCCGAATGGTGGGGGGCTCCTACTCTGGGTTGCGCCTCCAGGTTCATATATGGTGGGGGCCGGGAGGTCCTGGTTTGCGATCTTCCTACGATATGGCCCGTGTGGGCACACTACTATGACATGGGTTTCAAGTTTTTAACGTGGAATGTACGTGGCCTGGGCACCTGCACTAAACGACACAGGGTCTTCACCTTCCTCAAACGTCATAGGGTCTCGGTCGCCTGCTTACAGGAGACCCATCTGGATGATGATGGTGCACAGCGATTGTCCATGAAATGGAGTGGCCAGATCTTCCACTCCTCCTTCTCTACATACGCTAGGGGGGTTCTCATCTGGGTGGCCCTGGGGACACCCTGGACTGTACAATATATAGACGCGGATATAGAAGGCAGGTACATATTGGCGAGGCTTCGACTTGACGATAGGGAACTCCTGCTTCTTAACACATATGCCCCGAATACCGATGACCCGTCCTTTTTCTCTCAGGTGCAAGATCTACTGGCTCCTAGCTTAGACGCGCCCCTCCTCTGGTTTGGGGATTTCAATTGTATATTGGACCATGAGCTGGACCGCCATCCACCTAGGGCGGGCACTAAGGCTCGTATGACGGCAAGTCTGCGGGAGGTGATGCATAACCTTGGGGCAAGGGACGTGTGGCGCACTTGCCACCCCACCCAGAAGCTGTACACGTGCTACACTCCGACCCACGGTACGCACAGTAGGCTGGACCGCGTACTCGCGGCTAACTTCAACACTTCCGTTACCTTGTCCGTCACTCACCAGGCTCGGTACTTATCGGATCATGCCCCGGTGACGTGTGTGGCGCAGTGGCCTGATTGAGCCGCGCGCCCGTGGACGTGGAGATTGCCGGCTGACCTGCTGCAGGATCAAGTGTTAAGAATAAAGGGGTCCCAGTGAGAGAAAGGAACACATTATTTAGAAGCAGTTTAAATAAATCTAGTAAACAAAGAATACATCTATAATGTTTAATTCACATTATAGGAAAAAAGGCAGTGATAAGCAAATACAAAAACTGTAGTTGTATTAGTGCCCCTGGGGGTAGGAGGGACGTGAAGTTGTGAGGGTAGAGTGGGGGGGAATTCGTGACAGTAAAAACACGATATCTAACAAACAATAGTATGAGTTCAATGCCAAGTATTAAGTGAAGCAAATAATGAATAAATACAAAAGTTCAAGGTACACATGCCCCAATGTCCATATTATACAAGCATTGTGGGTAGGAGGAGGCTGTGTTTGAGGACAAGGACGTGTGTCGACGTTTCGACCCTATTGGAGCAGGAATAATTGAACTCCTTGCACGTGGGTCTTCATCAGGACGGGGAGGGATAGTGGGGCAGACAACCTATTGTTAGAAAGATAATTAAATATGATACTTAATACTGATCAAATCTCGAGTATGTTGTGGGTAGACACATTGTATAGAAGAAACCATACCTGATTAAATCAGTCTTGGGGGTTAGTAATCAGGAGAAAAAGTCGATGACGGATATTCTATCCTGAGAAAAATCATTAATGCACCCATTAAAAATATAGTCAGACTGATTCTATCCTATTAATTAAGGGTAGAAAAAGGAAGTTGTCATTAGACTTACTTCTTAAGTAAAGTCCGGTTTCCAAGGGAAGAAGATCCGAGCACTGGATGGGGAGAGCCACTCAACGAATCTATACAGAAGGGGAACAGCATTCAGATTGAGCCAATTCGAGAGAAAACACTCGGATTGAGAATATATGGTAGGCAGGGCTTACCGAGTAGCGTGGAGGTTCTTGCTAACCCCAATAATTCGAAGGATAGTGTCCGATTCAATCAGGAGCCGTATCCTGTAGTGGGGAGAGCGTAACGGGGCGCCTTTGTTATTAAATTGGCGGGGGGGAAGAGCCATCAAAGTGTTATCTGGCGGGAGCCAGTAAATGCGAGGGCTTACCAGGCGTGAGCGATTCGGCCTCTCTCTCGGGAACCTCGAGGAGAATGCGGAACTACCTGATGCCGTCGTTAACATGACAACAAGGGGTCACGTGGGTAAGTGTAATGGAAAAAAGACTCCAAAGAGTCGTCCGTAACCAGGAAGATCAAAATAATTAATAGGGTTACGTTCGGAGTGAAAGACTCACAAAATCGGAGGAATTGGTTACCGAAGATTAAGTAACTTCGTAGGTGGACATTAGCACCAGAACGTCATATTAAATTATGGATTATGAGTGTAACAAAGTAGGCTTAGTTGGAAAAGCCAAACACGTGAGAATAAAACACAAAAAACATGCCTATCCGGGGATGATAAAGGCAGTGGTCAAATGCATGAGGCATTTAAAATAAAGTTAAGTAATTTAACTGCGTACCTATCACAAGATGGTAAAAGCAGTATTCATTATTGCAAGACTGGAAATTATTGTCTAATCATAACATACATTCGTATAGAGGTAGCTGTCAGATCAGTTTGTCATAGGGCAATCAGTTAGTATTTGATCGGGACATATACTGCGTACCTGTCACATGACGGTATAGGCAGTGTCAGTCTGTACCAAACATATACATAAACTACCAAGGTTAAAGAGAAACACATCATACGATCAATAGAAAGTAGGTTAACATCTTTAAAAAGCTGGTTAACATCATTATGGTAGAGTGGCAAGCTGTGAAAAGGAGCTGTCTTGTTCATTCAAACCTGAGTGAATGGAGTCGAAAAAGAACATCCATTTAAGTTCCCTGATGTTAAGTATATTCGAGATATTACCTCCCCTTGGGCCTAAAGTAGCTTTCTCAATTACAACCTCGAATATCTCGAATATACTTAACATCAGGGAACTTAAATGGATGTTCTTTTTCGACTCCATTCACTCAGGTTTGAATGAACAAGACAGCTCCTTTTCACAGCTTGCCACTCTACCATAATGATGTTAACCAGCTTTTTAAAGATGTTAACCTACTTTCTATTGATCGTATGATGTGTTTCTCTTTAACCTTGGTAGTTTATGTATATGTTTGGTACAGACTGACACTGCCTATACCGTCATGTGACAGGTACGCAGTATATGTCCCGATCAAATACTAACTGATTGCCCTATGACAAACTGATCTGACAGCTACCTCTATACGAATGTATGTTATGATTAGACAATAATTTCCTGTCTTGCAATAATGAATACTGCCTTTACCATCTTGTGATAGGTACGCAGTTAAATTACTTAACTTTATTTTAAATGCCTCATGCATTTGACCACTGCCTTTATCATCCCCGGATAGGCATGTTTTTTGTGTTTTATTCTCACGTGTTTGGCTTTTCCAACTAAGCCTACTTTGTTACACTCATAATCCATAATTTAATATGACGTTCTGGTGCTAATGTCCAGCTGTGAATTTACTTAATCTTCGGTAACCAATTCCTCCGATTTTGTGAGTCTTTCTCTCCGAACGTAACCCTATTAATTATTTTGATCTCCCTGGTTACGGACGACTCTTTGGAGTCTTTTTTCCATTACACTTACCCACGTGACCCCTTGTTGTCATGTTAACGACGGCATCAGGTAGTTCCGCATTCTCCTCGAGGTTCCCGAGAGAGACGCCGAATCGCTCACGCCTGGTAAGCCCTCGCATTTACTGGCTCCCGCCAGATAACACTTTGATGGCTCTTCCCCCCCGCCAATTTAATAACAAAGGCGCCCCGTTACTCTCTCCCCACTACAGGATACGGCTCCTGATTGAATCGGACACTATCCTTCGAATTATTGGGGTTAGCAAGAACCTCCACGCTACTCGGTAAGCCCTGCCTACCATATATTCTCAATCCGAGTGTTTCCTCTCGAATTGGCTCAATCTGAATGCTGTTCCCCTTCTGTATAGATTCGTTGAGTGGCTCTCCCCATCCAGTGCTCGGATCTTCTTCCCTTGGAAACCGGACTTTACTTAAGAAGTAAGTCTAATGACAACTTCCTTTTTCTACCCTTAATTAATAGGATAGAATCAGTCTGACTATATTTTTAATGGGTGCATTAATGATTTTTCTCAGGATAGAATATCCGTCATCGACTTTTTCTCCTGATTACTAACCCCCAAGACTGATTTAATCAGGTATGGTTTCTTCTATACAATGTGTCTACCCACAACATACTCGAGATTTGATCAGTATTAAGTATCATATTTAATTATCTTTCTAACAATAGGTTGTCTGCCCCACTACCCCTCCCCGTCCTGATGAAGACCCACGCGCAAGGAGTTCAACTATTCCTGCTCCAATAGGGTCGAAACGTCGACACACGTCCTTGTCCTCAAACACAGCCTCCTCCTACCCACAATGCTTGTATAATATGGACATTGGGGCATGTGTACCTTGAACTTTTGTATTTATTCATTATTTGCTTCACTTAATACTTGGCTTTGAACTCATACTATTGTTTGATAGATATCGTGTTTTTACTGTCACGAATTCCCCCCCACTCTACCCTCACAACTTCACGTCCCTCCTACCCCCAGGGGCACTAATACAACTACAGTTTTTGTATTTGCTTATCACTGCCTTTTTTCCTATAATGTGAATTAAACATTATAGATGTATTCTTTGTTTACTAGATTTATTTAAACTGCTTCTAAATAATGTGTTCCTTTCTCTCACTGGGACCCCTTTATTCTTAACGCTAGACACCCAGGTCCCAGGGACTTTATTGGGTTAACCCTTTTTCTATACTATAGCAGGATCAAGTGGCCAGGGAACATGTGGGGGACTCACTGACAGGTTATCTGGAGCTCAACTGGGAGGGAGGGGACTTGCCGTACTCCACTAAGTGGGAAGCGTTAAAAGAAGTGGTGCGGGGCGTGTGTATGGGTCTCTCTTATGGGGTCCGGAAACAGTTGTTGTCTGACTTGCGAGATGCGGAGCTGGTGCTCCAATGAGCCCAGGCTCGTGCGGATCCGGGAGCACTGGATCTTCGGACTGAGAGTGAGGCCTCAGTGTCGATCCACGACATACTCACACGGCTTGATAAATTTACGCTGGGTCAATATAGGCAACGTCTTCACCGTGAGGGGGATAAGTCCGGGCGTTTATTGGCCTGGATTCTGAAGCGGGAATTTGCACCCGATAGGATAGTAGCTCTACGTAACCCTGCTGGGACAATGGTCCACTCTGAAATTGATGTTCTTGAGGTTCTTCGGGCCATCTGCAAGCTGTCCATGAAGCTGACCCATTACTTTCAGAGGACGGCAGTCAGTTGTATCTCGATGAGGTCCAATTCCAGACCCTGCCGGAAGCCGCGATGAAGGAACTGGACGCCCAACTGACGCTGGGTGAGATCACGACGGCGATGGCTGCCCTCCCCCGCGCTAAGGCCCCTAGCGGTGATGGCTATCCGGTCGAGTTCTACCACGCGTTCGGAGATGTTCTGGCCCCCCTCCTTTTGCAGGTTTATAATGAAGCCCTGCGTGCCGGTACTCTTCCGCCTACAAAGAATCAAGGTGAGGTATGCATGATTCTGAAGCCAGGAGGTGATAACACTGATCCCGCGGCGTATCGTCCTATCACGCTACTAAATACAGATGCGAAAATCCTTACTAAATTATTGTCCATGCGCCTTGCCCCGCTCATGACTCGGCTAATCCACCCCGACCAATGTGGATTTACGTCGCCTGAATCATATATTACATGAGGTGAAGGGGAGGGAGGGCCCTCACGTATTGGTCTCGGTTGACTTGGCCAAGGCCTTTGACACGGTGCACTGGGGCTATCTGCTGCAGGTGCTACAGAAAATGGGGTTTGGACCTCGATTTCGAGACTGGATCCGTGTGCTCTACAGGGAGCCCCGGGCCCGGGTGCGCCTGGGATCAGCTCGGTTGGCGGAGTGGTCGCTTGGGAGAGGCACCCGACAGGGCTGCCCTCTCTCCCCTCTCCTCTTTGCTCTTGCAATTGAGCCCCTTGCCGTTTCCGCCCGCACTGAACTACAGTCTTGGGGCATAATGGTAGGGGACACTACCAATGTGGTCTCCCTCTATGCGGATGATGCACTTTTCTGTCTGACCTCCCCAGCTGAGGCCCTCCCAGCTTTGTTGCGAGTCCTTGACAAATTTGGCACTGCCTCTGGGTTGCATATAAATGTCGCTAAATCTCTAGTTTTTCCACTGTCCCGGACCCCGACACGGAGCTTCAACGGTTGGGCCTCCGTTATGAGAGAACGGCGTTCCGATATTTAGGAATCCAGGTGGCTGCATCCACAGAAACCTTGCTCATCTATAATATCGACAGGATACTCACGGCCCTCCGCAAATCTATTGACTTTTGGAACACACTCCCTCTCTCCCTTATGGGGCGTTTGGCTGTAGCCAAAATGGTGATGCTCCCTAGGGTCTTATATGTTCTGCAGAACTCTTTGTGTCCATTACCTCCACGAGTGTTCCGCACATTGAACTCTCTCCTCACCTCCGTGCTTTGGGCGGGTGGGCGCAGTAGAGTTGCTTTGCACACTTTGACAAGGTGTTGGGATGAGGGTGGCCTCGAGGCCCCGAGGTTTGATCTCTACTACTACGCGGCACAGCTTCTTCCGGCAGCCAGATGGTTTGCCGATGATGATAATTGGGAACTGGCTTTACTAGCCGGTACGGCAACTGATAGGGCCCTACAGGAAGCCTTGATGCAAGTTCGCGGAGCGGATGACGGTTTACCTTACGTGGTGCGTCACACTGCTAATATCTGGCAGCGCTTTGTCGAAAAGGTGCTGTGTCATGCGCCGTTCCATAGGGAGCTCCCTATCTGGATATTGGCCCCAGTGGTCCGATTGGAGGAAAGCATGTCTTTTCGGGAGTGGCGATCTGGTGGATGCGAGATCCTAGCGGACCTCTACCCGAACGACACCTTTGTGTCCTTTGAAGGTGCTAGGGAGTCATTTGAGCTGAGTGAGGGACAATACCTCCATTATGGTAGTCTCCAGGATGTGGCCAAGATCACATGGCCCCAGTTCCCGGAAGCGCCTCCGCTCACTAATACCCTAGACATCATCATGTCCTGTGGAAGGGGTAGACGCCTGATCTCCCTCCTCTATTCAGCTATGCGCCGGGATTCAAACCCCCCGTCTGCTCCGGCCTGGGCGGCCTGGGAAATAGACATGGGAATAGAATTGGAGCCTGCCCAAAGAAAGCGGATCGGGCTGTTGACCCACAAGGTCTCCTGCAACGCACGCTTCAAACTTATTCACTTTAATTTCGTCCACCGCACCTACATGACACCGATCTCCCTTCATCGCATATCGGCGGATAGGCGCCACAACTGCCCTAGGTGTGGAGTGCGACTGGCGGGCTTCCTGCACTTGGCATGGGAATGTCCACTTGTCCAGGACTTTTGGCGTAAGGTGGTGAGGTATATTGCCCAGGCCAAGCGACTCAGGCTTCCACTGGACCCACTCCAATGTCTGCTTGCACTGGTGCCTAAACCAAAAAATAGTAGATTACCTATAAGTTCCTGCAACTCCTACTGCTCTTGGCTAGGAGACGAGTGGCTATCACTTGGATGGGCCATAGGGCGCCGGACATTTCCCTATGGTTGAGAGACGCGAGGGAATGGGCGTTAGCTGAAGAGACCCACATGCAGCGCACCCGTAGGGATGGAAAGTTGCAGGATGATCTATTGGCTTGGAGGATGCTGTGCATGGAGGGCCTGGCGGAGGATGACTCGGATGCCACTAGCGCTGAGTTGTTTTCTTCTAATGCTTCGGGGTCTGAATCTGGAGGGGAGAGTGGTGAAGGGGAGGCCGTGGGACCGTGTAGGTGTCCTCTGTTGCCACGTTACAATACCCTGACTAAGTATGAATGTATATAGCCGAGATTCTCATGAGTCTATGTAGTCTTGACATTGACTAGGCCTTCGCTGGCCCTCACACAAATATCCTACTCTTTTGGATCAGTACTGGAGATGCCATTTTGGGGGTAAATTGTTGTTGTTTGACTTGTTATGTGCTATATTGTTCTGCTGTGCTAAAAAATGGCGAAGGCATTGATACGTCGCTTATCCTTGGGGCGCGGATGCGGATTTCTCCCTTGTTAGACATGCCCCGATCCTGCGCCGCCCAGCCTCCGGGATGTGGGCCATACATGGCTGTGTAGTGTCCTTGGAACTGCATATTCTTGTTGCTTGTAAGTTAATAGTGCTAATGTCGCTGTGCTTTGTGCCCCGCTTTTTCTGAGACTTCGCTACAATAAAAACATGTTTTAAAAAAAAAATGATCAAAGATGGACAATTATTGAACCACAGCCATCAGAAGCAGGCTTATTCCAAAAGGAACAAAGTTGGGTACACACATCCTGGGACTGAATGATGACGTCCCCTGGGGACAGCTGTCTCACTAGCAGTTACTCTCACAACCTATCAATGTGCAGCTGATAATTGACCAAAGTTGCCAGAAACAGGTGTCAGTGAATCTGATGAACATAAAAAATCGCTGCTCCACTGAATCTGGTGAAGGATATATTTTCTCTGTTGTATCTAAACGACAATATGTTTTTATCATACCTGAGTAGCCCTACCGAAATCTACATATTTGGTATATACTTGACTACTTCCGATGAAAGGATCCCCTCGCCTCTCAAAGCAATGGGTGTAATCGTTATGATGTCAAATAATGTGCAGCGCTAATACAATTGAGAAAAGTATGCATGCGCCTGTCTCCTGTCTAGCCATCACGCATGTGCGTTACGGTAGACACTAACCACGCATGCGCGAAGCAAAGAAAGACTGCCGGGGCTTGCGCACGGACACGGGGCAAACAAGAGAGCAGGCTCTACCGGACCTGCCTTAAAAGGACCTACAATTAGCCTAACAATCTATGAATCAAGGGCGGATCACCCTTATTTGGGCATACCATCACATCCGCTTAGGCTAAAAAGGCAGCACCACTAATTAGGAATATCGGGTATAAATACCACACACGGCAGACTTTCCAATTCATTCCGGCGGAGCAGCGTGTGGGGTAAGACGGAGGACAACTCATCCCGAGTTTGTGAGTATAGAGTTTGCAACACAAGCATTCCATATAACAAAGTAAGTAAGAAATGATTTTAAAACCCAGATTGTTTCTCTACTTAGATTGCACAAATAGCAATCACCCCCCCAGACGTTCTAGAGTGCTCATGAAGCAAGCAAGCTATACCTATTAAGTATGACCCACACTTCCTTTATATTCATTTCAGAGACAAAAATTTGTGTTTTCTATGTTGTATGTCTTGTCAGTCTTTCTTTTACAGGACCAATTGAGCAAATGGTCTGTTCCAGGTGACTGCACCTGTCTGAGCTACCCATGACTAGGGTGACCATCTCCTTTTTCTTTTTCTTTCTCAGGTCATGCAAATGCATGGAACTTGAGCAAAAACCGCTGTAGGCACATTATAGCCTTTGTTTTTATACACTTAAATAAAAAAAAATCACTTTTTGTTACTTACACAAAACTTTTAAGGTTAAAAATGTGTGAAACGTGAGTAAGGTGGGGAAGTTGTGCCCCCGTCCTGAAGAAGGAGCACATGCTCCGAAACATGTAGACGCACTCATGAGGTACTGTCCATTAATAAGACAGATCAAACCTCGCACTTCACTTCTTTTAGTAGTACCAGCCCGGGGTTATGAATAAAGTTTTTACGATACACCCACGAGCCAGGTATCTTTTTAACTCTTCACTAAATCCCACCACTCACATAAGTATCCCTAACACTCGCACCACACATAGCCATTATTATAAGTGCTCCCGCGTAGTCGTAGGTCGTAGCACGCCGCATCCCGCTAGAGGGGTGCGAAGACCCCTATGATGAAGCATGACACCAAGGGGCCTTTTGGTGTGTGAGGGGTATTTTAAAAAACACTAAGTCCTCCCACACCACTGTGGGTAACGCTTCCCTTAGTCACTGTTAGTAGGATTCCCCTTGTTTTGTTATACATAAACATCTGCTTCAGGGTGTTGGCAGAGGAGCACTTTGCTGTCATTGGCGAGGTCTCTACATGCTGATGCTTCTACTCAGCAGCCTGCTAATAACCCTACGAGGGGTGTCCAGCTCTTGACCACAACCAGGGCCTACATTCTTCTCCTCTAGGTAATGGGGGTTGGATCATCCAGTACGGGGGTTATTGACTGAACACACACATGTCCTAGACACTTAGGTTAGGGGACGCATTGTAGGAGAACACCAGATTTCTACATCGTTTTATATGCTTGCATATATACATTGTTTCAGCGCGATGGTGGAATTTTTTGTTCTGTTCACTGTCCTGATACTTCTAATAACTTTTTTTGCATCTGTCTATTGATCACTGCAGCACATATATTTTATACAAGAATTACGTTGGTTCAATACATATTGAAAATATCCCACTGTGTATTCCTTGTATATTTCTCTGAGAGGAATAGAGCATGAGTAACTGAGCAAAAGGGTTCTAGATATGTTACCTCAATTCCAGGTTGATCAGGGTTGTCATGTTCAGTGGTTGCCAGAACCATTTGCTAATCACCTAGGTTTAGAGGTACTTATGGTGGCACAGCGAGCTAGCTAGCCTGTAGGACAAAATATCCTGAAGAGGCTCATGGAATCAGTCACACACTATCCCAACAGTTATGCTGTCCATAAACGTGCAGCACCTCCCAAAGGGTAGAACCTACACAACAATATTCCACGCATAGATAAGCAGCTTGACAGCCACAATATTGACATCACTAGCATAACACATGAACTAACTGAGATGGAAAAATCAGGTACCAGGGAAGGATTAGGTTTTGCATTTGGATGTATCGGGAAAGGTTTTGTTAAGATAGGGGATGGCTTAGTAGTGTAGGTGAAGGAATTCTAAAATTGCTTTTAGCAACTTTCTTGGTTATACTAATTGGCATTGCATGGGTGCTTATTTTCCTGAACTTGTGCATCTTGAAATGGTATGGAGTGTGAGTATAAGAAGCAACAAGAGGAAGAAAGAGAAAGTGGCTTTACATGAAGTTGAAGAAATGCAAAGTGATCGATACAACACCTTGAAGGACTTGGGAGAATCTAAGGAGAAACCCCTGAGGTTAATGGGAGATGCTGCTTCTTTTCCTCACTAGAAGCTGGGCTTTTGCTAATTTAAATCCATGTTTACACCAGTCTCCATCTTGAATCACTGTCGCGGTGTATCACGCGATGACTAGTATTATTGTAGCATGTTCTAAATAAAGAAGTGCGAGTCTACTGTAACTGAAAAAAATGGTCGCAGAGACGTTTCCCAGAACAGTGCTAAACCAAGGACACCCTTACTCTCTCAAGCTATCAGTATGCAAAATATCAACTAGTATGCACGAATAAACTGCGAGAACGACTAAAATCCAATGTAATACTTAAATGAGAATATCCTCAAATGTAGTCTCCTAAAATGTATGAAAGTCTTTGTCTAAGGTCCTTTAAAAGCACATGCATCTCTATGTATCCTGGAGCTCCCTATTTCCTGCCTTTAGAATGTAAATATATGACAGATTCATATTGAACTTTACTGAGTGTGTTTGTACTTATGATTTGTTCACTTTGGTGAAAAACTTACCAATGGCATATTGCATGTATTTTGCCTATTAATTCTTTATATAAAATTTCAAATGGCAACATGCGTCTTTGATTCTTATTGAGAAAGCCTCAGTACTGATCATTGAACTTTACCCAAAGTGGATTTTTGAGGAGTCCAATTGGGAAGATCCAAAGTCTGTATCGGGACTACACAAGTCTCAGTCCTAGCTGTTGGTGTGCTTTTGATCTGAATATTTAGAACAGATTTGCATGCCGACAGGTCAATCGACCTGAAAGAAGCAGAAAGTGATGCAGACTGTTATAATTGTTGACTCATTAGATAGTGTGTTTTAGTGATTATAGATAATCAAAGGGGGGGAAGAGGGAGAAGTTGATTGAGGGTTTTTGGTGCAATTGTATGTTTGTCCATCATTAACAGTTTTGCAGATGACAGGTTCACATTTGATCATACATGTACACGTTGATGTAATACAGTTGTCTTTTAGACAAGTTATCTTTGATGAATAGAAATATGTTTTCCTGACCCTTGTTAACTAGTCCGCAATTTGGGCTTAGCAGCCAACGTTATCAAATTGGATGTCACCCTTCTCTTCCGCTTGCATATTCCACTGTTTGCTATTTCTGCAACACGCTGTTAAGCAGAATCATATTTGTTTATTTCTATTGTCATTGTCCACGCTATTCTCAATGAATCTGCAACTATTACTTTAAGGTTCTTCCGCTAGCTCACTGTACCCTATTCATTGATAATAGCTTGTAGTTGTTCATTTATCTAGTTTGTTCCATCATCTCCGGATGGCATTAGCACAGAGTGGGCAGACTAATCATTCATATAGTGGCATAGTGCTCAGGTGTTAAGGCAATATGGCGTTTAATGAGACTGCTTGAATTTCCTATAATTGTAACATATTTGATCATACCATGGTTATTCTACAGTTTTGCTGACTTAGTATGTGAAAATAATGTATAAAATCCCTCGATTTGGAGTGAGCCAGAGAACTGTCCTATGCTACTGTGAATGATGTTGATTTCTCTACTGAGTTTGAAGACCTCTTGGGAACATTTTAAATCTGTATTGCTCTGTATTTTCCTATCCGTGGAGAGCCTTCATGGCATCGACTATGCATGTATGTATAATGAACTTAAACTGGTGATGTGAGTTTCTATGAGTTTATCTGCTATTTAATAGTACGTCTTATGTTTTTATACTCTGCTGTTTTTACATTGTCTTTTTTTCTGAGCTTTTATGGTCATGTATCAAACCAAATAAAGTATTATTATTGATTGTTAGAGTCTGCACTGCATTTTTTTGCATTTTTCTAATAAACCTTTCAACCTATTCCGTTGATCTAGAACTCAGTCATCGAATGGGCCATTTTAGTAAATTTTGTGTAATTCAAATATTTTTTATGTGTCCGGGTGCTTTACTTTGGGAACACTTTGCTTAAAAAACTGAGGTTTAACAGTCTCCAATTCATCAAATTGGTGGTCTTCTGTCGGGGTAAATTTTGGTGTGTCAAAATTGCAGTGTATCCCACGCTCACACCAACCTGTTGTGGGCTTTTAGGACAGCCATGCAGCATGCCCTGTAACCTCACCATGCTGGTGTATAACTCAGGTCAGTTTTCCTGGCTGCTCCTTCACTGCCCATCCATGGGAGATCATCACAAAAAGTGCTGCTCATGAGACCATGGATGCGCCTGTCAGGCACTGGGAGATGGGTGCTGTGGAGCCAGTCATGCACCAGCTGTCTCAACTTTGCCGGGCCCCAGGAGGGATCAGACAGTCTTTGTACTCCGCAAAAGCACTGCAAACTGGGAGACCCAACCTTTTGTTACCTTCCTCCTCCGTCAACCTCGTCACAGTCACCTAGAAGCACAATGTGTTTGGCGCACAGCGTTCACCCATATAAAAAATTCCCCACCCAACATGAAGGCCTGAGAGGAAGTATCTGTTACCTGACCTACAAGGGTGTGGCAATCTCAGATCACATCCTGTTTTTTTCTCTGTGTTCCCGCTGGGACACCCATAGACATGGCACTACTACAATGGTGAATATGTTTTTCTTTTATTTTGTGGAGAATGCTATGGTGTCTTCATGTGTTTTTTTTAATTATATTTTGTTTCCTACGGCTGCAGCTCCAGCTCTGGGCATTGGTGGGACGTTTATACGTCTTCCCAGTCACCTCCGCAACCGCGATGAGTGGTTGGGTGCGATAGTGTACTTCCTGTTTTGTATGCCGTATTTGCACCGCCGCTCTTGCGCTGAATGACTAGGGAGCGGCGGTGGTGGATTTTTGTACTTGCGCTACTCCTGCGCTTTAGGGGTCAGGAGCGGCAGTCATTACTTCTGACATATGCGTCTTGGCTCTTGTGCTGGGCGCCTGAGGCGTCAGCATTTTGGACCTGCAGCTTACCTGTTTGCGGTTCCTTCCTGCTGTTACTGACTCCCATGGGGGTGGTTCCCAGGGGAGGTTATAGTTGTGGGATTGCCATCTTCAGCGTGCTGCATCACAGGGGCAGTGCTGGTTGCTTGGCAATGGTGTCTCTCCCATGCCTTTAAATGTTTTTTCTTCCTCTTTGTCAGCAGTTGTGTTTTTGGATGCGGCCATGGAGGAGAAAAGCTCTGAGAAGCGTAAACATCAGTCTTCTGGTTCCGAGTCTGAGCCTGCTTCTACCCAGCAACCTGTGGGCATGGATCTTTATTTCCTTCAGGCAATGATTAATAATGCAGTGGATTCTGCTTTTGTAGCTTGGGATGGGCTAGTGATTAAAGTTCCCAGAGTTTCTTCTCATCCTGACCCAGACTCTGTGGTTCGGATGAAGAACAGTGGGGATGCTTTGTTAAGGGTGCTGAATTGAAGGAAGTGATGACTCACTTGAAGGACAATTTGGCCTTTCAGACTGTGGTTCCTCTGGATGAGGAGGAAGGAGCCTGACGCTCTTCCCATCCATAAGGCCATCCGGGGGCTTTTGTCCAGGGAATGGTCTGATGCTGAGAAAGCTGGGTTCCCTTGGTTCCTTGCAAAGAAGTAACCTCTTCAGAATTTTCTGACTGAGTTCCCCCCTCAAGTGAAAGTGGGCTCTATGATGGTGGGTCTGCCCTCCTGTGGTTCCATCATCTCGGAGGACACCTCTTCTAGCGACCCATTTGATAAGAAGGTGGACAGTGCTGCCAAGCGGGCTTACTCTGCCGCTAACTTTTCCATCAGGGCTGGTGCTTACGCCTTGTACATGGTTCAATTGCTCCTGCATGATTTTCAGGCCTTGTCAGAGGACCTTCAGCAAGGGGAAGATCTCAATTTGTGTCTGTCGCTTATGGAATTACAGGTTCGCTTTTTGTCTGACATTACATTTGACTCTCCCTCCGCTGAGGTGGCCATTTCTAGTTCCATTGTTTCAGCTTGATGAAACATTTAGATGAGGTTGTGGAAATTGGAGGCCTTCGAGATGTCCCTCCTGTCACTTTGCCTTTTGATGGGGCTAAGTTGTTTGGCCCTCAACTAGAGGATCTCCTGAAGAAATCGGTGAAGGATCGTAAACTACTGATGCCTCTGCGGCCTGCACTGAGAGGTTGTGTTTGGTTATTGGCTAGAGTCTCGGAATCCCAGCTTCGGCTGGGAAGGGACCCTCTCAGCCCTTTCATGGGAGGAGTTGTGGCCATTGCACCCCCTTATCTGACAAGTCCCAGCAACAACCAGCGGGAGCTGCCAATTCCACTTCAAAATCCTGACTAACTCAGGGTGGGCGGATATTCTTCCGCTTGGACAAGTGATGTCACCGATTCCTGGGTTCTTCTCCTGGTGGTCGAAGGTTATTCTATTGACTTCTCTTCTCGGCCTCCAGATCTTTTTGTCCTGGCCCGTCTCCTCGGACTCCTCTGAAACTGGTGGGGTTGAAGCAGGGGATCGTGGATCAGCTCCAGAAGAGTGACATTGTTCCTGTCCCGTGGACGAATTGGATCAGGGTTGTTACTTTTTAATGTACCTGGTACAGAAGGTGTCGGGCTTTCTGCCCTGTTCTGGATCTCAAGACTGTGTGTTCATATGTGCCTTACCTGCGATTCAATATGGTGAGTTTGCAGACGATTCTGACCCTTGTTTCCCCTGGGGCCTTTCTGTCATCCTTGGACCTTTTGGATGCTTATTTCCATATTCCTGTGCATCCTCTCTTCCAGCGGTATTTGCGGTTCTTTGCCCTGGGACACCATTTCCAATTTTGTGTCCTCCCCTTTGGTTTGGCCTCCGCCCTTCGGGTGTTTACAAAGGTTATGACTCCCCTGTGGGTCTGTAGGATGCACAGGGTGTTTTTGTTTCCCTACCTTTATGACTGGTTAATTTCTTCCTCGTCTTTCCTTAAGGCTCAGGAGGATGTGATGCTGGTGTATATTTGGCTGGAGTCCCATGGGTTCCTTGTGAATCTCAGCAAGTCCCATCTCATCCCGTCTCAGGAACTCCAATTCATCAGCTGTCTCATCAATACCCTTGGGGATAGTGTTTCTTCCTCCGGCTCACCAGCTTCAACTGAGGTCTCATCTGGAGTCCCTCCTGCCTGCCCCATCGGCTTCCGCAAGGGACTGGTGGCAGGTTCGAGGGGACATGGCTGCTTTCTTTCTCCTGGTTCCTTGGGTTCGCAGACACCTCTTCCATCTGGTGTATCATCTACTGTCTCACTGGAGCCTGGGGTCCCAGGATTACTATGCCTCAGTTCTGGTGACTCATGCCATTTCTCACCAGCTCTGTTAGTGGCTGCTGCCGGACAACCAGGCAAAGGGGGTGCCCCATGATCCTCCTGTGCCCTGTTCCCTGACAACCAATGCCAGCCCTTGGGTTGGGGGCCACCATGTGGACTCTTTCTTCTTGGGCCCTGTGGAAAAAGATTATTTTTCGTAGTTTATGTCCCATCATACACCCTCTCAGTCACGTCCCCGAGCCCATCATGTCGGAAAACAAGCAACGAGAAGACGAGCAAACCCGATCATGCACACACAAAGTTGCACACGCACTCTCTTTCCTCTTAAATTCAAAGGTACATTCTTATGGTTAGGGCGATTCCGAGAAACCGCTTCCTCACTCAAACTGTACATTCCTATGGTTAAAGCCGATTCCGAGAACAAGACCCCCCATTTGTAACCATTTCCCTATAATCGGGCCGATTCCGAGAAATAGGCCCCGTTTTGCTAAACCACGACAACCAATTCCGAGAAGAAGAGCCCCCGTTTGCTGAAAGACACGACACCAGACATCCTGTCAACGACCAGTTCTCCTTTTTCTGTCTCTCTCTCTCTCTTATCTAAGGAACCAGCCTAGGGTTATTTATCAATGCTCTGCTTCTGCCGTGACTTCCTCATGATTAAAGACACAGTCACGCTTCTTCCTGTCATGACTTCTGTATGGTTTTGACACAGTAACGCTGCTATGATTTCTGTAAAATTACGACACGACTATCCGAGTTTTACTGACTTCTGTATTGTTACAACACAGCTATCCGAGTTTTGCTCAAGGGAAGCTCCTTCCTCTTTTCTGTGTATAAATACCATGTCTTCTTTGATGAAAGTAGAGATTCTTCCGATCCTCCTCAGGTGACGGAGCTCTCCCTTAACTCGAGTTACTGAATAAAGACCCTGAATTCGAACCACCACGGACTCTGCTCTTCATACTTGACCTTATTGATATTAAAGACATTCCGATCAAGGTAAATTACTAAAATATTTACCACAGCAAATTGGCGCCCGAACAGGTACTTCCCTTTCTCCCCACACGCCGGTGATGCGGACCCAACCAGTCTGTTCAAGACATCGACGGACTTCAAAAGAGTGCACGCTGCAGGGTGTTCCTGCATGAACTCCTTCGTGTCCGAGAGAGACTGTACCGAGGTCTGAGCATCCATACGAGGCGGTGAGGACGACAGCGGAAGTCTCGACCCAGAGCCCAAAACCTGTGAAGATTGCTGAGTCCAAGGTCTTCAGAATCCCGCCAAGTCCCCCGATCAAGAGTGCAGCGCATCTAGTCCAGTGTCCAGATCTTCAAGATCTTCAAGTTCTCTGCACCTCGGTGAGTACTACTGGGGGTGTATCAAGACGGGTTCTGATTTTTCAGAGCACGGTCATGACGGGTTCTGATTTTTCAGAGCACGGTCAAGACGGGTTCTAGGTTTCTAGAAAACGGTATGTTTGTATTCTGATACTCAGGATATATCAAGTTATCAAGTGTAAGTTTTTGTTGTTTGTTGTCACCATGCCTTTGTTTTCAAAGTTGTGTAAACTGAGTACCCGGAGGGGGTTACTGGAACAAGATGTACCAGTCCCCCCAAAGGATACTCCTGGTTTCCTTATGTATACAAAGTACGGCATTGGTGCCGTTTTGTTCTTGGATTTGTGGAAAGAGTACACTCAAGATTTAGAAATTGCGATTAGATGGCCAAGGAGTGGCACACGGGATTTGAATTGTATCATGGCAGTTGAAAAGAAATGTTGGGAAAAGAAAGCAAGACCCTCGATGTTAGAAAGTATCGAATTATGGCGAAAGGAAGCACATCAAAGGGAACAGAAAGAATAAAGGAAAATAGGGAAAGCAAATAGAATGTCAGAAGAAAGTAAGATGATAAAGTTACGAGAAAAGAATGCAGATATTAATTTTGAACAAATAAAGAGGGAGGCCTCGGCCTCCGTGACAGGAATTTATCCCGTCCTTTCACAAAAGACAGAGTCCGATGATAACCCTAGTATCCCCAAAGCGCCCTCATGTCCTAAAACTCCCTCTGCTCCCCAAGACTTCATTTCCACTTACTTAATGGAACCTCCTCCTGCTTATACCAATCAAATAACAGCCAGACGAATAGTCACCCAGACTGAAACCATCTCTGACACCTCAAGCGGGGATCCACCCATGTTAGAATGTGATTACGACCCGACCCCAGGGGAAGGTTCACAAGTGGATATCTCCCTTCCCTACGAGAAGCTCTAGAAGGTATACGAGAGGTACCGAATGTCGCAAATTGCCTGAATAAGATTTACGAAACTCTCCGAACAGGAGAAAATTTAGAAGCCCTACAGGAAGCTATTAAAAATAGACCCATAGCGCATAGAAAATGCCTCTCCCGATTCATGATCACTTGTTTTATCAGAATGATAGCTAGTGCAGGAAAAAGAGTTCCTGATCATTTATTACAACTAGATCAAGCAGTGGTTGCAGGTAGTTGCAATAAAATTAAATTAATAGATCTCTTTATTCCACTCTTTACAAGCAAGGTTTCTGATTTCCACCGAAAAGACACCCCTACTCAGGAAATAGAGAATGAGAGTACAGACAGGGAAGAAGAAGCTCCCTTTCAAGGAGCAGTACGCTTCCGTATCCCTCGTTCCCAGAATAGCGGACAATTAAAAATTAAAACTAAGAAATTGTCAGCTCCGACAGATAGATTGTTCCAACGAACACAAGAAGCTCTAGACGATTGGATGGACGACGAACCTCCACTCATTAGCCAAGAAAAAGAACTAGCTCGATCAAGCACCCATTGGGTATCTCAATACTCTATATATGGCCCTGATATAGTCGCTCAAATGTTTCCATCGATCCCTCTAACGTCCCAAAGGTTAGCAAGCATCTATATGGTTCAACACCTCATTACGATGTACGAAGATACTGGTTGCCCACCCAAAAAGTTACATTCTCTCTTACGAGACTGCTTAGAAGGGAGGTGGGTGGCCCGGGGACAAGAATTACTTAATATCTTCCTTGACCTACGACAGCGATATGTTCAATACTTTTCAGGGAGTTATGACGCAAATCCCCATCACTATGACCAAGGACAGTTCCCCCTCCGAGAAGTACATCCCGTTATAGATTCTGGAGGAAAACTACAACAAACATTTGTCTATACACCCCTGACAAAAATAGAAATATTAGAAATAAAGAAAATGGTCCCTTCTCACGAAAAAGATCCTTCGGGTTTTCATAGGGAACTCAAGGATATTCTTCAAATGGGTTCCTTTACCTATAAGGATCTCAACATTCTCCTTAAAGTCCTACTGCCTCAAGGGACATATGACAAACTAAAAGGAAAAGATTGGGAGGTAGAAGGAAAAAAGATAGTATGGACAGCTTTAGAGACAGAAGAAAGTACTTGTGCTGCTGGACAAGGCTTGGGACCTCTAGTCCAAGAACTCCCTCGCCTTCTCTCGAAAATACTCTCCCAGTTGCTGACCACTAAGAAAGAAGATTGGGATGCTATCTCAGCATGCAAACAGAAACCAGATGAGGATGTAGGGGACTACTATACCAGGTTAGAGAAATATATTCTCTTCAACAGAGGCCTCTCCTCAGGTGGAGACGCCTATAGTCGATTATTTGTCTCAAAATTTTTAGAAAATGCCTTGCCTACGATCAGAAACAGAGTACTAAAGGTAGAGAGTACTTGGCAAGCAAGCTCCCCTTCACAAGCACTTCAGATGCTCCAATATCACCAAAATAGGATTAGAGATGAACAAGAACAAAAAAAGAAAAGAACGAAGGATACTAAAATGAAGGTAATGGTAGCACAGACTAATACAATCCAACAGACCCCTAAACAAGCTCAAGTGTCACAAGAAAAAGTTACTTGCAATTATTGCAAAAGGCTAGGTCACTTTGTGCGGCCGAGACCAGGAAGACCGTCACCCAGGCCCTCGTCACCAGCCGACTGGACTACGGCAATGCCCTCTACGCCGGAACCACCGCCAAGCTCCAGAAGAGACTCCAGCGGATCCAGAACGCCTCAGCCAGACTCATCCTCGACATCCCACGCTACAGCCACATCTCCGGACATCTGAGAGACCTGCACTGGCTCCCCGTCAACAAAAGAATCACCTTCCGTCTCCTCACCCACGCACACAAAGCCTTACACGAGCAAGGCCCGAGCTACCTCAACAACCGTATCAACTTCTACGCTCCGAAACGCCACCTCCGATCAGCCAGCCACGCCCTCGCCGCCGTCCCCCGCATCCGAAGAGCGACAACAGGAGGAAGGTCCTTCTCCTACCTGGCCGCCAAGACCTGGAACTCCCTCCCTCCCGACCTGCGCCTGACCCAAGACCACCTCTCCTTCAGGAAGAAGCTGAAGACCTGGCTATTCGAGCAGTAGCGGCACCCCCCCCACCCCCCAAGCGCCTTGAGACCCTACGGGTAAGTAGTGCGCTCTATAAATGTCTTTGATTGATTGATTGATTGCGTGACTGTCCAGTATTACAACGTAATATTGCCACTGGGAAGACCCAACCCCGTAACTATCCCCCACGACCCTCTGTTCCCACATCAGCTCCCCCAACTGATACTAAACCTGCCAACCAAATCTATCAGTACCCTGTGTCATCCTATCCTGAATTCCCCTCAATTTCATGAGACAGCTGGGAGGAACACGATAGTCTTCACTGATCCCGGTCCCGGTCGACCAAAAGGGTCCCTATGTAAATGCTAAGCTCTTAGGTAAAGAAGCAAAATTTCTAATAGACACCGGGGCCAGTAGGACGACAGTACAACACAACGAAGTTCCCAAGGTACCCCTCTCTGACTCGAATAGTATTTCCTTGGGTTTCTCAGGTACACTAGTCATCAATAAGGTTTCTGAACCAGTATCACTTCAAGTTTGTCCTCCTACAACATCTACTGATTTGGCACTTACTAAGTCATGTCCCAAAAACTTACTCGGCATCCAGACGTTAAAAGAACTGGGTGCTGTGATATGCTGTTCCCCGGAAGGAATACGACTATTCCTCCGAGATTTCAAAGGTCATTTCACTACACGAGAATTAGACGTCAGACTAAGAGACATTCCTGCTACATTATGGGCTACAGATCCGACTGATGTAGGGTTCATGGACATTACACCACACATGGTCACATTAAAAGAAGGTGTTGTCCTACCTCATGTCCGACAATACAAGTTACCTCCAGATGCAGAACAAGCCCTCATCCACATTATCGATGACTTAATACAGAAAGAAGTAGTCAGAGAAGTACCTTCCAACATATGTAATTCACCAGTCTTACCAGTAAGAAAGAAAACAGATGACAGTGCACCACCAGTTTACCGACTAGTGGTCGACCTACAAGAATTAAACAAGTGTGTGGTACCACAATACCCTGTGGTCTCTGACATCAGTACTCTGCTAACAGCTATAGATCCTGAAGCCACACATTTTACTGTAATAGACCTGAAGAACGCTTTCTTTAGTGTACCCATTTACCAAGACAGTCAGTACCTATTCGGATTTTCACTACAAGGTCGTAGCTTCTGTTTCACAAGAGCTCCTCAAGGGTACACAGAAAGTCCCAGTATCTACAGTCAGGCACTTAAAAGACAGTTAGACAACATTGTTATGCCCTCAAATACAACATTGTTACAATATGTCGATGACCTACTGATCACTGCACGCTCTGAACCAGAATGTGAACAAGCATCACGGATTGTCCTAATGTTCCTGGCACAACATGGCCACAAGGTGTCACCCTCGAAAATACAATTGTGTTTACAGCAGGTGGCCTACCTAGGACACCTGCTGTCAAAGGAGGGTAGGGCACTCACACCTGAAAGAATTAAACTCATTTTTAACATTCCTGTCCTTAAAACACAGAAAGAAGTCCGTGCCTTTATCGGCCTCACGTCCTACTGTAGACAGTGGATTCCCCAATTTGCATACTTGGCCAAACCCCTGATACAGCTAACGTCCACAACCTCTTCCCCATTGCCATGGACACCTGATCCTACTTTTGCTTTTGACACCCTTAAACAAGCATTATGCTCTGTACCCGTCCTAGCTACACCCGATTATGCCAAACCTTTTGTCCTCTTTGTCACAGAACGGGAAGGTACAGCCTTGTCAGTACTCACACAAGCCAACAAACATCGTCCCTGTGCTTATTTTTCTAGCACTCTGGACCCTGTTGCACAAGGTTTGCCTGCCTGTTTGAAATCTGTCGCAGCTACAGCTCTAGCAATATGACAAAGTGATTCCATAGTACTAGGACACTCCCTTGAAGTACAAGTTCCAAATGCAGTAGAACTACTCTTGAACAGGACACAAACACAACACTTGACCATAGCCCGCCTTACAGGTTACGAGGTCACTCTGTTCCAACCCCACATCATCATCAAAAGATGCAACATCCTCAATCCAGCTACGTTACTGCCTACTATTCCAGTTGACAATCAGATTCACGACTGCTTGGAGGTAGTCGAACTAGTCACAAAACCCCGGTCTGATCTTACAGATGTCCCTCTAAGTACACCAGAACACACACTGTTTGTAGACGGTTCCTGTATGCGCCTCCAATCAGGCGAACTTTCAGCAGCCTAAGCTGTCACTACAGAAAACACAGTCCTCTTAGCAGCTAGGATATCCATACATTCTGCACAAGCAGCAGAACTAATAGCTCTCACACAAGCATGTGAGTGGTCTAAAGGAAAAAGAGTCAACATCTACACCGATTCACAATACGCATTCGGGGTAGTCCACAATTTTGGAATTTTGTGGAGGGAGAGAGGTTTCCTAACCTCTCATGGAACAAAGATCCAACATGGAGATCTTATCCTCCAGCTACTAGAAGCAGTACACAGACCCACAGAAGTAGCTATACTAAAATGCAAAGCACATACCAAAGTCATAGACTCTATCACTAGAGGTAATGCTCTGGCGGACGCCACAGCTAAACATGCTGCTCAGACAGGAACACGAAGCACTGTAACCATCACTAGAACTATCTTTCCAGTTATCGATCCCACCAAAGATGTAGTAGACATCCAAAACCAAGCCACAGAGACCAAAAAGAGAAAATGGGAGGAAGAGGGAGGTTCACACACAGATCAAGGTTGGGAAACAAAAGACAAGTCCAAATGGTTTCTCCCTGACATAATGGTTCCCGTAATGATAGAAACTGCCCATGGTCCTGCTCACTTAGGAGAAAAAGGAATGTTAGATAGTCTGAATTTGATATGGCACAACAAGCATCTGCGTGCAGCAGCCAAACAAAAAGTACGAACCTGTATGATTTGCTATGTATAAACAAATAATGGTCCTTGACTACTGATCAAAGGGAAGATCTTATCCAAAAATCTTTTCTAATTCAGAAAATGCAACTAAATCTGCATGCTTTGACTTAAGCTGGTGGGGGAGATATATTCAATTTCACACTAGTTTAATATACATTAAATGTAAGAAAAATTTGCAGTACCCAAAATTAAAAAGAAAAAAGATTGTTACCACACTTCTAATGTTTGTACTAACCAAGTGTACATATTTATTTACAATTTCATAAAAATAGTAGTTGTAGGCGGCGCAAGCACAGTGTGAAAAAGAAAGGGGTGCTCAAGTGTTTAGAGAGAATGAAAGAAAAGCGTATTATACTGTACAATTCCAATATTTACAACAAACTAAAGCGGGGAACCTTCCGCTTTGGGTCGGCCTGTCCACACAAATTTAAAGGAGAGGGGTGGGACAATATCGGTACAGGCATTGAATATATCTCCCCTATGGGCAATACCCCATTGATTTAATGGTCTGTATGATTTGCTGTCAGTTCAATCCCAGGAAAAGTGTATCAGTTGAACAAGGAGGGTTCCATCCTCCAGATTACCCCTTCGAAGTCCTCCAAATGGATTATATCCAAATGGAAAGATGTCGAGGATACAAGTACGTCCTCGTAGTGTTCTGTACCTTAACCCGATGGACTGAAGCTTACCCTGTCCTAGACTATGGTGCCCAAATGACAGCTAAACAATTGGTGAGGGAATTTTTCCCAAGATATGGGTTGCTCAGAGTCATCTACTCTGACAATGGACAACTTTTCTCCTCTAAATTAATGGAAGCAGTTTCCCTACTGTTAGGTTACACCTGGAAGTTTCACTCTGTTAGACATCCCCAAGCAGCAGGCCTGGTGGAGCGGCACAACCAGACATTAAAAACCAAGTTAGCAAAAATATGCGCTGACAAGCAAATCGACTGGGTGACAGCTCTTCCAGTTGCCCTGTTCTACATGCGAATGGTGGCACATTCTCGGACGGGCCTGTCACCCTATGAGGTCCCATATGGGAGACCTCCAAATATCTGGGGTGTCCCATCTCCTAAAAAGCTAACTGATATTGACGCAAATGTACTGACAGATTACTTGGCTTCTTTGATGTCTGCACTACGTTCTTGCCGTTCACAGGTGGCTGCAGCCTTTCCAGACAAGACCACACCCGACGACCACTCCCTTCAGCCTGGCCAATGGGTGCTCGTCCGAAATTTTGACCGAACCAGCACTCTGGAAAGAAGGTGGACGTCTCCCAAGCTGGTGCTGCTCACAACAAGGACCGCCATCAAAGTCGAAGGACGAAAAGGGTGGCTCCATGTAAGCCACTGCAAGCCTTTCCATGGACCAACTCCTTCGGACGCTGTTGCTGATCCCGAGACCAGAGACACTAAACCATCAGACTTCAAAGACACTGAAACGACAGACTTTATTTCATCCCTTCCAGAACTTTTGCCCAAAGAAGAGTACAAATCGCAGCTGCGTTCTTATCCAAAACAGACTTGGGACATTGTGCCTGACCTCGACCTACCAGTGGCTAATTAAGCCCAAGACGGATGCATGGTGAAGCGGTTGCTTGGAAGTGTCCGGTCACTGGCGCATACTTTACTCAGACTAAGCAGCCGAAATCATGAGACAAAGACTCATTGCGCAAAATTGTTATAGAACAAAGTCTCCATTTTCCTTTCTATCATGATTCTTATTTTCTGCATCATGGCTTGTCTAGGTTGGTTCCTTCATCTAGCTTTTCCACTTTCTTCCCCTACGCTTTTGAACAACACTGCTATGCATTCACACGTAGATCTTCCCCCGCATCTCGAAAGTAGGAGAAAAGAATTCTTCAATAACACATTCATCGCCACACTCCATCAACACCGACTAGTTATGAACAAAACCAACTGTTGGGTATGCGGCTTAATGCCACACTCCGTACACGGAGGTGTGCCTTTTATCCCTCTCCCTTTCGGCTATGCTGGATCTACCTATGCTCTCTCTATGATATTCTCCGCCTCTGTTAGGAACATCCCTGAAACCCAGACCAAGAACACTAGTACCTGGAACGAGATAAAAACAAAGACCGTGCGCGCTGTTCAAAAGATGGTAGATTTCACCGCAACATGGGGAAAAGCAGATAATAGTGAAAATACCAGTTATTCCCTCTTTAAACGACACTACCTCCTTTAGGGAAACAATCTCAGTTCAGAAGAGACAGGCAGAGCAGGGAGGGTGGGCTGTGCCTAATAAGGGCCTGTTTTGTGCAAGAGGTAAGAGCAAAGTCAGAAGGTGGGAGAGAGTGAGTGTAATAAGACGTACACCCTACCTGATTTAAACTTCCCAGCGATGACCACCGCCCCCAACACTTATTTTATTTGTGGACCTCACGCACGTACTTGGCTACCTCAAGGCTGGTCCGAGAAGTGCTACATTGCATTTCTCCTCCCCCCTACCTACACCGCCCCAGCAGATTATCATCTAAGTGATCCTCCGACCGTGATTAATAGACTGCGAAGGGGGCTCATGGATACTGAAGACACAGTGGATCAGGAGGATGGCGATTTCTTCAAAGGAATCATCCCATTCTGGGGGCCCATGATCAATAGCCGCCACATAAGACAACTGACTTGTGTAGTCCAGGGAGCCATAAACGAAACAGCTGGTGCATTAAGTAACATCACCGCTGAGATGGCTTCCGATAGACTCATGACGTTACAGAACCGTATGGTCCTAGATATCATATTAGCAGACCGTGGTGGCGTATGTGAACTGATCGGATCCAGCTGCTGTATATATATTCCAGATAATGCACCCTCAGTATATTCTGCCATTTCCCGCCTTCATGTACTTTCAAAGAAACTAGATGCAGACACTGCTGCATGGTCCCTGACGGGATGGCTCTGGGGCCTCCTGTCCTCATGGGGGTGGACGATCCTTACAATAATAAGTCTTGCTCTAGCCATTCTCTTCACCTGTTGCCTCTGTATTCAGTGTGGCCCAGCTCTCTGTAGTTTCTGTATCACTGCCTGCATTCCCAAACCCCAGTCCAGAAAGAAAGAAAAGGAAAGAATCATGCTACAGGAACAAATAGACGGCCTAATGAGTATAGAAGTAGACTAATAATAAGAAGAATTTTAAAGGGTATATTATGGGACAAGGAGGGAATGTGGAAAAAGATTATTTTTCATAGTTTATGTCCCATCATACACCCTCTCAGTCACGTCCCCGAGCCCATCAAGTCGGAAAACAAGCAACGAGAACACGAGCAAACACGATCACGCGCACACAAAGTTGCACACGCACTCTCTTTCCTCTTAAATTCAAAGGTACATTCTTATGGTTAGGGCGATTCCGAGGAACAGCTTCCTCACTCAAACTGTACATTCCTATGGTTAAAGCCGATTCCGAGAACAAGACCCCCCCATTTGTAACCATTTCCCTATGATCGGGCCGATTCCGAGAAATAGGCCCCGTTTTGCTAAACCACAACAACCAATTCCGAGAAGAAGAGCCCCCGTTTGCTGAAAGACACAACACCAGACATCCTGTCAACGACCAGTTCTCCTTTTTTTCTCTCTCTCTCTCTCTCTTATCTAAGGAACCAGCCTAGGGTTATTTCTCAATGCTCTGCTTTTGCCGTGACTTCCTCATGATTAAAGACACAGTCACGCTTCTTCCTGTCATGACTTCTGTATGATTTTGACACAGTAACGCTGCTATGATTTCTGTAAAATTACGACACGACTATCCGAGTTTTACTGACTTCTGTATTGTTACAACACAGATATCCGAGTTTTGCTCAAGGGAAGCTCCTTCCTCTTTTCTGTGTATAAATACCATGTCTTCTTGGTGAAAGTAGAGATTCTTCCGATCCTCCTCAGGTGACGGAGCTCTCCCTTAACTCGAGTTACTGAATAAAGACCCTGAATTCGAACCACCACGGACTCTGCTCTTCATACTTGACCTTATTGATATTATAGAAATTCCGATCAAGGTAAATTACTAAAATATTTACCACAGCCCCTTGGACTCCCATAGAGAGCTGGATGTCTTCGAATTGGAATAAACTGGCAGCGGCTTTCAAGGTTCTTCTTCACTTTACCCATCATCTGAAGGACAAGTGTGTTCAGGTCCGGACAGACAATCAAGTGGCACCTGCCTATTTGAATTATTTGGGGGGCACTTGCTCTCCTCTTTTGGCTCTCTTGGCGGATCAGGTTGGGGCTTGGGTGGAAGCCAACCTGCTGGGTCTGACGGTGATCTATCTCCCAGGGAGGGAGAATGGGCATGCAGATTGACTGAGTCGCCTTCTTCCTTCCTCGATTTCTCTGTCCCTGTCTCCTCTGATATTTTGAGAGATTTCGGGTCATTTCAGGAGGCCTAGGTTGGATCTCTATGCCTCCCCCTCAGGATACTCTTCGGGCGAGGCTTTGCACCCTTCTTCCTTACAAACAGGCGTGGGGGCTGGACACCCTGAGTTTCCCTTGGCCTCTGGGTCTTCTCTTTGCCTTTCCTCCCTTCCCCATTCTCAGCAGGGTATTGGCAAAGATCAGGAAGGAGTCAGTGGTGATGCTTTTGAAGGTTCCCTTTTGGCATCGCCCGCCTCGGTAATACCTCCTACTTTGTTTGGCTGTTGCTTCACCTTGGAAGTTCCCGCTGTCCCCTTCTCTGCTCTGCTTTCCTCTCCTGTCTCGCCAGGGACTCTGCAGTTGGCGTTGGGGGCTTGGAAGTCAAAAGATGGCGGCTAGTCTCTTTGGTATGTTCCTCAGAGGTGGTACTGTCCATACAGAATTCTAGGAAGGTCAATACCCTTTGGCTTTACGAACGTCACTGGAGAACTTTCTCTGCTTTGTGTACTTCAAGAGGATTTATCCCTGACTCTTGTAAGGGGGGTTCTGTGCTTGAGTTCCTCTAGAATGGTTTCTTGCTAGGGCTGTCTGTTTCTACTCTCCGCAGCCAGTGGTCCATCATTGAGGCTATCAGGAGGAGCGTCTCTTTTGAGTCCTTGACTTCTCGCTTTCTTCGCAGTTTTTTTCATCGGCGGCCTGTCATTGCTTCTCCAGTGCCCCCCTGGGATCTTCCTCTGGTCCTTCATGCCTTGCAGCACTCCCCATTTGAGCCCCTGCCTTCTGTGTCTCTGGAGTTTGTGACCCTGAAGGTGTGTTTTCTGTTGGCTATTACCTCAGGGAGGAATTTGGGGGAGCTGCACGCTTTGCCATCCTCCCTTCTAGCATTTTTGTCCTGATAAGGTAGTCCTTCATCCTGACATGGCCTTTCTTCCCAAGGTGTCCTCTCTTTTCCATTTGTCCACGGATATTTTCCTGGCCTTTTTTCCTAACCTCTCTACGGCGGAGTAAAACCTGCTTCATTCGCTGGATTTGATGAGGGCTCTTGTTTTTTACCTTGAGCAGACCACCTCCCTTCGCCAGGTGTATTTTTTGTTTGTCAGCTTTGGAGTTGCCCGGCGACCTCATCGCCCTACAAAGGCTACTCTTTTGCGTTGGGTTAGGTCAACTATTTCCTTGGCCCATCTTTATTTTGGGGCATCTCTTCCACTGGCCGCTCATAGACGTTCCACCTAGGTTGTGGCTTCCTCCTGGGCTTCTTTTAAGGGCACCTCCTTGAAAGATCTTTGTGCGGCGGCAACTTGGTCCTACCCTTATACCTTTATCTCCCATTATAAGTTGCTGATGTGGGAGGTATTTTCTGGGGGGTTTGGCTCTGCTGTCCTTTGTTGCTGTTCACTGATTGTGCTTGTCTGCAAATCGATTTCATTGGCATCCTTTGTTGTCTGTTTCTTTTGTTCGTCTGGCACTTGGGTATACGCTCCTGGGTGACTTGACGAGGAAGACGGAGGAGGAAGGTAATGACCCGGTTACCTACCGGTAATCTTCATTACTCCGAGTCATAGCTTTCCTCGTCACAGTCATGAACCCTCCCTCCCGCCCTTGGGTTTTGAGGGACGAACAAAAGTTTTGCCTTTTCCTTCTGATTGCTTCTCTGCTTGTGAGTATTGCCGGATGTGATCTGGGGTTGCCCCACCCTTATAGGCCAGGTGACAGGTATTGTATTGTATTGTATTGCAATTGCATTTATATAGAGCTTACTACCTCTGACGAGGAGTCGAAGTGCTTTTTCGGCAAGTAGCATGCTATTCCGGGACCCATAGAGGATTAATGTTGAATTAGTAAAGAGAAACATGCAAGTACATTTTAAGTGGTGGATAGGTTAGTCAGTTATTTGGATTTGGAATTATCTTCCTGTCAGGCCATCATGTTGGGTGCAGAATTTTTCATATGGGTGAATGCTGTGCCCCGAACACGTAGTTCTCCTGAGTGACAGTGACGAGGAAGACTATGACTCGGAGTAATGAAGATTACCTGTAAGTAACCAAGTCATTATCATGCCCTATTTCACCTTCCACGGCTGCACTCTCCCCCAGTTCATGGGGATGACCAAAACCTCTGCCTCTCGATGGTACACTCCAGTGGAAGTCAAACCTCTGTCACTATAGGGGCAAAGAGTAATAGCTCCGAACTCTTTTTAGGTATCGGCCTATTCCATTCCGCAGGAATGAATAGGACGAGTCTATTGCGGTGAAACCAAGAGTTAAACTAAGCTCTCCAAAAAAGCAGATTTCCACGAGTGCATGTGCTCTCGTGCACGAGCTTTTGTACGAGCCGCCTGCCTCCAAGAGCTTCACATCCAAGCCATCTGTTACTTCCCCAGGATGGTGCCGCCAGCAGCTTCACTTCAAGGGGTTCCGCTCCGCCCCCTGCTGCATCAAAGGCTTTCATTTTGCGGCCGCAGAGTTTTTTTTTATGCCCCTTCAGGCCACAGACTTGCTCCATTACTTGCGTCCTATTTTTTTATGTGATACAAGTCACATCAAAAGTACAAAGTGTGGCGCCCGACTTGTATTTTGCTGTTTCCGTCATTGCATCTAAATATATGATACAAGTTTCATGCTTTTGGTAAAATGTATTTATTTTCCTTTACTGCGCGCAAAACACGCAGACCACAGCCTCTCTCTCAGTCAGCTGCACGTTTGTCTATTCCACCACCCCCCTCCCTCTCATGCACGCTCTTCGCTCTCCAAACCCATTACTCAGGCCACAGACTCCATTACTTGAGTGCTATTCTTTTAGGTGATACAAGATGCATGCTCTTCGGTCTCCAAACCCATTACTCAGGCCACAGACTCCATTACTTGTGTGCTATTCTTTTAGGTGATACAAGTCGTCATTGCATCCAAATATGTGATACAAGTCACACAAGTACAAAGTGTGGCGCACACTATTTTGCTGTTTCCGTCATTGCATCTAAATATATGATACAAGTTTCATGCTTTTGGTAAAATGTATTTCTTTTCCTTTACTGCGCGCAAACACGCAGACCACAGCCTCTCTCTCAGTCAGCTGCACGTTCATC
The DNA here is from genome assembly GCF_964263255.1 of Lissotriton vulgaris. Lineage (NCBI taxonomy): Eukaryota > Metazoa > Chordata > Amphibia > Caudata > Salamandridae > Lissotriton > Lissotriton vulgaris. The sequence goes on along the minus strand of NC_141693.1, from coordinate 1,326,392,009 downwards.
TATTCCACCCCCCCTCCCTCTCATGCACTCTCTTCGCTCTCCAAACCCATTACTCAGCCCACAGACACCATTACTTGCGTGCTATTCTTTTAGCTGATACAAGATGCACGCTCTTCGCTCTCCAAACCCATTACTCAAGCCACAGACTCCATTACTTGCATGCTATTCTTTTAGGTGATACAAGTCGTCATTGCATCCAAATATGTGATACAAGTCACACAAGTACAAACTGTGGCGCCCGACTTGTATTTTGCTGATCCGTCATTACATCTAAATATATGATACAAGTTTCATGCTTTTGGTACATTTTTTCTTTTCCTTTACTGCGTGCAAACACCCAGACCACAGCCTCTCTCTCAGTCAGCTGCACGTTCGTCCATTCCACCCCCTCCCTCCGTCTCATGCACGCTCTTCGCTCTCCCATTTTTTTTATCGCAAACCCCATTAATCAGGCAACAGACTTGCTCCATAACTTGCGTGATAGTCATGATTTTTAAAAGTGACATAAGACCTACTCACTATGGCCTCTGCAGCACAGAACATTTGTAACAAAGACTAACACAAAGCTCTGCAATTGTGTGTACCATCATGTTCTTTTTTTCATGGGACAGGGGGGGGGCTTCTGGGGACGAAACCACACCAGGATACTGGAGTGCTTTAAGCTCAGCCATAAAGATTCTTATCTGTTGGCGGCCATCCGCTGTGAAATGCAAATCTGAGCTAAAGGAAACGAAAAACACAACGGCCCATCCACAGTCACATCATAAGTACAAAGTGTGGCGCCCGACTTGTATTTTGCTGTTTCCGTCATTGCATCTAAATATGGGATACAAGTTTCATGCTTTTGGTACATTTCATTTCTTTTCCTTTACTGCGCGTAAACACGCAGACCACAGCCTCTCTCTCAGTCAGCAGCACGTTCGTCTATTCCACCCCCTCTCACTCTCATAGACGCTCATCGCTCTACATTTTTTTTTTCTCAAACCCCATTACTCAGGACACAGACTTGATCCACAAATTGTACTTTGCTGTTTCCGTCTTTGATTTCAATTATGTGAGACACATCATAAATACTAAGTGTGGCGCACAACTTGTATTTTGCAGTTTACGTCATTACATCAAAATATGTAATACAAATCACATCTTAATTGCAAAGTGTGGCAAAAGAATTGCATTTTGCATGTTTACATCATTGCATCATAAAAATATACAAGTCACATCATAAATACAAAGTTTGTCGCAAGACTTGTATATTGCTCTTTACGTCATTCCATCCAAATATATTTGACAACTCACATCATAAATACAAACTGTGGCAACAACTTGTATTTTAATGCTTACGTCAAGACATCAAAATATGTGATACAAATCACATCATAAATACAAATTATGCGGCACAACTTTTAAACATTTACCAATGCTGTTCACTTTTTTAACGCAGGCCATTTAAGTATGCCTTTCAAGTATGAACAAGTTCTAATGTTTCTCAAAACCGCCCACTGCTTCACAATTTTAACGACTGCCAGGCCATGTCTCAGATTTCTGCTCCCCCCCTCCCCACAGCAATACCAAGAGCTTATTTTACTTCCAACCTCCCAGTCTTGTTTTCTTCACAAGGATTACGTTATTTTTCTTGTGGAAAAAAAATTGTAATTATCTAGTACAATAAAAGGTGGTGTTACTTTGACCACAATACCTACATTTACAACGCAAGCATTTTTTATCCCTTGTTTTTCTGACCTTCTGCCCTCTGTAACACTCTTTGTTTGTGCCTTTCTAGCCTCAGCATCACCACTTCATCACTCAGCGCTAACCCAGCATCACTCAGCACCACCACATTATCACTCAACACCACCACACAAACACTCATCAACACCACAGCACCACTCATCGCCACCACAGCACCGCTCATCACCAATACAGCAACACTCAGCACCACTCAGCACCACAACAGCATCACTCAGCACCACCACAGCATCACTCAGCACCATCCAGCAACACTCAGCACCACCACAGCATCACTCAGCGCTACCCAGGTTATAGGTGTCACACTTGCAAAAGTCATAACTATTAACATTGTAAATGACAAATATATTACTTTAACTAATTTCAAAACAAAAACATAACAAATTGTCATTTACAAAACCAATAGCTCAAACTTACCTATTGCGAGACCTATTGCATTGCAAATGCTTGTTTGGTTAAGGAAGAATCAGTCGCCTCAGCACCATTGATTTATACTCATGGATAATTTGGCTTCCATTTTCAAGTTTTGATTACCGTCGGTGTAGGTGAGATCTCTCGTTTATGCATCAAATGTATTCACTTCATTCTTCTATTTCACGTTACGCTGAGAAGTTGTTGTTTAAACGTCTTACCCACACTTTTTTAACAAAGCAGCGCCGAAGCTGTTACTGTCAGCTCGGTGAAAGGCTGTTGTGTACAGCTGCGAGGATGAGCCATAGTAGTTCCCTCTCTGCAGCACCTTCCGAGTCCTGTAAATCAAAACAGTTATAATATTGACACACCCCTGGATCGTGTGCTGACAAAAACAACATAGTAAACCTGACAAAATAGATTTTCAGACTCAAAGATATGAGCCTAATTTCGTGGACTGCGGAAGCGCAAACCCGTCGCCGAAGAGATTGACAGCGGTCAAAGAGAGCCAGTGAAAAAGCTGTTGAGTTTGGGTAGGCGGTGCCTGTAGCGGTTGGCAGTTCAGAGCGCGAGGTCAGAGGCGGTTACTCGAGAGTAACAACACAGGACATGGGCGGGATTGATGGAGACTGACTTCCAATTGGCTCTTAGGAGGCGGAGCCGTGGGCGTGGTTTTGGTCCGTGCGACGTTCGAGGTAGCAGATACTGGCAGTCGCAACGCTGTCGGGCTGAGGTACGGGTGGAACCGGTGGCAGGTACTGTGCCGCGAACCGTGGAGGGGCTAAGGAAGGGAGCAATAAGACGGGTTTGAAAGCGCCTCAAAGGGAGGAAGTGAAGAAATTATGGCACCGATAAAGCAATCTTTGTAAGAACTGAGGCGCACCAAGTAGAGTTTGGAGAGAGTGGAAAGATGCTGTATAAGAGAAATTAGGTTTGAGCAGTGGGCCAAAAGATGCATTTTATTTAATGCGATTTGGGGTATTGTTGGGTATATCCCCCCAAAAACGGCGAATAAAGGAATAGATGGGAGTCCTCCACAGCGGTAAAAGTTTGCGATTGTGAAATGCAGGGAAAGGCAGCTGAGCTGTGTATGGGCGCTGCAGTGTTGAATTAAAAAGGGGGGGGGGGGGGTTAGTAGGTGTTTGTAGTGGCAGATTTAGGGGACGGAGGACAGTGCCATTAGAGTAACCTAGAAGGCCTAGATGGGTTGAAATGGGGACCGTGTTGTACTGGTATAGGAAGTTGAAATCCACTAGAAGAGGGAAAAGTTGAAAGGATGAACTGGGATGGAAGAAGTACACAAGGGAATTTTGAATGAGGGTAGCCCATAAATGTGGGAGTAAAAGGGACAGGAGGGAAAACAAGTGTTACAAATGTTGTACAATGGAGAATAACAGCTATCAAGATGAGAACATTTGAGGATGAGATGTTTTTTAAATCAAGATAAAGAGGCGGAAGAAAACAGTGAGAGGATGGTAGAAAGGATAAAGGAATGAAAGAAAAGGCTGAAGGATCAGAGAAGTAAGAGGTGGTAAGAATGAATGACTGGACAAAAAGAGGTGCTGAAAGGTGGTTTTGAGTCTTGGCAAAAGGGGAAAAGAGGATACAAACTGGACCAAACGCAGTGCTTGAAATGGAAAAATAGAAGTGCAGGTACTCTGTACCGGAGTACCTGCTTGTTTCTGAGAAGTGCAGGTATTCTTCAATTAAAAGTATAGCATTTCTCTTGAAAAGTTCCAGCACTCTCCCTCCCAAAATAAAAAAGTGCTGGTACTCCATACCAGACAGTGCCGGCCCATGTAAAGTACTGACCAAACAGGAAGGAATACAATTAGAATTTTGAGCTGTTAGGCAAATTAAAATGTGGAGAAGTAGATAAGGACAGAAAAGGGGTATGAAAGGTTATTAAAAGGGTCAAAGGGGAAGGTGAACAGAAACACTAAATATAGGCATGTGAGAAGGGGAAAGAAGGGTATGTTATGGTCAAAATGGAACAGAGGTATAAAGGAGGAAGTGATAAATGGAGAGTAAATGTTTACTGTATGTTATCCATCACAAATTTCCAAGGAATGTCACTCTGGAAGTACGTTGGCGGGGCTCGCCAAATTAGACAGCAGGGATGACAACATTATGAAGCAAGAAAAGGCTAATTTTGTGACACATTTTGTGAGAGTATTACTTCATTGTTTTGTACTTTTTACACATGGTAATGCTGTCTGGGCAAACAGTTCTTATAATTAGTACCAGTTAACAACCAAATACAGAAATAAGCAACCGAAAAATGACCAGTTAACATTTACAAATGGCCTTCCACCACGTGCGAAAGCATCACCAAGTTTTTAGTAACTTTTGATCTGTTTGAGCTTAAAATAGTTTTTTCTTTTTGTTCAAATCTGCAGATTATGCAGCAGATGATGGATTATGTGGAAAATCCATAAATATGCCAAAAAAGCAGCTGCCTCAGAATTGCATAATTCCAGTGGTCTGGAGTATAGATTACATTATTGTAAATAACTCTGTGGTGAGCTCACCTCTTGCTTAGTTCCCAAACTGTCTCCAAAAGATTTTGCTATCAGAGGTGTCATTTGGTTTACGCCTTAAGGAAATAATGTTTGTGCCAGAGTTACCTCAAAAACTCCAGGACAAGAATAAAATATGTTGTGACTACATGCTATATTAATATCAGGCCTGCTGCGTCTAAAATATTTGTAAACTTTAACTTCTATACAAGTGTCTTAATAGATGCAACCTCTAGCAATTTCAAGAGTGTCTGTCCTGGGCAAGGCCTGTTTGGAATTCCTTAAACAACGAAGAGTCCAAATGTATATTGCTGCTTCAAATCAGCGTTCTCTCGTGAAACTAACATTTTTGGGAGTCATATGTATCTTGAAAAGTAAGTGGCTGTTGTACACCATGCAGTTGCACACTATTTGTTAAATATGACAGTCATTGTGGAGATGTAATCTAGTGGATAACTTCAGATTCTGCAGTATGGAGATCTGTTGTAATCCTTGGTCTGCCACTTGACTGAAAATCATATGATTTTGGGCAACTCACTGAACTTGCATGTCCCTAAAATTGTAAATGTTGGATACATGTAATACGCCTGTATGTATCTGAGGTAAATGTAAAATGTAAATGTAGGTGTACTTATATAGCGCAGCCTGTCACCCAAAGGGCATCCTGGCGCTTGCTTAGGGAACCTGTCCTGGTATTCCCCTGTGAGAGGCCCCGGCAGGGTGTCCACAGGGTGAAAGCCAGGCATCCCGCCGCGAGGGGCTGTAGTGGCGATTAAGCAAGCTATTGCCCAGAGTTGCAGAGTGAGACCCCGTGAGTCGAGTAGGCACCGGAGCGAGAATTGTCGAGGCCGTGGAATTTTGAGCCCGAGACCCGCAGAGGCGGGGAATCGAACCCTGGTCCACGGTCGATCCCAGCTCCGGGTCTGCCGCCTCTAACCACTGAGCCACACTTCTCTTATGTCATTGTGTCAAAACGGATGACTGGTGGAGAAGCACACAAGTAAGAGAGACCAACACTGAGCGCTGAGAGTGAGGAGCATATGGGCATAAGAAAGAAACATGGAATGCAAGGAAAACCATGGTTGCGAAAAAAACAGTAAGGAGTGTGGGGCGGGGGGTGGACGCACAGAAGGGAGATCTGGAATACATGCATTCTCATGTAGTGACAAGGCAAATAGAAGAAGTAGGTTCCTGAAAGTGATCAGTGGAGGACAGGATGCTATGCTCCGGGGTAGGGGACAAACCCATGCTGGCTGAAGCAAGCCATCAAATAAGAAGCTAGTATAGGAGAGTGACAATACAGCCAACAGATTGTAAGCAATAGGTGGGCTTTAAGTCCCCGTAAGTTCTTGGTACGTGGACAATAGGTCTTTTTCAACTTGACAGGTGCACTGTTTGGTAGGCTTGAAGTAAAAACAACATTCCTTTGTATGTTGTTGGAATATATGATAAAAAATAACATCCCCTACATCTGCTCTCAAATGCTCCACAGTCCAAGCACATGCCAGCACTTCATTTCGAGCATTGAATAATTATGTGGTGAAGGATTCGGTATACAACGGTTACCACACATTTTTTACAACGCGGTACCGTTACCACGCTACTTTTACCACGCAGGTCGTTACAACGAAATGCGCTGGGGGGCGCTCCAGGATAGTAAATACTTTAATTTACTATCCAAATCCTTTCCCTAGAGTCCATGGGGACTTGAGTTGGAATAGTAAATTAAATAATTTACTATCCAGCGCCCCTCCACGCAAGTCGTAACGACTTGCGTGGTAAAAGTAGCGTGGTAACGGTACGCGTTGTAAAAGTACGCGTGGTACCGTCATACATCCGAAGGATTCAGTGGTTGGGGTGGAAATACAATTGCACTTTCCATCTTTTGTTGCTCTGGTGTAAATACAGTGACTTTCAATGATCCCTTAATCTTCAGACAACGTTCCGCGTTCTTTGGATTCTCGAATTTACCTGTAAGTAGTGGTGGTTGAGCCAGGGAATTAAAAGGGAGGAATGAGCCAACGGTTTAACTTGGCTATAAGAGCCATAACACGGGCTGAGCCCTCAATATAATTTGACTTGTAAATTGTTATGTAAAACATGCATGAGAACCTTCAAAATTCTAAAAGAGAATTTCTTTACAGAAACGTTTCTCTTCTGTTCATTAGACTATATTACTGCATTGAGACATTTATCAGAAGTGATAGTTTCCAAACATAAACTTGGAAACATTAATGCCCCCCACCCTCACACCACCACCATGGCGGCCATGCCAAAAGTGAATTGTAAGGCAACTGAGTTGTCATATGCATCATACTTGTGGCTTAGGTTGTTATTGCAGAACATATGGAGCAATAATAAATGATCAACATTTATAAGAGTTTCGTACATTATTCTTCCTAAACTGGTGCACTTTAAGGCACTGGTGTATTTTAAGGCACCCTAAAATGTGATGGTAAAGAAAAAGGAGGCACAGTCAAATAAATACATTTGCCTAGGATCACACAGTTTGGTCAGACTGGAAGCCATGATTGATTCCAGGCTTCCTGGCTTCATGTTGTGCAATTTGTGAGGTTGATGGAGATGAAGCTTGGTGATTGAGATAAGAGAACGAACGGCTGAAACCATAAGCTACCTCTGGTCCTTTTTTGAGTCGAGATTCGAAGAGGACCTCGAGCTGATCCATGTATTTAATTTGGCACTTCCTTTGTCCTAGCAGTGGCTCGCCCAGCTTTACCCGTAAGCACGGGCTTGCAAGAGTACTTCTTGATAAAATACAAGGCCACTTTAAGCTGTGCGCACTGGCATCGCCTCGCTCTAGCCACGCTCTTGCGCTGCACGGAGGCTGAGCGCGTTACAAAGGCTCGAGTAAACGCACACTGTCAACGCTTGGACCGAGGGCACCACCGAAGCGCTGCTTTGACAGTCTCCCCGCTCTTCACCCCATTAAGAGGATCCTTTCTCCACCACTATTCGTAGACCCAGCACATGGTTGTATAAATGTCGCTACTCGCTAGTATCTCCGTTTACTCTTTGTGGCGCGTAGCTAACTGTCGTCACCCACCCTCATTCCTCTCCGTGCTAATCTCATTTCCGACCTTGGTGCACCCAGCTTCCCCCTGTTCTTTAAACCAGATGGGTACGGCAGGGCGAACTCGAACTTTGGCTTTAATAAATGCCAGGTGCTACTCATCTCTCGGGGTTCACAAACCACAGGCGCGTGGTAAGGGCGCCCCGAACTGGTGCACCGCTGTAGGGCGCAGAGTACGCCTGTCCTCCATCATGCTGCAGGTACACAGCTCACAACTTACTACATTCATACGACGGCAGCCAGGACTATGTGTGTGATGAGTTGCGTAAACCATACATCAACGATTAACTGAGTAGTCCACAACCGGTTGTTAATGCAGTTGCTAACACTTTCAAAATGTTATAAATGAGAGGAAGAAGCAGCGGAATCCGGTAAGTAAAGTTTATTCCATAATTAGTTGACTCCACCTGTCAAGGACGTCTGGTCTCCGTTCAGCCGGTGGTTACAATGGCGAACAGGGAGACACAGCCGACCGTGCGCGAGGACAGTATTTAAAACACAACATGTTAATACAGTAGGCACGGGCCGTGGCTCGTGAATGCAACTTTTAAAAGAAAACAATGTTAGCCTCGGGTTTTGGCTCGTGATATGGACGCGAGTCGAACTCACGAGCCAAACCCCACGAGCTAAACCCGCGTGAGATTCAACGCGAGCGAAGCCCGCTATTACACCACCTTCCCCCTTACAACAGTCAAAAAAAAAAAAAAATGGGAGAAAAAAAAAACACATTGTCGAATAGAAATGGGTCAAACCAGAAATAACACAATAGCCTAAAATTTAATGAACTCGTTATATCTCTCAGGAGCCCTGATGCGCCTGCCAAAAGAAGAAACTTTTGTGTGGGAGGGAACATCCTGGTCAACGACAACGTTTGGAGGATCCACAGAGGCCTCCCCTGATAGTTGTACCGAAGGCTGGGGAGCTTGTGAAAAGGAATGGATAGGGTCACTGGGAACAGAAGGAGTATCCATCCAAAAACTCCAATCCAAGTTACTGGAGTTCCCATTATGCTTCCTTCCTTTGATAATCTGTGCTTGGTGATCAGAGACTCTCACAAGTTGGCGTTTGTTCCACCAACCCTTTTTACCCAGAAAGGCTGCTCCCTTACTTACTCTAACTACCTGAATGGGTGCAAAAAATTTTGAGCGTCCTTTCACTACTCTACCTGGACTCTTGATTAAAACCCAGTCACCAACCTGCAGATCCACCAATTTACCATCTGAGGTACCATCAAAGTGTAACTTCATTTGGTTCTGTTTTTCTAGAACAGATTTCTTAACAGAATCCAAATCGATAATTTTATCAGCAGATCCCTGGTGTAACCATGAAGGAAATAGGACAGAGCGATTCTCTCTACCTCTCAGCAAGGAAAACGGGGAGACCCCAGTTACGCAGTGAGGGGAGGTATTGTAGTGCCACACTTTTTGCTTTACAAATTCAACCACATTGTAACCACAAGAAATCGCCGTCTGAACACCTTCTTTAACCACCTTATTCCCCCTCTCGACAAGACCATTCGAAGCTGGGGAATAAAGAGAGACTTTGAGTTGTTTGATGTCCAATTGTTTCAAAAACTTGGACATTTTATCCGAAACAAAATGAGTTCCGTTATCTGAGACGATAAACTTGGGAGATCCCTCTAGGTCAAACACCCTTTTGAGAAAGGTAATTGTGGAATCTGAATCGGGAGTCTTAACAAAATCGAAGTACATCCACTTTGAAAAATAGTCCACCAAAAGAATAATGTACTTATTTTCTTGTTGGAGAATGGAATATGGCCCCGAAAAGTCTACCCCAACTTTCTCCCAGGGAGAGCTGGGAAAATCCGTGGGATGTAGGGGAACTTTCAGTGTGCGCCAATGTTTATCGGATAATAAACACTCCGGGCACAAATCAATCAAATTTTTAACTTGGGCATCAATTGAGGGCCACCAATAGCGCTGCTTAATGCGCATAGAGGTTTTAGTTGTCCCCAGATGCCCTTGATGTGCCTTATTAATAATAGACTCCCTCAGTTTAAAGGGGGGAACAAATTTCTCACCTCTTCGTACAATGCCGTTCTCAACAGACAATTCCTCAGAAATTTGGGCAAAACTACGTAGATCGCCATTCAGACTTCTAGGTTCAGGCCAACACCGTGTGGTAAATTCTATCACTTTTAACAACACATTGTCTGAAGCAGTGGCATCCTTCCAATCGCCCTCAGAAATCACATCACTAACCACGTCCACTGCATCCACCAAGGTAACACATTCTACGTCCTCTACCAGAAAATCCTCCTCATCGTCCTTCTCCATAGCCATTCTAGATAGGCAATCAGCCCGAAAATTCTTGCCACCAACTATATGCTTGACAGAAAAATTGAACTCTTGTAATTTCGAGACTAACCTCATCAGTCTAGCTGACATGGACGTTGAACTGGATTTATCAAAGATGTAAATAAGTGGTTTGTGATCAGTGACCAACTCAAATCTTCTACCCCAAATGTACATTTTAAACTTGTGGACCGCCCAAGCACAAGCTAGGGCTTCCCTTTCGATAGTGCTGTATCTCTGTTCGAACTCTTTGAGTGCTCTAGACGCAAATGCTACAGTTTGTTCCTGACCATTCACCTTTTGTGTAAGAACTGCCCCTAGACCAGACATACTCGCATCTACAGTGATAACTGAGGTGGCATCTTCTCTGAAGGCGTGTATGGCTTTAGCAGAAACAATCATCTTCTTGATCTCACAAAAAACCTTGTCTAACTCTTGCGTCCAAACAAAACTAGACCCTTTCCTCAAAAGTTTTCGTAAAGGTTCCACTATTTGAGAATACGACTGGACAAACCTTGCATAATATTCTGCAAGTCCTAGGAAGGACCGTAAGGCATCCTTATCAGGAGGAGGTTTTGCGTCTTCAATGGCTCTAATGACTGAAAACTTGGGAGTGATACCTTGGTCCGATACTGTATGCCCTAGATAATCAATTTTGTTAACTGTAAACTTGCATTTGTCTGCACGAACAGTCATATTCCTAGACATTAAAATTGAAAGCACATTTCTAAGAATAACGTCGTGTTCATTTAGTGATTTGGCAAAAATCAGGATGTCATCAAGGTATGCCTGCACACCCGCTATGCCTTGAAACATCACATCCATCAGCTTCTGGAAAACGCTTCCAGCAGACGCTAACCCAAAAGGGAGGCGAAGGAATTTAAAAGCTCCAAAAGGAGTAATAAAAGAGGTAAGTTCTTGGGATTCCTTCGCTAAAGACACCTGATGGTACGCTGACCTCAGATCGATCAAAGAAAACCATTTAGCGTCGCCTATGTTAGCCAGAAGCTCGTGGATTCTCGGTAGCGGGTGACAGTCAACAATAATGTTCTTATTTAATGAGCGTAAGTCCGCACATAATCTAATTTCCCCAGTCTTTTTGCGTGCGACTACAATTGGTGCGACCCATTGTGAAGAATTGATGGGGGAAATGATACCTTGTTTACACAAATCATCCAACATCATTTTTAATTCAGATCTGACACTCAGTGGGACAGCTCTAACTTTATGACTAACTGGTTGTGCACCGGGTATCAGTCTAATCTTATGCTCAAATCCTTTGACACTACCTACTGTTTCCATGAATACAGGTTTAAATTCTGCCAAAATTTCTTGAACCTTTGCGTTATGATCATCAATTACAGCAATAGCTAAATCAGTTTTAAAGGTAGGTAACTTCCCAACCTTAATGGGGTTCTCATCACCTGGGACTAAATAAAGACCCATCAAGGCTAAGTCTTTCCAGCCCACGATGTCTTTGCCTTTTTCTGCTACATAGATTTTAGTGACAGTCTCCCTCCCCAAGCATTGGACTAATCCTACAAAATATCCCAGCATGTTAATATTCTTCTCCCCAAATGCTAGAGGATTAACATCAGATTCAATCAGTTCGACTCTTTTGTCCCATTTTTCGTAAAAGGTTGAGTCTCTAAGGATAGTGTATGGGGAGCCTGAATCTGCCATGACTTGAAGGTGTACGTTGTCAATAATAGCTGCACATAATGGACCCTTAATAGAATCAATGTCACCATTAGCATCAAGAGTTACAATAATGTTCTTAAAGGATTCAGTACATGCGTCAAAGTCTACCATATTAACATTCGGAGGTTTCTTTGCAAATCTGCAAACCCCCTGAAAATGTCCAATTTTTTTACAAATGGAACATCGCTTCTTGAGAGCAGGACAATTTGGGGCGTTCCCAATGTGATCCTTTGAACCGCACCTATAACAAAAGTAGGTTTTCTTTCTTTGGTTAAATTTATTTGGTTGAACTTTGCCTTTATTAGTAATGGCACAGAGAGTTTCTCCTTCATCAGAGTCGTAGCAGTCTATAGCATTAACACCCTGTTTAGGTTGATCCATAACAACTTTGCTGGTTAATGTAGAACGTTCAATGCTAAGAGCAAGGTCTATGACTTCACTTAAAGATGGGTTCTTGCACCCCAGAATTCTCTGTTTAATCTTCCTTGATGCGCAATTAAATACGAACTGGTCTCTTATAAATTTATCAGGAGAAGGTTCGAAATTGCAAGTGATTGCTAAAACTCTGAGTGCAGCGATGTACTCTTCCACCTTCTCGTCCTCATTTTGTTTCCTGGCGTAGAAATTGTGCCTTTCTAACATAATGTTAGGTTCATCACAAAATTGTTTTTTTAATCTTGCAATGGCTTCAATGTAAACGTTCCAAAGGTTGTCTCCACTTTCATCTAGTGAAATAGGTGGTGCTATGGGAACAATACTCTTAAAGATTCGTTGACCAGCTTGTCCTAAACAACCGAAAAGAATAGCGAACTTTCTTTTATCAGAATACTCACTGGCATCAATAGCAATTAAATGATTCTCGAACAACCCAAACCACTCAGACCAAATTATGTCCGGAGTGCCTGGTTTGCTCAAGAAAGGTGGAGGTTGAGTGATCTGATGCCACTGATTATTAGCCATGTTAAATATTAATGCAGAAATATGAGTGGGTTTATAAATCTAAAACCACAATAACCTTAGTAATAACAAGATGTCATTTTTTAAAATGAGTATTTATAATTTAAGATGTGGAACAGACGTTTAAACAATGAAGAGAATGTTTCCAATAACGTCTAAACATTGTAAATATGCAAATTCGACAAATGAAAAGCGTGCGTATCGCTGTAAAGATACGCTGTATACAACCTTGTAAATGCCAAGTAATTATCTGTTGAAAGCGTGCGTATCGCTGAAATGATACGCAATGTTTACTTGTTGATCCAATAATAACGTGCGTATCGTTGGAAATGACACGCAATGGTCGGATCTTTAAATAAATTATTTAAAAGATAAATGCGTTGTAAGTCGAAAGCGTGCGTGTCGCTGAAGTGACACGCAATGTTTTTAATTACAACGTGCGTATCGTTGAAGGTGCGCACAACAAATAAACACTTAAGATCAACACAGTACCTTGTGGTTGCGTCTTGAAAACGGTCTTCGTACGATACCTCAATAGAGTTGCATAACTGATATCCAATGAGGTTGATCGTTTGAAGAAGATTGCCACCGTCCAATGAGAGTTGCCGGTTGAAGAAACTTGTAGAGGCAGCTCTTGTTGATTGGAAAACCAAGAGACTCGACCGTCCAATGGAAAAGTTTGAGATTGACGAGGTGCTGAATCAGGAGAAAAATCAGCGTGGGTGAGGTGGAGTCTCCGTCTTGTCGCCAAAATATGTTATAAATGAGAGGAAGAAGCAGCGGAATCCGGTAAGTAAAGTTTATTCCATAATTAGTTGACTCCACCTGTCAAGGACGTCTGGTCTCCGTTCAGCCGGTGGTTACAATGGCGAACAGGGAGACACAGCCGACCGTGCGCGAGGACAGTATTTAAAACACAACATGTTAATACAGTAGGCACGGGCCGTGGCTCGTGAATGCAACTTTTAAAAGAAAACAATGTTAGCCTCGGGTTTTGGCTCGTGATATGGACGCGAGTCGAACTCACGAGCCAAACCCCACGAGCTAAACCCGCGTGAGATTCAACGCGAGCGAAGCCCGCTATTACACAAAACTAACCAATGCCGTCAGTTTCGAGCACCTTTGAATTCTGAGGGTACATGAAACAGTTGGCATGAGATAATTCAATGTTGATCTGCTTATGCACTGAGCAGTACAGTAAACGACAATTACTCTGATTTTGTGTTGTATGCAGATTTCGAGAGCCCCCCCACTCCGCTGCCATATCAGCCCTTCATCCTTCTGAGGTAGATACATAAAGTACTGTTACAGTGAGAAAAATTACTGCCTGTTGCTGGCAATGTTTTGAAATGGTAAAAATGCAGTGTTGAGCACTTCATAAAAGCAAGTTGTTATACTGCTGTAATGCACATGAAACAGACCATGTTGTGAAAATATACTTTTTCTCTTCATCACCGTCACAGAAACACCTTTACATCCCATAAGTGGTGTATTCCTATTTACCAGCTACCCCTTCACCACTTTCTACATTCATTGTCAGGGCACTGGATTCATTCGATTCCGTGGCAGCGCCATTTCCTGCATAATGGATTTACTACATAATTCATCATCTGATGCATAATTTGCCGATTTAAACAAAAACAATTTAATTCTATCTCAAATAGATTAAACGTTACTAAAAATGCTGTGATGTATTGTGTAGTGGCAGGTCCTCTGCAAAGAATGACTGGCCATTTTTCAGTTGCTGTATTTGGGTATTTAACTGATAGTAATGCAGTAAAATATTTGCCCAGGCTGGGTTAACGTGTAATGTAAAAACTTGCAATAACCTAGTAATACTATTACAAACATTTGCTGTATTATACTGTATAATTACCAGGGCAATGGAATTATAAGATTCTGCAGCAGCGCCATTTTCTTCATAATGGATTATGGATTTGCTACATAATTCAAAATCTGATACATAATTTGCCGATTTAAACGAAAACAATTTAATTCTAGCTCAAATGGATCAAAAGTTACTAAAAATGTGGTGATGTATTATGTAGTGGAAGGCCCTTTGCAAAGATTGACTGGCCATTTTTCAATTGCTGTATTTGGGTATTTATCTATTACTAATAGTAAAGTATTTGCTCAGACTCTTTTAACATGTGTAAAATAAAAATCACAATAATTAAGTAAAACTATTATAAAAAAGGAAGAACCATCACAACATATGAGAGATGTGGTAGCTGGTTTGTGGAGTATTGACATAAAAGTGTGACTCAGTGTCTGTAAATCAATCACTTCTTGCAGCATTGTCTCTGCGCGCGAAAGCAAACTTGAGCCATGTGATGATGAAGTAGACTGCTCACACAACTAACTGCTTTCCTTGCTCTTGAACGTTAACTTTCGGAACACGTGGGGTATCTGCAAAGCTGTGCAGTAGCAATTCCTTTTATAAAATACATAGTTGTAAAGTTTTAGGTCTGCATATATGGTTGCAATAATTAATGTTAATGCATTGTGCCTCTGGGGGATGGTTGGTGGGCTCATGTGTGAATGCAGCTGTCCATTGGAAGTAGGTGTAACGAGGGACTGCAAAGCTAAATCGTGACTCAGAGGGGATGAGAGCGAAAGAGCGGTCAATGACGTAGGGGGCACGCAGCGATGATGAAGGTGGTGGGTGGACGAAACAGGCCCCCTCGGAAACCAGCAAATGTGATGATATAAGGACAAGATTTTCAGGGCTGTTTACTAAGACGGCACTAGGAGCATAACCCTACAAAGAAACAAACAGGAACCTTCCCAAAATGCAGGTTGAAGGAACGAAAAAAATAGTGCGCATGCACAAACTGAAATAGACAAAAGTGAACGGTTTGTTTTCTAAAATAAGTAGCTGTAACATTTTGGGTCTGCATATATGGTTGTGATAATTATTGTTAATGCATTGTGCCTCTGGGTGATGGTCTCACTCGTGCATGTATCTCTCCATTGGAAGCAGTTGAAACGGAGGCTGGAAAGTTAAATCAGGGATCAGGGGAGGTGGTGCATAGGGCAGTCGACGACAGAGGGGGCCAGCAGCGATGAGGGAGGGTGTGGGCGGATAGAACCGGCCCCCGCAGAATTCAGCAAATGTGACAAGAAAAGGACAAGATTTAGAGGATGATTAGAGAAGCGGCTTCATGAGCATCAACACTACAAAAAAACAAAAGGGAACCATCCCAAAACACGAACTGAAAGAAACAAAAAAATAGTGTGCATTCACAAACTGAAATAGACAAGAAAAAGTGAAAGTATACAAGTTATAGGCCAGTGCTCCATGACAGGGAGCAAAACACAAGAGGGACAAAAACACAGATTACCCATGTAGAAGCAAGCTTTTGGGAAGGACTAATGAAGAAACAAATACACAGCAATTGTAGAAGTGACATTCCTACCAGTCTCACTGGTGTAGGGACACCCTTTGTCTATCGGTTCAGTAACTGAGGATCGACACTGGAGTGGAACAAAACACAGGTTTATTATATCTCATGAGATGGCTCAGTCATACAGACACTACAAGTACCTGAGAGGGAACAAACTAGAACAGTTTCAAACCTGCCTTTTGTACATTTTGGGTACCATAGGAATTCACCATAAACTCCTTTGTCATGGTTGCATCACACTTTACATAACCCTCTTAAGGCATTTTTACATAATGCTTTCACAACCCCTTACACAACACCTACATGCTATACTGTGGAATCCTGATAAACCCCTACCCACGTCATCTTTGTAGATAGGCAAGGGAGGTTACAGGCGTTGGCGGGCAAACAGATTAGACATCTGTGCATGTAGGCCCTTCGGCAAGGGAGGGCTGCTTACTCTGACAAGCGAGCCTTATCAATACAACTAGCTTTCAGTGAACACGCAACTTCTGACTTAACCAGAGTCCCTGCAGAAACACAAAATGGGGCTGGTAGACAAAAGGGCTGAGAGCAGAGGCTAATTTAACAAAATTAAATTTTTTACCGTTTAACGGTCCCCCCTTTTAGCCTCTGCTAAATACCTTTTTTCCAATCAAGAGTATATTTTAAACACATTTAAATATATAAAAACCTTTGCGAATACAGAATACGTGAAAAATAAAAAAACAAATCAATGTTATACTGCAACAGTCGAAGGTGCTCTATCTGCATCCTTCAATGTTCCTAC
This sequence comes from Lissotriton vulgaris, assembly GCF_964263255.1. NCBI lineage: Eukaryota > Metazoa > Chordata > Amphibia > Caudata > Salamandridae > Lissotriton > Lissotriton vulgaris. Next base: position 1,326,375,093 of record NC_141693.1, on the reverse strand, counting down.
TGTTAAGAGATGGACCAACGAAGAAAAACATACCCAAGTTCACGTCAACATATTCTTACACTGAGGTGTCAGTCTGATCCATTGCCTTAATATCTATCATTCTCTTGGTCCGAGCTAATAAAGGATTGAGAGGCGATAGTCCAGTCTTATGATAAGAAGCTGGAGCTAAATAAACGGAGGGGAGGAGGAAAGATACGTAACATATCCCTAACCATCCTGGAGGTAGACAGAAATAACTCTTATTCCCACAAATAAAATATGTATTATGGGATGCTAGAAAACTACTAAGAGTCAGACCAGTTATAGTCAATACAGTATTACAATCGCTATTACCTACCAAAATCTTTGGCGCGGTAGGGGATGTCCACGTACTTTCAGCTACTCGTAATTTTTGTGAAATCTCAGGTAACAAGTTAGTTACGAATTTGTCTACAAATAAATGTTGACCTGTATCAGAAGTTGTGTCTTGACCACTTTAATCATGAAATGCCGTTTCAAAATTTGTGAAAAAATCAGGGACCGACTCATCTTTCCTTTGTTTGCAAGCTACCAATTTCGCCTATGATATTTTCTTTGGTGGCACTATCTCTTTCAAATAAGTAATGATGTGACCCGGTAAATCTAATATAAGCTGTGGTGGTTTCTCCCCCGCTTTCCTATCAATATCTGCCACTTGTAATTGTGCCTAAGTACCACCAAAGGCCTCATGGTCCTGTTTGTGAACCATACGCCAAAGGTTATGGGGCAATATCAATCCGAAAAAGATATCAATATAAACTAAAGTCATAACACAAGAAGTTACAGCAGCATTCAGTTCATCATAAAATGCACTCTGTTTTTTTCTAGGGTTAGGCAAATCATTTTTAAGGTCCAATACGTCCGATCGTTTCCAAGTGGAATAAATCCATTGGAACCGGAACCCAGCAGTGTTAACACCTTGAACGTCGCCTACGGCTGCTTGAAACACAGGGGTCGCTTCTCGCATAGGGAAAGCTTTAGTCGAGGCCCACATGAGCCTCTTAAGTTTTCTTTTCTGAGTAAATATATCTTCTACCGCTAGTTTTAAGGGAGCAGCGGTCAGCGCTCTTTCATTTTTCCTTT